>NW_027362787.1:15650000-16250000 GCF_046119375.1 Phyllobates terribilis
TCTCTGCACAGATATAAGTGTAACACGTCCTGGATCCAGCACAGGTGACAGTCTGCCATAGAGCTGACGTGCAGTACATACACTGTGTTATAGGGGGCGCTCACCTGTGCGGACCCCGCGCTCCGGCCGCTACTTCTCTGCTCATATAAGGTCTCTCTTTCTGCCATTAAATAATTCGGTTGTCATGGCAGCGGAGGCGGGGCGTTGGTAGGGGGCGTGTCTGGTATAGGACAGATTGGGGCGGGGCTGTCATGCAGTGCTTGTCTCATCACTGTAATTTCCTGCTGTTGCCACCTGGTGGCCAGAATTGGTCAGTACACGCTGAGAATGCTCACATGGTGGGGGAGGGGCAGCTTATATATGTATATACACAGTCACAATGCAGTTAGGGTTATGTTCACACAGTGTTTTTTTAAATGTTTTTTTCCACATTATAAAACTCAGAGTTGTCAGGAAAAGCATTGCATGTATTTTTGATGTATGCCTCACACTAAATACATTTTTGAAGATTTTTTTTTAATCTTCCATCCTATACTCGGGCTCTGGCTGTATATTGTTGTGGCCCCGGGACTTGCTTAGATCCGCTGGGTGGCATTGCCAGCTGCATTGCAGTAAATGGGTGACCTAAATCCCACATTCATCCTGTGACCAGTTAGGGACTGTTTTTTCTTAAAGAAGGGGCTCGAGTTATTAATCCCAGACAATCCATTAATGGAGTTTCCAGTAGTATAATAATGATGATTTATCCTGGGGATGGGTTATCAATATCAGATCGGTGGGCTCCGACACGCGGCACTGGCTCTACCCATCACTTGTTTGCAACGCTCAGATGTAAATAGTTTGAAGATCTGAACATCACTGCTCCATTCACTGTACTGTGGGTCCTGCAAGTCAGCTAATATTCATGTAATAGGAGCTGATCTGCAGCACCAGGTAGCAGCCACTACACAGTGACGAGAGCAGTGATGTTCAGCTCCACAACAATGTTTACATCTGACCTCCACAAATCTGATCAAAGGATCAGGAAACCACTCTGAAATCAATATCCTACAATTTACCCCAACAGCAAAAAAAAAACAACTATACACAAAATACCAAAAGATATATCAGATTATTAATGAGCAAATAAAAGACACTATCACATAAAATTTTTTTTTAGAAAGGTGTAGAAAAAATGCTGTAAAGTAAGAACGCTTCAAAAATAGAAATGTTAATGATTTATTTAATCAATTAACAAAATACAAGTGAATGAACAAACGAAAAATCTAGATCCAATCAATATTTGGTGTGACCAACTTTTCACTTTAAAACAGCATCAATTCTTCTAGGTACACCTGCGCAAAGTCAGGGATTTTGTAATAATACAGTCAGGTGTCTGGTCATACACCATGGCAAGACTGAGCAAGAATACACAAGGAAGTTATACTACATCAGCAAGGTCTCTAAGGCACAAATTTCACAGCAGATTGAGGGTTCAAGATGTGTCATTCAAGCACTTATGAAGAAGCAAGAAATTGTGCAACGTTGAGGTCGGTAGATGCAGTGGTCGGCCAAGGAAACTTAGTGCAGCAGATGTATGACACATTACGGTTACTTTCCTTCAAAAGCGGAAGATGTCCAGCAGTGCCATCAGCTCAGAACTGGCAGCAACCAGTGGGACTCAGCTTCACTCATCTACTGTTCAGAGAAGACTGGCTAGAAGTGGTCTTCATAGCAGAATTGTGGCGAAAAAGCCATATCTTACACATCAAAACAAGGCCAAGTGACTCAACTATGCATTAAAACAGAGGAACCAGGGTGTAGAAAATTGGCAGGATGTGCTCTGGACGGTTGAGTCCAAATATGAAAAATGTTGTTATTACAGAAGAGATTTTGTTCACTGAAGGGCTGGAGAGCAGTACAATAATGAGTGTCTGTGGGCAATAGTGATGCATAAGCACGGTGGAGGGTCCTGTAAGTTTGGGGCTGCATTTCAGCAAATGGAGGTGGAAATTGGGTCAGAATTATTGGTTCCCTCAATGCTGAGATATAGAGGCAGATACTTATCCATCATGCAATATCATCAGGGAGGTGTCTGATTGGATCCAAATGTTTTCTTCAGCAGAACAACAACCCCAAACGTACAGCCAATGTCATTAAGAATTATCTTCAATGTAAAGAACAAGGAATCCTGGAAATGATCTGGTCCCACCCAGTGGAGTAACGAGAGTCTGATAGGCCCCCACCTGCATGTTGGTCAGATGTATGGGCCCTTGTAGCGTTCTGGATCCTATAAAGATATATGTGTTCTCTCCCTATGTAGCAATGTCCCCCATCCTGGCTCCTTCTTGTAATAATCTCCCACATGCTGGGCCTTATGCTATAACATTTTCCCCCACCTGTGCCCCTGTCTGGTAATGTCCCAATTCTGGCATCATTTCCTTCATTCTGGTTTAATATCCCCATCCTGGTATAGTGTCCCCATTCTGATATAATGTCCCCATTTTGGTATAATGTCTCTAACCTGGTATAATATCCCCCATGCTGGTATAATGCTCCCAATTCTGCTATAATGTCCCCAAAGCTGGTATAATGCCCCACATCCTGCTATAGTATCTCCAGTTCTGGCATAATGTCCCCCATGCTGCTATAATATCCACCATACTGGTATAATATCATCATTGTGATATAATGTCCACTATCCTGGTATAACATCATCATTGTGATATAATGTCCCAATTCTGATATAGTGTCACCCATCCGGGTATGGTGTACCCCATTCTGGTATAGTGTCCCTTATTCTGGTATAATGTCCCCAATTCTGGTATAATTTCCCCATTCTGATATAATGTCGCCATTCTGATTTAATGCCCCCCTTCCTGGTATATTGTCCCCATTCTGATATATTGTCCCCATTCTGATATAGTGTCCTTCATCTTGGTAAAATTTCGCCATACTAGTATAGTGTCCCCATTCTGGTATAATGTCCCCATCCTGGTATAATGCCCCCCATCCTGGTTTAATGACCATCATACTGGTTTAATGTCCCTCGCCCTGGTTTAATGTCCCCCATCCTGGTACAATGCACTCCATTCGGTTACAGTGTCTCACATTCTGGCATAATGACCTAATTCTGACATAATGTCCCCATTCTGGTATAATGTACCCATTGTTGCATAATGTCCCCCATCCTGGTATGGTGTCTATCGATCTGCCATCCTGGGGATGGGTTATCAATATCAGATTGGTGGGCTCCGACACGCGGCACTGACTCTACCCATCAGTTGTTTGCAACGCTCAGATGTAAATAGTTTGAAGATCTGAACATCACTGCTCCATTCACTGAACTGTAGGTCCTGCAAGTCAGCTAATATTCATGTAATAGGAGCTGATCTGCAGCACCAGGTAGCAGCCACTACACAGTGACCAGAGCTGTGATGTTCAGCTCCTCAACAATGTTTACATCTGACCTCTGCCAGAGTTTCAAACAACTGAGTAGTTGAGGTGCCACGTGCTGGACCCCCACAAATCTGATATTAATGAGCTAACCAGGGGATAGGCCATCAATGTGTTTGTCCTGGAAATTCCATTTAAGGCCCACCTGCACATACTATGTATATAATATATATATATGGCAAAGAGTGGGAAGGGGTTAATCACAGGCTCATAAAACGGACAAACAACACAAATATTGGTTCTATCTTTTACGCATTTGGAGTAGCCCTTAAGAGGGCCGTTGGGTCAGAGAGAGAGAGAGAGAGAAGAGAGAGGGGAGGGAGAGATACCGGGAGATACCAAGAGAGAGAAAAAAAGAGAGACCCAACCAGTGCAAGGCTAAGCCGGGCAGGCGGCAGCGGCTATTTATACCCACTGCTGATCACTGATTGGTGGAAAATCTGGGCGTGGCTGCTCTCTGATTGGTGGGAAATTTGGGTGTGGCTGCTCTGTGATTGGTCAGCATTATGACCTCACAGTGGCGATGACTCATACCTCCTGGGTGGTTCTTCTGGGCGGTTCTGTTTTCTGACTGGTGGAAATTCTAATCAGCATTATGACCTCACAGTGGCCATGACTCATGTTTCATGGACTGTTCTATCTGGGTGACCTGAAACATGCTGATCTCTGATTGGTGGAAATTCAAGTCATCTTCATGACATCACAATCAGCATGTTATTACTGCTGAGATGTTCAGTTTTTTCCTAAATTTCCTACGTTTTGTCCTAATTTATTAGCACATATATACCACTCATTCCTACAATCAAAGGATCAGGAAACCACTCTGAAATCAATATCCTACAATTTACCCCAACAGCAAAAAAACAACTATACACAAAATACCAAAAGATATATCAGATTATTAATGAGCAAATAAAAGACACAATCACGTAAAAATAATTTTTAGAAAGGTGTAGAAAAAATGCTGTAAAGTAAGGAACGCTTCAAAAATAGAAATGTTATTGATTTATTTAATCAATTAACAAAATACAAAGTGAATGAACAAACGAAAAATCTAGATCCAAAGCAGATTGAGGGTTCAAGATGTGCCATTCAAGCACTTATGAAGAAGCACAAGAAAATGTGCAACGTTGAGGTCAGTAGATGCAGTGGTCGGCCAAGGAAACTTAGTGCAGCAGATGTATGACACATTATGGTTACTTTCCTTCAAAAGCGGAAGATGTCCAGCAGTGCCATCAGCTCAGAACTGGCAGCAACCAGTGGAACTCAGCTTCACTCATCTACTGTTCAGAGAAGACTGGCCAGAAGTTCTCTTCATAGCAGAATTGTGGTGAAAAAGCCATATCTTCCACATCAAAACAAGGCCAAGTGACTCAACTATGCATTAAAACAGAGGAACCAGGGTGTAGAAAATTGGCAGGATGTGCTCTGGACGGTTGAGTCCAAATATGAAAAATTTTGTTGTTACAGACGAGATTTTGTTCACTGAAGGGCTGGAGAGCAGTACAATAATGAGTGTCTGGGCAATAGTGATGCATAAGCACGGTGGAGGGTCCTGTAAGTTTGGGGCTGCATTTCAGCAAATGGAGGTGGAAATTGGGTCAGAATTATTGATTCCCTCAATGATGAGATATAGAGGCAGATACTTATCCATCATGCAATATGATCAGGGAGGTCTCTGATTGGATCCAAATGTTTTCTTCAGCAGAACAACAACCCCAAACGTACAGCCAATGTCATTAAGAATTATCTTCAATGTAAAGAACAAGGAGTCCTGGAAATGATCTGGTCCCACCAAGTGGAGTAACTAGAGTCTGATAGGCCCCCACCTGCATGTTGGTCAGATGTATGGGCCCTTGTAGCGTTCTGGATCCTATAAAGATTTATGTGTTCTCTCCTTATGTAGTAATGTCCCCCATCCTGGCTCCTTCTTCTAATAATCTCCCACATGCTGGGCCTTATGCTATAACATTTTCCCCCACTTGTGCCCCTGTCTGGTAATGTCCCCATTCTGGCATCATTTCCTTCATTCTGGTTTAATGTCCCCATCCTGGTATAGTGTCCCCATTCTGATATAATGTCCCCATTTTGGTATAATGTCTCTAACCTGGTATAATATCCCCATGCTGGTGTAATGCTCCCAATTCTGCTATAATGTCCCCAAAGCTGGTATAATGCCCCACATCCTGGTATAGTATCTCCAGTTGTGGCATAATGTCCCCCATGCTGCTATAATATCCCCCATACTGATATAATATCATCATTGTGATATAGTGTCCCCCATCCTGGTATAACATTATCATTGTGATATTATGTCCCCATTCTGATATAGTGTCACCCATCCGGGTATGGTGTATCCCATTCTGGTATAGTGTCCCTTATTCTGGTATAATGTCCCCAATTCTGGTATAATTTCCCCATTCTGATATAATGTCCCCATTCTGATTTAATGTCCCCCTTCCTGGTATATTATCCCCATTCTGATATATTGTCCCCATTCTGATATAGTGTCCTTCATCTTGGTAAAATGTCCCCATACTAGTATCGTGTCCCCATTCTGGTATAATGCCCCCCATCCTGGTTTAAAGACCATCATACTGGTTTAATGTCCCTCGCCCTGGTTTAAAGTCCCCAATCCTGGTACAATGCACTCCATTCTGTTACAGTGTCTCACATTCTGGCATAATGACCTAATTCTGATATAATGTCCCCATTCTGGTATAATGTACCCATTCTGGCATAATGTCCCCCATCCTGATATGGTATCTACTGAGCTGCCATCCTGGGGATGGGTTATCAATATCAGATCGGTGGGCTCCGACACACGGCAGTGGCTCTACCCATCAGTTGTTTGCAACGCTCAGATGTAAATAGTTTGAAGATCTGAACATCACTGCTCCATTCACTGTACTGTGGGTCCTGCAAGTCAGCTAATATTCATGTAATAGGAGCTGATCTGCAGCACCAGGTAGCAGCCACTACACAGTGACCAGATCTGTGATGTTCAGCTCCACAACAATGTTTACATCTGACCTCTGCCAGAGTTTCAAACAATTGAGTAGTGGAGGTCCCACGTGCCGGACCCCCACAAATCTGATATTAATGAGCTAATCAGGGGATAGGCCATCAATATGTTTGTCCTGGAAATTCCCTTTAAGGCCCACCTACACATACTATGTATATAATATATATATATATATATATATATATATATGGCAAACAAAGAGTGGGAAGGGGTTAATCACAGGCTCATAAAACGGACAAACAACACAAATATTGGTTCTATCTTTTACACATTTGGGGTAGCCCTTAAGAGGGCCGTTGGGTCAAAGAGAGAGAGAGAAGAGAGAGGGGAGGGAGAGATACCGGGAGATACCAAGAGAGAGAGAAAAAAAGAGAGACCCAACCAGTGCAAGGCTAAGCCGGGCAGGCGGTAGCGGCTATTTATACCCACTGCTGATCTCTGATTGGTGGAAAATCTGGGTGTGGCTGCTCTCTGATTGGTGGAAAATCTGGGTGTGGCTGCTCTGTGATTGGTCAGCATTATGACCTCACAGTGGCGATGACTCATACCTCCTTGGTGGTTGTTCTGGGCGGTTCTGTTTTCTGACTGGTGGAAATTCTAATCAGCATTATGACCTCACAGTGGCCGTGACTCATGTTTCATGTACTGTTCTATCTGGGTGACCTGAAACATGCTGATCTCTGATTGGTGGAAATTCAAGTCATCTTCATGACATCACAATCAGCATGTTATTACTGCTGAGTAGTGTTGAGCGAGCACTAAAATGCTCGGGTGCTCCAAGCTCGGGCCGAGCTCGCCGTGATACTCGGGTGCTCGACCCGAGCAACGAGCCCAATGTTAGTCTATAGGAGACTCGAGCATTTTTGCGGTGGCACCCCCGGCAGTCTTTTAAAAGCCTAACAAGTGCCCAAAACGATAGTGACAGTGCTCAAATGACATGGGAACCGCATGGGGATCGCCCCAGGAAGCATTTCTGACCCCCAGGTCACTGCTGTCAACAACGTGGTCAGAGGTATTAAGCCACTTTTACGGGCTCACAATAAAACGTTCAAAAACGAAAGTGAAACGTTAAGGAACATCCTTTCCAGGGAAAAGACTTGTGTATAAGTTAAAATAAATGACCAAAAACAAAAATACTCTTCCACACCTTCGGCTATGTTCACAAGTAGCATTTTTTATGCATTTTTGCACTTTTGTATTGCTTTCAACTATGACAAATGCATTCACCGGGAATGTCATTTTAACATTTTACAACCTTATCTGGCCATGTGCTGTGTGACACATGCATAAAGTGCTGAAAAGACATAGGAACAGCATGGGTAAGACCCCTGGAAGCATCTCTGACTCCCAGGTCACTGTCTAGAAGTGTGCCCATCATAAGTGATCCTTGCCGCATCAGAAGATGCAGACTTGCAACTATCCCCATGCAAGTTCTAGTCCCAGGGCAGTGTTCAATTGTACCTCCCCCTTTCCTTGCAATACAAGCATCATGACTGTGACAGTTCCCTCCTGAGGGTTCGGGGGATAGACGCGTTGAGAATGGGTATTCGTGGAGGTAGACAGAGCCAACGCTTGGCTCAGCTCGAATCTAGATGGATTTGGCGACTAAATACCGTACATCCCAATGGACTTAATGAGAATCTCAGCTTCGCTCCTTTTCTTTAGATTCCTCCCCTGTCACATATCTCTGTTGTGGTTTTTATGATTTTAATCTATATTTTTTTATTTTCAGTGTGTTTCACCATCCGTTTGCACCTTACTTCCTCCGACGAGTTATATGTATATTATGGCTGATACCATATGGACCAATATGTGAATATGAATACATTGAATAATCCATCTCATCTGGGAACAACTACTGCGGTGTATATATATATACTGTGGATTTTTTTGTCTTGTGCTATATGATCTTTATATACCCTGTTGTTTTGATAGAATCTGGATCAGGGAAGTTCGCTAACCCCACACTATACATGATTCTCTGTGAACTTGTGATGATATATGTGATGTTATCTCTATTTTTTAAAATCTCACTTAGTATATATTACTGGTGTGACAATATGGCCCCTACACATTTACTTATATACTTATGGGATTGCAAATGATCTATACTAGCCCTCTGTATGATGGGATATATATAATTGATGTAATGATGTATTATTTGATTGTCATAATGTTAAGTTGCTGGACTGTGACATAGTGTTACTATATGATACATCCATATACTGAAGTGGTGGCAGTGGGAAAGAAAAAATATACTATATTGCGCAAGAATAGTATATATCTTCTGGTATGTTCCCCAATTATGTGAATCTAATAGGACCTGACGTGCGAGCGTCGCCGCTTTCTGAGTACCCCGTGCCGCCTGGCGTCTTTATGCAAGGACCTGCATCACATGGGTCCATGTGACCATCATGTGATTCCTTGCATGACGCCCGCGTCACTGGTTGCTTAGCAGCGGGGACGCTACGCGCGTCACTACGGGTCCACCCCCTCCATCTGATTGGCCAGCATGGTATTTAAGTCCATACTCTCCCGGAGGAAGTTGACGCCCCCTGAAGAAGGCAAACGCCGAAACGTGCGTTGGGGTGGGCGAGCGGTCCACGTGGGGGAGCCCCGACATTACAGCTTGTAGCCCAGGTAACCTTTTTGATACTATGCAGTATTTGCCTTTATTCAACTCTACACCTACCTATTTTCATACTGTGCATCTGATATGATGAAAAGCACAGTCTAGTAGTCCACATATGGCATTCAGATAGTACTGATTATGAGTCCCTTCTGAGGAAATCTTCAAGTACTCTAATACTGCTTGTGACATGCATTACTATATGGATATTATTATGGGTATTTCTCTGTGGCTATCCGATAGTCCTCCTTATTGACATTACAGATGAAGGACTAGATATATATATGTTTTTGCTGTGGTGCTGAGGCCCCCCCTTCGTTATTTGTGGACCACATCGTCCCTTCAGTGAGACGGTTTTTTCTACATGTTATATGTCTTTTCGTATTTCTATACTGTGCCCTATATTGACTATGTAGTAACTTTTTATACTATTTATGAATAAAAGTTAATTTTTATTACAACTTTGGGTTGATATGGTCGTATTCTTTCTCTTCAAGTATTTAAATAAGATTAAGCGCGTATACCAAAACATTACCCGTGCCCTCCCCAGTGCATTTAGTGGGAAGGAGAGCCTATTCCGCTGTAGTGTGTGCATGCCAAACCCTTGTTCATGGTACATGCGAAGATGCCTCCCACCTTGCACCTGTCGTTGCAGACTTGCAACTATCCCCATTCAAAGTCCTTGTCCCAGGGCAGTGTTCAATTGTACCTCTCCCATTCCTTGCAATGCAAGCGCAAGTATGCAGCCTGCCACCCACCCACCCCCAGGCTGCAATACCATACTGCTTGCTTGCTTGTACTTTAAATTGGGTCTTTTAGGCATGTGGAGGCGGAATCTGGCCACCACGCCATGGCTGTGTCGGCGGCCTGGTATCCATACTCAGTCCCCAGCCGCCTGGTGGCCGGGTGTCCCCGCTTGCTCCCCAGCCTCCAGGGGGTGGCCGGGTGTCCATACTCGGTCCCCAGCCACCCCTATTTGTCCCGGTAACCTTTCCCACACTTTTCTTAGCCTGGCCTGCTTTAGGGCAGCATTGGCCGAGCCCACCGGACTATCAGACTCCTCCGGTGGGCCCTGGCTTCTCCATCAGGGGAGTTGAGAGTGCCAAGGTGAGGAGCATGATGAGGATGATAGAAGTTAGCATCTGCTTTGTTTTGTTGTAATGCAAGCGCATGTATGTAGTAGCGGCTAGGCCTGAGGTGGTCAGCGTTTTGGCGCATATCCTACCTCCTCCGAAGATTGCTGGATGTTTTCCTGCTACTATCCAAGTTCTATGACTCCCATTAAAACAAAGCTTCAGGTGATAAATGATGGATGAGGTAGTGGCAAAGGAGAAAGAGCAGGAGGAACAGGGACCATTCACATCAATATCAGGCCAGTCAACCAGATATGTCTTGTAGGATATGTTTCTGTAACAAAAGGAGCGGTTCGGCTACACAGTTATAGGGCATACAGTGAGTGCAATACCTACCAAAAATTTCGAGGCATTCCAATGCCCCTTGGAAATGACATGGAGGTTAGAGAGCGTTAACTAAACCTTTTTTTCCATTTATAGCAACTGGGTCTCCTGTGCACTGTTGGCCTAAGCAGTGAATGGAAGGCTTTCCAAAAATTATGAGGAGCTGCAATGCCCCTTACAAGAGCCATGTGTGGCACCCCAGGGGTCTGGTCACCACAGTAATAGAGACATTACGTCGGAGAGCAAGTGGGAGGTTTCCTGGTCAGGATCCCTTAAACATGCAACATCCTCCTGCCCCAGTCCTGGGAGGGGAGAATTCTGCCCTTATAAACTGGATCTGGGGCAGGGTTGAGTGAGTCAGAGAACAGAGAACAGTCAGAGTCAGAGTGAGAGCAAGGGAAAGTAACAGCAAGGAGTTCTGTAGGAGCTAGGAGCTAAAGACCAGGGGCTGGAAGCTGAGCAGAGCTCGCCCTGGCAGAAGACAATAGGAACCGGACACAGGAGTCCGAGGCAGTGAGGACTTATATATCCAGCAGCAGAAACCAGCCGGCAGGGGATTTCAGGTCCTCTGGCCATAGAAGCCCGGAGGCTCAGTCACAAGCAAGGGACCAGCACCGCCGTCGTGGAGCGGAGGCTAACAGAAGGCCCCAAGTCACCAGCCATACGGGTGAGCACTACACGGTGCACGCAGGGACGTGGGGTACTTCTACCCGCTTACAGCAAGGTAGCCAGGAAGAGTGCAGACAGACGGGGAGGCCTACAACTCCACCTGGCCAGGGGAACTCCTGCTTGCTCACAGACTGACCAGGCCTCTTATGCTAGCCAGTACTCCCGGGAGGGTCTACCTTATAATCATCAGTAAAGACCCTGAACTGCACTGCAAAGACTCTTAGTAGTTCCTGCTGCGCTCGTGCACCATCACCCCCATCATCCACACTCACTGCCCTGAGGCTATACTCCTCCCGTGGGGAGTTATCCCATTCTCTGCTGCGCACACACCAGCCTCAGCGGTCTGCCTTGCAGCGGTGGTACTGCCAAAAATAAGGACGGAGGAACTTGCAATGCTGGCACCCTGGTGGTATAGTGGTGGTGGAGGCTGAAGATAAGGAGAAGAAGATAAAACAGCCGAAACGAGGAAGCGTATACCCATGTGTGGGTGTGAAGCGATACATGTGAATACACCTCCCGAAATAACACAGTGGATTTGACTTTATGTTACTCTGCTGTCATTTGGTGGTGATGAGAAGTCTGGCCCAATCCAGCCCTTGTTCATTTTGATAAGGGTCAGCTTGTCAGCATTGTCAGTTGACAGGCGAGTGCGCTTATCAGTTATAATTCCCCCAGCGGCACTAAAAACACGCTCCGATAACACGCTAGCGGCAGGGCAGGCCAGGACCTCCAAGGCGTACAGAGCGAGTTCATTCCAAGTGTCCAACTTGTAAACCCAATAATTAAAAGGCACAGAGGAATCACGGAGGACGCTGGTACGGTCGGCAAGGTACTCCCTCACCATCTTTTGAAACTTTCCACTCCTTGTGAGAGTACCCCGCGCCTCAGGGCCTGTAAGCTGGGCGGGTGTCAGAAAACTGTACCAGAACGTTGACAGTGTTCCCCTGCCTCTGCTGGATTGGAGTTGCATCTCTCTCGCCTGTACGCCTTGGTTGGGCTACGAACTGTGACCTCTGCCGCTAGCGTGTTCAGATGGGAATTTTTTTAAGAGTTCTGCAGCAAGGGCCTTCTGGTACTGCCCCATTTTTGTAGACCTCTCCACCACAGGAATAAGAGACTGAAAGTTCTCCTTGTAGCGGGGGTCCACAAGTGTCACCAACCAGTAATGACTGTCACCCAACATTTTGACAACGCGAGGGTCACGGTTAAGGCAGCGTAGCATAAAGCCAGCCATGAGTGCCAGACTGGTAACGGGCAAGATTTCCGTGTCCTCACCAAGATGACGACTGACCATGCTCTCCTCCTCCTCCTCCTCTTCCTCCTCCCCCCTGTGCTCAGGCCACCCACGCTGAACCGACGGTATGACACTTGTACAGGTACTACCGTCTACAACGCATGATAGCAGCTCCTGTTCTTCCTCCTCCTCCTCTCCCTCATTGTCCCCCAATGCACGTTGGGATGAGATGAGGCTGCGCTGTGTGTAATCGCCCGCTACGGCTTCTTGATCCATCTCATCATACTCTGGCTGCAATGCCTCCTCTTTAATTCTCTGCAGAGAGCGTTGCAAAAGACAGACAAGTGGGATGCTGACACTAATGATGGCGTCATCGCCACTCACCATCTTGGTGGCCTCCTCAAAGTTTGTCAGGATGGTACATATGTCAAACATCCAGGTCCACTCCTGAGGTCTTATGTGTGGAGTCTGACCTGAATATCGACGGCCTTGTTGCAGCTTGTACTCCACAACTGCTCTCTTCTGCTCACAAATCCTTTGCAACACGTGGAGGGTAGAGTTCCAACGTGTGGGGACATCACACACTAGTCGGTGTGCCGGAAGCTGCAAACGCTGCTGCAACACAGCAAGGGCGGCGGAAGCTGTAGCCGACTTGCGAAAATGAGCTGACAGGCGGCGTACTTTCACGAGCAGATCTGGCAACTCGGGGTACGATTTAAGAAACCGCTGAACCACGAGGTTAAGCACATGAGCCAGGCATGGTACGTGTGTGATCTCACCTCGCCTCAGAGCCGCCACCAGGTTACGGCCATTGTCACACACGACCATGCCGGGATGTAGGTTCAGCGGTCTCAGCCACAGATCTGCCTGCTCTTTCACAGCTGTCCACAACTCACAAGCAGTGTGAGGTTTATCACCTAAGCTTATGAGTTTCAGCACAGCCTGTTGCCGCTTGGCGGAGGCAGTACTGCAATGCTTCCAGCTTGTAACTGATGTGGTGATATCTGAGAGGGAGGCTGAACATGAGGAGGAGGAGGAGGAGGATGCGCAGGAGCTGTACACTGTGGGGGCAGCTCTGACTGACATAGGGCCCGCAATCCTCGGTGTGGGGAGGATGTGTTCCGTCCCAAGGTCCGACTGGGTCCCGGCTTCCACTATGTTTACCCAGTGTGCCGTCAGAGAGATGTACCGTCCCTGGCCACAAGCACTTGTCCACGTGTCCGTTGTCAGGTGGACTCTCCCAGTAACTGCGTTGTTGAGGGCTTGGCAGATGCTTTGGGACACGTGCTTGTGTAGTGCAGGGATGGCACACCAGGCAAAATAGCGTCGGCTGGGGACTGAGTACCGAGGGACGGCCACCACCATAAGATTGCGGAAGGATTCCGTCTCCACCAGCCTAAAAGGCAGCATTTCCAACGCAAGCAGTCGTGAAATGTGCGAATTTAGGACTGTGGCCTGTGGGGCGTTAGCTGCGAATTTCCGCTTTCGTTCAAAGGTCTGGGATATGGACAATTAAACGCTGCGGTGGGACGTGGACGTGGACATTGATGCTGTTTCTTGAGAAACTGCCATAACAAGTGAAGACTGAGAGGAGGGGGCATCTTTACATGCAGTATGGACAGGGAATTGCCTTGCACACACAACAGGGGGTTCTATTGCACGCACAACAGTGGAAGAAGCAGTGGTGACACCCGCTGACACTGGTCGTGGACCCTGGGTTTCGCTCCACAAAGTCGGGCGCTTTGCTGCCATGTGCCTGATCATGCTGGTGGTGGTCAGGCTGGTAGTTTTGTCACCCCTGCTGATGCTGGCATGGCAGGTGGAACATATGGCCTTTTTGGGGTTATCAGCAGAGTCTTTAAAAAAATTCCAGACTCTGGAAGACCTACCCCTTGTACTGGCAACGTCCCTCGTGTTGGTGTTACGGGGAATGGTTGCCTGCCTTCTGTCTGCGGCCACCACACTGCTTCTTCCTGCCTGTTGGGGTACTCTGCCTCCCTCCCCCTGTGTGCTGCTGGCCTCACTCTGCATGTCCTCCTTCCACATTGGGTCAGTTACTAGATCATCCACCACCTCCTTCTCTTCCACTTGCGCACCACGATCCTCCTCCTCACTTCCTGGCAATTGTGTCTCGTCATCGTCCACCTCTTGTGACAGATTACCAACGTCGACTTCCTGTGGCCGTGGCTGTTCAAATATTTGGGCATCGCAACATGGGATCTCCTCTTCCACCACTTCAAGCGTATCAGGCGAGGGGCCCAAATATGGAAATGGACCAGTGAACAGCTCTTCAGAGTGTCCAAGTGTGGGATCACTTGCTGTCTGACGACACTCGGCATGGTGGGAGGAAGGAGCATCAGGGTGAGGAGGAGTATGCAGTCAAGACTCACGGCTACTAAGAGTTGACCATGTGGAAGACAGACCGGAGGTGGTGGTGCCCAGGTGACTGGAAGTATTATCTGCTATCCAATTAATAACCTGTTCACACTGATCAGTTCTCAATACTGGTGTTGTTCTGTGCTTCCCTAGTAATTTGGTCAAGAAGTGGGAGCGAGAAGATGTGGCTGTTGGTTGTGGCACATTTTCACCTTGGCCACGTCCCCGTCCTCTGCACGAACCATCACCAGAACGTCCACTTCCACGTCCCTTGCCACGCGCCTTGCCCATTGTAAATGAAGTAAAATAGCTTACACTTGCACTATCAATGGAAAAAGGGTAATAAAGAGTAGATTAGAACCGTGGAAGAGGAAAACCACAGTTATTGTTTACTTTGGTATACCTCACTTTTTTAAATAGAGATATTTGCGGCTGAACAGTGAGCGACACACTCAAACTGCTTTTTTTTTTAGATACCAAAGGCCCAAAACTGGATAGTACAGCGATTTGACCCGTGGAACTGCGAAACCACACTGGGATGTCGGGCCTACACAAGACTATTTTCAACAGATATATTTTTGTGTCACAACAGTCAGGAGACACTACTGTTTTTCTTTACGGAAAAAACTACCAAAAGCTGAATAATAGAGATTTTTTACTGTGGGATGGCAAAACCACAGTTATTGTTTACTGGGGTATACCACACTTTTTTAAATAGAGATATTTGCGGCTGAACAGTGAGCAACACACTTAAACTGCTTTTTTTTAGATACCAAAGGCCCAAAACTGGATAGTACAGCGATTTGACCCGTGGAACTGCGAAACCACACTGGGATGTCGGGCCTACACAAGACTATTTTCAACAGATATATTTTTGTGTCACAACAGTCAGGAGACACTACTGTTTTTCTTTACGGAAAAAACTACCAAAAGCTGAATAATAGAGATTTTTTACTGTGGGATGGCAAAACCACAGTTATTGTTTACTGGGGTATACCACACTTTTTTAAATAGAGATATTTGCGGCTGAACAGTGAGCAACACACTTAAACTGCTTTTTTTTAGATACCAAAGGCCCAAAACTGGATAGTACAGCGATTTGACCCGTGGAACTGCGAAACCACACTGGGATGTCGGGCCTACACAAGACTATTTTCAACAGATATATTTTTGTGTCACAACAGTCAGGAGACACTACTGTTTTTCTTTACGGAAAAAACTACCAAAAGCTGAATAATAGAGATTTTTTACTGTGGGATGGCAAAACCACAGTTATTGTTTACTGGGGTATACCACACTTTTTTAAATAGAGATATTTGCGGTTGAACAGTGAGCGACACACTCAAACTGCTTTTTTTTAGATACCAAAGGCCCAAAACTGGATAGTACAGCGATTTGACCCGTGGAACTGCGAAACCACACTGGGATGTCGGGCCTACACAAGAATATTTTCAACAGATATAATTTTGTGTCACAACAGTCAGGAGACACTACTGTTTTTCTTTACGGAAAATATACCAAAACATGAAGAATAGAGATTTTTTACCGTGGGATGGCAAAACCACAGTTATTGTTTACTGGGGTATACCAGACTTTTTTAAATATATAGATTTGCGGCTGAACAGTGGGCGACACACTCAAACTGTTTTTTTTTTA
Source organism: Phyllobates terribilis (assembly GCF_046119375.1). Lineage (NCBI taxonomy): Eukaryota > Metazoa > Chordata > Amphibia > Anura > Dendrobatidae > Phyllobates > Phyllobates terribilis. The sequence goes on from NW_027362787.1 coordinate 15,666,482, forward strand.
GATACAAATGGCCCAAAATGGATAATACAGAGGTTTGAACCGTGGAAGTGCAAAACAACACTTCTGTTTCTCTAGCCTACACCAGACTATTTTCAACAGTTATATTTGTGTCTGAAAAATCAGAGACACGCTTTTTTTGGGGGGGGGGACGACACACCTAAAGGTTAATAAGACGGGTATTTGTACAGTGTGAAGGAGGAAAAAAAAAGGAGGATTTAGATGAAAAAAAATGATTTTTCCTGGCCCCCGACACCTGGTGCTAAGTCCAGCAATTTTGGCAACAGGAGCACACAGGACTGTAATGCAGCGTTTGCTGGTATAACCACTGTGTCTCCTATACAGCCTGCCTGCCTGGTATCTGGGATGGATATTAGTCCTGAAAAGGACTGTTTGTTTGTTCTGGCAGCCTTTACAGACCCCACACTAACTATTTCTCAGTTTATATCTCTCCCTAAATCAGCAGCGCTGTCCCTACACTGTCTAATCTGGAGCGACTGTGTCCAAGATGGCGGCGCCCGGTTTTAAATACTCGAGGTGACGCTGTGCGGCCAGCCAATCACTGTAATGCCCACAACCAACATGGCTGCAGCATTACAGTGACTGGCTGGCAATCCCTGCATGTTCATTGGCTCTGTAAAGAGCGCCAAACATGCAGGGCGGAGACCCGAGCTCCCGCCAGAGTAACCCGGAAATGCTCGGTGCTCGCCGAACATCCCGAGTAGCGTGATGCTCGGGCGAGTACCGAGCAGTGTCGAGCATGTTCGCTCAACACTACTGCTGAGATGTTCAGTTTTTTCCTAAATTTCCTACGTTTTGTCCTAATTTATTAGCACACATATACCACTCACTCCTACAATCAAAGGATCAGGAAACCACTCTGAAATCAATATCCTACAATTTACCCCAACAGCAAAAAAACAACTATACACAAAATACCAAAAGATATATCAGATTATTAATGAGCAAATAAAAGACACAATCACATAAAAATAATTTTTAGAAAGGTGTAGAAAAAATGCTGTAAAGTAAGAACGCCTCACAAATAGAAATGTTAATGATTTATTTAATCAATTAACAAAATACAAGTGAATGAACAAACGAAAAATCTAGATCCAATCAATATTTGGTGTGACCAACTTTTCACTTTAAAACAGCATCAATTCTTCTAGGTACACCTGCGCAAAGTCAGGGATTTTGTAATAATACAGTCAGGTGTCTGGTCATACACCATGGCAAGACTGAGCAAGAATACACAAGGAAGTTATACTACATCAGCAATGTCTCTAAGGCACAAATTTCAAAGCAGATTGAGGGTTCAAGATGTGCCATTCAAGCACTTATGAAGAAGCACAAGAAAATGTGCAACGTTGAGGTCAGTAGATGCAGTGGTCGGCCAAGGAAACTTAGTGCAGCAGATGTATGACACATTATGGTTACTTTCCTTCAAAAGCGGAAGATGTCCAGCAGTGCCATCAGCTCAGAACTGGCAGCAACCAGTGGGACTCAGCTTCACTCAGCTACTGTTCAGAGAAGACTAGCCAGAAGTGGTCTTCATAGCAGAATTGTGGCAAAAAAGCCATATCTTCCACATCAAAACAAGGCCAAGTGACTCAACTATGCATTAAAACAGAGGAACCAGGGTGTAGAAAATTGGCAGGATGTGCTCTGGACGGTTGAGTTAAAATATGAAAAATGCTGTTATTACAGAACAGATTTTGTTCACTGAAGGGCTGGAGAGCAGTACAATAATGAGTGTCTGTGGGCAATAGTGATGCATAAGCACAGTGGAGGGTCATATAAGTTTGGGGCTACATTTCAGCAAATGGAGGTGGAAATTGGGTCAGAATTATTGGTTCCCTCAGTGCTGAGATATAGAGGCAGATACTTATCCATCATGCAATATCATCAGGGAGGTCTCTGATTGGATCCAAATGTTTTCTTCAGCAGAACAACAACCCCAAACGTACAGCCAATGTCATTAAGAATTATCTTCAATGAAAAGAACAAGGAGTCCTGGAAATGATCTGGTCCCACCCAGTGGAGTAACTAGAGTCTGATAGGCCCCCACCTGCATGTTGGTTAGATGTATGGGCCCTTGTAGCGTTGTGGATCCTATAAAGATATATGTGTTCTCTCCCTATGTAGTAACGTCCCCCATCCTGGCTCCTTCTTGTAATAATCTCCCACATGCTGGGCCTTATGCTGTAACATTTTCCCCCACCTGTGCCCCTGTCTGGTAATGTCCCCATTCTGGCATCATTTCCTTCATTCTGGTTTAATGTCCCCATCCTGGTATAGTGTCCCCATTCTGATATAATGTCCCCATTTGGGTATAATGTCAATAACCTGATATAATATCCCCCATGCTGGTGTAATGCTCCCAATTCTGCTATAATGTCCCCAAAGCTGGTATAATGCCCCACATCCTGGTATAGTATCTCCAGTTCTGGCATTATGTCCCCCATGTTGCTATAATATACCCCATACTGGTATAATATCATCGTTGTGATATAATGTCCCCCATCCTGGTATAACATCATCATTGTGATATAATGTCCCCATTCTGATATAGTGTCACCCATCCGGGTATGGTTCACCCCATTCTGGTATAGTGTCCCTTATTCTGGTATAATGTCCCCAATTCTGGTATAATTTCCCCATTCTGATATAATGTTCCCATTCTGATTTAATGTCCCCCTTCCTGGTATGTTGTCCCCCTTCCGATATATTGTCCCCATTCTGATATAGTGTCCTTCATCTTGTCCTTCATGCTGCTATAATATCCCCCATACTGGTATAACATCATCATTGTGATATAATGTTCCCATTCTGATATAGTGTCCTTCATCTTGGTAAAATGTCCCCATACTTTTATAGTGTCCCCATTCTGGTATAATGTCCCCATCCTGGTATAATGCCCCCCATCCTGGTTTAATGACCATCATACTGGTTTAATGTCCCTCGCCCTGGTTTAATGTCCCCCATCCTGGTACAATGCACTCCATTCTGTTACAGTGTCTCACATTCTGGCATAATGACCTAATTCTGATACAATGTCCCCATTCTGGTATAATGTACCCATTCTGGGATAATGTCCCCATCCTGGTATGGTATCTACTGAGCTGCCATCCTGGGGATGGGTTATCAATATCAGATCGGTGGGCTCCGACACGCGGCACTGGCTCTACCCATCACTTGTTTGCAACGCTCAGATGTAAATAGTTTGAAGATCTGAACATCACTGCTCCATTCACTGTACTGTGGGTCCTGCAAGTCAGCTAATATTCATGTAATAGGAGCTGATCTGCAGCACCAGGTAGCAGCCACTACACAGTGACCAGAGCTGTGATGTTCAGCTCCACAACAATGTTTACATCTGACCTCTGCCAGAGTTTCAAACAACTGAGTAGTTGAGGTGCCATGTGCCGGACCCCCACAAATCTGATATTAATGAGCTAACCAGGGAATAGGCCATCAATATGTTTGTCCTGGAAATTCCGTTTAAGGCCCACCTGCACATACTACGTATATAATATATATATATGGCAAAGAGTGGGAAGGGGTTAATCACAGGCTCATAAAACGGACAAACAACACAAATATTGGTTCTATCTTTTACACATTTGGGGTAGCCCTTAAGAGGGCCGTTGGGTCAAAGAGAGAGAGAGAGAAGAGAGAGGGGAGGGAGAGATACCGGGAGATACCAAGAGAGAGAAAAAAAGAGAGACCCAACCAGTGCAAGGCTAAGCCGGGCAGGTGGTAGCGGCTATTTATACCCACTGCTGATCTCTGATTGGTGGAAAATCTGGGTGTGGCTGCTCTCTGATTGGTGGAAAATCTGGGTGTGGCTGCTCTGTGATTGGTCAGCATTATGACCTCACAGTGGCGATGACTCATACCTCCTGGGTGGTTCTTCTGGGCGGTTCTGTTTTCTGACTGGTGGAAATTCTAATCAGCATTATGACCTCACAGTGGCCGTGACTCATGTTTCATGGACTGTTCTATCTGGGTGACCTGAAACATGCTGATCTCTGATTGGTGGAAATTCAAGTCATCTTCATGACATCACAATCAGCATGTTATTACTGCTGAGATGTTCAGTTTTTTCCTAAATTTCCTATGTTTTGTCCTAATTTATTAGCACATATATACCACTCATTCCTACAATCAAAGGATCAGGAAACCACTCTGAAATCAATATCCTACAATTTACCCCAACAGCAAAAAAACAACTATACACAAAATACCAAAAGATATATCAGATTACTAATGAGCAAATAAAAGACACTATCACATAAATATAATTTTTAGAAAGGTGTAGAAAAAATGCTGTAAAGTAAGAACGCTTCAAAAATAGAAATGTTAATGATTTATTTAATCAATTAACAAAATACAAAGTGAATGAACAAACGAAAAATCTAGATCCAATCAATATTTGGTGTGACCAACTTTTCACTTTAAAACAGCATCAATTATTCCAGGTACATCTGCGCAAAGTCAGGGATTTTGTAATAATACAGTCAGGTGTCTGGTCATACACCATGGCAAAACTGAGCAAGAATACACAAGGAAGTTATACTACATCAGTAAGGTCTCTAAGGCACAAATTTCAAAGCAGATTGAGGGTTCAAGATGTGTCATTCAAGCACTTATGAAGATGCACAAGAAATTGTGCAACGTTGAGGTCAGTAGATGCAGTGGTCGGCCAAGGAAACTTAGTGCAGCAGATGTATGACACATTATGGTTACTTTCCTTCAAAAGCGGAAGATGTCCAGCAGTGCCATCAGCTCAGAACTGGCAGCAACCAGTGGGACTCAGCTTCACTCATCTACTGTTCAGAGAAGACTGGCCAGAAGTTCTCTTCATAGCAGAATTGTGGTGAAAAAGCCATATCTTCCACATCAAAACAAGGCCAAGTGACTCAACTATGCATTAAAACAGAGGAACCAGGGTGTAGAAAATTGGCAGGATGTGCTCTGGACGGTTGAGTCCAAATATGAAAAATGTTGTTATTACAGAAGAGATTTTGTTCACTAAAGGGCTGGAGAGCAGTACAGTAATGAGTGTCTGTGGGCAATAGTGATCCATAAGCACGTTGGAGGGTCCTGTAAGTTTGGGGCTGCATTTCAGCAAATGGAAGTGGGAATTGGGTTAGAATTATTGGTTCCTTCAATGCTGAGATATAGAGGAAGATACTTATCCATCATGCAATATCATCAGGGAGGTGTCTGATTGGATCCAAATGTTTTCTTCAGCAGAACAACAACCCCAAACGTACAGCCAATGTCATTAAGAATTATCTTCAATGTAAAGAACAAGGAGTCCTGGAAATGATCTGGTCCCACCCAGTGGAGTAACTAGAGTCTGATAGGCCCCCACCTGCATGTTGGTCAGATGTATGGGCCCTTGTAGCGTTCTGGATCCTATAAAGATATATGTGTTCTCTCCCTATGTAGCAATGTCCCCCATCCTGGCTCCTTCTTGTAATAATATCCCACATGCTGGGCCTTATGCTATAACATTTTCCCCCACCTGTGCCCCTGTCTGGTAATGTCCCCATTCTGGCATCATTTCCTTCATTCTGGTTTAATGTCCCCATCCTGGTATAGTGTCCCCATTCTGATATAATGTCCCCATTTTGGTATAATGTCTCTAACCTGGTATAATATCCCCATGCTGGTGTAATGCTCCCAATTCTGCTATAATGTCCCCAAAGCTGGTATAATGCCCCACATCCTGGTATAGTATCTCCAGTTCTGGCATTATGTCCCCCATGTTGCTATAATATACCCCATACTGGCATGATATCATCGTTGTGATATAATGTCCCCCATCCTGGTATAACATCATCATTGTGATATAATGTCCCTATTCTGATATAGTGTCACCCATCTGGGTATGGTGTACCCCATTCTGGTATAGTGTCCCTTATTCTGGTATAATGTCCCCAATTCTGGTATAATTTCCCCATTCTGATATAATGTCCCCATTCTGATTTAATGTCCCCCTTCCTGGTATGTTGTCCCCCTTCCGATATATTGTCCCCATTCTGATATAGTGTCCTTCATCTTGGTAAAATGTCCCCATACTAGAATAGTGTCCCCATTCTGGTATAATGTCCCCATCCTGGTATAATGCCCCCCATCCTGGTTTAATGACCATCATACTGGTTTAATGTCCCTCGCCCTGGTTTAATGTCCCCCATCCTGGTACAATGCACTCCATTCTGTTACTGTTAGAACCTTGCTGTTAGGTTTTTTTTCCCTTTGCTGGTCACATGACCTTGTTGGCCTATTTAATCCTGCTCCGCCCTTCTGGCTTTGCTGGACTTCATTGTATATCTACTTTCTAGCTAGCCTGTGCTCTGTATCTAACTCTGTTAGTTTGCTTGGTCTACGGACCTCTATGTTCTATCTATTTTGTTTGTTCGTCTGTCTGCTACTATTTCTGTTAGGAGGTGTCCCATATTCCTCCCAGTCCTTAGTACTTGTAGGGATTCCCTCCCCACATCTATAGGTCTTCGTACAGACTAGATTAGGACTTTAGCAGGTCTGATCGCAGGATCAGGTTCCCTGTTACATCGTAGGGATTCAGCTGAGTCTTATAGTAGGGACAGATCTCCTCTCTTTCCTTAGCTTTGGTAGCAGAACATAACAGTAAGTCCAGCCAGCAAATTCTCTAAGGAAAGATTTTTCTGTTCCATCATGGTGTCGGTTCAGGATTTGGCTCATCGCCTGCAGGGACTCTCTCTGGAGGTGGCCGAGCTCCGTCAGCACGTGAGTAACTGTCCTGGAGCACATTTCTTGGAGCCTAAGGTATGTTTGCCGGATTTATTTTTTGGTGAACACCGAGAATTTTTTTCATTTAAAAATGCTTGCTTATTGTATTTTCGTTTGAGACCTAAGTCCTCTGGGGATGAATCCCAGCGCGTAGGGTTCATAATGTCACTTTTGCGCAAAGAGCCTCAGGAGTGGGCCTTTTCTTTGCAACCTAGTGATTCATGATTCAGATCAGTGGATAGTTTTTTTTCTGCTTTGGGACTATTATATGATGATCCTGACCGTGTCGCATCAGCTGAGACTGAGTTGAGACGTTTAAAACAAGGATCGGGTAATGTGGAAAAATATTGTACACATTTTCGTCGTTGGTCCACTCAAACAGGGTGGAACGATTCTGCTCTGAAAAGTCTATTTCTTGCTGGGCTCAGTGAAAGGGTTAAAGACCTGCTAATTGCTTATCCTACACCTGAGGATTTGCAACAGGCTATGCAATTAGCTATACGGGTGGATAGAAGACTGCGTGCTAGGGTTAATGAGAGCAAATCCTCTGCTATGTCAGTTTCTGGTTATGATAATGTGTGTACTAACAGTGGTGAACCGATGGAGATTGGATCGGTGGCACCTCGCTCTCAAGAAAAAGACCGTCGTTTTTCAGAAGGCTTGTGCTTCTATTGCGGAAAATCTGGTCATTTGATTAAAGGCTGTGAGCTTCGGATGAAGAAAGAAAAAAAAATGGTCAGTCACGCCCGTATTGCCTGTTTAAATTCCAAGGGTATATTTTTAGCTGCTTCCACGATTGCTCAGGAAAAATTAATGGAATTTCGGGTGTTTGTTGATTGCGGGTCTACACTGAATGTAATTGATGGGGGATTCGTGGAAAAACTCAATTTAAAACCTGAACCTTTATCATCCCCCATTGCTGTGGTTTCTGTGGATGGCTCCCCTTTGAAGAATATTACTCTCAAGGTCAGTGAATTTCCTCTCACTATTAATGGTGTTCACCATGAGAAATTGGATTTGGTAGTGTTGAATAACTTGCCTTCTCCAGTAATATTGGGTTTGCCCTGGTTAAAATTTCACAATCCTGTACTGGATTGGTCTACCAGTGAAATTAAATCCTGGAGCCATAAATGTTATGACAAGTGTTGTAATGGGCGTATTGCAGCTTTGGATAGGGGAGAATTGCCTGTTCCTATTCAGGATTTTTGGAGAGTTTTTTCTGAGAAGGAATCGCAGGTTTTGCCTCCCCATAGAGACTATGATTGTTCTATTGAATTTGTCCCTGGAGCGACTCTTCCTAAAAGTCGTTTATTTAACCTCACTATTCCTGAGAGGAAGGCTTTGGAGGAATACATACAGACAAGTTTGGCCGCCGGTCACATTAGGCCCTCTAAGTCTCCTGTGGCGGTTGGATTTTTTTTTGTAAAAAAAAAGGACGGCGGTTTACGTCCTTGTCTGGATTTTCGTGAGATTAACAAAATTACGGTACGCAATCCTTACCCACTGCCATTGATTCCTGATCTGTTTAACCAGTTATTGGGGGCCAAGTGGTTCTCTAAAATTGACCTTAAGGGGGCATACAATCTGTTGCGCATTGTGATGAACCTGTAGCCGCCATCTTGGTAATGATAAATCATATCCAGGGATGGCCACACTTCAGCAGCCCCCACCCTTGGGACCTTCTGTTAAAACGTCAACTAGATAGTTTCCCCCCATCCAGGCTCCTGTAAGATAAGAAGCCTACTTAACACTTGAATGCTAGGAGCTTCAAAGACTTCGAGAGGAAACACAGCCAGCAGGGGGGGGTGCTTCGTCTATCTGTACCTGACCATTTGTCCCATAGGACTAGTTTCTTTGTCTGTCACAAGCATGGAGGCATAAGATATAGAAACATGAAAAGTACACGCATGTTGCATGGGATGGGCCAATAAAAAAATATCACGGCGTCCCGGAGCCATTGCGCACACAAGCCTCCGCGGTAGACGTTTGTACGTGCTCTGGAAGCCAAGATATAGCGCGGAGCATAATTGATATCAAAAGGTCGGTTACGGCGGCCCGAATCCATGGGAACCCCTGGGGGTATCATGAGACCATCCCAGAAGAAGTTATTGGGTTCCATAGAATTTGGGCTTCTGATCGAAGTTAGACCTGAGGGTGGAGACTGAGCCAGCTGACCTCACCAGCAGTGGGCGGGACGGGGCAGGTAAGATAGCAGGACAGACAAGAGACAAGTCAGTCTTGACCCAAGAGTGGTGTGCTGAACATCTGAGCACCAGCTGAGGCCACCAAGGGGAGGAGCAGTTTGACCATGCGGTGGTAGGCCTCAGCCTGTAACAAAGAACCGTGCCTGCGACCGCAGAATCCTCTCCCTGCGTCACAAGAAAATCAAGAAACCGGTAACTGATATGCTGTGGTGATTCTGTGTGTTGTATTCCATTGTTGTATAGTTTAGCCTGACCTTATACCTGTGTATATTTAGTTGTATATCGTGTATCTAGTGTATTATTATAATCAATTACCTCAAGTAATTGTGGGCCTGCCTTTTATTCTGCATAACGAACGCACGTCCGTGTGAGCTCGGCTCAAGCCAAAACGCTACCCAGGGTTGGTTCCTGACCCGATATAGGCCCATTCACGGACTGGGCGTATATCTAAAATAGGGACTGGTGGCAGCATACCAACTGGGGATTGGGGAAGGCTGGTAGTGACGGTCGGAGGTTCAGATATATATATTCCTGGCGCGGCCAAGGAAGATATATATACCGCCCTCACTACAGAGGGCCCCGATACCCAGTAGGTTACAGGACAGTCTCCCTGGCGACCGCTTATCCTAGGTGCAGTTCCTTGACTGACCTGAGGCTAAGAGGGCGCTAGCGAGTTGTGCTGTGTAGTGACGTTACGGTTTAGTGACGTTGAAGGGATAACACACTACCGTGTTCCCTGCGCTGGTTGCAGCTACCTGGCACTACTTTCTCTAGGTGCAGTACCTTGACTGACCTGAGAGGTAAGGGGGCGCCAGAGAGCTGCACCCACCGGCCGGCTTTCATCACACGCATGAAGGAGGGTGATGAATGGAAGACTGCTTTTAACACTCCTGTGGGTCATTTTGAGAATCTGGTTATGCCTTTTGGTCTTACTAATGCTCCTGCATTTTTTCAGAATCTGATTAATGACATCCTTAGACCTTTGATCGGTAAAAATGTGGTTGTGTATTTGGATGACATTTTGATTTATTCGCCAGATCTGGAGTCTCATTGGCGGAGCGTGCGTGAGGTATTACAGTTATTAATGGACAATTCGCTTTTTGCTAAGCTGGAGAAATGTGAGTTCGCTGTACAGAGAATTAGTTTTTTGGGCTACATTATCTCCAGCAAAGGTTTTGAGATGGATCCGGTTAAGGTTCAGGCTGTGCAGGAATGGCCTAGGCCTATTGGTTTGAAATCGATACAGAGGTTTTTGGGTTTCGCCAATTACTACAGAAAATTCATAAAAAATTTTTCTAGTATTGTCAAACCTCTGACTGATCTCACCAGGAAAGGTGCTGATGCGGTTCAGTGGTCTTCTGAGGCCATTGAAGCTTTTGTGTATCTCAAGGAGAGGTTCACCTCTGCTCCCATCCTTATGCAGCCTGATGTTACTAGGCCGTTTTTGGTTGAGGTTGATGCTTCCTCTGTGGGGGTTGGCGCAGTATTGTCTCAGGATAACGGGGATGGATTACATCCCTGTGCCTTTTTTTCAAAAAAATTTTCAGAGACTGAACTGAATTACGATATTGGTAATCGGGAATTATTGGCTATTAAACTCGCATTTGAACACTGGCGCCACTTCTTGGAAGGTGCGGAATTTCCCGTTCAGGTTCTTACGGATCATAAAAATCTGATATATCTTGATGCTGCCAAGCGCCTGAATGCCCGTCAGGCTAGGTGGGCACTGTTTTTCTCGCGGTTTAATTTCTCCGTTACTTACATCCCTGGTACTAAGAATGTTAAGGCGGATGCCTTGTCTCGCAGTTTTTCTCCCATAGTCGGTGCTGAGAAAGAGGAAAACATTCTACAAGAAGGTGTTGTGATAGCTGCTTTAGACTCCGTTTTGGAAGATGAGATTCTTAAAGCTCAGGAGAATGCCCCATCTAACACTCCTCATGGGAGGTTGTTTGTGCCTGGGACCTTTAGGAGAGATTTGTTTGTTGAGTGTCACGAATCTCGATTGGCAGGTCATCCCGGAATCTCTGAGACCAAGAGACTGGTGGGTCGCAGTTTTTGGTGGCCTGGATGGCAGAAGGAAGTCATTAAGTGGGTGCGCCAATGTACTATATGTGCTAGATCTAAGTCCTCACATACTCCTGCTGCGGGGTTGCTTTGTCCTTTGGAGGTCCCCAGTGCTCCTTGGACACATTTGGCTATGGACTTTATAACTGACCTTCCCCCCTCTGAGGGTTTTACTGTCATCTGGGTGGTCGTGGACCGTTTTAGCAAGATGTGTCACTTGGTTCCCTTCGTCAAACTGCCCTGCGCTAAAACTCTCGTTAAGGCCTTTGTCAAGGAAATTGTCAGACTTCATGGCGTTCCTACTGACATTGTTTCTGATAGGGGTCCTCAGTTCGTGGCTCGTTTTTGGCGTGCCTTTTGTGACAGGTTGGGAATTCATTTGTCGTTTTCGTCCGGATATCATCCTGAGTCTAATGGCCAGACAGAAAGGAAAAACCAGGATGTTGAGCAGTTCTTGCATTGTTTTGTGGCAGACAATCAAGAGGGGTGGTCTGAGTTTCTGCCACTTGCCGAATTTGCTCTGAACAATCATACATCTTCTTCTGCTGGTTGTTCGCCTTTTTTTTGTTGTTCTGGGAGACATCCGTCGTTTGGGTCGTTCTCCAAGTTGGGATCTGCCGTGCCTGAGGAGGAGAATTTTTCCGGTGATTTGGAAAGAGTTTGGACGGATGTGCGTGGTAATCTTCAGGAGGCCAACAGAAAATCTAAAGACTACTTTGATAGGAAACGACAGGAGGTTTTGTTCGCTGTTGGTGACATGGTTTGGTTGTCCTCTAGGAATCTGCGGTTGAGGATTCCTTCTAAGAAATTGGGTCCCAAGTTTGTAGGGCCCTTTAAGGTGCTTCAGGTTGTCAACCAATCTGCTGTTAGGTTGGAGGTTCCTACCTCCTGGAGAATTAATCCGGTCTTTCATGTCTCTCTGTTAAAAAAAGCTGTTGTGTCGGATGGTGACGCCTCTGCCTCTGTTCCTCCGGTGGTGGAGGACGGGGAATATGAAATTTCTCGCATCCTTGACTCTAGACGGTATAGAGGTAGTTTGCAGTATCTTGTGGCCTGGAAAGGTTTCGGACCCGAGGATAACTCTTGGGTGAGGTCAGATGATGTTTCCGCGTCCAGACTTATCAGAGCGTTTCACAGGAGATTTCCTGATAAGCCTGGTCCTAGGGGATCCGGAGGATCCTCTTAGAAGGGGGGGGTACTGTTAGAACCTTGCTGTTAGGTTTTTTTTCCCTTTGCTGGTCACATGACCTTGTTGGCCTATTTAATCCTGCTCCGCCCTTCTGGCTTTGCTGGACTTCATTGTATATCTACTTTCTAGCTAGCCTGTGCTCTGTATCTAACTCTGTTAGTTTGCTTGGTCTACGGACCTCTATGTTCTATCTATTTTGTTTGTTCGTCTGTCTGCTACTATTTCTGTTAGGAGGTGTCCCATATTCCTCCCAGTCCTTAGTACTTGTAGGGATTCCCTCCCCACATCTATAGGTCTTCGTACAGACTAGATTAGGACTTTAGCAGGTCTGATCGCAGGATCAGGTTCCCTGTTACATCGTAGGGATTCAGCTGAGTCTTATAGTAGGGACAGATCTCCTCTCTTTCCTTAGCTTTGGTAGCAGAACATAACAGTTACAGTGTCTCACATTCTGGCATAATGACCTAATTCTGATACAATGTCCCCATTCTGGTATAATGTACCCATTCTGGCATAATGTCCCCCATCCAGGTATGGTATCTACTGAGCTGCCATCCTGGGGATGAGTTATCAATATCAGATCGGTGGGCTCCGACACGCGGCACTGGCTCTACCCATCACTTGTTTGCAACGCTCAGATGTAAATAGTTTGAAGATTTTAACATCACTGCTCCATTCACTGTACTGTGGGTCCTGCAAGTCAACTAATATTCATGTAATAGGAGCTGATCTGCAGCACCAGGTAGCAGCCACTACACAGTGACCAGAGCTGTGATGTTCAGCTCCACAACAATGTTTACATCTGACCTCTGCCAGAGTTTCAAACAACTGAGTAGTTGAGGTGCCACGTGCCGGACCCCCACAAATCTGATATTAATGAGCTAACCAGGGGATAGGCCATCAATATGTTTGTCCTGGAAATTCCGTTTAAGGCCCACCTGCACATACTACGTATATAATATATATATATGGCAAAGAGTGGGAGGGGGTTAATCACAGGCTCATAAAACGGACAAACAACACAAATATTGGTTCTATCTTTACACATTTGGGGTAGCCCTTAAGAGGGCCGTTGGGTCAAAGAGAGAGAGAGAGAGAAGAGAGAGGGGAGGGAGAGATACCGGGAGATACCAAGAGAGAGAAAAAAGAGAGACCCAACCGGTGCAAGGCTAAGCCGGGCAGGTGGTAGCGGCTATTTATACCCACTGGTGATCTCTGATTGGTGGAAAATCTGAGTGTGGCTGCTCTCTGATGTGGAAAATCTGGGTGTGGCTGCTCTGTGATTGGTCAGCATTATGACCTCACAGTGGCGATGACTCATACCTCCTGGGTGGTTCTTCTGGGCGGTTCTGTTTTCTGACTGGTGGAAATTCTAATCAGCATTATGACCTCACAGTGGTCGTGACTCATGTTTCATGGACTGTTCTATCTGGGTGGCCTGAAACATGCTGATCTCTGATTGGTGGAAATTCAAGTCATCTTCATGACATCACAATCAGCATGTTATTACTGCTGAAATGTTCAGTTTTTTCCTAAATTTCCTATGTTTTGTCCTAATTTATTAGCACATATATACCACTCATTCCTACAATTAAAGGATCAGGAAACCACTCTGAAATCAATATCCAATATCTGCTCTCCATAGGGGAGATTAGCAATCAAGAAAGAAGGAATTTTTTTTTTTTTTTTTTTTTTTAATTTATTTTTTATTTACATTTCCCCACATCCTAGTTGAGTGATATGGATTTTTATGTGACCAATTGGGAATCACATAGGGAATTCCTAATATGCGAAGCTTTGGATGATCCTGGTGGTGTACCCAAATCCTCACACAAATTAATTGATCTTCACCATTTAAGCGAAGTGGATAAGAAACACCTGATGGAATTGTTCCATGAATATGAGAATAAGTGCAAAGTAGAGATTACGAATCACCTTGATGCAATATTTTTGAAACGTTATTTATCCGAAGGCATAGCACCTAAGGGTTTGCGCTTATCTCAGAAGTCCTCTTTCCCGCAGGACCCTGACTTTACTAAACTCTGGGATGAATTTTCCTTAAAATGCTCATTAGGGATGATACAATTATTAATTCAGAAGAGGGTTTCCTTAGCAGAAAAAGCCTTGAGTGATGTGGTCTCTTTAAGAACTAGTATTGACTATTATTCCTTTTCTTTGGATTACAAGGATTTGGATTCCAAATTGAGAATAAGACTAAGTAAATTAGAGGACGATATAATTAGAAAAAAGGTGGCAAAACTTTTACGAGATAGGGGCTTCACTGATTTAGATGAATTTATGGAGGTCTCCCCACAGCCGATACTGGAAGGCCCACAGGTCCCAATCCAAATCTCACAGAAGTCAGTGGGGGTTGAATCGCATTTAGATCAATTACCCAGTAGTAATTCCTTAAGTGTACTAAAAACGGACAAACAGAGGAATTTCTTTCTATCAACGAATTGCAATAAAAAAACTTTGAAGAAGGGTTCCTTGTTTCATAAGCCAAACGGTGGATGATACCATGCCAGGGACTCAAAAGGTATTATCACTTGTAACGAACAAGATCACATGACACTATAATTAATTTGGACAACTCTGCACCCCATACACGCTATTGGCTCCGGTAATATTGCCTTATCCACCAGTCCCCATTGAGACAGAATCTACTGTTCCATGTATTTCCCCACTTTTGATTTTGGTTTAGACCTTTCACAACCACTAGTCTCCACACAAGGTATATACGGATTCCATTAATTTATCCCTATTAACTACACATGAATTATTTATTCCCAAAAAACCCCCAAACACAGTCCTTCCTCCCACTTGATGAAGCGATGTACCAAATCTACCTGAACCTTTGCCAGAACCTCCTGCTATACCAGTACCTTCAGCTGTGCCACCTATAAGAGATTATATATTCCCAATAACTAGTATAATAGATAATATAGCCCCAAAAACTGCATTGTGTTTGAATCCTCAACAGGACTCCATGCCTTTACACCCATCTGAAATAATTATTGAGGATTCAGCTAATAAAATAAACATTGAGATAGTAAGCAGTGAATCAAGGGGTAATGAGATTGACCTAATCCTCAATAAACCTCCTCCTAGGTTGAACTTTTCCTCCTCACTGGATCTTATTGTACCTTTACAAGAAGTAGTGGCTAATGATTCTTTGTTGCCATCTGTTGAATTAGTAAGGAAATCTCCTTCTCCTAAGACTCTCAAGAACACAAAAATTACACAGTTTTTTCGGGTGGCTCCAGGGCGCCACCCAAAAAGAAAAAGAGGAGGCGTGGATGCAGAGGCAGTGGACGAAGCTTCCGCCGAGCTGTTGATGGCGACAGATCTCACATTGAAAAGGACGAAAATCAATTAAAATCCCTTTCTGACTGTTCCTCTGAGTGCACGGGGATTTTTAATATCTCCGATATTACTCTCACAGAGGAACAAGTGTCACTACTTAAAAGGGGCCTTTCATTTTGCCCAAACTCACTGGCTAATCCCTTTACCTTGTATCTTGATTTTAAAGAGTACATGAGGAAATTAACTGTTCAACGCCATTTTATTTTAGAAAGGCAGCACAAAAAATGTGGTCCAATTGATATGATGAGTGCCCCTAATGAACCTCTTACAGATGGGTTCCAACATGTGAACCCAAAAAATACCAGTAAATTTTTCCCTTTACATCATAGGGGCCC
Organism: Phyllobates terribilis; assembly: GCF_046119375.1. Lineage (NCBI taxonomy): Eukaryota > Metazoa > Chordata > Amphibia > Anura > Dendrobatidae > Phyllobates > Phyllobates terribilis. Next base: position 15,682,420 of record NW_027362787.1, read on the forward strand.
CCACTTGGAAACCTTCCAACATTTAGCCTTAAAAGAAATCCGGTCCTTTGCGAATATTAGAAAAAGAGATAATCTAACTCCGGGGGAAAGGCAGGCTATTAATACTCTAAGAGAAATTAGGGAGATTGTTATAAAGAATGCGGATAAGGGGGGGGGCATAGTGGTGATGAATCGCGTTTGGTATCTGAGTGAAGGTAAACGAATTCTCGACGACGTAAATTACTATGAGAGACTTGATAATGATCCTTCCGTCTCTATTTTTATAAATTACAATAAACTTATTAAGAATGCCTATGCTCGAGGCATTTTAAATAAGAAAGAGATGAAATTTTTAAACATCTTGAGGTGTCAGACCCCTTTTTTCTATTTTCTGCCCAAAGTCCATAAGGACGCCAAAAACCCTCCTGGCCGCCCCATAATTTCAGGGGTAGGTTCTATTACTTGCAACTTATCACATTATATAGACCTTTTTTTGCAAAAGTTTGTTCTTAAGTTAGCGTTGTAACGGGTCTGGGAGGCGGAACCTCTGAGCTACTATACAAGGGGGCGGTCCTTGTAAGGGAGCGGGTGGCAATCAGGGATGACGGGCAGGCAGTCACAGCAGGTGACCGGGACAGTCTCTGAGTGGACGGGCTGGAGGTCACGGCAAGTGACTGGGGCAGTCTCTGGAAGAACGGGCAGGAGGTCACGGCAAGTGACCGGGGCAGTCTCTGGAAGAACGGGCAGGGAGTTACGGCAAGTGACCGGGGCAGTCTCTGGAAGAACGGGCAGGGAGTTACGGCAAGTGACCGGGGCAGTCTCTGGGTAAAGGGTAGGTACGACCTGTGATGGCAGAGCCTCCGGGTAGGCTAGCAGGCAGGTAACAGGTGGGCGCTCCCAGGTGAGCGGGCAGGAGTCTCTGGAAAGGCAGATGGTCACAGCACGTGACGGCGGAGCCTCCAGGTAGGCTAGCAGGCAGGTAACAGGTGTGCGCTCCCAGGTGAGCGGGCAGGAGTCTCTGAAAAGGCAGATGGTCACAGCACGTGACGGCGGAGCCTCCAGGTAGGCTAGCAGGCAGGTAACAGGTGTGCGCTCCCAGGTGAGCGGGCAAGCTGGTCCATAGACAGACTGACAGGAGTTGGAAGGCAGACCGTCGGACCTCAGGCTAGCAGGCAGGTGACTGGATATCAGGCAGGACAAAGGCAGCAAGCTGGCAGGAATCTGGCAGGTAACTGGCAACGGGACCTGAGGGCTGAAGCACAGGTGAGACACAGGTGCAAACAACATTGCTCGGGCACCTCCATTTTGGAGGAGGTGCCCTTTATATGGGAGGTCCTCCGGCAATTGGCCGGGGACTCCTTAGGACGGCGCGCGCGGTCCCTTTAAGAGAGGGGGAGCGCGCGCGCGCGCCCTAAGCACACTGCCGGGGAAGGAGCGCGCGCCGGAAGCAGCGGGGAGAGCAGCGCTGGAGGACGCCGCGCCAGGAGCGGGGAGGTGAGAGGGACGGCGTCTCTGCCTAGAACGGGGCAGAGACGCCGATGCTACAGTACCCCCCCCTTTAGGCCCCCTCTTTTTTAGGCCAGAAAGAAATTTTTCAAGGAGAAGCGGGGCGTTGATGTTCTCCCTGGGTTCCCAAGTTCTCTCCTCAGGACCAAACCCCTTCCAATCTACCAGAAAAAAGGTTTTTCCTCTTACCCTCTTGGAGGCCAGAATACTCTCTACCTCAAAGATGTCATCAGCGGAAACCGGAGCAGGAGGGGCACCTGGATTTTTGGAAAAAGAGTTAAAGACAACGGGTTTGAGGAGAGATACGTGGAAGGAGTTGGGGATCCGTAGGGTGGCCGGGAGTTTTAATTTGTAGGCCACAGGGTTAATTTGCCTGAGGACTTCGAAGGGGCCGATGAATCGAGGACCCAACTTGTAGGAGGGTATTTTGAGCCGCACATGTTTGGATGAGAGCCAAACCTTGTCTCCCGGACGGAATTGGGGCAGATCCAGACGTCTCTTATCAGCATATCTCTTCATCCGCTCAGAGGAGAGAAGAAGAGCGGACCTGGTGCTCTCCCAAATAGTAGAAAATTCGCTGACAAGAGACTCCGCAGCAGGGTTGTCCACAGAAACGGAGACAGGAAGTGGAATCCGGGGATGTTGGCCACCAACTATAAAGAACGGGGATTTGGAAGAGGACTCGCTCTCATGGTTGTTATAAGAGAACTCGGCCCACGGTAGAAGATCCACCCAGTCCGAGTGGTGAGCATCCACGAAGTGCCGGAGGTAGCTGGACAAGATCTGATTGATCCGCTCCACTTGACCATTGGACTGAGGGTGGTAAGCGGAGGAGAAATCCAGGGTAATGTCCAGCAGCTTACAAGTGGCTCTCCAGAAACGAGAGGTGAACTGAACCCCACGATCCGACACGATGTGGAGGGGCAGACCATGGAGACGGAAGATGTGGCGGATAAAGTCTTTAGCCAACTCGGGTGCAGACGGAAGACCAGGCAGGGGAATGAAGTGGGCCATCTTAGAAAAACGGTCAGCGACAACCCAAATGACGGTACAACCGGCAGAAACTGGAAGGTCGGTGATAAAGTCCATAGCGATGTGTTGCCAAGGAGCAGCAGGTACGGGAAGGGGCAGGAGATGGCCGGCAGGTAGATGTCGGGGAACTTTGTTACGAGCACAGGATGAACAGGCCGCGACGAAGTCTACCACGTCCTTACGTAGGGTAGGCCACCAGTAATGCCGGGCAATAAGTTGAAAGGTCTTTTTTTGGCCAGCATGGCCAGCTAGTTTAGAAGAATGTCCCCAGCGAAGAACCTTCTCCCAATCTGGCACAGCTATGAACGTCTTACCGGGTGGAAGACGAGTTAGATCCAAGGGAGCCACATTCATCACCTTGGAGGAGTCGATGATGTGCGTAGGTTCCTCCTCTTGATCGGAGGACAGGAAAGACCGAGACAAGGCATCAGCTTTGACGTTCTTGTCCGCCGGACGGAAATGAAGAGTGAAGTCGAAGCGGGCAAAAAACAACGACCACCGGGCCTGGCGAGGATTGAGCCTCTGGCATTTTGGAGATATGCCAGGTTTTTGTGATCCGTGTAGATAATTACCGGGTAGAGAGCCCCTTCAAGCAGATAGCGCCATTCTCCTAGTGCCAATTTGATGGCTAGCAATTCCCGGTCTCCAATGGAGTAGTTGCGCTCCGACGAGGAGAAGATTTTGGAGAAGAAGCCGCACGTTACCATTCTCCCGGTAGAAGACTTCTGGGTGAGCACCGCTCCGGCTCCGGAGGAGGAAGCATCAACCTCCAGGTAGAATTGTTTATTACAGTCCGGACGGTGCAGGACGGGAGCAGAGGCGAAGGCTTTCTTTAGGGAAAGGAAGGCCTCCTCGGCTTCAGGCGACCATATCCTGGGGTTAGCCCCCTTACGGGTAAGTGCAGATATGGGAGCAGTCCGAGACGAGAAGTGTGGGATGAAAAGACGATAATAATTAGCGAAGCCCAGGAATCGCTGTATCGCCTTCAAACCTTCAGGACGAGGCCATTTTAGAACGGAAGAGAGCTTCTCGGGATCCATTTGCAGACCTGTTTGGGAGATGACATAGCCCAAGAACGGAAGGGAGGTCTGATCGAAGAGGCACTTCTCGTATTTGGCGTAAAGGTGGTTCTGCCGAAGCCTAAGCAGGACCTGACGAACATCCCTCCGGTGTGTGGGGAGATCCGGAGAGAAGACCAAGATATCATCCAGGTATACCACTACGCAGGAGTACAGGAGGTCACGGAAGATGTCATTGACTAGTTCCTGAAAGACCGCGGGAGCATTACAGAGACCGAAGGGCATCACAAGGTACTCGTAGTGACCGTCCCGGGTATTGAATGCCGTCTTCCACTCGTCTCCTTGACGGATACGGACCAGATTATACGCTCCTCGAAGATCCAGCTTGGAGAAGATCCTGGCGCCCTTGAGCCGGTCAAACAATTCGGAGATGAGTGGCAGGGGATATTTGTTTTTTACCGTAATGAGATTGAGTCCTCTGTAGTCAATACAGGGACGTAGCGAGCCGTCTTTCTTTTTGACAAAGAAGAATCCGGCTCCAGCCGGGGAGGTAGATTTTCGGATAAATCCCCTAGCCAGATTCTCTTCAATGTACTCAGACATGGCTCGGGTCTCGGCTGCAGATAACGGGTAGATACGCCCACGGGGAGGAGTGGTGCCAGGTACCAGGTCGATCGGGCAATCGTATGGCCTATGGGGCGGCAACGTCTCAGCTTCCTTCTTACCGAAGACGTCCGCATAGGGCCAGTAGGGAGCCGGGAGACCAGGTAAATTAGCTGGAGTAGGCTGAGGGCGAAGTGGACGGACCGGAACCAGGCAGGTCCTATGGCAGTCAGGACCCCATCGGAGTACTTCACCGGACCGCCAGTTCAATACGGGTTCATGTGTCTGGAGCCAAGGTAGACCTAGCAACAAGGAGTGAGAAAGTCCGGACAGCACATGGAATGAGATCTCCTCAGAGTGCAGCATTCCCACCTGTAGGGTTATAGGTTCGGTGACGAGCAGGATGGTCTCCGAGAGAAGTCTTCCATCCACGGAAGCAACTGACAATGGCTCCGCCAGGGACTTGGTGGGAATATGGTATCTCTCTACCAGAGACTGGGCGATGAGGTTTCCAGCAGCTCCAGAATCCAGATGGGCGAGTTCGAAGAGACGGTTTTCTCCCCAAGCAATAGAGACCGGTAAGGTCAGAGACGGAGAGGACTTACTTTTGTCTAGGACGACCACTCCAAGTGGTCCTAGACACTGGCGTTTCCCGGCTTTTCCGGGCAGGAACGGATGAAGTGCTTCTTACTGCCACAATAGAAACAGCTTCCCTCGGCTCGGCGAGATTCTTGGCGAGAACCGACCATCTTGGTCTGGTCGACCTGCATAGGCTCAGGAGAGACGGAGGGAGTGACGGGTTGCTGAAAAGTAGGAGCTAGGCGTGGAAACCTCCTCTCACGGGTGACCTCTTTGGCACGCTCCTGGAACCGCAGGTCAATCCGGGTGGCAAGAGCTATCAGGTCATCGAGGGTGGTAGGAATTTCCCGACCGGCAAGTTCATCTTTAATACGGCCGGACAGACCCTCCCAGAAGACTGAAACCAGAGCGTCATTATCCCAGGCCAGCTCCGAGGCAAGGGTACGGAACCGTATGGCATATTGGCCCACGGTGAGGCTTCCCTGACGGAGGCGTAGCAGTGACGATGCGGATGAGGTCTTCCGTCCGGGTTCGTCGAAGACTTTCCGGAAGGCCGTGAGAAAGGCAGGCAAGTTGGACACCAGGGGGTCTCCTCTCTCCCATAGAGGATTTAGCCAGGCCAGAGCCTCTCCGGTGAGATGGGACATGATGAAGGCAATTTTGGCCCGGTCGGAGTTAAACTGGTGGGACAGGAGTTCAAAGTGCAGGGTGCACTGATTTATGAAGCCCCGAGCCTGAGCGGAGTCGCCTCCGAAGCGAGGAGGTGCAGAAAGCCGAGGTTCGGGGTAGGATACCATAGTGTTGGTGGACAGCGTAGCTGTCGGATTGCGAATCATGGCGCTGGCGGAGGTTGCTGGCGGAGCAGTCAGAGTGTCCAGGCGAGAATTGACATTCCGCAGGTGACCCAGGATGGACTCCTGTTGGGACCTCTGGCGGGACAGTTCATGACACAGGTCCGAGAGCGAGGGAGCTTGGGTGCCACCGGGTTCCATGGCCCGAGCAAACTGTAACGGGTCTGGGAGGCGGAACCTCTGAGCTACTTTACAAGGGGGCGGTCCTTGTAAGGGAGCGGGTGGCAATCAGGGATGACGGGCAGGCAGTCACAGCAGGTGACCGGGACAGTCTCTGAGTGGACGGGCTGGAGGTCACGGCAAGTGACCGGGGCAGTCTCTGGAAGAACGGGCAGGAGGTCATGGCAAGTGACCGGGGCAGTCTCTGGAAGAACGGGCAGGGAGTTACGGCAAGTGACCGGGGCAGTCTCTGGAAGAACGGGCAGGGAGTTACGGCAAGTGACCGGGGCAGTCTCTGGGTAAAGGGTAGGTACGACCTGTGATGGCAGAGCCTCCGGGTAGGCTAGCAGGCAGATGGTAGATGTGTGCTCCCAGGTGAGCAAGCGAGAGTCTCTGGAATGGTAGGTGGTCACAGCACGTGACGGCGAAGCCTCCAGGTAGGCTAGCAGGCAGGTAACAGGTGGGCGCTCCCAGGTGAGCGGGCAGGAGTCTCTGGAAAGGCAGATGGTCACAGCACGTGACGGCGGAGCCTCCAGGTAGGCTAGCAGGCAGGTAACAGGTGTGCGCTCCCAGGTGAGCGGGCAGGAGTCTCTGAAAAGGCAGATGGTCACAGCACGTGACGGCGGAGCCTCCAGGTAGGCTAGCAGGCAGGTAACAGGTGTGCGCTCCCAGGTGAGCGGGCAAGCTGGTCCATAGACAGACTGACAGGAGTTGGAAGGCAGACCGTCGGACCTCAGGCTAGCAGGCAGGTGACTGGATATCAGGCAGGACAAAGGCAGCAAGCTGGCAGGAATCTGGCAGGTAACTGGCAACGGGACCTGAGGGCTGAAGCACAGGTGAGACACAGGTGCAAACAACATTGCTCGGGCACCTCCATTTTGGAGGAGGTGCCCTTTATATGGGAGGTCCTCCGGCAATTGGCCGGGGACTCCTTAGGACGGCGCGCGCGGTCCCTTTAAGAGAGGGGGAGCGCGCGCGCGCGCGCCCTAAGCACACTGCCGGGGAAGGAGCGCGCGCCGGAAGCAGCGGGGAGAGCAGCGCTGGAGGACGCCGCGCCAGGAGCGGGGAGGTGAGAGGGACGGCGTCTCTGCCTAGAACGGGGCAGAGACGCCGATGCTACAAGCGTCCTATCTGAAGGACTCATCCCAATTGATCAGACACCTTAGAGATGTTCCTTCAGTGCAAGGTTGTTTGCTGATGACTTTAGACGTCACAGCTCTTTATTCCAATATTCCTCACGAGCTAGGCATATCTGCGGTAGATCATTTTCTGTCCTTGGATGATACTCTCTTGGAGGACCAGAAGGAATTTCTTAAGATGGGGATCCTATTCATTTTGAACAATAATGTTTTTACTTTTGGGACATCTGTTTACAAGCAGTTGAGGGGCTGCGCGATGGGGACGAGATTCGCCCCCAGTTACGCTAACTTGTTTATGGGGGTGTTTGAGTCTGTCTTCATCGCGCAGTCCCCCTCTGCAGCTGGACATGTTCTCCTCTACAAGCGTTTCATTGATGATCTCTTCTTTTTGTGGTCAGGGACTAAAGAGGAGGCATCTATGTTTGTGGAAGAATTAAATTTGAATACATGGGGTCTTACCTTTACAGCAACTGTGTCTGAAACAGCCCTCCATTATTTGGACCTTTTGGTGCGGGTTGACCCGTCGGGGAGGTTGTCCACGTCTACCCATTTTAAACAGGTTGATGTTAACAGCTACCTTTGCTTTGACAGTGGACACCTCCCTAGATGGGTCAGAAACGCACCATATGGCCAATACTGGAGGATCAGAAAAAACTGCACTAATAATTCTGATTTTGCCCTGGAGGCCAAAATCCTCAACAAATGTTCAGGCAAAAAGGATATCCACGGAAATTACAGAGTGATGCCTTTCAGAAATGTAGAGCATTATCTCCAGAGTCCTGTATCAAAAAACTCCAGCTCCGTTCCCAAGACAGTATTGTTAAGAGTATGACTTCGGCCAGTGATAAAAACCCTGATGACGCTACTGAGTTGAGTAACTGGAGCCTGGTGACTACTTATAACCAGTCTCACAGGAACATCCAGAAGTTACTAGACAAATTCTGGTTTATCCTTAAGAGCGATCCGGTCCTCTCTAGGCACCTTCCTGATAAACCAAGGGTGGTGTTCAGAAGGGGTAAGAATCTCCGTAATATGGTGGCTCCTAGCAATACGCTATGTGAATCCTCTCCAACCCAATCTACCAGCATGGGCAATTTGATCAGTGGTTGTTTCTCTTGTGGGTCCCCAAAATGCATGTGTTGCCAGAGCATCTTTAGTGGTTTAAAGACTTTCTCCTCGAATACCACTGGCAAAACATATACCATTAGACAATTTTTAAACTGTCACTCCATGTTCGTGGTATATCTTCTTGAATGTACGTGCGGCCTACAATACGTGGGCCGTACAATACAGGCCATGCATGCACGGATGAATAAGCATAGGTCTAACATTCATAGTGGTTTCCTTCTACATAGCGTTTCTAAACATTTTTCTGTGGCACATAATAAGGATCCTACTGACTTAAGGCTTAAAATCATTGATCAGATTGCTGAAATCACGACTGAAAGCTTGGGTCGTTTAATTAATCGTGAGAGTTACTGGATTTTTAGATTGGGCACTCTGTCCCCTGAGGGCCTTAATTTAACAATTGAAAATGCGATTCATTAACCCTATTTCCCTCTTGGTTCTTATTCATGCATTACTAGTTTTTATTTCATTTTTTTTTTTTTTTTTAAATTAATTTTATATTTTATTCATAATCCCTGCTTTTAGTACATCATGACATTATTGGGTATACTGTGGCATCTTTTATCCTCTCTTTTAACCTGCTGATCTAATGTAGTATTTATATTCATATTTATATGATATTCATTTCTTTTACTTACTTTTTTCTTTTTTTTTTTACTTCCTGTTTTGTATTCCCTGTGTTGTCATAATTGTTAGTGTCCTTTGATTGGTGCACCTACCCTATATAATGGTTGCTCTTTCATTTGCTCTCTAATCTACCTGAGGAAGATAGCGTATGCTATCGAAACGCGTCGTGGCGTTAGAGAGCGTACTAAACAATAAAAGGTTTGTGTGTTATAACCTAATCCACTGTCTAGTTGTTCTAGCGCTTCACTAACACCGCAGAATTCCTTCTTTCTTCATTCTGGTATAATGTCCCCATCCTGGTATAATGCCCCCCATCCTGGTTTAATGACCATCATACTGGTTTAATGTCCCTCGCCCTGGTTTAATGTCCCCCATCCTGGTACAATGCACTCCATTCTGTTACAGTGTCTCACATTCTGGCATAATGACCTAATTCTGATACAATGTCCCCATTCTGGTATAATGCTCCCATTCTGGCATAATGTCCCCCATCCTGGTATGGTATCTACTGAGCTGCCATCCTGGGGATGGGTTATCAATATCAGATCGGTGGGCTCCGACACGCGGCACTGGCTCTACCCATCACTTTTTTGCAACGCTCAGATGTAAATAGTTTGAAGATCTGAACATCACTGCTCCATTCACTGTACTGTGGGTCCTGCAAGTCAGCTAATATTCATGTAATAGGAGCTGATCTGCAGCACCAGGTAGCAGCCACTACACAGTGACCAGAGCTGTGATGTTCAGCTCCACAACAATGTTTGCATCTGACCTCTGCCAGAGTTTCAAACAACTGAGTAGTTGAGGTGCCACGTGCCGGACCCCCACAAATCTGATATTAATGAGCTAACCAAGGGTAGGCCATCAATATGTTTGTCCTGGAAATTCCGTTTAAGGCCCACCTGCACATACTACGTATATTATATATATATATGGCAAAGAGTTGGAAGGGGTTAATCACAGGCTCATAAAACGGACAAACAACACAAATATTGGTTCTATCTTTTACACATTTGGGGTAGCCCTTAAGAGGGCCGTTGGGTCAAAGAGAGAGAGAGAGAGAAGAGAGAGGGGAGGGAGAGATACCGGGAGATACCAAGGGAGAGAAAAAAAGAGAGACCCAACCAGTGCAAGGCTAAGCCAGGCAGGTGGTAGCGGCTATTTATACCCACTGCTGATCTCTGATTGGTGGAAAATCTGGGTGTGGCTGCTCTCTGATTGGTGGAAAATCTGGGTGTGGCTGCTCTGTGATTGGTCAGCATTATGACCTCAAAGTGGCGATGACTCATAACTCCTGGGTGGTTCTTCTGGGCGGTTCTGTTTTCTGACTGGTGGAAATTCTAATCAGCATTATGACCTCACAGTGGTCGTGACTCATGTTTCATGGACAAAAGATATATCAGATTATTAATGAGCAAATAAAAGACACTATCACATAAAAATAATTTTTAGAAAGGTGTAGAAAAAATGCTGTAAAGTAAGAACGCTTCAAAAATAGAAATGTTAATGATTTATTTAATCAATTAACAAAATACAAAGTGAATGAACAAACGAAAAATCTAGATCCAATTAATATTTGGTGTGACCAACTTTTCACTTTAAAACAGCATCAATTATTCCAGGTACACCTGCGCAAAGTCAGGGATTTTGTTATAATACAGTCAGGTGTCTGGTCATACACCATGGCAAGACTGAGCAAGAATACACAAGGAAGTTATACTACATCAGCAACGTTTCTAAGGCACAAATTTCAAAGCAGATTGAGGGTTCAAGATGTGTCATTCAAGCACTTATGAAGAAGCACAAGAAAATCTGCAACGTTGAGGTCAGTAGATGCAGTGGTCGGCCAAGGAAACTTAGTGCAGCAGATGTATGACACATTATGGTTACTTTCCTTCAAAAGCGGAAGATGTCCAGCAGTGCCATCAGCTCAGAACTGGCAGCAACCAGTGGGACTCAGCTTCACTCATCTACTGTTCAGAGAAGACTGGCCAGAAGTTCTCTTCATAGCAGAATTGTGGTGAAAAAGCCATATGTTCCACATCAAAACAAGGCCAAGTGACTCAACTATGCATTAAAACAGAGGAACCAGGGTGTAGAAAATTGGCAGGATGTGCTCTGGACGGTTGAGTCAAAATATGAAAAATGTTGTTATTACAGAAGAGATTTTGTTCACTAAAGGGCTGGAGAGCAGTACAATAATGAGTGTCTGTGGGCAATAGTGATGCATAAGCACGGTGGAGGGTCCTGTAAGTTTGGGGCTGCATTTCAGCAAATGGAAGTGGGAATTGGGTTAGAATTATTGGTTCCCTCAATGCTGAGATATAGAGGCAGATACTTATCCATCATGCAATATCATCAAGGAGGTCTCTGATTGGATCCAAATATTTTCTTCTGCAGAACAACAACCCCAAACGTACAGCCAATGTCATTAAGAATTATCTTCAATGTAAAGAACAAGGAGTCCTGGAAATGATATGGTCCCACCCAGTGGAGTAACTAGAGTCTGATAGGCCCCCACCTGCATGTTGGTTAGATGTATGGGCCCTTGTAGCGTTCTGGATCCTATAAAGACACAGTATATGTGTTCTTTCCCTATGTAGCAATGTCCCCCATCCTGGCTCCTTCTTGTAATAATCTCCCACATGCTGGGCCTTATGCTATAACATTTTCCCCCACCTGTGCCCCTGTCTGGTAATGTCCCCATTCTGGCATCATTTCCTTCATTCTGGTTTAATGTCCCCATCCTGGTATAGTGTCCCCATTCTGATATAATGTCCCTATTTTGGTATAATGTCTCTAACCTGGTATAATATTCTCATGCTGGTGTAATGCTCCCAATTCTGCTATAATGTCCCCAAAGCTGTTATAATGCCCCACATCCTGGTATAGTATCTCCAGTTCTGGCATTATGTCCCCCATGTTGCTAAAATATAACCCATACTGGTATAATATCATAGTAATGATATAATGTCCCCCATCCTGGTATAACATCATCATTGTGATATAATGTCCCCATTCTGATATAGTGTCACCCATCCGGGTATGGTGTACCCCATTCTGGTATAGTGTCCCTTATTCTGGTATAATGTCCCCAATTCTGGTATAATTTCCCCATTCTAATATAATGTCCCCATTCTGATTTAATGTCCCCCTTCCTGGTATGTTGTCCCCCTTCCGATATATTGTCCCCATTCTGATATAGTGTCCTTCATCTTGGAAAAATGTCCCCATACTAGAATAGTGTCCCCATTCTGGTATAATGTCCCTATCCTGGTATAATGCCCCCCATCCTGGTTTAATGACCATCATACTGGTTTAATGTCCCTCGCCCTGGTTTAATGTCCCCCATCCTGGTACAATGCACTCCATTCTGTTACAGTGTCTCACATTCTGGCATAATGACCTAATTCTGATACAATGTCCCCATTCTGGTATAATGTACCCATTATGGCATAATGTCCCCCATCCTGGTATGGTATCTACTGAGCTGCCATCCTGGGGATGGGTTATCAATATCAGATCGGTGGGATCCGACACGCGGCACTGGCTCTACCCATCACTTGTTTGCAACGCTCAGATGTAAATAGTTTGAAGATCTGAACATCACTGCTCCATTCACTGTACTGTGGGTCCTGCAAGTCAGCTAATATTCATGTAATAGGAGCTGATCTGCAGCACCAGGTAGCAGCCACTACACAGTGACCAGAGCTGTGATGTTCAGCTCCACAACAATGTTTACATCTGACCTCTGCCAGAGTTTCAAACAACTGAGTAGTTGAGGTGCCACGTGCCGGACCCCCACAAATCTGATATTAATGAGCTAACCAGGGGATAGGCCATCAATATGTTTGTCCTGGAAATTCCGTTTAAGGCCCACCTGCACATACTACGTATATAATATATATATATGGCAAAGAGTGGGAAGGGGTTAATCACAGGCTCATAAAACGGACAAACAACACAAATATTGGTTCTATCTTTTACACATTTGGAGTAGCCCTTAAGAGGGCCATTGGGTCAAAGAGAGAGAGAAGAGAGAGGGGAGGGAGAGATACCGGGAGATACCAAGAGAGAGAAAAAAAAGAGAGACCCAACCAGTGCAAGGCTAAGCCGGGCAGGTGGTAGCGGCTATTTATACCCACTGCTGATCTCTGATTGGTGGAAAATCTGGGTGTGGCTGCTCTCTGATTGGTGGAAAATCTGGGTGTGGCTGCTCTGTGATTGGTCAGCATTATGACCTCACAGTGGCGATGACTCATACCTCCTGGGTGGTTCTTCTGGGCGGTTCTGTTTTCTGACTGGTGGAAATTCTAATCAGCATTATGACCTCACAGTGGCCGTGACTCATGTTTCATGGACTGTTCTATCTGGGTGACCTGAAACATGCTGATCTCTGATTGGTGGAAATTCAAGTCATCTTCATGACATCACAATCAGCATGTTATTACTGCTGAGATGTTCAGTTTTTTCCTAAATTTCCTATGTTTTGTCCTAATTTATTAGCACATATATACCACTCATTCCTACAATCAAAGGATCAGGAAACCACTCTGAAATCAATATCCTACAATTTACCCCAACAGCAAAAAAACAACTATACACAAAATACCAAAAGGTATATCAGATTATTAATGAGCAAATAAAAGACACTATCACATAAAAATAATTTTTAGAAAGGTGTAGAAAAAATGCTGTAAAGTAAGAACGCTTCAAAAATAGAAATGTTAATGATTTATTTAATCAATTAACAAAATACAAAGTGAATGAACAAACGAAAAATCTAGATCCAATTAATATTTGGTGTGACCAACTTTTCACTTTAAAACAGCATCAATTATTCCAGGTACACCTGCGCAAAGTCAGGGATTTTGTAATAATACAGTCAGGTGTCTGGTCATACACCATGGCAAGACTGAGCAAGAATACACAAGGAAGTTATACTACATCAGCAAGGTCTCTAAGGCACAAATTTCAAAGCAGATTGAGGGTTCAAGATGTGTCATTCAAGCAATTATGAAGAAGCACAAGAAATTGTGCAACGTTGAGGTCAGTAGATGCAGTGGTCGGCCAAGGAAACTCGTAGTGCAGCAGATGTATGACACATTATGGTTACTTTCCTTCAAAAGCAGAAGATGTCCAGCAGTGCCATCAGCTCAGAACTGGCAGCAACCAGTGGGACTCAGCTTCACTCATCTACTGTTCAGAGAAGACTGGCCAGAAGTTCTCTTCATAGCAGAATTGTGGTGAAAAAGCCATATGTTCCACATCAAAACAAGGCCAAGTGACTCAACTATGCATTAAAACAGAGGAACCAGGGTGTAGAAAATTGGCAGGATGTGCTCTGGACGGTTGAGTCCAAATATGAAAAATGTTGTTATTACAGAAGAGATTTTGTTCACTAAAGGGCTGGAGAGCAGTACAATAATGAGTGTCTGTGGGCAATAGTGATGCATCAGCACGGTGGAGGGTCCTGTAAGTTTGGGGCTGCATTTCAGCAAATGGAAGTGGGAATTGGGTTAGAATTATTGGTTACCTCAATGCTGAGATATAGAGGCAGATACTTATCCATCATGCAATATCATCAAGGAGGTCTCTGATTGGATCCAAATCTTTTCTTCAGCAGAACAACAACCCCAAACGTACAGCCAATGTCATTAAGAATTATCTTCAATGTAAAGAACAAGGAGTCCTGGAAATGATATGGTCCCACCCAGTGGAGTAACTAGAGTTTGATAGGCCCCCACCTGCATGATGGTCAGATGTATGGGCCCTTGTAGCGTTCTGGATCCTATAAAGATACAGTATATGTGTTCCCTCCCTATGTAGCAATGTCCTCCTTCCTGGCTCCTTCTTGTAATAATCTCCCACATGCTGGGCCTTATGCTATAACATTTTCCCCCACCTGTGCCCCTGTCTGGTAATGTCCCAATTCTGGCATCATTTCCTTCATTCTGGTTTAATGTCCCCATCCTGGTATAGTGTCCCCATTCTGATATAATGTCCCCATTTTGGTATAATGTCTCTAACCTGGTATAATATCCCCATGCTGGTATAATGCTCCCAATTCTACTATAATGTCCCCAAAGCTGGTATAATGCCCCTCATCCTGGTATAGTATCTCCAGTTCTGGCATTATGCCCCCCATGTTGCTATAATATACCCCATACTGGTATAATATCATCGTTGTGATATAATGTCCCCCATCCTGGTATAACATCATCATTGTGATATAATGTCCCCGTTCTGATATAGTGTCACCCATCTGGGTATGGTGTACCGCATTCTGGTATAGTGTCCCTTATTCTGGTATAATGTCCCCAATTCTGGTATAATTTCCCCATTCTGATATAATGTCCCCATTCTGATTTAATGTCCCCCTTCCTGGTATGTTGTCCCCCTTCCGATATATTGTCCCCATTCTGATATAGTGTCCTTCATCTTGGTAAAATGTCCCCGTACTAGAATAGTGTCCCCATTCTGTTTTGATGTCCCCATCCTGGTATAATGCCCCCCATCCTGGTTTAATGACCATCATACTGGTTTAATGTCCCTCGCCCTGGTTTAATGTCCCCCATCCTGGTACAATGCACTCCATTCTGTTACAGTGTCTCACATTCTGGCATAATGACCTAATTCTGATACAATGTCCCCATTCTGGTATAATGTACCCATTCTGGCATAATGTCCCCCATCCTGGTATGGTATCTACTGAGCTGCCATCCTGGGGATGGGTTATCAATATCAGATCGGTGGGCTCCGACACGCGGCACTGGCTCTACCCATCACTTGTTTGCAACGCTCAGATGTAAATAGTTTGAAGATCTGAACATCACTGCTCCATTCACTGTACTGTGGGTCCTGCAAGTCAGCTAATATTCATGTAATAGGAGCTGATCTGCAGCACCAGGTAGCAGCCACTACACAGTGACCAGAGCTGTGATGTTCAGCTCCACAACAATGTTTACATCTGACCAATGCCAGAGTTTCAAACAACTGAGTAGTTGAGGTGCCACGTGCCGGAACCCCACAAATCTGATATTAATGAGCTAACCAGGGGATAGGCCATCAATATGTTTGTCCTGGAAATTCCGTTTAAGGCCCACCTGCACATACTACGTATATAATATATATATATGGCAAAGAGTGGGAAGGGGTTAATCACAGGCTCATAAAACGGACAAACAACACAAATATTGGTTCTATCTTTTACACATTTGGGGTAGCCCTTAAGAGGGCCGTTGGGTCAAAGAGAGAGAGAGAGAGAGAAGAGAGAGGGGAGGGAGAGATACCGGGAGATACCAAGAGAGAGAAAAAAAGAGAGACCCAACCAGTGCAAGGCTAAACCGGGCAGGTGGTAGCGGCTATTTATACCCACTGCTGATCTCTGATTGGTGGAAAATCTGGGTGTGGCTGCTCTCTGATTGGTGGAAAATCTGGGTGTGGCTGCTCTGTGATTGGTCAGCATTATGACCTCACAGTGGCGATGACTCATACCTCCTGGGTGGTTCTTCTGGGCGGTTCTGTTTTCTGACTGGTGGAAATTCTAATCAGCATTATGACCTCACAGTGGCCGTGACTCATGTTTCATGGACTGTTCTATCTGGGTGACCTGAAACATGCTGATCTCTGATTGGTGGAAATTAAAGTCATCTTCATGACATCACAATCAGCATGTTATTACTGCTGAGATGTTCAGTTTTTTCCTAAATTTCCTATGTTTTGTCCTAATTTATTAGCACATATATACCACTCATTCCTACAATCAAAGGATCAGGAAACCACTCTGAAATCAATATCCTACAATTTACCCGAACAGCAAAAAAACAACTATACACAAAATACCAAAAGATATATCAGATTATTAATGAGCAAATAAAAGACACTATCACATAAAAATAATTTTTAGAAAGGTGTAGAAAAAATGCTGCAAAGTAAGAACGCTTCAAATATAGAAATGTTAATGATTTATTTAATCAATTAACAAAATACAAAGTGAATGAACAAACGAAAAATCTAGATCCAATTAATATTTGGTGTGACCAACTTTTCACTTTAAAACAGCATCAATTATTTCAGGGACACCTGCGCAAAGTCAGGGATTTTGTAATAATACAGTCACGTGTCTGGTCATACACCATGGCAAGACTGAGCAAGAATACACAAGGAAGTTATACTACATCAGCAAGGTGTCTAAGGCACAAATTTCAAAGCAGATTGAGGGTTCAAGATGTGTCATTCAAGCACTTATGAAGAAGCACAAGAAATTGTGCAACGTTGAGGTCAGTAGATGCAGTGGTCGGCCAAGGAAACTTAGTGCAGCAGATGTATGACACATTATGGTTACTTTCCTTCAAAAGCGGAAGATGTCCAGCAGTGCCATCAGCTCAGAACTGGCAGCAACCAGTGGGACTCAGCTTCACTCATCTACTGTTCAGAGAAGACTGGCCAGAAGTTCTCTTCATAGCAGAATTATGGTGAAAAAGCCATATCTTCCACATCAAAACAAGGCCAAGTGACTCAACTATGCATTAAAACAGAGGAACCAGGGTGTAGAAAATTGGCAGGATGTGCTCTGGACGGTTGAGTCAAAATATGAAAAATGTTGTTATTACAGAAGAGATTTTGTTCACTAAAGGGCTGGAGAGCAGTACAATAATGAGTGTCTGTGGGCAATAGTGATCCATAAGCACGGTGGAGGGTCCTGTAAGTTTGGGGCTGCATTTCAGCAAATGGAAGTGGGAATTGGGTTAGAATTATTGGTTCCCTCAATGCTGAGATATAGAGGCAGATACTTATCCATCATGCAATATCATCAGGTAGGTGTCTGATTGGATCCAAATGTTTTCTTCAGCAGAACAACAACCCCAAACGTACAGCCAATGTCATTAAGAATTATCTTCAATGTAAAGAACAAGGAGTCCTGGAAATGATATGGTCCCACCCAGTGGAGTAACTAGAGTCTGATAGGCCCCCACCTTCATGTTGGTCAGATGTATGGGCCCTTGTAGCGTTCTGAATCCTATAAAGATACAGTATATGTGTTCTCTCCCTATGTAGCAATGTCCCCCATCCTGGCTCCTTCTTGTAATAATCTCCCACATGCTGGGCCTTATGCTATAACATTTTCCCCCACCTGTGCCCCTGTCTGGTAATGTCCCAATTCTGGCATCATTTCCTTCATTCTGGTTTAATGTCCCCATCCTGGTATAGTGTCCCCATTCTGATATAATGTCCCCATTTTGGTATAATGTCTCTAACCTGGTATAATATCCCCATGCTGGTGTAATGCTCCCAATTCTGCTATAATGTCCCCAAAGCTGGTATAATGCCCCACATCCTGGTATAGTATCTCCAGTTCTGGCATTATGTCCCCCATGTTGCTATAATATATCCCATACTGGTATAATATCATGGTTGTGATATAATGTCCCCCATCCTGGTATAACATCATCATTGTGATATAATGTCCCCATTCTGATATAGTGTCACCCATCCGGGTATGGTGTACCCCATTCTGGTATAGTGTCCCTTATTCTGGTATAATGTCCCCAATTCTGGTATAATTTACCCATTCTGATATAATGTCTCCATTCTGATTTAATGTTCCCCTTCCTGGTATGTTGTCCCCCTTCCGATATATTGTCCCCATTCTGATATGGTGTCCTTCATCTTGGTAAAATGTCCCCATACTAGAATAGTGTCCCCATTCTGGTATAATGTCCCCATCCTGGTATAATGCCCCCCATCCTGGTTTAATGACCATCATGCTGGTTTAATGTCCCTCGCCCTGGTTTAATGTCCCTCGCCCTGGATTAATGTCCCCCATCCTGGTACAATGCACTCCATTCTGTTACAGTGTCTCACATTCTGGAATAATGACCTAATTCTGATACAATGTGCCCATTCTGGTATAATGTACCCATTCTGGCATAATGTCCCCCATCCTGATATAATGTCCCCATCCTGGTATAATGCCCCCCATCCTGGTTTAATGACCATCATACTGGTTTAATGTCCCTCGCCCTGGTTTAATGTCCCCCATCCTGGTACAATGCACTCCATTCTGTTACAGTGTCTCACATTCTGGCATAATGACCTAATTCTGATACAATGTCCCCATTCTGGTATAATGTACCCATTCTGGCATAATGTCCCCCATCCTGGTATGGTATCTACTGAGCTGCCATCCTGGGGATGGGTTATCAATATCAGATCGGTGGGCTCCGACACGCGGCACTGGCTCTACCCATCACTTGTTTGCAACGCTCAGATGTAAATAGTTTGAAGATCTGAACATCACTGCTCCATTCACTGTACTGTGGGTCCTGCAAGTCAGCTAATATTCATGTAATAGGAGCTGATCTGCAGCACCAGGTAGCAGCCACTACACAGTGACCAGAGCTGTGATGTTCAGCTCCACAACAATGTTTACATCTGACCTCTGCCAGAGTTTCAAACAACTGAGTAGTTGAGGTGCCACGTGCCGGACCCCCACAAATCTGATATTAATGAGCTAACCAGGAGATAGGCCATCAATATGTTTGTCCTGGAAATTTCATATAAGGCCCACCTGCACATGCTACGTATATAATATTTATATATATGGCAAAGAGTGGGAAGGGGTTAATCACAGGCTCATAAAACGGACAAACAACACAAATATTGGTTCTATCTTTTACACATTTGGGGTAGCCCTTAACAGGGCCGTTGGGTCAAAGAGAGTCATACACCATGGCAAGACTGAGCAAGAATACACAAGGAAGTTATACTACATCAGCAAGGTGTCTAAGGCACAAATTTCAAAGCAGATTGAGGGTTCAAGATGTGTCATTCAAGCACTTATAAAGAAGCACAAGAAAATGTGCAACGTTGAGGTCAGTAGATGCAGTGGTCGGCCAAGGGAACTTAGTGCAGCAGATGTATGACACATTATGGTTACTTTCCTTCAAAAGCGGAAGATGTCCAGCAGTGCCATCAGCTCAGAACTGGCAGCAACCAGTGGGACTCAGCTTCACTCATCTACTGCTCAGAGAAGACTGGCCAGAAGTTCTCTTCATAGCAGAATTGTGGTGAAAAAGCCATATCTTCCACATTAAAACAAGGCCAAGTGACTCAACTATGCATTAAAACAGAGGAACCAGGGTGTAGAAAATTGGCAGGATGTGCTCTGGACGGTTGAGTCAAAATATGAAAAATGTTGTTATTACAGAAGAGATTTTGTTCACTAAAGGGCTGGAGAGCAGTACAATAATGAGTGTCTGTGGGCAATAGTGATCCATAAGCACGGTGGAGGGTCCTGTAAGTTTGGGGCTGCATTTCAGCAAATGGAAGTGGGAATTGGGTTAGAATTATTGGTTCCCTCAATGCTGAGATATAGAGGCAGATACTTATCCATCATGCAATATCATCAGGGAGGTGTCTGATTGGATCCAAATGTTTTCTTCAGCAGAACAACAACCCCAAACATACAGCCAATGTCATTAAGAATTATCTTCAATGTAAAGAACAAGGAGTCCTGGAAATGATATGGTCCCACCCAGTGGAGTAACTAGAGTCTGATAGGCCCCCACCTGCATGATGTTCAGATGTATGGGCCCTTGTAGCGTTCTGGATCCTATAAAGATACAGTATATGTGTTCTCTCCCTATGTAGCAATGTCCCCCATCCTGGCTCCTTCTTGTATTAATCTCCCACATGCTGGGCCTTATGCTATAACATTTCCCCCACCTGTGCCCCTGTCTGGTAATGTCCCCATTCTAGCATCAGTTCCTTCATTCTGGTTTAATGTCCCCATCCTGGTATAGTGTCCCCATTCTGATATAATGTCCCCATTTTGGTATAATGTCTCTAACCTGGTATAATATCCCCATGCTGGTGTAATGCTCCCAATTCTGCTATAATGTCCCCAAAGCTGGTATAATGCCCCACATCCTGGTATAGTATCTCCAGTTCTGGCATTATGTCCCCCATGTTGCTATAATATATCCCATACTGGTATAATATCATGGTTGTGATATAATGTCCCCCATCCTGGTATAACATCATCATTGTGATATAATGTCCCCATTCTGATATAGTGTCACCCATCCGGGTATGGTGTACCCCATTCTGGTATAGTGTCCCTTATTCTGGTATAATGTCCCCAATTCTGGTATAATTTCCCCATTCTGATATAATGTCCCCATTCTGATTAAATGTCCCCCTTCCTGGTATGTTGTCCCCCTTCCGATATATTGTCCCCATTCTGATATAGTGTCCTTCATCTTGGTAAAATGTCCCCATACTAGAATAGTGTCCCCATTCTGGTATAATGTCCCCATCCTGGTATAATGCCCCCCATCCTGGTTTAATGACCATCATACTGGTTTAATGTCCCTCGCCCTGGTTTAATGTCCCCCATCCTGGTACAATGCACTCCATTCTGTTACAGTGTCTCACATTCTGGCATAATGACCTAATTCTGATACAATGTCCCCATTCTGGTATAATGTACCCATTCTGGCATAATGTCCCCCATCCTGGTATGGTATCTACTGAGCTGCCATCCTGGGGATGGGTTATCAATATCAGATCGGTGGGCTCCGACACGCGGCACTGGCTCTACCCATCACTTGTTTGCAACGCTCAGATGTAAATAGTTTGAAGATCTGAACATCACTGCTCCATTCACTGTACTGTGGGTCCTGCAAGTCAGCTAATATTCATGTAATAGGAGCTGATCTGCAGCACCAGGTAGCAGCCACTACAAGGTAACCAGACCTGTGATGTTCAGCTCCACAACAATGTTTACATCTGACCTCTGCCAGAGTTTCAAACAACTGAGTAGTTGAGGTGCCACGTGCCGGACCCCCACAAATCTGATATTAATGAGCTAACCAGGGGATAGGCCATCAATATGTTTGTCCTGGAAATTCCGTTTAAGGCCCACCTGCACATACTACGTTTATAATATATATATATGGCAAAGAGTGGGAAGGGGTTAATCACAGGCTCATAAAACGGACAAACAACACAAATATTGGTTCTATCTTTTACACATTTGGGGTAGCCCTTAAGAGGGCCGTTGGATCAAAGAGAGAGAGAGAGAGAAGAGAGAGGGGAGGGAGAGATACCGGGAGATACCAAGAGAGAGAGAAAAAAAGAGAGACCCAACCAGTGCAAGGCTAAGCCGGGCAGGTGGTAGCGGCTATTTATACCCACTGCTGATCTCTGATTGGTGGAAAATCTGGGTGTGGCTGCTCTCTGATTGGTGGAAAATCTGGGTGTGGCTGCTCTGTGATTGGTCAGCATTATGACCTCACAGTGGCGATGACTCATACCTCCTGGGTGGTTCTTCTGGGCGGTTCTGTTTTCTGACTGGTGGAAATTCTAATCAGCATTATGACCTCACAGTGGCCGTGACTCATGTTTCATGGACTGTTCTATCTGGGTGACCTGAAACATGCTGATCTCTGATTGGTGGAAATTCAAGTCATCTTCATGACATCACAATCAGCATGTTATTACTGCTGAGATGTTCAGTTTTTTCCTAAATGTCCTATGTTTTGTCCTAATTTATTACCACATATATACCACTCATTCCTACAATCAAAGGATCAGGAAACCACTCTGAAATCAATATCCTACAATTTACCCCAACAGCAAAAAAACAACTATACACAAAATACCAAAAGATATATCAGATTATTAATGAGCAAATAAAAGACACTATCACATAAAAATAATTTTTAGAAAGGTGTAGAAAAAATGCTGTAAAGTAAGAACGCTTCAAAAATAGAAATGTTAATGATTTATTTAATCAATTAACAAAATACAAAGTGAATGAACAAACGAAAAATCTAGATCCAATTAATATTTGGTGTGACCAACTTTTCACTTTAAAACAGCATCAATTATTCCAGGTACACCTGCGCAAAGTCAGGGATTTTGTAATAATACAGTTAGGTGTCTGGTCATACACCATGGCAAGACTGAGCAAGAATACACAAGGAAGTTATACTACATCAGCAAGGTCTCTAAGGCACAAATTTCAAAGCAGATTGAGGGTTCAAGATGTGTCATTCAAGCACTTATGAAGAAGCACAAGAAATTGTGCAACGTTGAGGTCAGTAGATGCAGTGGTCGGCCAAGGAAACTTAGTGCAGCAGATGTATGACACATTATGGTTACTTTCCTTCAAAAGCGGAAGATGTCCAGCAGTGCCATCAGCTCAGAACTGGCAGCAACCAGTGGGACTCAGCTTCACTCATCTACTGTTCAGAGAAGACTGGCCAGAAGTTCTCTTCAGAGCAGAATTGTGGCGAAAAAGCCATATCTTCCACATCAAAACAAGGCCAAGTGACTCAACTATGCATTAAAACAGAGGAACCAGAGTGTAGAAAATTGGCAGGATGTGCTCTGGACGGTTGAGTCAAAATATGAAAAATGTTGTTATTACAGAAGAGATTTTGTTCACTAAAGGGCTGGAGAGTAGAGATGAGCGTTGTTCTACTCGAACTGTTCGCCAATCTCAAATTCGAGCTGTTTTGGGCGGTGTTCGAGCCGGTCGGCGAACACGAACAATTTGAGAAAAATTCGGCTGTTCGAGGTTATGTTCGATAACTGTTCGTGCACCAAAATCATAACTGGATTTTTTCTCAGTAATGATGAAAATTAATGTTAATACGCAGTTTGAGTGTACAGCGGGGCGGGGGGAGGGGCAGGGGATGGATCTCTGCAGGAACAATGAAGATCTCCATTTTTTTTTCTCTTTCCCGCATTTGCAGTGGGGAGGTGCAATCTGTCAGCCTATCAGCAGCGCACACACGGAGCGAAGTGCTTTTTTTCACACAAGCAAGGGCATGTGTGATTGGCAGTGTATGTCACATGTCCTTGCCCTATAAGACCAAGCCATTTTCCCCGTCGCCACCATTTTCTCACTGCTGCAGCTGCGTGTTAGACGGCACCGCTGTTGCTGTGTGCGCTATACCTTGTTAATTTCAAGCCAATTTTCGCACAAATATACAGATAGCTTGGGAGTAGGGAATAGTTGTGATTGCAGTCCTTTTAAGGACTAGGTTACAGCATTTCCTACGACTTTTATCAGGCAGGTCTGTGCTCTTAAATAGATAGATTGTGGGAGTAAAGACTAATTGTAATTGGAGTCCTTTTCAGGACTAGGTTACATCAGTTCCTATCAGTTTTTGCCAGGCAGGTCTGTGCCAGTGCTGTGCAAGTTTTTTTCACAGCATTTGGCTGAATCTAGCAAAGCTAATCCTTTTTGACCTATTGCGGAGTGTGTTAGTCAGTGGAGTAGCCTATCTGTGTTGCAAGATATACCACCTGTGTATAGAATACCAATTTTTTTACTGCACCTAGTGAAGTAAAATCTTTTGGGCATAGCATCATTCTATTAGTCCATCTATACTGACCTCCATCAGGTTGCAAATTAAAAATAATTTTTTTCTGCATCTAGCTCTGAAAAAATATTTGGGCTTCTAGCAGTGTGTGGGACTTGGTCTATTAGTCCATCTATACTGACCTCCATCAGGTTGCAAATTAAAAATAATTTTTTTCTTCATTTATCTCTGAAAAAATATTTGGGCTTCTAGCAGCGTGTGGGACTTGTTCTATTAGTCCATCTATACTGACCTCCATCAGGTTGCAAATTAAAAATAATTTTTTTCTGCATCTAGCTCTGAAAAAATATTTGGGCTTCTAGCAGTGTGTGGGACTTGGTCTATTAGTCCATCTATACTGACCTCCATCAGGTTGCAAATTAAAAATAATTTTTTTCTGCATCTAGCTCTGAAAAAATATTTGGGCTTCTAGCAGTGTGTGGGACTTGGTCTATTAGTCCATCTATACTGACCTCCATCAGGTTGCAAATTGAATAAAAAAATTTTCTGCATCTAGCTCTGAAAAAATATTTGGGCTTCTAGCGGTGTGTGAGACTTGGTCTATTAGTCCATCTATACTGACCTCCATCAGGTTGCAAATTAAAAATAATTTTTTTCTGCATCTAGCTCTGAAAAAATATTTGGGCTTCTAGCAGTGTGTGGGACTTGGTCTATTAGTCCATCTATACTGACCTCCATCAGGTTGCAAATTAAAAATAATTTTTTTCTTCATTTAGCTCTGAAAAAATATTTGGGCTTCTAGCAGTGTGTGGGACTTGGTCTATTAGTCCATCTATACTGACCTCCATCAGGTTGCAAATTAAAAATAATTTTTTTCTTCATTTATCTCTGAAAAAATATTTGGGCTTCTAGCAGCGTGTGGGACTTGTTCTATTAGTCCATCTATACTGACCTCCATCAGGTTGCAAATTAAAAATAATTTTTTTCTGCATCTAGCTCTGAAAAAATATTTGGGCTTCTAGCAGTGTCTGGGACATGGTCTATTAGTCCATCTATACTGACCTCCATCAGGTTGCAAATTAAAAATAATTTTTTTCTTCATTTAGCTCTGAAAAAATATTTGGGCTTCTAGCAGTGTGTGGGACTTGTTCTATTAGTCCTTCTATACTGACCTCCAGCAGGTTGCAAATTGAATATAATTTTTTTCTGCATCTAGCTCTGAAAAAATATTTGGGCTTCTAGCGGTGTGTGGGACTTGGTCTATTAGTCCATCTATACTGACCTCCATCAGGTTGCAAATTAAAAATAATTTTTGTCTGCATCTAGCTCTGAAAAAATATTTGGGCTTCTAGCAGTGTGTGGGACTTGGTCTATTAGTCCATCTATACTGACCTCCATCAGGTTGCAAATTGAATAAAAAAATTTTCTGCATCTAGCTCTGAAAAAATATTTGGGCTTCTAGCGGTGTGTGGGACTTGGTCTATTAGTCCATCTATACTGACCTCCATCAGGTTGCAAATTAAAAATAATTTTTTTCTGCATCTAGCTCTGAAAAAATATTTGGGCTTCTAGCAGTGTGTGGGACTTGGTCTATTAGTCCATCTATACTGACCTCCATCAGGTTGCAAATTAAAAATAATTTTTTTCTTCATTTAGCTCTGAAAAAATATTTGGGCTTCTAGCAGTGTGTGGGACTTGGTCTATTAGTCCATCTATACTGACCTCCATCAGGTTGCAAATTAAAAATAATTTTTTTCTTCATTTATCTCTGAAAAAATATTTGGGCTTCTAGCAGCGTGTGGGACTTGTTCTATTAGTCCATCTATACTGACCTCCATCAGGTTGCAAATTAAAAATAATTTTTTTCTGCATCTAGCTCTGAAAAAATATTTGGGCTTCTAGCAGTGTGTGGGACTTGGTCTATTAGTCCATCTATACTGACCTCCATCAGGTTGCAAATTAAAAATAATTTTTTTCTTCATTTAGCTCTGAAAAAATATTTGGGCTTCTAGCAGTGTGTGGGACTTGTTCTATTAGTCCTTCTATACTGACCTCCAGCAGGTTGCAAATTGAATATAATTTTTTTCTGCATCTAGCTCTGAAAAAATATTTGGGCTTCTAGCGGTGTGTGGGACTTGGTCTATTAGTCCATCTATACTGACCTCCATCAGGTTGCAAATTAAAAATAATTTTTTTCTGCATCTAGCTCTGAAAAAATATTTGGGCTTCTAGCAGTGTGTGGGACTTGGTCTATTAGTCCATCTATACTGACCTCCATCAGGTTGCAAATTGAATAAAAAAATTTTCTGCATCTAGCTCTGAAAAAATATTTGGGCTTCTAGCGGTGTGTGGGACTTGGTCTATTAGTCCATCTATACTGACCTCCATCAGGTTGCAAATTAAAAATAATTTTTTTCTGCATCTAACCCAGCCAATAGTTTTGGCCTAATACCACAGTTTGGCCACTCAGCTCTGCTCGGTTACCATCCATTGTTTTTTTGTGCAAACAACTCCAGAGTTGTGAATTAGTTAACCACCAAAATGAGTGGAAAAAGGCCTGCTGCTGGTGGAAAGGGGAATAGGCGTGTTGGGAAGGGGAAAAAAGGTTGTGTCCGTGGGGTAGGTGCAGAAGAAAGACCATCTTCCAGCCAAACTAAAATGTCTACTTCTTTTAGCGGACAATGTGATAAGATCCCTTTCTTACGGCCACGCCAATCGCTACAAATTCCAGATGAGGCACAAAAACAGCAGGTGCTTCAACGGATATCAAGTGCTCCTTTAAGTGGGCTCTCCTCCACATCAACTTCAACATCACAAATACTCCAGTCCTCAAAGGTGTCACCCAAATCGCACTTGCTTCCTCACAGCTCCCAAATCTCCAGCTGCCCGTCTGAGTATGAGGTAGAACAGATGGTTGAGTCTGCAGAGCTGTTTACTCATACTATAGCCTGGGAATCAGAGGTCGACTCCAGCGCTTCTGTGAATCCAGACGAGGAAATGATCTGCACTGATGCCCAGAATCTTTATGAGTCGGATCCAGGACCAGACGCAGAAGGTTCTGACCATAATGTAGACCCTCATTCCCAAACTGTAACTCCTGTTGGTGGAGACAATGAGGAAGACGATGATAAGACTCAAATACCTGATTGGAGCGACAACTTTAGTTTTTTGTCAGGGCAGGAACAGGTTGGCTCTGAGGACGACGGGTGTGATAACGCACAGGGTGATGATGATGAGGTCGGAGATCCCACTTACTGTCAACCCACAGTCAGCCAAGAGATGAGGTCAGCAGAGGAGGTGGAGGAAGATGCTAGTGACGACGAGGTCAGGTTGCGCCTTCCTGGACAGAGATGTAGTACTGGAAGCACGTCAACAACTGCATCCTCAAACACAACTCTGCCTCTCACCACAAGTCGTGGTGGCTCTTCAGGTCGCATGGGTGCTAAGCCTTGCATAGCCTGGGCATTTTTTCAGATCGATAAAGATGACCCAACTCGTGTTATCTGTAACATTTGTCAGCAAAAGCTAAGTAGAGGCCAAAAAATACATAGTTTGAGTACTTCATGCATGAACCGGCACATGGACATGAAGCATAAGTTGCAGTGGGAAGCTCAGTGTGCTACAATGCGGCCTAGCCGGCCGGGCCAACCACCGTCTGCCATATCTTGTGCATCCGCGGCCTCTTCATCCTCTGTGACTGGGGGGACAGCAGTCACACCTGTTTTGGGGCGCAGACCTGCCACCTCTTTACCCGCAACAGCCAGCGTGATTGGCAGGTCATCATTTTCTTTGGAGGTGGTAACACCAGCTGGTCTTGAGCGCTGTCCGACATCGATAGCACCACCTTTGGATCAAGGCAACCTAACATGTCCGCCTGCATCTTCCTCACAGACCGGCAGTTTGCCGGGGACACCCTTATCAACCCCGTCTAAGCACAATAGCCAGCCCTCGGTCCCTCAGATGTGGACAAGTAAAAGACCATTTCCTCCTAGCCATGAGAAAGCTAAGAGGTTGAATTTCACCATCTGCAAGCTCTTGGCTACAGAAATGCTGCCTTTCCGCCTGGTGGACACAGAGGATTTTCGAGACCTTATGTCCGTCGCAGTGCCCCAGTACCAGATGCCCAGTCGGCACTACTTCTCAAAGAAAGGTGTGCCTGCGCTCCACCAGCATGTCGCACACAACATCACCGCTTCTTTGAGAAACTCTGTGTGTGACAGGGTGCATTTCACCACAGACACTTGGATGAGTAGGCATGGACAGGGGCGTTACATGTCGCTGACTGGGCACTGGGTAACTATGGTGACAGCAGGACAAGGGGCTGCTGTCCAAGTCTTGCCGTCCCCACGAGTTGTGCGTCAATCCTCTTTATGTCAAAGTTCCTCCACTGCTTCTGCCTCCTCAACCTCCTCTCGGTCTTCCACCTGCACCCAAAGCCTGTCTGGTCATGCCACAAGCTTTCTAACTGCGCAGAAGGGATCCTGCACACCTCCTTACTATGCTGGCAGTAGGGCTCAACGTCATCAGGCGGTTTTTACATTGAAATGTCTGGGAAATGTGAGTCACACAGCTGAGGAGTTGTGGTCAGCTCTGGAGAACCAATTTCATGAATGGTTGTCTCCACTGGACCTGAAACCAGGGAAGGCCGTGTGCGACAATGCTGCAAACCTGGGTGCGGCCCTTCGCCGGGGCAATGTCACACACGTGCCTTGTATGGCTCACGTGTTGAACCTGGTTGTCCAGCAATTTTTAGCCCACTATCCCAGACTAGATGGCCTTCTGCAGAGGGCACGGTCGCTGTGTGCTCACTTCCGCCGTTCGCATCCCGCAGCTCAGCGACTTACATCTCTACAGAAGTCGTTGGGCCTGCCACTTCACCGGCTAAAATGCGATGTGCCTACCCGGTGGAATTCAACTCTGCACATGTTGCAGCGACTGTGGCAGCACCGACAAGCCCTGGTGCAATACGTTCTGACGTATAGCCTGGGCCAACGAGATTCAGAGGTGGGGCAAATCACGCTGGAGGAGTGGTCTCAGATCAGGGACCTATGCACCCTTCTGCACAGTTTTGAAATGGCGACGAAGATGTTTAGTGCTGACGATGCCATTATCAGCATGACTATTCCGGTGATTTACATGCTGGAGCACATGTTAAACAGAATTCGGAGTCAGGTGGTGGCACAAGAGGAGGTGGAGGAAGTAGAGGAGGAGGAGTTGTATGCGGAAGGGCTAACATCTGCAAGGTCCAGACGGTCGGCAGCACCAAGGCGGCAGGCATGTGAGGGTGGGGGAGATGATTTTACCAGGGCGCATGGTAGCAGCCAAACTAGTGAGGAAGGTGCAGGAGCCCAGGAAGAAGTGGAGGACGAACTGATGGAAGACTCATCAGATGAGGGAGACCTTGATCACATTTCTGTTGTGCGAGGTTGGGGGGAGAGGACAGAGGAAGGAAGCATGATTGTTACCTCGCCACCAACACAACAGGGACTTGGTGCTCCTGGATGCGCAACACACATGAGTGCCTTCTTGCTGCACTACCTGCAACATGACCCTCGAATTGTGAGAATTAGAAATAATCCTGACTACTGGGTTGCCACACTGTTAGATCCCCGGTACAAAAGTAAATTTGCAGAAATTATTCCTGCCATAGAAAGGGATGCACGCATGCAGGAGTATCAGCAGAGACTGTTGCAGAATCTTACATGTGCTTTTCCACAAAATACCAGTGGTGCACGTAGTGAATCTCACAGTTCCAACTTGCCAACCGTGGGACCGTCAAGTGTTCAGCACTCAAACCGTAACAGAACCACAGTATCTGCTGGTAACATCAATTTTGCGGAATCATTTCACCACTTTTTTAGCCCATCCTTTGCAAGGCCACAGGAGACAAGAAGTCTGACACATAGTCAACGCCTAGAGACGATGGTACAGGAGTATCTCCAAGTAAACATTGAAGCCACGACTGTGTCACTGGACCCTTGCTCTTTTTGGGCTTCCAATCTGGATAAATGGCCGGAGCTAGCCACTTACGCCTTGGAGATCTTGTCATGCCCCGCAGCCAGCGTTCTGTCTGAACGTGTGTTCAGCGCTGCTGGTGGTGTGCTGACAGATAAGCGCACGCGGCTCTCCACTGATAATGTAGACAGACTCACGTTCATAAAGATGAACAAATCATGGATCCGAAACGACTTTTCTACCCCTGTGTCATCCTGGGGAGAGTAAAAGCTTGATGATTGGTTAAAATCACCCTACCAACCGTTTTAAGCTTTCAAATTACTAATCATGTTTATCTGTATCTTGACTGGAAAATAATTTGGGCTTTGTAGCAGTGTGCAGCACTGATCCTATTAGGCCATCTATAATAAGCTTCACCAGATTTAAAATTAAAAATAATTTTTAGCTGCATCTAGCCCGGAAAATAATTTTGGGGCTCCGAGATGCGCAAGACACATAAGTGCCTTCTTGCTGCACTACCTGCAGCATGACCCTCATATTGTCAGAATTCGAAGTAATCATGACTACTGGGTTGCCACACTCTTAGATCCCCCAAACTTTTCGATCAACCTTTTCATTTTAATAAAGACCAAAAAAATGGTCATTTTTGAAATTATAAGCATTAGCAGGTTGTTAGAAACTGAAATCAAACAGTTTTCAACTCAAAACTTTATTCTAGGTGATGTTACATTTTCACATAGGACCCCTTGTTCGAAAGGAGCTTCTGAACTCTCTCGTCCATTGAATTTGTCAGGTTTTGCATGGTTTCTGCTTCAATTGTTTTGCATGAGGACAGAATACCCTCCCAGAGCTGTTGCTTAGATGTGAACTGCCTCCCGCCATCATAGACACTCCTTTTAATGATGCTCCAAAGGTTCTGAATGGGGTAGAGGTCAGGGGAGCATGGGGGTCACACCATAAGTTTGTCCCCTTTTATGCCCATATCAGCCAGAGATGCAGATGTTTTATGTGCAGCATGAGATGGTGCATTATCATGCAGAAAAATGATCTTGCTGTGAAATACACGGTTCTTCTTCTTGAACCATGGCAGGAAGTGCTGTTTGAGAAAATCCACATACATTATGGAGTTCATCTTTAGCGCCTTCAGGGATCCTAAAGGGGCCGACAATCTCTCTCCCCATGATTCCAGCCCAAAACATTACTCCACCTCCTCCTTGTTGGCGCTGTAGCCGTGTTTGCGTGGGGTGTCCATCAACCAGCCATCCTCCACTCCATTCATCTGGACCATCGAGCGCTGCACGGCACTCATCCGTGAACAAAACAGTTTTGAAATCAGTCTTCATGTAATGTTTGGCCCACTGGAGCCGTTTCTGCTTGTGTGAAGTGGATAGAGGAGGTCGACAGGATGGCGTATGCACAGCTGCAAACCTCTGAAGGACCCTGCATCTTGTTGTTCGGGGGACGTTGGAGGCACAAGCAGCTTCAAAAACTTGTCTGCTGCTATGACAAGGCTTTTTTGCCGCTGCTCTTTCAACCTGACGTAATTGCCTGTAGGAAAGAGTCCTCAATTTGCCCTTATCAGCACGCACACGTGTGTACTGTGAATCAGCTACATACTTCTTGATTGCCAAGACACTTCATCCTGATCATCGCACAATGTTGATTGTAGTCATGCCTTGACCTAAACACTCCACAATTTGTTGCTTCTCAGCAGCCGACACATCCTTTTTCTTTCCCATTTTGGCAGAAAATGTAGGCTGCTTAATAATGTGAGAGAGCCTTCTTAAGTAGTCTTGCCTTTCATTGGACACACCTGCCAAACTAATTAGCACAGGTGTCTGCAATTGCTTACAGTGATATAAAGAGCCCTGACACACATCACCATCAATGAGTTTAACTGACAAACAAACAAATTCTTCCCTTATCACTCCTAAACACTTTTTGCATAATAATTTGGAACGCGGTGTACATGTGCTTTTCCACAAAACACCAGTGGTTTACGTAGTGAATCTTACAGTTCTAACTTGCCAACCGTGGTCTGTATGGAATTGTTCAATAAAGGGCCCAAAATTAAGATAACATAGATGGGAGAGGTCTCTATGAATAGGAATTCCTAAGTATTTGATACCCTGTGAGGGCCAGGCAAAGGGAAAGTTGGACTGGATGGAATCCTATATGGATTTAGGGAGGGAGACATCGAGGGCCTCAGACTTCGCTGCATTGATTTTAAAATTTTACCATGTAACAAAGTGATCTATTTCAGCCATAACAGCAGGGATGGATATATGTGATTGAGTGATATATACTAGGACATCATCAGCAAATAGAGAGCACTTGTACTCGGTGCCTCCCACCTCAATCCACCTAATATTGGGGTTATGGCGAATTGATGAGAGCAGGTGCTCCGTCACTAGGATGTATAAGAGAGGGGACAGAGGACATCCCTGCCTTGTCCCATTGGTGATTGTGAAAGGTGATGAAAATGTTCTGACGCACCCCCTGGGCCTTGGGACACCCGGAGCCGGACCCTTTTTGGTGGATGCTGGTGGTTGTAGTCTTCGTGGCGGCGATCCGGTTCCGTGGCTCAGGCGGTCAAACCAGTGGCGGAACTATTTATGTGGTTTTGATGTTTAAATGTCCGACTACGCCACCCGTGGATTGCGGTCAGAGTGAACCGCCGCTACAGGGCAGACCGCTAAGGCTGGTGTTGTGGGTGCAGCAGAGCGTAGCATAACTCCCCACGGGAGGAGTATAGCCTCAGGGCAGTGTATGCGGAGGATGGGGGTGATGGTGCAGGGCAGCAGCAGTAACGACACGGAGTCAGTGATGCAGTTCAGGGCCTTTACTCACAGTTCTTATTATCCAGACCACGTCTGCAGGTAACGGCTGCCCACGTCGTACTGTGCTCACCAGGTGAGGGGCTCAGACAACTCCCAGATAACTTTGGAGCGCTTCACAGGACCCCCTTTGTGTGTCCTTTGTCTGGCCTTTCTTACCAACACTTCTGTCCGGCTGCCTCGGGCCTCCTCTTGGTAAACTTGGCGCCAGTTTCCCTGACCCTATGTGGTGCCTTCCTAGCGGGTGGAGCAAGGGGCTGCGCCACATAAAATGTCAGAGCCTCCGGTTTCTAGCTGAGGGTCGTTTCCTGCCTCCACTAGTTCGGGGACCGGTCTCCCCCTTTGGCCTGACCCCTCCACGCAGGTGGATTCGGGCGTGCGGTGGCGACTCGCCCGTCCGCACCCCTGGGATCCCTTCATTCCTCGTTCCTGGAGCCTTCTCCGCTCCTCTTCCTTCCTTCTCCCTCTTGCAGGCCTGGGCCTCTGTTACTAGGCCCGCCTCCGGAGCAGAGCTCATGCAGAGCCCCTGCTCCCTGCCACTTCTGCTCAGACTTCTCTGCACTGAACTAAGATGGTGCCCACCTTTTATACTCCCTTCTCAATGCACCCAGGAACTGCTTCCTCCCTGCTCCTGCACTGCAGGGTTCCCCTTCCTCAGTGTTCCCTCCCCCCACTCCAGCCAGGGACAGGGACTGTCGTGCCCATCTCAGGGGCATATTGGTCGCCCTGCCCCACGGCAATGTGGTGTAATGCATGCAGGTGTCGGGTCCTGATCCACACTCCATCCTTATCTGAGAGTGAGATATCACACCTCTGGGTGAGGTGCAATACGTCTGTAGCAACCGAGCCCTCGGTGCTACAGTTCCATTTATCTTCAGCCTAGGTGACGTATTGTGATACAGGGCCGTGATTTTGGCTATAAAAGGGTCCCCTAGACCCCTACCCCAAGCTTTTTAAGAGAATCATATATGGCGTGCCAGTAGACTCTATGGAATGCTTTCTCAGCATCCAACGAGAGTATCTACTTACAAATTTTTAACTGCATCTAGCCCAGGAAATACTTTGTGCCTAGTAGCAGTGTCTGCTAGTCAGCGGATTATCCCGGCTGTTAAGCAAGCTACACCACCTGTAGTTTGGACACTTAATTTTTTCAAAGGAAATGCTTCGGGACCATGGGATACTCAGTGAAGAGCATCAGGAGGCACCCCAAGGCATAGGGGCTGGGACTGGCACTAGGATGCCTTGCGGTGGACAGCCGAGCTCGATCCTTATAAAAGCTTTTTAACTGCAGCAGCTTTAGTGGACGCTACTGGAGCTGGAATTACGCGGCTGCTGGCATGAGACTTGCCCTCCAATAGATCCTTGTAAATGGATTTAAAGTGTATTCATTCAAATTAGAGAGACAATTTAAATTAAAAAGCTTAGAGCTGCCTCCACCACAGGGGGGCTCTCTCGACCCACCAGCGGACAGGCACCAGTATTGGGAGAGGGGGGCTGGCCGTCAGGGTTCACCGCGGCTCTGGCACAAACCCGGCGACACGGAGGTGGCACGGGCAGGAGCGGACTGGCCGTCTCGGCTTCTCACTTTTTGGATTTTAGAAGGGCATGACTAGAGATGAGCGTTGTTCTACTCGAACTGTTCGCCAATCTCAAATTCGAGCTGTTTTGGGCGGTGTTCGAGTTGGTCGGCGAACACGAACAATTTGAGAAAAATTCGGCTGTTCGAGGTTATGTTCGATAACTGTTCGTGCACCAAAATCATAACTGGATTTTTTCTCAGTAATGATGAAAATTAATGTTAATACGCAGTTTGAGTGTACAGCGGGGCGGGGGGAGGGGCAGGGGATGGATCTCTGCAGGAACAATGAAGATCTCCATTTTTTTTTCTCTTTCCCGCATTTGCAGTGGGGAGGTGCAATCTGTCAGCCTATCAGCAGCGCACACACGGAGCGAAGTGCTTTTTTTCACACAAGCAAGGGCATGTGTGATTGGCAGTGTATGTCACATGTCCTTGCCCTATAAGACCAAGCCATTTTCCCTGTCGCCACCATTTTCTCACTGCTGCAGCTGCGTGTTAGACGGCACCGCTGTTGCTGTGTGCGCTATACCTTGTTAATTTCAAGCCAATTTTCGCACAAATATACAGATAGCTTGGGAGTAGGGAATAGTTGTGATTGCAGTCCTTTTAAGGACTAGGTTACAGCATTTCCTACGACTTTTATCAAGCAGGTCTGTGCTCTTAAATAGATAGATTGTGGGAGTAAAGACTAATTGTAATTGGAGTCCTTTTCAGGACTAGGTTACATCAGTTCCTATCAGTTTTTGCCAGGCAGGTCTGTGCCAGTGCTGTGCAAGTTTTTTTCACAGCATTTGGCTGAATCTAGCAAAGCTAATCCTTTTTGGCCTATTGCAGAGTGTGTTAGTCAGTGGAGTAGCCTATCTGTGTTGCAAGATATACCACCTGTGTATAGAATACCAATTTTTTACTGCACCTAGTGAAGTAAAATCTTTTGGGCATAGCATCATTCTATTAGTCCATCTATACTGACCTCCATCAGGTTGCAAACTGAATATAATTTTTTTCTGCATCTAGCTCTGAAAAAATATTTGGGCTTCTAGCAGTGTGTGGGACTTGGTCTATTAGTCCATCTATACTGACCTCCATCAGGTTGCAAATTAAAAATAATTTTTTTCTGCATCTAGCTCTGAAAAAATATTTGGGCTTCTAGCAGTGTGTGGGACTTGGTCTATTAGTCCATCTATACTGACCTCCATCAGGTTGTAAATTTAAAATAATTTTTTTCTTCATTTATCTCTGAAAAAATATTTGGGCTTCTAGCAGCGTGTGGGACTTGTTCTATTA
Source organism: Phyllobates terribilis (assembly GCF_046119375.1). NCBI lineage: Eukaryota > Metazoa > Chordata > Amphibia > Anura > Dendrobatidae > Phyllobates > Phyllobates terribilis. The sequence goes on from NW_027362787.1 coordinate 15,718,038, forward strand.
GTCCATCTATACTGACCTCCATCAGGTTGCAAATTAAAAATAATTTTTTTCTGCATCTAGCTCTGAAAAAATATTTGGGCTTCTAGCAGTGTGTGGGACTTGGTCTATTAGTCCATCTATACTGACCTCCATCAGGTTGCAAATTAAAAATAATTTTTTTCTGCATCTAGCTCTGAAAAAATATTTGGGCTTCTAGCGGTGTGTGGGACTTGGTCTATTAGTCCATCTATACTGACCTCCATCAGGTTGCAAATTAAAAATAATTTTTTTCTGCATCTAACCCAGCCAATAGTTTTGGCCTAATACCACAGTTTGGCCACTCAGCTCTGCTCGGTTACCATCCATTGTTTTTTTGTGCAAACAACTCCAGAGTTGTGAATTAGTTAACCACCAAAATGAGTGGAAAAAGGCCTGCTGCTGGTGGAAAGGGGAATAGGCGTGTTGGGAAGGGGAAAAAAGGTTGTGTCCGTGGGGTAGGTGCAGAAGAAAGACCATCTTCCAGCCAAACTAAAATGTCTACTTCTTTTAGCGGACAATGTGATAAGATCCCTTTCTTACGGCCACGCCAATCGCTACAAATTCCAGATGAGGCACAAAAACAGCAGGTGCTTCAACGGATATCAAGTGCTCCTTTAAGTGGGCTCTCCTCCACATCAACTTCAACATCACAAATACTCCAGTCCTCAAAGGTGTCACCCAAATCGCACTTGCTTCCTCACAGCTCCCAAATCTCCAGCTGCCCGTCTGAGTATGAGGTAGAACAGATGGTTGAGTCTGCAGAGCTGTTTACTCATACTATAGCCTGGGAATCAGAGGTCGACTCCAGCGCTTCTGTGAATCCAGACGAGGAAATGATCTGCACTGATGCCCAGAATCTTTATGAGTCGGATCCAGGACCAGACGCAGAAGGTTCTGACCATAATGTAGACCCTCATTCCCAAACTGTAACTCCTGTTGGTGGAGACAATGAGGAAGACGATGATAAGACTCAAATACCTGATTGGAGCGACAACTTTAGTTTTTTGTCAGGGCAGGAACAGGTTGGCTCTGAGGACGACGGGTGTGATAACGCACAGGGTGATGATGATGAGGTCGGAGATCCCACTTACTGTCAACCCACAGTCAGCCAAGAGATGAGGTCAGCAGAGGAGGTGGAGGAAGATGCTAGTGACGACGAGGTCAGGTTGCGCCTTCCTGGACAGAGACGTAGTACTGGAAGCACGTCAACAACTGCATCCTCAAACACAACTCTGCCTCTCACCACAAGTCGTGGTGGCTCTTCAGGTCGCATGGGTGCTAAGCCTTGCATAGCCTGGGCATTTTTTCAGATCGATAAAGATGACCCAACTCGTGTTATCTGTAACATTTGTCAGCAAAAGCTAAGTAGAGGCCAAAAAATACATAGTTTGAGTACTTCATGCATGAACCGGCACATGGACATGAAGCATAAGTTGCAGTGGGAAGCTCAGTGTGCTACAATGCGGCCTAGCCGGCCGGGCCAACCACCGTCTGCCATATCTTGTGCATCCGCGGCCTCTTCATCCTCTGTGACTGGGGGGACAGCAGTCACACCTGTTTTGGGGCGCAGACCTGCCACCTCTTTACCCGCAACAGCCAGCGTGATTGGCAGGTCATCATTTTCTTTGGAGGTGGTAACACCAGCTGGTCTTGAGCGCTGTCCGACATCGATAGCACCACCTTTGGATCAAGGCAACCTAACATGTCCGCCTGCATCTTCCTCACAGACCGGCAGTTTGCCGGGGACACCCTTATCAACCCCGTCTAAGCACAATAGCCAGCCCTCGGTCCCTCAGATGTGGACAAGTAAAAGACCATTTCCTCCTAGCCATGAGAAAGCTAAGAGGTTGAATTTCACCATCTGCAAGCTCTTGGCTACAGAAATGCTGCCTTTCCGCCTGGTGGACACAGAGGATTTTCGAGACCTTATGTCCGTCGCAGTGCCCCAGTACCAGATGCCCAGTCGGCACTACTTCTCAAAGAAAGGTGTGCCTGCGCTCCACCAGCATGTCGCACACAACATCACCGCTTCTTTGAGAAACTCTGTGTGTGACAGGGTGCATTTCACCACAGACACTTGGACGAGTAGGCATGGACAGGGGCGTTACATGTCGCTGACTGGGCACTGGGTAACTATGGTGACAGCAGGACAAGGGGCTGCTGTCCAAGTCTTGCCGTCCCCACGAGTTGTGCGTCAATCCTCTTTATGTCAAAGTTCCTCCACTGCTTCTGCCTCCTCAACCTCCTCTCGGTCTTCCACCTGCACCCAAAGCCTGTCTGGTCATGCCACAAGCTTTCTAACTGCGCAGAAGGGATCCTGCACACCTCCTTACTATGCTGGCAGTAGGGCTCAACGTCATCAGGCGGTTTTTACATTGAAATGTCTGGGAAATGTGAGTCACACAGCTGAGGAGTTGTGGTCAGCTCTGGAGAACCAATTTCATGAATGGTTGTCTCCACTGGACCTGAAACCAGGGAAGGCCGTGTGCGACAATGCTGCAAACCTGGGTGCGGCCCTTCGCCGGGGCAATGTCACACACGTGCCTTGTATGGCTCACGTGTTGAACCTGGTTGTCCAGCAATTTTTAGCCCACTATCCCAGACTAGATGGCCTTCTGCAGAGGGCACGGTCGCTGTGTGCTCACTTCCGCCGTTCGCATCCCGCAGCTCAGCGACTTACATCTCTACAGAAGTCGTTGGGCCTGCCACTTCACCGGCTAAAATGCGATGTGCCTACCCGGTGGAATTCAACTCTGCACATGTTGCAGCGACTGTGGCAGCACCGACAAGCCCTGGTGCAATACGTTCTGACGTATAGCCTGGGCCAACGAGATTCAGAGGTGGGGCAAATCACGCTGGAGGAGTGGTCTCAGATCAGGGACCTATGCACCCTTCTGCACAGTTTTGAAATGGCGACGAAGATGTTTAGTGCTGACGATGCCATTATCAGCATGACTATTCCGGTGATTTACATGCTGGAGCACATGTTAAACAGAATTCGGAGTCAGGTGGTGGCACAAGAGGAGGTGGAGGAAGTAGAGGAGGAGGAGTTGTATGCGGAAGGGCTAACATCTGCAAGGTCCAGACGGTCGGCAGCACCAAGGCGGCAGGCATGTGAGGGTGGGGGAGATGATTTTACCAGGGCGCATGGTAGCAGCCAAACTAGTGAGGAAGGTGCAGGAGCCCAGGAAGAAGTGGAGGACGAACTGATGGAAGACTCATCAGATGAGGGAGACCTTGATCACATTTCTGTTGTGCGAGGTTGGGGGGAGAGGACAGAGGAAGGAAGCATGATTGTTACCTCGCCACCAACACAACAGGGACTTGGTGCTCCTGGATGCGCAACACACATGAGTGCCTTCTTGCTGCACTACCTGCAACATGACCCTCGAATTGTGAGAATTAGAAATAATCCTGACTACTGGGTTGCCACACTGTTAGATCCCCGGTACAAAAGTAAATTTGCAGAAATTATTCCTGCCATAGAAAGGGATGCACGCATGCAGGAGTATCAGCAGAGACTGTTGCAGAATCTTACATGTGCTTTTCCACAAAATACCAGTGGTGCACGTAGTGAATCTCACAGTTCCAACTTGCCAACCGTGGGACCGTCAAGTGTTCAGCACTCAAACCGTAACAGAACCACAGTATCTGCTGGTAACATCAATTTTGCGGAATCATTTCACCACTTTTTTAGCCCATCCTTTGCAAGGCCACAGGAGACAAGAAGTCTGACACATAGTCAACGCCTAGAGACGATGGTACAGGAGTATCTCCAAGTAAACATTGAAGCCACGACTGTGTCACTGGACCCTTGCTCTTTTTGGGCTTCCAATCTGGATAAATGGCCGGAGCTAGCCACTTACGCCTTGGAGATCTTGTCATGCCCCGCAGCCAGCGTTCTGTCTGAACGTGTGTTCAGCGCTGCTGGTGGTGTGCTGACAGATAAGCGCACGCGGCTCTCCACTGATAATGTAGACAGACTCACGTTCATAAAGATGAACAAATCATGGATCCGAAACGACTTTTCTACCCCTGTGTCATCCTGGGGAGAGTAAAAGCTTGATGATTGGTTAAAATCACCCTACCAACCGTTTTAAGCTTTCAAATTACTAATCATGTTTATCTGTATCTTGACTGGAAAATAATTTGGGCTTTGTAGCAGTGTGCAGCACTGATCCTATTAGGCCATCTATAATAAGCTTCACCAGATTTAAAATTAAAAATAATTTTTAGCTGCATCTAGCCCGGAAAATAATTTTGGGGCTCCGAGATGCGCAAGACACATAAGTGCCTTCTTGCTGCACTACCTGCAGCATGACCCTCATATTGTCAGAATTCGAAGTAATCATGACTACTGGGTTGCCACACTCTTAGATCCCCCAAACTTTTCGATCAACCTTTTCATTTTAATAAAGACCAAAAAAATGGTCATTTTTGAAATTATAAGCATTAGCAGGTTGTTAGAAACTGAAATCAAACAGTTTTCAACTCAAAACTTTATTCTAGGTGATGTTACATTTTCACATAGGACCCCTTGTTCGAAAGGAGCTTCTGAACTCTCTCGTCCATTGAATTTGTCAGGTTTTGGATGGTTTCTGCTTCAATTGTTTTGCATGAGGACAGAATACCCTCCCAGAGCTGTTGCTTAGATGTGAACTGCCTCCCGCCATCATAGACACTCCTTTTAATGATGCTCCAAAGGTTCTGAATGGGGTAGAGGTCAGGGGAGCATGGGGGTCACACCATAAGTTTGTCCCCTTTTATGCCCATATCAGCCAGAGATGCAGATGTTTTATGTGCAGCATGAGATGGTGCATTATCATGCAGAAAAATGATCTTGCTGTGAAATACACGGTTCTTCTTCTTGAACCATGGCAGGAAGTGCTGTTTGAGAAAATCCACATACATTATGGAGTTCATCTTTAGCGCCTTCAGGGATCCTAAAGGGGCCGACAATCTCTCTCCCCATGATTCCAGCCCAAAACATTACTCCACCTCCTCCTTGTTGGCGCTGTAGCCGTGTTTGCGTGGGGTGTCCATCAACCAGCCATCCTCCACTCCATTCATCTGGACCATCGAGCGCTGCACGGCACTCATCCGTGAACAAAACAGTTTTGAAATCAGTCTTCATGTAATGTTTGGCCCACTGGAGCCGTTTCTGCTTGTGTGAAGTGGATAGAGGAGGTCGACAGGATGGCGTATGCACAGCTGCAAACCTCTGAAGGACCCTGCATCTTGTTGTTCGGGGGACGTTGGAGGCACAAGCAGCTTCAAAAACTTGTCTGCTGCTATGACAAGGCTTTTTTGCCGCTGCTCTTTCAACCTGACGTAATTGCCTGTAGGAAAGAGTCCTCAATTTGCCCTTATCAGCACGCACACGTGTGTACTGTGAATCAGCTACATACTTCTTGATTGCCAAGACACTTCATCCTGATCATCGCACAATGTTGATTGTAGTCATGCCTTGACCTAAACACTCCACAATTTGTTGCTTCTCAGCAGCCGACACATCCTTTTTCTTTCCCATTTTGGCAGAAAATGTAGGCTGCTTAATAATGTGAGAGAGCCTTCTTAAGTAGTCTTGCCTTTCATTGGACACACCTGCCAAACTAATTAGCACAGGTGTCTGCAATTGCTTACAGTGATATAAAGAGCCCTGACACACATCACCATCAATGAGTTTAACTGACAAACAAACAAATTCTTCCCTTATCACTCCTAAACACTTTTTGCATAATAATTTGGAACGCGGTGTACATGTGCTTTTCCACAAAACACCAGTGGTTCACGTAGTGAATCTTACAGTTCTAACTTGCCAACCGTGGTCTGTATGGAATTGTTCAATAAAGGGCCCAAAATTAAGATAACATAGATGGGAGAGGTCTCTATGAATAGGAATTCCTAAGTATTTGATACCCTGTGAGGGCCAGGCAAAGGGAAAGTTGGACTGGATGGAATCCTATATGGATTTAGGGAGGGAGACATCGAGGGCCTCAGACTTCGCTGCATTGATTTTAAAATTTTACCATGTAACAAAGTGATCTATTTCAGCCATAACAGCAGGGATGGATATATGTGATTGAGTGATATATACTAGGACATCATCAGCAAATAGAGAGCACTTGTACTCGGTGCCTCCCACCTCAATCCACCTAATATTGGGGTTATGGCGAATTGATGAGAGCAGGTGCTCCGTCACTAGGATGTATAAGAGAGGGGACAGAGGACATCCCTGCCTTGTCCCATTGGTGATTGTGAAAGGTGATGAAAATGTTCTGACGCACCCCCTGGGCCTTGGGACACCCGGAGCCGGACCCTTTTTGGTGGATGCTGGTGGTTGTAGTCTTCGTGGCGGCGATCCGGTTCCGTGGCTCAGGGCGGTCAAACCAGTGGCGGAACTATTTATGTGGTTTTGATGTTTAAATGTCCGACTACGCCACCCGTGGATTGCGGTCAGAGTGAACCGCCGCTACAGGGCAGACCGCTAAGGCTGGTGTTGTGGGTGCAGCAGAGCGTAGCATAACTCCCCACGGGAGGAGTATAGCCTCAGGGCAGTGTATGCGGAGGATGGGGGTGATGGTGCAGGGCAGCAGCAGTAACAACACGGAGTCAGTGATGCAGTTCAGGGCCTTTACTCACAGTTCTTATTATCCAGACCACGTCTGCAGGTAACGGCTGCCCACGTCGTACTGTGCTCACCAGGTGAGGGGCTCAGACAACTCCCAGATAACTTTGGAGCGCTTCACAGGACCCCCTTTGTGTGTCCTTTGTCTGGCCTTTCTTACCAACACTTCTGTCCGGCTGCCTCGGGCCTCCTCTTGGTAAACTTGGCGCCAGTTTCCCTGACCCTATGTGGTGCCTTCCTAGCGGGTGGAGCAAGGGGCTGCGCCACATAAAATGTCAGAGCCTCCGGTTTCTAGCTGAGGGTCGTTTCCTGCCTCCACTAGTTCGGGGACCGGTCTCCCCCTTTGGCCTGACCCCTCCACGCAGGTGGATTCGGGCGTGCGGTGGCGACTCGCCCGTCCGCACCCCTGGGATCCCTTCATTCCTCGTTCCTGGAGCCTTCTCCGCTCCTCTTCCTTCCTTCTCCCTCTTGCAGGCCTGGGCCTCTGTTACTAGGCCCGCCTCCGGAGCAGAGCTCATGCAGAGCCCCTGCTCCCTGCCACTTCTGCTCAGACTTCTCTGCACTGAACTAAGATGGTGCCCACCTTTTATACTCCCTTCTCAATGCACCCAGGAACTGCTTCCTCCCTGCTCCTGCACTGCAGGGTTCCCCTTCCTCAGTGTTCCCTCCCCCCACTCCAGCCAGGGACAGGGACTGTCGTGCCCATCTCAGGGGCATATTGGTCGCCCTGCCCCACGGCAATGTGGTGTAATGCATGCAGGTGTCGGGTCCTGATCCACACTCCATCCTTATCTGAGAGTGAGATATCACACCTCTGGGTGAGGTGCAATACGTCTGTAGCAACCGAGCCCTCGGTGCTACAGTTCCATTTATCTTCAGCCTAGGTGACGTATTGTGATACAGGGCCGTGATTTTGGCTATAAAAGGGTCCCCTAGACCCCTACCCCAAGCTTTTTAAGAGAATCATATATGGCGTGCCAGGAGACTCTATGGAATGCTTTCTCAGCATCCAACGAGAGTATCTACTTACAAATTTTTAACTGCATCTAGCCCAGGAAATACTTTGTGCCTAGTAGCAGTGTCTGCTAGTCAGCGGATTATCCCGGCTGTTAAGCAAGCTACACCACCTGTAGTTTGGACACTTAATTTTTTCAAAGGAAATGCTTCGGGACCACGGGATACTCAGTGAAGAGCATCAGGAGGCACCCCAAGGCATAGGGGCTGGGACTGGCACTAGGATGCCTTGCGGTGGACAGCCGAGCTCGATCCTTATAAAAGCTTTTTAACTGCAGCAGCTTTAGTGGACGCTACTGGAGCTGGAATTACGCGGCTGCTGGCATGAGACTTGCCCTCCAATAGATCCTTGTAAATGGATTTAAAGTGTATTCATTCAAATTAGAGGGACAATTTAAATTAAAAAGCTTAGAGCTGCCTCCACCACAGGGGGGCTCTCTCGACCCACCAGCGGACAGGCACCAGTATTGGGAGAGGGGGGCTGGCCGTCAGGGTTCACCGCGGCTCTGGCACAAACCCGGCGACACGGAGGTGGCACAGGCAGGAGCGGACTGGCCGTCTCGGCTTCTCACTTTTTGGATTTTAGAAGGGCATGACATGCCTATATCTGTGTCTCCCCCTCCTTTTACTCCTCCACCTCTTTTCTTTTCGCATGACTATATGTACTTGTCACTTTTCCATGTGTTAGTTGTGTCTTCTGAGCAGTTTGTCAGCTTTTGGACACCTTTGAAGGTGTTTTCTATGTGTTTCTATGTGTTTTTGTTTGCCTGCCATTGGTTTTAACGGTGTTCGAAGGTGTTCGACGAACAGTTCGACGAACAGTTCGGCGAACACACGGGTGTTCGACGAACCGAACCGAACTCGAACACTACGGGGGTGGCTCAACACTACTGGAGAGCAGTACAATAATGAGTGTCTGTGGGCAATAGTGATCCATAAGCACGGTGGAGGGTCCTGTAAGTTTGGGGCTGCATTTCAGCAAATGGAAGTGGGAATTGGGTTAGAATTATTGGTTCCCTCAATGCTGAGATATAGAAGCAGATACTTATCCATCATGCAATATCATCAGGGAGGTGTCTGATTGGATCCAAGTGTTTTCTTCAGCAGAACAACAACCCCAAACGTACAGCCAATGTCATTAAGAATTATCTTCAATGTAAAGAACAAGGAGTCCTGGAAATGATATGGTCCCACCCAGTGGAGTAACTAGAGTCTGATAGGCCCCCACCTGCATGTTGGTCAGATGTATGGGCCCTTGTAGCATTCTGGATCCTATAAAGATACAGTATATGTGTTCTTTCCCTATGTAGCAATGTCCCCCATCCTGGCTCCTTCTTGTAATAATCTCCCACATGCTGAGCCTTATGCTATAACATTTTCCCCCACCTGTGCCCCTGTCTGGTAATGTCCCCATTCTGGCATCATTTCCTTCATTCTGGTTAAATGTCCCCATCCTGGTATAGTGTCCCCATTTTGGTATAATGTCTCTAACCTGGTATAATATCCCCATGCTGGTGTAATGCTCCCAATTCTGCTATAATGTCCCCAAAGCTGGTATAATGCCCCACATCCTGGTATAGTATCACCAGTTCTGGCATTATGCCCCCCAAGTTGCTATAATATACCCCATACTGGTATAATATCATCGTTGTGATATAATGTCCCCCATCCTGGTATGACATCATCATTGTGATATAATGTCCCCATTCTGATATAGTGTCACCCATCCGGGTACGGTGTACCCCATTCTGGTATAGTGTCCCTTATTCTGGTATAATGTCCCCAATTCTGGTATAATTTCCCCATTCTGATATAATGTCCCCATTCTGATTTAATGTCCCCCTTCCTGGTATGTTGTCCCCCTTCCGATATATTGTCCCCATTCTGATATAGTGTCCTTCATCTTGGTAAAATGTCCCCATACTAGAATAGTGTCCCCATTCTGGTATAATGTCCCCATCCTGGTATAATGCCCCCCATCCTGGTTTAATGACCATCATACTGGTTTAATGTCCCCCATCCTGGTACAATGCACTCCATTCTGTTACAGTGTCTGATTGGTGGAAAATCTGGGTGTGGCTGCTCTCTGATTGGTGGAAAATCTGGGTGTGGCTGCTCTGTGATTGGTCAGCATTATGACCACACAGTGGCGATGACTCATACCTCCTGGGTGGTTCTTCTGGGCGGTTCTGTTTTCTGACTGGTGGAAATTCTAATCAGCATTATGACCTCACAGTGGCCGTGACTCATGTTTCATGGACTGTTCTATCTGGGTGACCTGAAACATGCTGATCTCTGATTGGTGGAAATTCAAGTCATCTTCATGACATCACAATCAGCATGTTATTACTGCTGAGATGTTCAGTTTTTTCCTAAATTTCCTATGTTTTGTCCTAATTTATTAGCACATATATACCACTCATTCCTACAATCAAAGGATCAGGAAACCACTCTGAAATCAATATCCTACAATTTACCCGAACAGCAAAAAAACAACTATACACAAAATACCAAAAGATATATCAGATTATTAATGAGCAAATAAAAGACACAATCACATAAAAATAATTTTTAGAAAGGTGTAGAAAAAATGCTGTAAAGTAAGAACGCTTCAAATATAGAAATGTTAATAATTTATTTAATCAATTAACAAAATACAAAGTGAATGAACAAACGAAAAATCTAGATCCAATTAATATTTGGTGTGACCAACTTTTCACTTTAAAACAGCATCAATTATTCCAGGTACACCTGCGCAAAGTCAGGGATATTGTAATAATACAGTCAGGTGTCTGGTCATACACCATGGCAAGACTGAGCAAGAATACACAAGGAAGTTATACTACATCAGCAAGGACTCTAAGGCACAAATTTCAAAGCAGATTGAGGGTTCAAGATGTGTCATTCAAGCACTTATGAAGAAGCACAAGAAATTGTGCAACGTTGAGGTCAGTAGATGCAGTGGTCGGCCAAGGAAACTTAGTGCAGCAGATTTATGACACATTATGGTTACTTTCCTTCAAAAGCGGAAGATGTCCAGCAATGCCATCAGCTCAGAACTGGCAGCAACCAGTGGGACTCAGCTTCACTCATCTACTGTTCAGAGAAGACTGGCCAGAAGTTCTCTTCATAGCAGAATTGTGGTGAAAAAGCCATATCTTCCACATCAAAACAAGGCCAAGTGACTCAACTATGCATTAAAACAGAGGAACCAGGGTGTAGAAAATTGGCAGGATGTGCTCTGGACGGTTGAGTCAAAATATGAAAAATGTTGTTATTACAGAAGAGATTTTGTTCACTAAAGGGCTGGAGAGCAGTACAATAATGAGTGTCTGTGGGCAATAGTGATCCATAAGCACGGTGGAGGGTCCTGTAAGTTTGGGGCTGCATTTCAGCAAATGGAAGTGGGAATTGGGTTAGAATTATTGGTTCCCTCAATGCTGAGATATAGAGGCAGATACTTATCCATCATGCAATATCATTGTAACATACCTGGCGGCGTCCTTGCATAGTGGTCCATCTCCCACTGTGCAAGAGCGCGCACTTGATCTCCTGTCCAGAATGTCTCTCTGGCTTCCCTCCATGCTGTCTGTTTGTGTCTGTTTCTGCTGCTTAAGGGCGGCGCCCGATCACTTCCTGCTTTTTGTACCTGCTGTGGGTCACACCCCTTGTGCGTCCTCAGCCTATTGCTGTCTGTCACCTGGTATATAGCTCAGCTGCTTCCATCTATTCCTGCCTGAGCATAGTGTTTCATTCAGTGTGTGCTTGCACTCTGAAGGTGCCAGGTCCCGTTCTGTGTTCTCTTGTCTGCCTTTCCTGGAGGCTGTATTTCCAGGCCTGTCTGAACACGCTCCTAGCCTGTTCCTCCCGCCTTCTAGGGGCCGATTACCTAGACCCGCTCCTGTATCTTGTCTGTCCTGTCTGAACACGCTCCTAGCCTGTTCCTCCCGCCTTCTAGGGGCCGATTACCTAGACCCGCTCCTGTATCTTGTCTGTCCTGTCTGAACACGCTCCTTGCCTGTTCATCCCGCCTCTCTGGGGGCCGTATTCCCAGACCCGCTCCTGTATCCCTCTGCAGTGTCGGTCTCCTCCGTACACTCAGTTCCAGTCTGAACTCTCTCCTATCCTTTACCTGTTTTGCCTCTATGTCCGATGTCCGTTCCCTTCCTTTTTCTGCAGAGTCTGAACTCGTACCTAACTCCTGCTTGTTGTCTCTGTACTCCCGTTTGTGAGTTTGTGGTCCACTCGCTACTTCACTGCAAGTACCCTGTTGGTATCTGGCTCTGCCTTTCTCTTCCTGTCTGTTCCGTGTGAACAGAGCCCTGTCCCCCCTGCTCTGCCTTGCTCACCGCTCCGGCGGTTGTAGCCTGCTCTGACTCCTTTGCCCGCTGCTCCGGCAGTCCTGTCCTGCCCTGCTTCTGCCCGCTGCTCCGGCAGTCCTGTCCTGCCCTGCTTCTGCCCGCTGCTCCGGCAGTCCTGTCCTGCCCTGCTTCTGCCCGCTGCTCCGGCAGTCCTGTCCTGCCCTGCTTCTGCCCGCTGCTCCGGCAGTCCTGTCCTGCCCTGCTTCTGCCCGCTGCTCCGGCAGTCCTGTCCTGCCCTGCTTCTGCCCGCTGCTCCGGCAGTCCTGTCCTGCCCTGCTTGTGCTCGCTGCTCCTGCAGCCCCGTCCTGCTCTGTTCTTGTCCACCGCTTCGGGCGTTCCCTCTCTGCTGTGGTTGTCTACCGCATCTGCGGTTCTGTGACCCAGTCTGTACTGGGTCTTAACCTTTCTGTGCTCCAGCCCGTCCTTTCGGCCAGTACCTCCCTGCCTGCATACTCGCCTGTATCCACCCATCTGCATACCTGCCGTGTTTGCTTATATCCACCAGTCTGTGCCAGCCTAACCTGCCTGTTCCTGAGTCCCAGTGTGTACTGGGTCCTATCCCGCCTGTGTTCCTACCTGCTAGTGCCTCCCTGTCTGCACTCTAGCTGTGCTTGCCTGTACCCCTCTACCTGTATTGTTCCTGAGTCCCAGTGTGTACTGGGTCCTATCCCGCCTGTGTTCCTACCTGCTAGTGCCTCCCTGTCTGCACTCTAGCTGCGCTTGCCTTTACCCGCCTGCCTGCATACCAGTCGTGCCTGCCTATACCCTCCAGTCTGTGCGCCAGCCTAACCAGCCTGATCCAGTAATCCCTGCGTGGGTCAACCCCCGTGTCCGGAGTTTGACCTGGAGTAGCACCTGGTTCCTCTGCCCGGTTTCTCCCTGGTGCACTGGCGTCGTATGCCGTCGTGCCATCTTGGTCGGATCGGCCAGATACTTAGTCACGCCCCTCCAGGCACTCTCCGGTTCATGGTCCAGTGGAATCACTACAATCACACGCACACGCCGCTCAGCCCGGGCGTGTGCATAACAGCATGCTCAGGCCATGGTTCCCGTTGAGCCCCACGGCCTTCGCTCTCTGAGAAGTTTTCCAGCGAATACATGCATTAAAATAAATAAATATTTTTTTTTTCCTTTAGCTGAGTTCCAGGCGAATTACGCACCCGTCCAGATGGATCTATCTGCTCTCGTTCCCGCGGATCCGCTACGTTATTATGGGGATCCTAGACAAAGTCGTGCATTTGTGGAGCAATGCATGCTACACTTCAAGTTCTACCCTCTATGTTTTCCCACCGATCGGGTTAAGGTGGCATTCATTATGTCTTACCTGGCGGGTGATGCCTTGGAATGGATCAACCCCCTATATGAAACACAGGATCCGATCCTCCTGGACCTAATGGCCTTCCTGGTGGCCTTTCTAATGGTCTTCGATGATCCTAACCCGGAGGCTCCTGCTGAAGCTTCACTTCCCAATATCCCGGAGCAGCCCCAATGGGTAATGTGTGTGGGTAGCGCAATAGTCCTCCAGCCCAATGAGACTACTGCCCACCCAGAATCCTCACAGGGTGACTACGCTTTCCGGAATACTTCTCCCAACCTCAAGAGGCAGTCCAGACGTGCTAGACGTAGAGGCAAGCCGTCACGCCAGGGTCTGTCCTCCCTGAGACCTCCTGACCCCAACCTTGAAGTCCTTACTGAAGCTTCATCTCCCTGTATCCCGGAGAAGCCCCAACGGGTAATGTGCGTGGGTAGTGCACCAGTTCTCCTGCCCGAAGAGACTTCTGCCCATCCAGACTCCACACAGGAGAACTTCCTGCACCCGGCATCAGATGCTTCACCCACTTTAACCGGTGTGCATGTCCAAGGATGCTCCAAAGCTGTGGTTACCTCAGAGTCTGTGCACCTCTACTACCTGGCGGAGGACCCCCTGTTGCCTCCTGAATCCTCCGGGATACCACTCGATGACAAATGGAGAGAGAATTCTCTACACCCGGTACTCGATACTTTGTCCGCTTCGTCCTGTGAGCCTGACAATGGGTACCCCAAAGTGGTAGTTACCCCCGAGTCTCTACACCCCTCCGACCAGGCGGAGGACCTCCAGTTGTCTCCTGAACCCTTCGGGGTGCTACCTGGTAGCGAAAGGACAGAGACTCTCCTATACTCTGTACCTGATACCTCGCTCGCTTCGTCCAGTGAGTCCAACCTAGTGTACTCCGAAGCAGAGGTTACTCCCGAGTCTCTACACCCCTCCGACCAGGCGGAGGACATCCAGTTGTCTCCTGAACCCTTCGGGGTGCTACCTGGTAGCGAAAGGACAGAGACTCTCCTATACTCTGTACCTGATACCTCGCTCGCTTCGTCCAGTGAGTCCAACCTAGTGTACTCTGAAGCAGTGGTTACTCCCGAGTCTCTACACTCCTCTGACCAGGCGGAGGACCTCCAGTTGTCTCCAGAACCCTTCGGGGTGCCACCTGGTGGTAAATGGACAGAGACTTTCCTATATCCTGGATCTGATACCTCACTTGCTTCGTCCAGTGAGTCCGACCTAGTGTACTCTGAAGCAGAGGTTACCCGTGAGTCTCTACACCCCTCTGACCAGGCGGAGGACCGCCAGTTGTCTCCAGAACCCTTCGGGGTGCCACCTGGTGGAGAATGGACAGAGACTTTCCTATACTCGGTACCCGATACCTCGCCTGCTTCGTCCAGTGAGTCCGACCTAGTGTACTCTGAAGCAGATGTTTTCTCTGAGCCTCTGCACTCTTCTGACCCGGCGGAGGACCTCCAGTTGTTTCCTGAATCCTCCGGGGTACCACCAGAAAACAAAGAGACAGTGACTTTTCCTCATTATGTACCTGATAACCCGTCTATTTCTTCCTGTGAGCTTGACAAGATGTACCTCGAAGCAGAGATTACCCCCAAGTCTCTGTCCGCCTCCAACCCGGTGGAGGACTTCCAGTTGTCTCCTGTACCCTCTGGGGTGCCACCTGAAAATATGTGGAGAGAGACTTCCTTGTGTGCTGTTCCTGGTACTCCACCCGTTTCGTCTGTTGCTAAGGGTGGCTGGATGGGAGGTAGCATCCTAGCTACCCAGAGGAGACCAGTTTTTCCGGTGGACAGGGGAAGTGATCTTTTCGAAGTGAAGAATTGGCCCTCGAATTCCCTGCGGAAGATTCTGGCAGGCCTGAAGAAGAGGGGGCGTAAGGGGGGGGGTACTGTAACATACCTGGCGGCGTCCTTGCATAGTGGTCCATCTCCCACTGTGCAAGAGCGCGCACTTGATCTCCTGTCCAGAATGTCTCTCTGGCTTCCCTCCATGCTGTCTGTTTGTGTCTGTTTCTGCTGCTTAAGGGCGGCGCCCGATCACTTCCTGCTTTTTGTACCTGCTGTGGGTCACACCCCTTGTGCGTCCTCAGCCTATTGCTGTCTGTCACCTGGTATATAGCTCAGCTGCTTCCATCTATTCCTGCCTGAGCATAGTGTTTCATTCAGTGTGTGCTTGCACTCTGAAGGTGCCAGGTCCCGTTCTGTGTTCTCTTGTCTGCCTTTCCTGGAGGCTGTATTTCCAGGCCTGTCTGAACACGCTCCTAGCCTGTTCCTCCCGCCTTCTAGGGGCCGATTACCTAGACCCGCTCCTGTATCTTGTCTGTCCTGTCTGAACACGCTCCTAGCCTGTTCCTCCCGCCTTCTAGGGGCCGATTACCTAGACCCGCTCCTGTATCTTGTCTGTCCTGTCTGAACACGCTCCTTGCCTGTTCGTCCCGCCTCTCTGGGGGCCGTATTCCCAGACCCGCTCCTGTATCCCTCTGCAGTGTCGGTCTCCTCCGTACACTCAGTTCCAGTCTGAACTCTCTCCTATCCTTTACCTGTTTTGCCTCTATGTCCGATGTCCGTTCCCTTCCTTTTTCTGCAGAGTCTGAACTCGTACCTAACTCCTGCTTGTTGTCTCTGTACTCCCGTTTGTGAGTTTGTGGTCCACTCGCTACTTCACTGCAAGTACCCTGTTGGTATCTGGCTCTGCCTTTCTCTTCCTGTCTGTTCCGTGTGAACAGAGCCCTGTCCCCCCTGCTCTGCCTTGCTCACCGCTCCGGCGGTTGTAGCCTGCTCTGACTCCTTTGCCCGCTGCTCCGGCAGTCCTGTCCTGCCCTGCTTCTGCCCGCTGCTCCGGCAGTCCTGTCCTGCCCTGCTTCTGCCCGCTGCTCCGGCAGTCCTGTCCTGCCCTGCTTCTGCCCGCTGCTCCGGCAGTCCTGTCCTGCCCTGCTTCTGCCCGCTGCTCCGGCAGTCCTGTCCTGCCCTGCTTCTGCCCGCTGCTCCGGCAGTCCTGTCCTGCCCTGCTTCTGCCCGCTGCTCCGGCAGTCCTGTCCTGCCCTGCTTCTGCCCGCTGCTCCGGCAGTCCTGTCCTGCCCTGCTTGTGCTCGCTGCTCCTGCAGCCCCGTCCTGCTCTGTTCTTGTCCACCGCTTCGGGCGTTCCCTCTCTGCTGTGGTTGTCTACCGCATCTGCGGTTCTGTGACCCAGTCTGTACTGGGTCTTAACCTTTCTGTGCTCCAGCCCGTCCTTTCGGCCAGTACCTCCCTGCCTGCATACTCGCCTGTATCCACCCATCTGCATACCTGCCGTGTTTGCTTATATCCACCAGTCTGTGCCAGCCTAACCTGCCTGTTCCTGAGTCCCAGTGTGTACTGGGTCCTATCCCGCCTGTGTTCCTACCTGCTAGTGCCTCCCTGTCTGCACTCTAGCTGTGCTTGCCTGTACCCCTCTACCTGTATTGTTCCTGAGTCCCAGTGTGTACTGGGTCCTATCCCGCCTGTGTTCCTACCTGCTAGTGCCTCCCTGTCTGCACTCTAGCTGCGCTTGCCTTTACCCGCCTGCCTGCATACCAGTCGTGCCTGCCTATACCCTCCAGTCTGTGCGCCAGCCTAACCAGCCTGATCCAGTAATCCCTGCGTGGGTCAACCCCCGTGTCCGGAGTTTGACCTGGAGTAGCACCTGGTTCCTCTGCCCGGTTTCTCCCTGGTGCACTGGCGTCGTATGCCGTCGTGCCATCTTGGTCGGATCGGCCAGATACTTAGTCACGCCCCTCCAGGCACTCTCCGGTTCATGGTCCAGTGGAATCACTACAATCACACGCACACGCCGCTCAGCCCGGGCGTGTGCATAACAATCATCAGGGAGGTGTCTGATTGGATCCAAATGTTTTCTTCAGCAGAACAACAACCCCAAACGTACACCCAATGTCATTAAGAATTATCTTCAATGTAAAGAACAAGGAGTCCTGGAAATGATCTGTTCCCACCCAGTGGAGTAACTAGAGTCTGATAGGCCCCCACCTGCATGTCGGTCAGATGTATGGGCCCTTGTAGCGTTCTGGATCCTATAAAGATATATGTGTTCTCTCCCTATGTAGCAATGTCCCCCATCCTGGCTCCTTCTTGTAATAATCTCCCACATGCTGGGCCTTATGCTATAACATTTTCCCACACCTGTGCCCCTGTCTGGTAATGTCCCCATTCTGGCATCATTTCCTTCATTCTGGTTTAATATCCCCATCCTGGTATAGTGTCCCCATTCTGATATAATGTCCCCATTTTGGTATAATGTCTCTAACTTGGTATAATATCCCCATGCTGGTGTAATGCTCCCAATTCTGCTATATTGTCCCCAAAGCTGGTATAATGCCCCACATCCTGGTATAGTATCTCCAGTTCTGGCATTATGTCCCCCATGTTGCTATAATATACCCCATACTGGTATAATATCATCGTTGTGATATAATGTCCCCCATCCTGGTATAACATCGTCATTGTGATATAATGTCCCCATTCTGATATAGTGTCACCCATCCGGGTATGGTGTACCCCATTCTGGTATAGTGTCCCTTATTCTGGTATAATGTCCCCAATTCTGGTATAATTTCCCCATTCTGATATAATGTCCCCATTCTGATTTAATGTCCCCCTTCCTGGTATGTTGTCCCCCTTCCGATATATTGTCCCCATTCTGATATAGTGTCCTTCATCTTGGTAAAATGTCCCCATACTAGAATAGTGTCCCCATTCTGGTATAATGTCCCCATCCTGGTATAATGCCCCCCATCCTGGTTTAATGACCATCATACTGGTTTAATGTCCCTCGCCCTGGTTTAATGTCCCTCGCCCTGGTTTAATGTCCCCCATCCTGGTACAATGCACTCCATTCTGTTACAGTGTCTCACATTCTGGAATAATGACCTAATTCTTATACAATGTCCCCATTCTGGTATAATGTACCCATTCTGGCATAATGTCCCCCATCCTGGTATAATGTACCCATCCTGGTATAATGCCCCCCATCCTGGTTTAATGACCATCATACTGGTTTGATGTCCCTCGCCCTGGTTTAATGTCCCCCATCCTGGTACAATGCACTCCATTCTGTTACAGTGTCTCACATTCTGGTATAATGACCTAATTCTGATACAATGTCCCCATTCTGGTATAATGTACCCATTCTGGCATAATGTCCCCCATCCTAGTATGGTATCTACTGAGCTGCCATCCTGGGGATGGGTTATCAATATCAGATCGGTGGGCTCCGACACGCGGCACTGGCTCTACCCATCACTTGTTTGCAACGCTCAGATGTAAATAGTTTGAAGATCTGAACATCCCTGCTCCATTCACTGCACTGTGGGTCCTGCAAGTCAGCTAATATTCATGTAATAGGAGCTGATCTGCAGCACCAGGTAGCAGCCACTACACAGTGACCAGAGCTGTGATGTTCAGCTCCACAACAATGTTTACATCTGACCTCTGCCAGAGTTTCAAACAACTGAGTAGTTGAGGTGCCACGTGCCGGACCCCCACAAATCTGATATTAATGAGCTAACCAGGGGATAGGCCATCAATATGTTTGTCCTGGAAATTCCGTTTAAGGCCCACCTGCACATACTACGTATATAATATATATATATGGCAAAGAGTGGGAAGGGGTTAATCACAGGCTCATAAAACGGACAAACAACACAAATATTGGTTCTATCTTTTACACATTTGGGGTAGCCCTTAAGAGGGCCGTTGGGTCAAAGAGAGAGAGAGAGAAAAGAGAGAGGGGAGGGAGAGATACCGGGAGATAGCAAGAGAGAGAAAAAAAGAGAGACCCAACCAGTGCAAGGCTAAGCCGGGCAGGTGGTAGCGGCTATTTATACCCACTGCTGATCTCTGATTGGTGGAAAATCTGGGTGTGGCTGCTCTCTGATTGGTGGAAAATCTGGGTGTGGCTGCTCTGTGATTGGTCAGCATTATGACCTCACAGTGGCGATGACTCATACCTCCTGGGTGGTTCTTCTGGGCGGTTCTGTTTTCTGACTGGTGGAAATTCTAATCAGCATTATGACCTCACAGTGGCCGTGACTCATGTTTCATGGACTGTTCTATCTGGGTGACCTGAAACATGCTGATCTCTGATTGGTGGAAATTCAAGTCATCTTCATGACATCACAATCAGCATCTTATTACTGCTGAGATGTTCAGTTTTTTCCTAAATTTCCTATGTTTTGTCCTAATTTATTACCACATATATACCACTCATTCCTACAATCAAAGGATCAGGAAACCACTCTGAAATCAATATCCTACAATTTACCCCAACAGCAAAAAAACAACTATACACAAAATACCAAAAGATATATCAGATTATTAATGAGCAAATAAAAGACACTATCACATAAAAATAATTTTTAGAAAGGTGTAGAAAAAATGCTGTAAAGTAAGAACGCTTCAAAAATAGAAATGTTAATGATTTATTTAATCAATTAACAAAATACAAAGTGAATGAACAAACGAAAAATCTAGATCCAATTAATATTTGGTGTGACCAACTTTTCACTTTAAAACAGCATCAATTATTCCAGGTACACCTGCGCAAAGTCAGGGATTTTGTAATAATACAGTCAGGTGTCTGGTCATACACCATGGCAAGACTGAGCAAGAATACACAAGGAAGTTATACTACATCAGCAAGGTCTCTAAGGCACAAATGTCAATGCAGATTGAGGGTTCAAGATGTGTCATTCAAGCACTTATGAAGAAGCACAAGAAAATGTGCAACGTTGAGGTCAGTAGATGCAGTGGTCGGCCAAGGAAACTTAGTGCAGCAGATGTATGACACATTATGGTTACTTTCTGTAGCGCCGGCGTCCCTGCCCTCTGCTAGGCAGGGACGCTGTTCCCCTCACCTCTCTGCTCCGTGCCCGGCGTCCTCCTCCCGCTCTGCTGGCAGCGCGCGCTCCTTCCCGGCCACTGTGCTTAGGGCGCGCACGCTCTCCCTCCCTCTTAAAGGGGCCGCGCGCGCCGTCCTAAGGAGTCCCCGGCCAATGGCCGGAGGACTTCACCATATATTAGGCACCTCCTCCAAAATGGAGGTGCCCGAGCAATGTTGTTGCACTGTTCACTACTCTGCTTCAGCCCTCAGGTCCCGTTGCCAGTTACCTGCCAGATACCTGCCAGATTCCTGCCAGCTTGCTGTCTTATTCCTGCCTGATATTCTGCTACCTGCCTGCTAGCCTGAGGTCCGACGGTCTGCCTTACTACTCCTGTCAGTCTGTCTAAGGACCAGCTTGCCCGCTCACCTGGGAGCGCACATCAACTACCTGCCTGCTTGCCTGAGGTCCGACGGTCTGCCTTCCAACTCTTGTCAGTCTGTCTATGGACCAGCTTGCCCACTCACCTGGGAGCGCACATCTGCTACCTGCCTGCTAGCCTACCTGGAGGCTCTGCCGTCACGTGCTGTGACCACCTGCCTGTCCAGTGACTCCTGCCCGCTCACCTGGGAGCGCTCATCTGCTGCCTGTCTGCTAGCCTACCTGGAGGCTCTGCCGTCACGTGCTGTGACCACCCGCCTGTCCAGAGACTTCTGCCCGCTCACCTGGGAGCGCTCATCTGCCGCCTGTCTGTTGGTCTTCCTGGAGGCTCCGCCGTCACATGCTGTGACCACCCGTTTATCCAGAGACTCTCGCCTGCTCACCTGGGAGCTCACGTCTACCATCAGCCGCCACAGGTCGTACCAACCCTTTACCCAGAGACTGCCCCGGTCACTTGCCGTGACCATCTGCCCGTTCACCCAGAGACTGACCCGGTCACTTGCCGTGACCATCTGCCCGTTCACCCAGAGACTGCCCCGGTCACTTGCCGTGACCATCTGCCCGTTCATCCAGAGACTGCCCCGGTCACTTGCCGTGACCTCCTGCCCGTTCTTCTAGAGACTGTCCCGGTCACCTGCTGTGACTGCCTGCCTGGTCGCCACCCGCTCCCTTACAAGGACCGCCCCCTTGTCTAGTAGCTCAGAGGTTCCGCCTCCCAGACCCGTTACAGTTTGCTCGGTCCATGGAACCCGGTGGCACCCAAGCTCCCTCGCTCTCGGACCTGTGTCATGAACTGTCCCGTCAGAGGTCCCAACAGGAGTCCATCCTGGGTCACCTGCGGAATGTCAATTCTCGCCTGGACACTCTGACTGCTCCGCCAGCAACCTCCGCCAGTGCCATGACTCGCAATCCGTCAGCTCCGCTGTCCACTAATACCATGGTATCCTACCCCGGACCCCGGCTTTCTGCACCTCCTCGCTTCGGAGGCGACTCCGCCCAGGCTCGGGGCTTCATAAATCAGTGCACCCTGCACTTTGAACTCCTGTCCCACCAGTTTAACTCCGACCGGGCCAAAATTGCCTTCATCATGTCCCATCTCACCGGGGAGGCCCTGGCCTGGCTAAATCCTCTATGGGAGAGAGGAGACCCCCTGGTGTCCGACTTGCCTGCCTTTCTCATGGCTTTCCGGAAAGTCTTCGACGAACCCGGACGGAAGACCTCATCCGCATCATCACTGCTACGCCTCCGTCAGGGAAGTCTCACCGTGGGCCAATATGCCATACGGTTCCGTACCCTTGCCTCGGAGCTGGCCTGGGATAACGACGCTCTGGTATCCGTCTTCTGGGAGGGTCTGTCCGGCCGTATTAAAGATGAACTTGCCGGTCGGGACATTCCTACCACTCTCGATGACCTAATAACTCTTGCCACCCGGATTGACCTACGGTTCCAGGAGCGTGCCAAAGAGGTCACCCGTGAGAGGAGGTTTCCACGTCTAGCTCCTACTTTTCAGAAATCCGTCTCTCCCCAGGTACACTCTCCTGAGCCTATGCAGGTCGACCAGACCAAGATGGTCAAAACCCGTCAGGACTTACGCCGTGCCGAGGGGAGCTGCTTCTACTGTGGCAGTAAGGAGCACCGGATCCGTGCCTGCCCGGAGAGGTCGGGAAACGCCTGTGTCTAGGTTCGCTCAGAGAGGTCGACCTAGACAAGAATAAATCCTCTCCATCTCTGCTGCTGTCAGTCTCAATTGTCTGCGGGGAGAACCGTTATTTCGAGCTAGCCCAACTTGACTCTGGAGCAGCCGGGAATCTTATTTCACAGTCCCTGGTAGAGAAATACCGCATCCCCACCAAACCTCTGGCTGTACCCTTGTCTGTTGCTGCCGTGGATGGGGGTCTCTTACCACGCCCCATCCAACTCATCACCGAATCCATTACTCTGCAGGTGGGAATGCTGCATTCTGAGAGTATCTCCTTTCATGTTCTGCCTGGACTCTCTCACGCCCTCTTGCTAGGTCTACCTTGGCTCCAGAGACATGCACCCGTGCTTGACTGGCAGACCGGAGAAGTCCTTCGCTGGGGACAGGACTGCCATAAGACCTGTCTGGTTCCCGTCCACCCCGTCCGTCCTTCTCCTACCCCAGCTAATCTACCTGGACTTCCGATTCCTTATTGGTCTTATGCTGATGTCTTTAATAAAAAGGAGGCAGAGACACTAACCCCTCATAGACCATACGACTGCCCTATCGACCTGTTACCTGGTACTACTCCTCCCCGTGGGCGTATTTATCCATTATCCGCTGCTGAGACCCGGTCGATGTCCGAATATATTGAGGAGAATCTGGCCAGGGGATTCATCCGGAAATCTACCTCCCCGGCGGGAGCAGGCTTCTTTTTCGTCAAAAAGAAGGACGGCTCTCTCCGTCCCTGTATAGACTATAGAGGCCTTAACCAGATCATGGTGAAGAATAAGTACCCCCTTCCGCTCATTCCGGAGTTATTTGATCGTCTGAGGGGGGCTAGAATCTTCACCAAACTGGACCTCCGTGGGGCGTACAACCTGGTTCGTATCCGTCAGGGGGATGAATGGAAGACGGCATTCAACACCCGGGACGGCCACTATGAATATCTGGTAATGCCCTTTGGTCTCTGTAACGCTCCTGCCGTCTTTCAAGAGTTGGTCAATGACATCTTCCGGGACCTTCTCTACTCCTGCGTAGTGGTGTACCTGGACGACATCTTGGTCTTCTCTCCGGATCTCCAGACTCACCGGAGGGACGTTCGTCAGGTCCTGCTCAGGCTCAGGCAGAATCACCTCTTCGCTAAATACGAGAAGTGCCTCTTTGAGCAGACCTCGCTTCCGTTTTTGGGCTACATTATTTCTCAGACCGGCCTACGAATGGATCCAGAGAAACTGTCTGCCATCGAGAAATGGCCTCGACCGGAGGGGTTGAAGGCCATTCAGCGGTTCCTGGGCTTCGCCAACTACTACCGCCTCTTCATACCGCACTTCTCTTCCCGGACTGCCCCAATTTCCGCGCTCACCCGTAAGGGTACTAATCCCAAAGAGTGGCCGCCCGAAGCAGAGGAGGCCTTTCTTTCCTTAAAACAGGCCTTCTCTTCCGCCCCGGTGCTGCATCGCCCGGACGTCAACAAGCAGTTCTTCCTGGAAGTTGACGCCTCCTCCTCTGGAGCCGGAGCGGTACTTACTCAAAAATCATCTTCCGGGAGGATGGTAACTTGCGGCTTCTTCTCTAAACTCTTCTCCTCCTCAGAGCGCAATTATTCCATAGGAGACCGAGAGTTATTGGCCATCAAACTGGCATTGGAGGAGTGGCGTTACCTGCTCGAGGGGGCTCTTCACCCGGTAATAATTTACACTGACCACAAGAACTTGGCTTACCTCCAGCATGCCCAGAGACTTAACCCGCGCCAAGCCCGGTGGTCCTTGTTTTTTGCTCGCTTTGATTTTGTTCTTCATTTTCGCCCGGCTGACAAAAACGTCAAGGCGGACGCCTTGTCTCGATCCTTTCTGGTGTCTGATCTCGAGGAAGATCTGAAACACATCATCGATCCCGCCAGAGTAATGCAGGTGGCTCCCGTGAGTCTAAATCGTCTCCCTCCCGGAAAGACGTTCGTATCAGTACCTGATCGGGAGAAGATCCTTCACTGGGGTCACTCGTCTAAACTGGCTGGCCACGCCGGTCAGAAAAAGACCCTCCAGCTTATTACCCGGCACTACTGGTGGCCTACCCTGCACAAGGACGTAATAGACTTTGTTTTTGCCTGTGTGTCCTGCGCCCTCAACAAGGTTCCGAGACATCTGCCAGCCGGTCGCCTCCTTCCGCTTTCTGTACCTGCTGCCCCCTGGCAGCATATAGCAATGGACTTTATAACTGACCTCCCAGTCTCTGCCGGTTGTACGGTCATTTGGGTGGTCGCTGACCGCTTCTCCAAGATGGCTCATTTCGTTCCCCTGCCAGGCCTCCCGTCTGCACCCGAGCTAGCGAAAGACTTTATTCGTCACATCTTTCGTCTTCATGGCCTGCCCCTCCACATCATGTCGGATCGTGGGGTACAGTTCACCTCACGCTTCTGGAGAGCCACTTGTAAACTGCTAGACGTCACCCTGGACTTCTCTTCCGCTTACCACCCACAGTCCAATGGTCAAGTGGAGCGGATCAATCAGAACCTGACCAGTTACCTCCGGCACTTCGTTAATGCCCATCATTCAGACTGGGTGGATCTCCTACCATGGGCCGAGTTCTCTTATAACAATCACGAGAGCGAATCCTCCTCCAAATCCCCGTTTTTTGTAGTCTTCGGTCAGCATCCTCGGATTCCTTTTCCTGTCTCCACCTCTGTGGACAACCCGGCTGCGGAATCTCTCGTTAGCAAATTTTCCTCCATTTGGGAGAGTACCCGATTCGCACTCCTTCAGTCGTCCGAACGGATGAAAAGACACGCTGACAAAAAACGCCTGGATCCTCCACAATTTCGTCCTGGAGATAAAGTCTGGCTCTCATCTAAATATGTCCGACTCAAGATACCTTCTTACAAGTTAGGGCCTCGGTTCATCGGTCCTCTGGAGGTCATCAGTCAGATCAACCCGGTGGCCTATAAATTGAAACTCCCGGCCAACTTACGGATCCCTAACTCCTTCCATGTATCTCTCCTCAAACCTGTGGTACTTATCTCTTTTTCCAAGTCTACAGGTACGCCTCCTGCTCCGGTTTCTGCTGAGGACGAGTTTAAGGTAGAGAACATTCTTGCCACCAAAAGGGTAAGAGGAAAGACCTTTTTTCTAGTAGATTGGAAGGGGTTTGGTCCTGAGGAGAGAACGTGGGAGCCCCGGGAGAACATCCATGCCCCGCTCATCCTTGCTAAATTTCTGTCTGGCCTAAAAAAGGGGGGGCCTAAAGGGGGGGGTACTGTAGCGCCGACGTCCCTGCCCTCTGCTAGGCAGGGACGCTGTTCCCCTCACCTCTCTGCTCCGTGCCCGGCGTCCTCCTCCCGCTCTGCTGGCAGCGCGCGCTCCTTCCCGGCCACTGTGCTTAGGGCGCGCGCGCTCTCCCTCCCTCTTAAAGGGGCCGCGCGCGCCGTCCTAAGGAGTCCCCGGCCAATGGCCGGAGGACTTCACCATATATTAGGCACCTCCTCCAAAATGGAGGTGCCCGAGCAATGTTGTTGCACTGTTCACTACTCTGCTTCAGCCCTCAGGTCCCGTTGCCAGTTACCTGCCAGATACCTGCCAGATTCCTGCCAGCTTGCTGTCTTATTCCTGCCTGATTTTCTGCTACCTGCCTGCTAGCCTGAGGTCCGACGGTCTGCCTTACTACTCCTGTCAGTCTGTCTAAGGACCAGCTTGCCCGCTCACCTGGGAGCGCACATCAACTACCTGCCTGCTTGCCTGAGGTCCGACGGTCTGCCTTCCAACTCTTGTCAGTCTGTCTATGGACCAGCTTGCCCGCTCACCTGGGAGCGCACATCTGCTACCTGCCTGCTAGCCTACCTGGAGGCTCTGCCGTCACGTGCTGTGACCACCTGCCTGTCCAGTGACTCCTGCCCGCTCACCTGGGAGCGCTCATCTGCTGCCTGTCTGCTAGCCTACCTGGAGGCTCTGCCGTCACGTGCTGTGACCACCCGCCTGTCCAGAGACTTCTGCCCGCTCACCTGGGAGCGCTCATCTGCCGCCTGTCTGTTGGTCTTCCTGGAGGCTCCGCCGTCACATGCTGTGACCACCCGTTTATCCAGAGACTCTCGCCTGCTCACCTGGGAGCTCACGTCTACCATCAGCCGCCACAGGTCGTACCAACCCTTTACCCAGAGACTGCCCCGGTCACTTGCCGTGACCATCTGCCCGTTCACCCAGAGACTGCCCCGGTCACTTGCCGTGACCATCTGCCCGTTCACCCAGAGACTGCCCCGGTCACTTGCCGTGATCATCTGCCCGTTCATCCAGAGACTGCCCCGGTCACTTGCCGTGACCTCCTGCCCGTTCTTCTAGAGACTGTCCCGGTCACCTGCTGTGACTGCCTGCCTGGTCGCCACCCGCTCCCTTACAAGTACCGCCCCCTTGTATAGTAGCTCAGAGGTTCCGCCTCCCAGACCCGTTACACTTTCCTTCAAAAGCGGAAGATGTCCAGCAGTGCCATCAGCTCAGAACTGGCAGCAACCAGTGGGACTCAGCTTCACTCATCTACTGTTCAGAGAAGACTGGCCAGAAGTTCTCTTCATAGCAGAATTGTGGTGAAAAAGCCATATCTTCCACATCAAAACAAGGCCAAGTGACTCAACTATGCATTAAAACAGAGGAACCAGGGTGTAGAAAATTGGCAGGATGTACTCTGGTCGGTTGAGTCAAAATATGAAAAATGTTATTACAGAAGAGATTTTGTTCACTAAAGGGCTGGAGAGCAGTACAATAATGAGTGTCTGTGGGCAATAGTAATACATAAGCACGGTGGAGGGTCCTGTAAGTTTGGGGCTGCATTTCAGCAAATGGAAGTGGGAATTGGGTTAGAATTATTGGTTCCCTCAATGCTGAGATATAGAGGCAGATACTTATCCATCATGCAATATCATCAGGGAGGTGTCTGATTGGATCCAAATGTTTTCTTCAGCAGAACAACAACCCGAAACGTACAGTCAATGTCATTAAGAATTATCTTCAATGTAAAGAACAAGGAGTCCTGGAAATGATATGGTCCCACCCAGTGGAGTAACTAGAGTCTGATAGACCCCCACCTGCATGTTGGTCAGATGTATGGGCCCTTGTAGCGTTCTGGATCCTATAAAGATACAGTATATGTGTTCTCTCCCTATGTAGCAATGTCCCCCATCCTGGCTCCTTCTTGTAATAATCTCCCACATGCTGGACCTTATGCTATAACATTTTCCCCCACCTGTGCCCCTGTCTGGTAATGTCCCCATTCTGGCATCATTTCCTTCATTCTGGTTTAATGTCCCCATCCTGGTATAGTGTCCCCATTCTGATATAATGTCCCCATTTTGGTATAATGTCTCTAACCTGGTATAATATCCCCATGCTGGTGTAATGCTCCCAATTCTGCTATAATGTCCCCAAAGCTGGTATAATGCCCCACATCCTGGTATAGTATCTCCAGTTCTGGCATTATGTCCCCCATATTGCTATAATATACCCCATACTGGTATAATATCATCGTTGTGATATAATGTCCCCCATCCTGGTATAACATCATCATTGTGATATAATGTCCCCATTCTGATATAGTGTCACCCATCCGGGTATGGTGTACCCCATTCTGGTATAGTGTCCCTTATTCTGGTATAATGTCCCCAATTCTGGTATTATTTCCCCATTCTGATATAATGTCCCCATTCTGATTTAATGTCCCCCTTCCTGGTATGTTGTCCCCCTTCCGATATATTGTCCCCATTCTGATATAGTGTCCTTCATCTTGGTAAAATGTCCCCATACTAGAATAGTGTCCCCATTCTGGTATAATGTCCCCATCCTGGTATAATGCCCCCCATCCTGGTTTAATGACCATCATACTGGTTTAATGTCCCTCACCCTGGTTTAATGTCCTCCATCCTGGTACAATGTACTCCATTCTGTTACAGTGTCTCACATTCTGGCATAATGACCTAATTCTGATACAATGTCCCCATTCTGATATAATGTACCCATTCTGGCATAATGTCCCCCATCCTGGTATGGTATCTACTGAGCTGCCATCCTGGGGATGGGTTATCAATATCAGATCGGTGGGCTCCGACACGTGGCACTGGCTCTACCCATCACTTGTTTGCAATGCTCAGATGTAAATAGTTTGAAGATCTGAACATCACTGCTCCATTCACTGTACTGTGGGTCCTGCAAGTCAGCTAATATTCATGTAATAGGAGCTGATCTGCAGCACCAGGTAGCAGCCACTACACAGTGACCAGAGCTGTGATGTTCAGCTCCACAACAATGTTTACATCTGACCTCTGCCAAAGTTTCAAACAACTGAGTAGTTGAGGTGCCACGTGCCGGACCCCCACAAATCTGATATTAATGAGCTAACCAGGTGATAGGCCATCAATATGTTTGTCCTGGAAATTCCGTTTAAGGCCCACCTGGACATACTATGTATATAATATATATATTTGGCAAAGAGTGGGAAGGGGTTAATCACAGGCTTATAAAACGGACAAACAACACAAATATTGGTTCTATCTTTTACACATTTGGGGTAGCCCTTAAGAGGGCCATTGGGTCAAAGACCGAGAGAGAGATAGAGGAGAGAGAGGGGAGGGAGAGATACCGGGAGATACCAAGAGAGAGAAAAAAAGAGAGACCCAACCAGTGCAAGGCTAAGCCGGGCAGGTGGTAGCGGCTATTTATACCCACTGCTGAACTCTGATTGGTGGAAAATCTGGGTGTGGCTGCTCTGTGATTGGTCAGCATTATGACCTCACAGTGGCGATGACTCATACCTCCTGGGTGGTTCTTCTGGGCGGTTCTGTTTTCTGAGTGGTGGAAATTCTAATCAGCATTATGACCTCACAGTGGCCGTGACTCATGTTTCATGGACTGTTCTATCTGGGTGACCTGAAACATGCTGATCTCTGATTGGTGGAAATTCAAGTCATCTTCATGACATCACAATCAGCATCTTATTACTGCTGAGATGTTCAGTTTTTTCCTAAATTTCCTATGTTTTGTCCTAATTTATTAGCACATATATACCACTCATTCCTACAATCAAATGATCAGGAAACCACTCTGAAATCAATATCCTACAATTTACCCCAACAGCAAAAAAACAACTATACACAAAATACCAAAAGATATATCAGATTATGAATGAGCAAATAAAAGACACTATCACATAAAAATAATTTTTAGAAAGGTGTAGAAAAAATGCTGTAAAGTAAGAACGCTTCAAAAATAGAAATGTTAATGATTTATTTAATCAATTAACAAAATACAAAGTGATTGAACAAACGAAAAATCTAGATCCAATTAATATTTGGTGTGACCAACTTTTCACTTTAAAACAGCATCAATTATTCCAGGTACACCTGCGCAAAGTCAGGGATTTTGTAATAATACAGTCAGGTGTCTGATCATACAACATGGCAAGACTGAGCAAGAATACACAAGGAAATTATACTACATCAGCAAGGTCTCTAAGGCACAAATTTCAAAGCAGATTGAGGGTTCAAGATGTGTCATTCAAGCACTTATGAAGAAGCACAAGAAATTGTGCAACGTTGAGGTCAGTAGATGCAGTGGTCGGCCAAGGAAACTTAGTGCAGCAGATGTATGACACATTATGGTTACTTTCCTTCAAAAGCGGAAGATGTCCAGCAGTGCCATCAGCTCAGAACTGGCAGCAACCAGTGGGACTCAGCTTCACTCATCTACTGTTCAGAGAAGACTGGCCAGAAGTTCTCTTCATAGCAGAATTGTGGCGAAAAAGCCATATCTTCCACATCAAAACAAGGCCAAGTGACTCAACTATGCATTAAAACAGAGGAACCAGGGTGTAGAAAATTGGAAGGATGTGCTCTGGACGGTTGAGTCAAAATATGAAAAATGTTGTTATTACAGAAGAGATTTTGTTCACTAAAGGGCTGGAGAGCAGTACAATAATGAGTGTCTGTGGGCAATAGTGATCCATAAGCACGGTGGAGGGTCCTGTAAGTTTGAGGCTGCATTTCAGCAAATGGAAGTGGGAATTGGGTTAGAATTATTGGTTCCCTCAATGCTGAGATATAGAGGCAGATACTTATCCATCATGCAATATCATCAGGGAGGTGTCTGATTGGATCCAAATGTTTTCTTCAGCAGAACAACAACCCCAAACGTACAGCCAATGTCATTAAGAATTATCTTCAATGTAAAGAACAAGGAGTCCTGGAAATGATATGGTCCCACCCAGTGGAGTAACTAGAGTCTGATAGGCCCCCACCTGCATGTTGGTCAGATGTATGGGCCCTTGTAGCGTTCTGGATCCTATAAAGATACAGTATATGTGTTCTCTCCCTATGTAGCAATGTCCCCCATCCTGGCTCCTTCTTGTAATAATCTCCCACATGCTGGGCCTTATGCTATAACATTTTACCCCACCTGTGCCCCTGTCTGGTAATGTCCCCATTCTGGCATCATTTCCTTCATTTTGGTATAATGTCTCTAACCTGGTATAAAATCCCCATGCTGGTGTAATGCTCCCAATTCTGCTATAATGTCCCCAAAGCTGGTATAATGCCCCACATCCTGGTATAGTATCTCCAGTTCTGGCATTATGCCCCCCATGTTGCTATAATATACCCCATACTGGTATAATATCATCCTTGTGATATAATGTCCCCAATCCTGGTATAACATCATCATTGTGATATAATGTCCCCATTCTGATATAGTGTCACCCATCCGGGTATGGTGTACCCCATTCTGGTATAGTGTCCCTTATTCTGGTATAATTTCCCCAATTCTGGTATAATTTCCCCATTCTGATATAATGTCCCCATTCTGATTTAAAGCCCCCTTCCTGGTATGTTGTCCCCCTTCCGATATATTGTCCCCATTCTGATATAGTGTCCTTCATCTTGGTAAAATGTCCCCATACTAGAATAGTGTCCCCATTCTGGTATAATGTCCCCATCCTGGTATAATGCCCCCCATCCTGGTTTAATGACCATCATACTGGTTTAATGTCCCTCGCCCTGGTTTAATGTCCCCCATCCTGGTGCAATGCACTCCATTCTGTTACTGAGTCTCACATTCTGGCATAATGACCTAATTCTGATACAATGTCCCCATTCTGGTATAATGTACCCATTCTGGCATAATGTCCCCCATCCTGGTATGGTATCTACTGAGCTGCCATCCTGGGGATGGGTTATCAATTCAAATCGGTGGGCTCCGACACGCGGCACTGTCTCTACCCATCACTTGTTTGCAACGCTCAGATGTAAATAGTTTGAAGATCTGAACATCACTGCTCCATTCACTGTACTGTGGGTCCTGCAAGTCAGCTAATATTCATGTAATAGGAGCTGATCTGCAGCACCAGGTAGCAGCCACTACACAGTGACCAGAGCTGTGATGTTCAGCTCCACAACAATGTTTACATCTGACCTCTGCCAGAGTTTCAAACAACTGAGTAGTTGAGGTGCCACGTGCCGGACCCCCACAAATCTGATATTAATGAGCTAACCAGGGGATAGGCCATCAATGTGTTTGTCCTGGAAATTCCATTTAAGGCCCACCTGCGCATACTACGTATATAATATATATATATGGCAAAGAGTGGGAAGGGGTTAATCACAGGCTCATAAAACGGACAAACAACACAAATATTGGTTCTATTTTTTACACATTTGGGGTAGCCCTTAAGAGGGCGGTTGGGTCAAAGAGAGAAAGAGAAGAGAGAGGGGAGGGAGAGATACCGGGAGATACCAAGAGAGAGAAAAAAAGAGAGACCCAACCAGTGCAAGGCTAAGCCGGGCAGATGGTAGCAGCTATTTATACCCACTGCTGATATCTGATTGGTGGAAAATCTGGGTGTGGCTGCTCTCTGATTGGTGGAAAATCTGGGTGTGGCTGCTCTGTGATTGGTCAGCATTATAACCTCACAGTGGCGATGACTCATACCTCCTGGGTGGTTCTTCTGGGCAGTTCTGTTTTCTGACTGGTGGAAATTCTAATCAGCATTATGACCTCACAGTGGCCGTGACTCATGTTTCATGGACTGTTCTATCTGGGTGACCTGAAACATGCTGATCTCTGATTGGTGGAAATTCAAGTCATCTTCATGACATCACAATCAGCATGTTATTACTGCTGAGATGTTCAGTTTTTTCCTAAATTTCCTATGTTTTGTCCTAATTTATTACCACATATATACCACTCATTCCTGCAATCAAAGGATCAGGAAACCACTCTGAAATCAATATCCTAGAATTTACCCCAACAGCAAAAAAACAACTATACACAAAATACCAAAAGATATATCAGATTATTAATGAGCAAATAAAAGACACTATCACATAAAAATAATTTTTAGAAAGGTGTAGAAAAAATGCTGTAAAGTAAGAACGCTTCAAGAATAGAAATGTTAAAGATTTATTTAATCAATTAACAAAATACAAAGTGAATGAACAAACGAAAAATCTAGATCCAATTAATATTTGGTGTGACCAACTTTTCACTTTAAAACAGCATCAATTATTCCAGGTACACCTGTGCAAAGTCAGGGATTTTGTAGTAATACAGTCAGGTGTCTGGTCATACACCATGGCAAGACTGAGCAAGAATACACAAGGAAGTTATACTACATCAGCAAGGTCTCTAAGGCACAAATTTCAAAGCAGATTGAGGGTTCAAGATGTGTCATTCAAGCACTTATGAAGAAGCACAAGAAATTGTGCAATGTTGAGGTCAGTAGATGCAGTGGTCGGCCAAGGAAACTTAGTGCACCAGATGTATGACACATTATGGTTACTTTCCTTCAAAAGCGGAAGATGTCCAGCAGTGCCATCAGCTCAGAACTGGCAGCAACCAGTGGGACTCAGCTTCACTCATCTACTGTTCAGAGAAGACTGGCCAGAAGTTCTCTTCATAGCAGAATTGTGGCGAAAAAGCCATATCTTCCACATCAAAACAAGGCCAAGTGACTCAACTATGCATTAAAACAGAGGAACCAGGGTGTAGAAAATTGGAAGGATGTGCTCTGGACGGTTGAGTCAAAATATGAAAAATGTTGTTATTACAGAAGAGATTTTGTTCACTAAAGGGCTGGAGAGCAGTACAATAATGAGTGTCTGTGGGCAATAGTGATCCATAAGCACGGTGGAGGGTCCTGTAAGTTTGAGGCTGCATTTCAGCAAATGGAAGTGGGAATTGGGTTAGAATTATTGGTTCCCTCAATGCTGAGATATAGAGGCAGATACTTATCCATCATGCAATATCATCAGGGAGGTGTCTGATTGGATCCAAATGTTTTCTTCAGCAGAACAACAACCCCAAACGTACAGCCAATGTCATTAAGAATTATCTTCAATGTAAAGAACAAGGAGTCCTGGAAATGATATGGTCCCACCCAGTGGAGTAACTAGAGTCTGATAGGCCCCCACCTGCATGTTGGTCAGATGTATGGGCCCTTGTAGCGTTCTGGATCCTATAAAGATACAGTATATGTGTTCTCTCCCTATGTAGCAATGTCCCCCATCCTGGCTCCTTCTTGTAATAATCTCCCACATGCTGGGCCTTATGCTATAACATTTTCCCCCACCTGTGCCCCTGTCTGGTAATGTCCCCATTCTGGCATCATTTCCTTCATTCTGGTTTAATGTCCCCATCCTGGTATAGTGTCCCCATTCTGATATAATGTCCCCATTTTGGTATAATGTCTCTAACCTGGTATAATATCCCCATGCTGGTGTAATGCTCCCAATTCTGCTATAATGTCCCCAAAGCTGGTATAATGCCCCACATCCTGGTATAGTATCTCCAGTTCTGGCATTATGTCCCCCATGTTGCTATAATATACCCCATACTGGTATAATATCATCGTTGTGATATAATGTCCCCCATCCTGGTATAACATCATCATTGTGATATAATGTCCCCATTCTGATATAGTGTCACCCATTCGGGTATGGTGTACCCCATTCTGGCATAGTGTCCCTTATTCTGGTAAAATGTCCCCAATTCTGGTATAATTTCCCCATTCTGATATAATGTCCCCATTCTGATTTAATGTCCCCCTTCCTGGTATGTTGTCCCCCTTCCGATATATTGTCCCCATTCTGATATAGTGTCCTTCATCTTGGTAAAATGTCCCCATACTAGAATAGTGTCTCCATTCTGGTATAATGTCCCCATCCTGGTATAATGCCCCCCATCCTGGTTTAATGACCATCATACTGGTTTAATGTCCCTCGCCCTGGTTTAATGTCCCCCATCCTGGTACAACGCACTCCATTCTGTTACAGTGTCTCACATTCTGGCATAATGACCTAATTCTGATACAATGTCCCCATTCTGGTATAATGTACCCATTCTGGCATAATGTCCCCCATCCTGGTATGGTATCTACTCAGCTGCCATCCTGGGGATGGGTTATCAATATCAGATCGGTGGGCTCCGACACGGGGCACTGGCTCTACCCATCACTTGTTTGCAACGCTCAGATGTAAATAGTTTGAAGATCTGAACATCACTGCTCCATTCACTGTACTGTGGGTCCTGCAAGTTAGCTAATATTCATGTAATAGGAGCTGATCTGCAGCACCAGGTAGCAGCCACTACACAGTGACCAGAGCTGTGATGTTCAGCTCCACAACAATGTTTACATCTGACCTCTGCCAGAGTTTCAAACAACTGAGTAGTTGAGGTGCCACGTGCCGGACCCCCACAAATCTCATATTAATGAGCTAACCAGGGGATAGGCCATCAATATGTTTGTCCTGGAAATTCCGTTTAAGGCCCACCTGCACATGCTACGTATATAATATATATATATATGACAAAGAGTGGAAAGGGGTTAATCACAGGCTCATAAAACGGACAAACAACACAAATATTGGTTCTATCTTTTACACATTTGGGGTAGCCCTTAAGAGGGCCGTTGGGTCAAAGAGAGAGAGAGAGAAGAGAGAGGGGAGGGAGAGATACCGGGAGATACCAAGAGAGAGAAAAAAAGAGAGACCCAACCAGTGCAAGGCTAAGCCGGGCAGGTGGTAGCGGCTATTTATACCCACTGCTGATCTCTGATTGGTGGAAAATCTGGGTGTGGCAGCTCTCTGATTGGTGGAAAATCTGGGTGTGGCTGCTCTGTGATTGGTCAGCATTATGACCTCACAGTGGCGATGACTCATACCTCCTGGGTGGTTCTTCTGGGCGGTTCTGTTTTCTGACTGGTGGAAATTCTAATCAGCATTATGACCTCACAGTGGCCGTGACTCATGTTTCATGGACTGTTCTATCTGGGTGACCTGAAACATGCTGATCTCTGATTGGTGGAAATTCAAGTCATCTTCATGACATCACAATCAGCATGTTATTACTGCTGAGATGTTCAGTTTTTTCCTAAATTTCCTATGTTTTGTCCTAATTTATTAGCACATATATACCACTCATTCCTACAATCAAAGGATCAGGAAACCACTCTGAAATCAATATCCTACAATTTACCCCAACAGCAAAAAAACAACTATACACAAAATACCAAAAGATATATCAGATTATTAATGAGCAAATAAAAGACACAATCACATAAAAATAATTTTTAGAAAGGTGTAGAAAAAATGCTGTAAAGTAAGAACGCTTCAAAAATAGAAATGTTAATGATTTATTTAATCAATTAACAAAATGTAAAGTGAATGAACAAACGAAAAATCTAGATCCAATCAATATTTGGTGTGACCAACTTTTCACTTTAAAACAGCATCAATTATTCCAGGTACACCTGCGCAAAGTCAGGGATTTTGTAATAATACAGTCAGGTGTCTGGTCATACACCATGGCAAGACTGAGCAAGAATACACAAGGAAGTTATACTACCTCAGCAAGGTCTCTAAGGCACAAATGTCAATGCAGATTGAGGGTTCAAGATGTGTCATTCAAGCACTTATGAAGAAGCACAAGAAAATGTGCAACGTTGAGGTCAGTAGATGCAGTGGTCAGACAATGAAACTTAGTGCAGCAGATGTATGACACATTATGGTTACTTTCCTTCAAAAGCGGAAGATGTCCAGCAGTGCCATCAGCTCAGAACTGGCAGCAACCAGTGGGACTCAGCTTCACTCATCTACTGTTCAGAGAAGACTGGCCAGAAGTTCTCTTCATAGCAGAATTGTGGTGAAAAAGCCATATCTTCCACATCAAAACAAGGCCAAGTGACTCAACTATGCATTGAAACAGAGGAACCAGGGTGTAGAAAATTGGCAGGATGTGCTCTGGACGGTTGAGTCCAAATATGAAAAATGTTGTTATTACAGAAGAGATTTTGTTCACTAAAGGGCTGGAGAGCAGTACAATAATGAGTGTCTGTGGGCAATAGTGATCCATAAGCACGGTGGAGGGTCCTGTAAGTTTGGGGCTGCATTTCAGCAAATGGAAGTGGGAATTGGGTTAGAATTATTGGTTCCCTCAATGCTGAGATACAGAGGCAGATACTTATCCATCATGCAATATCATCAGGGAGGCGTCTGATTGGATCCAAATGTTTTCTTCAGCAGAACAACAACCCCAAACTTACAGCAAATGTCATTAAGAATTATCTTCAATGTAAAGAACAAGGAGTCCTGGAAATGATATGGTCCCACCCAGTGGAGTAATTGGAGTCTCATAGGCCCCCACCTGCATGTTGGTCAGATGTATGGGCCCTTGTAGCGTTCTGGATCCTATAAAGATACAGTATATGTGTTCTCTCCCTATGTAGCAATGTCCCCCATCCTGGCGCCTTCTTGTAATAATCTCCCACATGCTGGGCCTTATGCTATAACATTTTCCCCCACCTGTGCCCCTGTCTGGTAATGTCCCCATTCTGGCATCATTTCCTTCATTCTGGTTTAATGTCCCCATCCTGGTATAGTGTCCCCATTCTGATATAATGTCCCCATTTTGGTATAATGTCTCTAACCTGGTATAATATCCCCATGCTGGTGTAATGCTCCCAATTCTGCTATAATGTCCCCAAAGCTGGTATAATGCCCCACATCCTGGTATAGTATCTCCAGTTCTGGCATTATGTCCCCCATGTTGCTATAATATACCCCATACTGGTATAATATCATCTTTGTGATATAATGTCCCCCATCCTGGTATAACATCATCATTCTGATATAATGTCCCCATTCTGATATAGTGTCACCCATCCGGGTATGGTGTACCCCATTCTGGTATAGTGTCCCTTATTCTGGTATAATTTCCCCAATTCTGGTATAATTTCCTCATTCTGATATAATGTCCCCATTCTGATTTAAAGTCCCCCTTCCTGGTATGTTGTCCCCCTTCCGATATATTGTCCCCATTCTGATATAGTGTCCTTCATCTTGGTAAAATGTCCCCATACTAGAATAGTGTCCGAATTCTGGTATAATGTCCCCATCCTGGTATAATGCCCCCCATCCTGGTTTAATGACCATCATACTGGTTTAATGTCCCTCGCCCTGGTTTAATGTCCCCCATCCTGGTACAATGCACTCCATTCTGTTACAGTGTCTCACATTCTGGCATAATTACCTAATTCTGATACAATGTCCCCATTCTGGTATAATGTACCCATTCTGGCATAATGTCCCCATCCTGGTATGGTATCTACTGAGCTGCCATCCTGGGGATGGGTTATCAATATCAGATCGGTGGGCTCCGACACGCGGCACTGGCTCTACCCCTCACTTGTTTGCAACGCTCAGATGTAAATAGTTTGAAGATCTGAACATCACTGCTCCATTCACTGTACTGTGGGTCCTGCAAGTCAGCTAATATTCATGTAATAGGAGCTGATCTGCAGCACCAGGTAGCAGCCACTACACAGTGACCAGAGCTGTGATGTTCAGCTCCACAACAATGTTTACATCTGACCTCTGCCAGAGTTTCAAACAACTGAGTAGTTGAGGTGCCACGTGCCGGACCCCCACAAATCTGATATTAATGAGCTAACCAGGGGATAGGCCATCAATATGTTTGTCCTGGAAATTCCATTTAAGGCCCAACTGCACATATTACGTATATAATATATATATATGGCAAAGAGTGGGAAGGGGTTAATCACAGGCTCATAAAACGGACAAACAACACAAATATTGGTTCTATTTTTTACACATTTGGGGTAGCCCTTAAGAGGGCCGTTGGGTCAAAGAGAGAAAGAGAAGAGAGAGGGGAGGGAGAGATACCGGGAGATAACAAGAGAGAGAAAAAAAGAGAGACCCAACCAGTGCAAGGCTAAGCCGGGCAGGTGGTAGCAGCTATTTATACCCACTGCTGATATCTGATTGGTGGAAAATCTGGGTGTGGCTGCTCTCTGATTGGTGGAAAATCTGGGTGTGGCTGCTCTGTGATTGGTCAGCATTATGACCTCACAGTGGCAATGACTCATACCTCCTGGGTGGTTCTTCTGGGCGGTTCTGTTTTCTGACTGGTGGAAATTCTAATCAGCATTATGACCTCACAGTGGCCGTGACTCATGTTTCATGGACTGTTCTATCTGGGTGACCTGAAACATGCTGATCTCTGATTGGTGGAAATTCAAGTCATCTTCATGACATCACAATCAGCATGTTATTACTGCTGAGATGTTCAGTTTTTTCCTAAATTTCCTATGTTTTGTCCTAATTTATTAGCACATATATACCACTCATTCCTACAATCAAAGGATCAGGAAACCACTCTGAAATCAATATCCTACAATTTACCCCAACAGCAAAAAAACAACTATACACAAAATACCAAAAGATATATCAGATTATTAACGAGCAAATAAAAGACACTATCACATAAAAATAATTTTTAGAAAGGTGTAGAAAAAATGCTGTAAAGTAAGAACGCTTCAAAAATAGAAATGTTAATGATTTATTTAATCAATTAACAAAATACAAAGTGAATGAACAAACGAAAAATCTAGATCCAATTAATATTTGGTGTGACCAACTTTTCACTTTAAAACAGCATCAATTATTCCAGGTACACCTGCGCAAAGTCAGGGACTTTGTAATAATACAGTCAGGTTTCTGGTCATACACCATAGCAAGACTGAGCAAGAATACACAAGGAAGTTATACTACATCAGCAAGGTCTCTAAGGCACAAATTTCAAAGCAGATTGAGGGTTCAAGATGTGTCATTCAAGCACTTATGAAGAAGCAAGAAAATGTGCAACGTTGAGGTCAGTAGATGCAGTGGTCGGCCAAAGAAACTTAGTGCAGCAGATGTATGACACATTATGGTTACTTTCCTTCAAAAGCGGAAGATGTCCAGCAGTGCCATCAGCTCAGAACTGGCAGCAACCAGTGGGACTCAGCTTCACTCATCTACTGTTCAGAGAAGACTGACGAGAAGTTCTCTTCATAGCAGAATTGTGGTGAAAAAGCCATATCTTCCACATCAAAACAAGGCCAAGTGACTCAACTATGCATTAAAACAGAGGAACCAGGGTGTAGAAAATTGGCAGGATGTGCTCTGGACGGTTGAGTCAAAATATGAAAAATGTTGTTATTACAGAAGAGATTTTGTTCACTAAACGGCTGGAGAGCAGTACAATAATGAGTGTCTGTGGGCAATAGTGATCCATAAGCATGGTGGAGGGTCCTGTAAGTTTGGGGCTGCATTTCAGCAAATGGAAGTGGGAATTGGGTTAGAATTATTGGTTCCCTCAATGCTGAGATATAGAGGCAGATACTTATCCATCATGCAATATCATCAGGGAGGTGTCTGATTGGATCCAAATGGTTTCTTCAGCAGAACAACAACCCCAAACGTACAGCCAATGTCATTAAGAATTATCTTCAATGTAAAGAACAAGGAGTCCTGGAAATGATATGGTCCCACCCAGTGGAGTAGCTAGAGTCTGATAGGCCCCCACCTGCATGTTGGTCAGATGTATGGGCCCTTGTAGCGCTCTGGATCCTATAAAGATACAGTATATGTGTTCTCTCCCTATGTACCAATGTCCCCCATCCTGGCTCCTTCTTGTAATAATCTCCCACATGCTGGGCCTTATGCTATAACATTTTCCCCCACCTGTGCCCCTGTCTGGTAATGTCCCCATTCTGGCATCATTTCCTTCATTCTGGTTTAATGTCCCCATCCTGGTATAGTGTCCCCATTCTGATATAATGTCCCCATTTTGGTATAATGTCTCTAACCTGGTATAATATCCCCATGCTGGTGTAATGCTCCCAATTCTGCTATAATGTCCCCAAAGCTGGTATAATGCCCCACATCCTGGTATAGTATCACCAGTTCTGGCATTATGTCCCCCATGTTGCTATAATAAACCCCATACTGGTATAATATCATCGTTGTGATATAATGCCCCCCATCCAGGTTTAATGACCATCATACTGGTTTAATGTCCCTCGCCCTGGTTTAATGTCCCCCATCCTGGTACAATGCACTCCATTCTGTTACATTGTCTCACATTCTGGCATAATGACCTAATTCTGATACAATGTCCCCATTCTGGTATAATGTACCCATTCTGGCATAATGTCCCCCATCCTGGTATGGTATCTACTGAGCTGCCATCCTGGGGATGGGTTATCAATATCAGATCGGTGGGCTCCGACACGCGGCACTGGCTCTACCCATCACTTGTTTGCAACGCTCAGATGTAAATAGTTTGAAGATCTGAACATCACTGCTCCATTCACTGTACTGTGGGTCCTGCAAGTCAGCTAATATTCATGTAATAGGAGCTGATCTGCAGCACCAGGTAGCAGCCACTACACAGTGACCAGAGCTATGATGTTGAGCTCCACAACAATGTTTACATCTGACCTCTGCCAGAGTTTCAAACAACTTGAGGTGCCACGTGCCGGACCCCACAAATCTGATATTAATGAGCTAACCAGGGGATAGGCCATCAATATGTTTGTCCTGGAAATTCCGTTTAAGGCCCACCTGCACATACTACGTATATAATATATACATATGGCAAAGAGTGGGAAGGGGTTAATCACAGGCTCATAAAACGGACAAACAACACAAATATTGGTTCTATCTTTTACACATTTGGGGTAGCCCTTAAGAGGGCCGTTGGGTCAAAGAGAGAGAGAAGAGAGAGGGGAGGGAGAGATACCGGGAGATACCAAGAGAGAGAAAAAAAGAGAGACCCAACCAGTGCAAGGCTAAGCTGGGCAGGTGGTAGCGGCTATTTATACCCACTGCTGATCTCTGATTGGTGGAAAATCTGGGTGTGGCTGCTCTCTGATTGGTGGAAAATCTGGGTGTGGCTGCTCTGTGATTGGTCAGCATTATGACCTCACAGTGGCGATGACTCATACCTCCTGGGTGGTTTGTCTGGGCGGTTCTGTTTTCTGACTGGTGGAAATTCTAATCAACATTATGACCTCACAGTGGCCGTGACTCATGTTTCATGGACTGTTCTATCTGGGTGACCTGAAACATGCTGATCTCTGATTGGTGGAAATTCAAGTCATCTTCATGACATCACAATCAGCATGTTATTACTGCTGAGATATTCAGTTTTTTCCTAAATTTCCTATGTTTTGTCCTAATTTATTACCACATATATACCACTCATTCCTACAATCAAAGGATCAGGAAACCACTCTGAAATCATTATCCTACAATTTACCCCAACAGCAAAAAAACAACTATGCACAAAATGCCAAAAGATCTATCAGATTATTAATGAGCAAATAAAAGACACTATCACATAAAAATAATTTTTAGAAAGGTGTAGAAAAAATGCTGTAAAGTAAGAACGCTTCAAAAATAGAAATGTTAATGATTTATTTAATCAATTAACAAAATACAAAGTGAATGAACAAACGAAAAATCTAGATCCAATTAATATTTGGTGTGACCAACTTTTCACTTTAAAACAGCATCAATTATTCCAGGTACACCTGCGCAAAGTCAGGGATTTTGTAATAATACAGTCAGGTGTCTGGTCATACACCATGGCAAGACTGAGCAAGAATACACGAGGAAGTTATACTACATCAGCAAGGTCTCTAAGGCACAAATTTCAAAGCAGATTGAGGGTTCAAGATGTGTCATTCAAGCACTTATGAAGAAGCACAAGAAATTGTGCAACGTTGAGGTCAGTAGATGCAGTGGTCGGCCAAGGAAACTTAGTGCAGCAGATGTATGACACATTATGGTTACTTTCCTTCAAAAGC
Organism: Phyllobates terribilis; assembly: GCF_046119375.1. Classification (NCBI taxonomy): domain Eukaryota; kingdom Metazoa; phylum Chordata; class Amphibia; order Anura; family Dendrobatidae; genus Phyllobates; species Phyllobates terribilis. The sequence continues at coordinate 15,760,521 of NW_027362787.1, forward strand.
GGAAGATGTCCAGCAGTGCCATCAGCTCAGAACTGGCAGCAACCAGTGGGACTCAGCTTCACTCATCTACTGTTCAGAGAAAACTGGCCAGAAGTTCTCTTCATAGCAGAATTGTGGTGAAAAAGCCATATCTCCCACATCAAAACAAGGCCAAGTGACTCAACTATGCATTAAAACAGAGGAACCAGGGTGAAGAAAATTGGCAGGATGTGCTCTGGACGGTTGAGTCAAAATATGAAAAATGTTGTTATTACAGAAGAGATTTTGTTCACTAAAGGGCTGGAGAGCAGTACAATAATGAGTGTCTTTGGGCAATAGTGATCCATAAGCACGGTGGAGGGTCCTGTAAGTTTGGGGCTGCATTTCAGCAAATGGAAGTGGGAATTGGGTTAGAATTATTGGTTCCCTCAATGCTGAGATATAGAGGCAGATACTTATCCATCATGCAATATCATCAGGGAGGTGTCTGATTGGATCCAAATGTTTGCTTCAGCAGAACAACAACCCCAAACGTACAGCCAATGTCATTAAGAATTATCTTCAATGTAAAGAACAAGGAGTCCTGGAAATGATCTGGTCCCACCCAGTGGAGTAACTAGAGTCTGATAGGCCCCCACCTGCATGTTGGTCAGGTGTATGGGCCCTTGTAGCGTTCTGGATCCTTTAAAGTTACAGTATATGTGTTCTCTCCCTATGTAGCAATGTCCCCCATCCTGGCTCCTTCTTGCAATAATCTCCCGCATGCTGGGCCTTATGCTATAACATTTTCCCCCACCTGTGCCCCTGTCTGGTAATGTCCCCATTCTGGCATCATTTCCTTCATTCTGGTTTAATGTCCCCATCCTGGTATAGTGTCCCCATTCTGATATAATGTCCCCATTTTGGTATAATGTCTCTAACCTGGTATAATATCCCCATGCTGGTGTAATGCTCCCAATTCTGCTATAATGTCCCCAAATCTGGTATAATGCCCCACATCCTGGTATAGTATCTCCAGTTCTGGCATTATGTCCCCTATGTTGCTATAATATACCCCATACTGGTATAATATCATCGTTGTGATATAATGTCCCCCATCCTGGTATAACATCATCATTGTGATATAATGTCCCCATTCTGATATAGTGTCACCCATCCGGGTATGGTGTACCCCATTCTGGTATAGTGTCCCTTATTCTGGTATAATGTCCCCAATTCTGGTATAATTTCCCCATTCTGATATAATGTCCCCATTCTGATTTAATGTCCCCCTTCCTGGTATGTTGTCCCCCTTCCGATATATTGTCCCCATTCTGATATAGTGTCCTTCATCTTGGTAAAATGTCCCCATACTAGAATAGTGTCCCCATTCTGTTATAATGTCCCCATCATGGTTTAATGCCCCCGCCATCCTGGTTTAATGACCATCATACTGGTTTAATGTCCCTCGCCCTGGTTTAATGTCCCCCATCCTGGTACAATGCACTCCATTCTGTTACAGTGTCTCACATTCTGGCATAATGACCTAATTCTGATACAATGTCCCCATTCTGGTATAATGTACCCATTCTGGCATAATGTCCCCAATCCTGGTATGGTATCTACTGAGCTGCCATCCTGGGGATGGGTTATCAATATCAGATCGGTGGGCTCCGACACGCGTCACTGGCTCTACCCATCACTTGTTTGCAACGCTCAGATGTAAATAGTTTGAAGATCTGAACATCACTGCTCCATTCACTGTACTGTGGGTACTGCAAGTCAGCTAATATTCATGTAATAGGAGCTGATCTGCAGCACCAGGTAGCAGCCACTACACAGTGACCAGAGCTGTGATGTTCAGCTCCACAACAATGTTTACATCTGACCTCTGCCAGAGTTTCAAACAACTGAGTAGTTGAGGTGCCACGTTCCGGACCCCCACAAATCTGATATTAATGAGCTAACCAGGGGATAGGCCATCAATATGTTTGTCCTGGAAATTCCGTTTAAGGCCCACCTGCACATACGTATATAATATATATATATGGCAAAGAGTGGGAAGGGGTTAATCACAGGCTCATAAAACGGACAAACAACACAAATATTGGTTCTATCTTTTACACATTTGGGGTAGCCCTTAAGAGGGCCGTTGGGTCAAAGAGAGAGAGAGAGAGAAGAGAGAGGGGAGGGAGAGATACCGGGAGATACCAAGAGAGAGAAAAAAAGAGAGACCCAACCAGTGCAAGGCTAAGCCAGGCAGGTGGTAGCGGCTATTTATACCCACTGCTGATCTCTGATTGGTGGAAAATCTGGGTGTGGCTGCTCTCTGATTGGTGGAAAATCTGGGTGTGGCTGCTCTGTGATTGGTCAGCATTATGACCTCACAGTGGCGATGACTCATACCTCCTGGGTGGTTCTTCTGGGCGGTTCTGTTTTCTGACTGGTGGAAATTCTAATCAGCATTATGACCTCACAGTGGCCGTGACTCATGTTTCATGGACTGTTCTATCTGGGTGACCTGAAACATGCTGATCTCTGATTGGTGGAAATTCAAGTCATCTTCATGACATCACAATCAGCATGTTATTACTGCTGAGATGTTCAGTTTTTTCCTAAATTTCCTATGTTTTGTCCTAATTTATTACCACATATATACCACTCATTCCTAAAATCAAAGGATCAGGAAACCACTCTGAAATCAATATCCTACAATTTACCCCAACAACAAAAAAACAACTATACACAAAATACCAAAAGATATATCAGATTATTAATGAGCAAATAAAAGACACTATCACATAAAAATAATTTTTAGAAAGGTGTAGAAAAAATGCTGTAAAGTAAGAACGCTTCAAAAATAGAAATGTTAATGATTTATTTAATCAATTAACAAAATACAAGTGAAAGAACAAACGAAAAATCTAGATCCAATTAATATTTGGTGTGACCAACTTTTCACTTTAAAACAGCATCAATTATTCCAGGTACACCGGCGCAAAGTCAGGGATTTTGTAATAATACAGTCAGGTGTCTGGTCATACACCATGGCAAGACTGAGCAAGAATACACAAGGAAGTTATACTACATCAGCAAGGTCTCTAAGGCACAAATTTCAAAGCAGATTGAGGGTTCAAGATGTGTTATTCAACCACTTATGAAGAAGCACAAGAAATTGTGCAACGTTGAGGTCAGTAGATGCAGTGGTCGGCCAAGGAAACTTAGTGCAGCAGATGTATGACACATTATGGTTACTTTCCTTCAAAAGCGGAAGATGTCCAGCAGTGCCATCAGCTCAGAACTGGCAGCAACCAGTGGGACTCAGCTTCACTCATCTACTGTTCAGAGAAGACTGGCCAGAAGTTCTCTTCATAGCAGAATTGTGGTGAAAAAGCCATATCTCCCACATCAAAACAAGGCCAAGTGACTCAACTATGCATTAAAACAGAGGAACCAGGGTGTAGAAAATTGGCAGGATGTGCTCTGGACGGTTGAGTCAAAATATGAAAAATGTTGTTATTACAGAAGAGATTTTGTTCACTAAAGGGCTGGAGAGCAGTACAATAATGAGTGTCTGTGGGCAATAGTGATTCATAAGCACGGTGGAGGGTCCGGTAAGTTTGGGGCTGCATTTCAGCAAATGGAAGTGGGAATTGGGTTAGAATTATTGGTTCCCTCAATGCTGAGATATAGAGGCAGATACTTATCCATCATACAATATCATCAGGGAGGTGTCTGATTGGATCCAAATGTTTTCTTCAGCAGAACAACAACCCCAAACGTACAGCCAATGTCATTAAGAATTATCTTCAATGTAAAGAACAAGGAGTCCTGGAAATTATATGGTCCCACCCAGTGGAGTAACTAGAGTCTGATAGGCCCCCACCTGCATGTTGGTCAGATGTATGGGCCCTTGTAGCGTTCTGGATCCTATAAAGATACAGTATATGTGTTCTCTCCCTATGTAGCAATGTCCCCCATCCTGGCTCCTTCTTGTAATAATCTCCCACATGCTGGGCCTTATGCTATAACATTTCCCCCCACCTGTGCCCCTGTCTGGTAATGTCCCCATTCTGGCATCATTTCCTTCATTCTGGTTTAATGTCCCCATCCTGGTATAGTGTCCCCATTCTGATATAATGTCCCCATTTTGGTATAATGTCTCTAACCTGGTATAATATCCCCATGCTGGTGTAATGCTCCCAATTCTGCTATAATGTCCCCAAATCTGGTATAATGCCCCACATCCTGGTATAGTATTTCCAGTTCTGGCATTATGTCCCCTATGTTGCTATAATATACCCCATACTGGTATAATATCATCGTTGTGATATAATGTCCCCCATCCTGGTATAAAATCATCATTGTGATATAATGTCCCCATTCTGATATAGTGTCACCCATCCGGGTATGGTGTACCCCATTCTGGTATAGTGTCCCTTATTCTGGTATAATGTCCCCAATTCTGGTATAATTTCCCCATTCTGATATAATGTCCCCATTCTGATTTAATGTCCCCCTTCCTAGTATGTTGTCCCCCTTCCGATATATTGTCCCCATTCTGATATAGTGTCCTTCATCTTGGTAAAATGTCCCCATACTAGAATAGTGTCCCCATTCTGGTATAATGTCCCATCCTGGTATAATGCCCCCCCATCCTGGTTTAATGACCATCATACTGGTTTAATGTCCCCCTTCCTGGTACAATGCACTCCATTCTGTTACAGTGTCTCACATTCTGGCATAATGACCTAATTCTGATACAATGTCCCCATTCTGGTATAATGTACCCATTCTGGCATAATGTCCCCCATCCTGGTATGGTATCTACTGAGCTGCCATCCTGGGGATGGGTTATCAATATCAGATCGGTGGGCTCCGACACGCGGCACTGGCTCTACCCATCACTTGTTTGCAACGCTCAGATGTAAATAGTTTGAAGATCTGAACATCACTGCTCCATTCACTGTACTGTGGGTCCTGCAAGTCAGCTAATATTCATGTAATAGGAGCTGAACTGCAGCACCAGGTAGCAGCCACTACACAATGACCAGAGCTGTGATGTTCAGCTCCACAACAATGTTTACATCTGACCTCTGCCAGAGTTTCAAACAACTGAGTAGTTGAGGTGCCACGTGCCGGACCCCCACAAATCTGATATTAATGAGCTAACCAGGGGATAGGCCATCAATATGTTTGTCCTGGAAATTCCGTTTAAGGCCCACCTGCACATACTACGTATATAATATATATATATGGCAAAGAGTGGGAAGGGGTTAATCACAGGCTCATAAAACGGACAAACAACACAAATATTGGTTCTATCTTTTACATATTTGGGGTAGCCCTTAAGAGGGCCGTTGGGTCAAAGAGAGAGAGAGAAGAGAGAGGGGAGGGAGAGATACCGGGAGATAGCAAGAGAGAGAAAAAAAGAGAGACCCAACCAGTGCAAGGCTAAGCCGGGCAGGTGGTAGCGGCTATTTATACCCACTGCTGATCTCTGATTGGTGGAAAATCTGGGTATGGCTGCTCTCTGATTGGTGGAAAATCTGGGTGTGGCTGCTCTGTGATTGGTCAGCATTATGACCTCACAGTGGCGATGACTCATACCTCCTGGGTGGTTCTTCTGGGCGGTTCTGTTTTCTGACTGGTGGAAATTCTAATCAGCATTATGACCTCACATTGGCCGTGACTCATGTTTTATGGACTGTTCTATCTGGGTGACCTGAAACATGCTGATCTCTGATTGGTGGAAATTCAAGTCATCTTCATGACATCACAATCAGCATGTTATTACTGCTGAGATGTTCAGTTTTTTCCTAAATTTCCTATGTTTTGTCCTAATTTATTAGCACATATATACCACTCATTCCTACAATCAAAGGATCAGGAAACCACTCTGAAATCAATATCCTACAATTTACCCCAACAGCAAAAAAACAACTATACACAAAATACCAAAAGATATATCAGATTATTAATGAGCAAATAAAAGACACTATCACATAAAAATAATTTTTAGAAAGGTGTACAAAAAATGCTGTAAAGTAAGAACACTTCAAAAATAGAAATGTTAATGATTTATTTAATCAATTAACAAAATACAAGTGAAAGAACAAACGAAAAATCTAGATCCAATTAATATTTGGTGTGACCAACTTTTCACTTTAAAACAGCATCAATTATTCCAGGTACACCGGCGCAAAGTCAGGGATTTTGTAATAATACAGTCAGGTGTCTGGTCATACACCATGGCAAGACTGAGCAAGAATACACAAGGAAGTTATACTACATCAGCAAGGTCTCTAAGGCACAAATTTCAAAGCAGATTGAGGGTTCAAGATGTGTTATTCAAGCACTTATGAAGAAGCACAAGAAATTGTGCAACGTTGAGGTCAGTAGATGCAGTGGTCGGCCAAGGAAACTTAGTGCAGCAGATGTATGACACATTATGGTTACTTTCCTTCAAAAGCGGAAGATGTCCAGCAGTGCCATCAGCTCAGAACTGGCAGCAACCAGTGGGACTCAGCTTCACTCATCTACTGTTCAGAGAAGACTGGCCAGAAGTTCTCTTCATAGCAGAATTGTGGTGAAAAAGCCATATGTTCCACATCAAAACAAGGCCAAGTGACTCAACTATGCATTAACACAGAGGAACCAGGGTGTAGAAAATTGGCAGGATGTGCTCTGGACGGTTGAGTCAAAATATGAAAAATGTTGTTATTACAGAAGAGATTTTGTTCACTAAAGGGCTGGAGAGCAGTACAATAATGAGTGTCTTTGGGCAATAGTGATCCATAAGCACGGTGGAGGGTCCTGTAAGTTTGGGGCTGCATTTCAGCAAATGGAAGTGGGAATTGGGTTAGAATTATTGTTTCCCTCAATGCTGAGATATAGAGGCAGATACTTATCCATCATGCAATATCATCAGGGAGGTGTCTGATTGGATCCAAATGGTTTCTTCAGCAGAACAACAACCCCAAATGTACAGCCAATGTCATTAAGAATTACCTTCAATGTAAAGAACAAGGAGTCCTGGAAATGATCTGGTCCCACCCAGTGGAGTAACTAGAGTCTGATAGGCCCCCACCTGCATGTTGGTCAGATGTATGGGCCCTTGTAGCGTTCTGGATCCTATAAAGATACAGTATATGTGTTCTCTCCCTATGTAGCAATGTCCCCCATCCTGGCTCCTTCTTGTAATAATCTCCCACATGCTGGGCCTTATGCTATAACATTTTCCCCCACCTGTGCCCCTGTCTGTTAATGTCCCCATTCTGGCTTCATTAACTTCATTCTGGTTTAATGTCCCCATCCTGGTATAGTGTTCCCATTCTGATATAATGTCCCCATTTTGGCATAATGCCTCTAACCTGGTATAATATCCCCATGCTGGTGTAATGCTCCCAATTCTGCTATAATGTCCCAAAAGCTGGTATAATGCCCCACATCTTGGTATAGTATCTCCAGTTCTGGCATTATGTCCCCCATGTTGCTATAATATACCCCATACTGGTATAATATCTTGGTTGTGATATAATGTCCCCTATCCTGGTATAACATCATCATTGTGATATAATGTCCCCATTCTGATATAGTGTCACCCATCCGGGTATGGTGTACCCCATTCTGGTATAGTGTCCCTTATTCTGGTATAATGTCCCCAATTCTGGTATAATTTACCCATTCTGATATAAGGTCCCCATTCTGATTTAATGTCCCCCTTCCTGGTATGTTGTCCCCCTTCCGATATATTGTCCCCATTCTGATATAGTGTCCTTCATCTTGGTAAAATGTCCCCATACTAGAATAGTGTCCCCATTCTGGTATAATGTCCCCATCCTGGTATAATGCCCCCCCATCCTGGTTTAATGACCATCATACTGGTTTAATGTCCCCCATCCTGGTACAATGCACTCCATTCTGTTACAGTGTCTCACATTCTGGCATAATGACCTAATTCTGATACAATGTCCCCATTCTGGTATAATGTACCCATTCTGGCATAATGTCCCCCATCCTGGTATGGTATCTACTGAGCTGCCATCCTGGGGATGGGTTATCAATATCAGATCGGTGGGCTCCGACACGCGGCACTGGCTCTACCCATCACTTGTTTGCAACGCTCAGATGTAAATAGTTTGAAGATCTGAACATCACTGCTCCATTCACTGTACTGTGGGTCCCGCAAGTCAGCTAATATTCATGTAATAGGAGCTGATCTGCAGCACCAGGTAGCAGCCACTACACAGTGACCAGAGCTGTGATGTTCAGCTCCACAACAATGTTTACATCTGACCTCTGCCAGAGTTTCAAACAACTGAGTAGTTGAGGTGCCACGTGCCGGACCCCCACAAATCTGATATTAATGAGCTAACCAGGGGATAGGCCATCAATATGTTTGTCCTGGAAATTCCGTTTAAGGCCCACCTGCACATACTACGTATATAATATATATATATGGCAAAGAGTGGGAAGGGGTTAATCACAGGCTCATAAAACGGACAAACAACACAAATATTGGTTCTATCTTTTACACATTTGGGGTAGCCCTTAAGAGGGCCGTTGGGTCAAAGAGAGAGAGAGAAGAGAGAGGGGAGGGAGAGATACCGGGAGATACCAAGAGAGAGAAAAAAAGAGAGACCCAACCAGTGCAAGGCTAAGCCGGGCAGGTGGTAGCGGCTATTTATACCCACTGCTGATCTCTGATTGGTGGAAAATCTGGGTATGGCTGCTCTCTGATTGGTGGAAAATCTGGGTGTGGCTGCTCTGTGATTGGTCAGCATTATGACCTCACAGTGGCGATGACTCATACCTCCTGGGTGGTTCTTCTAGGCGGTTCTGTTTTCTGACTGGTGGAAATTCCAATCAGCATTATGACCTCACATTGGCCGTGACTCATGTTTTATGGACTGTTCTATCTGGGTGACCTGAAACATGCTGATCTCTGATTGGTGGAAATTCAAGTCATCTTCATGACATCACAATCAGCATGTTATTACTGCTGAGATGTTCAGTTTTTTCCTAAATTTCCTATGTTTTGTCCTAATTTATTAGCACATATATACCACTCATTCCTACAATCAAAGGATCAGGAAACCACTCTGAAATCAATATCCTACAATTTACCCCAACAGCAAAAAAACAACTATACACAAAATACCAAAAGATATATCAGATTATTAATGAGCAAATAAAAGACACTATCACATAAAAATAATTTTTAGAAAGGTGTACAAAAAATGCTGTAAAGTAAGAACGCTTCAAAAATAGAAATGTTAATGATTTATTTAATCAATTAACAAAATACAAGTGAAAGAACAAACGAAAAATCTAGATCCAATTAATATTTGGTGTGACCAACTTTTCACTTTAAAACAGCATCAATTATTCCAGGTACACCGGCGCAAAGTCAGGGATTTTGTAATAATACAGTCAGGTGTCTGGTCATACACCATGGCAAGACTGAGCAAGAATACACAAGGAAGTTATACTACATCAGCAAGGTCTCTAAGGCACAAATTTCAAAGCAGATTGAGGGTTCAAGATGTGTTATTCAAGCACTTATGAAGAAGCACAAGAAATTGTGCAACGTTGAGGTCAGTAGATGCAGTGGTCGGCCAAGGAAACTTAGTGCACCAGATGTATGACACATTATGGTTACTTTCCTTCAAAAGCGGAAGATGTCCAGCAGTGCCATCAGCTCAGAACTGGCAGCAACCAGTGGGACTCAGCTTCACTCATCTACTGTTCAGAGAAGACTGGCCAGAAGTTCTCTTCATAGCAGAATTGTGGTGAAAAAGCCATATGTTCCACATCAAAACAAGGCCAAGTGACTCAACTATGCATTAACACAGAGGAACCAGGGTGTAGAAAATTGGCAGGATGTGCTCTGGACGGTTGAGTCAAAATATGAAAAATGTTGTTATTACAGAAGAGATTTTGTTCACTAAAGGGCTGGAGAGCAGTACAATAATGAGTGTCTTTGGGCAATAGTGATCCATAAGCACGGTGGAGGGTCCTGTAAGTTTGGGGCTGCATTTCAGCAAATGGAAGTGGGAATTGGGTTAGAATTATTGGTTCCCTCAATGCTGAGATATAGAGGCAGATACTTATCCATCATGCAATATCATCAGGGAGGTGTCTGATTGGATCCAAATGGTTTCTTCAGCAGAACAACAACCCCAAACGTACAGCCAATGTCATTAAGAATTACCTTCAATGTAAAGAACAAGGAGTCCTGGAAATGATCTGGTCCCACCCAGTGGAGTAACTAGAGTCTGATAGGCCCCCACCTGCATGTTGGTCAGATGTATGGGCCCTTGTAGCGTTCTGGATCCTATAAAGACACAGTATATGTGTTCTCTCCCTATGTAGCAATGTCCCCCATCCTGGCTCCTTCTTGTAATAATCTCCCACATGCTGGGCCTTATGCTATAACATTTTCCCCCACCTGTGCCCCTGTCTGTTAATGTCCCCATTCTGGCTTCATTAACTTCATTCTGGTTTAATGTCCCCATCCTGGTATAGTGTCCCCATTCTGATATAATGTCCCCATTTTGGCATAATGCCTCTAACCTGGTATAATATCCCCATGCTGGTGTAATGCTCCCAATTCTGCTATAATGTCCCAAAAGCTGGTATAATGCCCCACATCTTGGTATAGTATCTCCAGTTCTGGCATTATGTCCCCCATGTTGCTATAATATACCCCATACTGGTATAATATCTTGGTTGTGATATAATGTCCCCTATCCTGGTATAACATCATCATTGTGATATAATGTCCCCATTCTGATATAGTGTCACCCATCCGGGTATGGTGTACCCCATTCTGGTATAGTGTCCCTTATTCTGGTATAATGTCCCCAATTCTGGTATAATTTCCCCATTCTGATATAAGGTCCCCATTCTGATTTAATGTCCCCCTTCCTGGTATGTTGTCCCCCTTCCGATATATTGTCCCCATTCTGATATAGTGTCCTTCATCTTGGTAAAATGTCCCCATACTAGAATAGTGTCCCCATTCTGGTATAATGTCCCCATCCTGGTATAATGCCCCCCCATCCTGGTTTAATGACCATCATACTGGTTTAATGTCCCCCATCCTGGTACAATGCACTCCATTCTGTTACAGTGTCTCACATTCTGGCATAATGACCTAATTCTGATACAATGTCCCCATTCTGGTATAATGTACCCATTCTGGCATAATGTCCCCCATCCTGGTATGGTATCTACTGAGCTGCCATCCTGGGGATGGGTTATCAATATCAGATCGGTGGGCTCCGACACGCGGCACTGGCTCTACCCATCACTTGTTTGCAACGCTCAGATGTAAATAGTTTGAAGATCTGAACATCACTGCTCCATTCACTGTACTGTGGGTCCTGCAAGTCAGCTAATATTCATGTAATAGGAGCTGATCTGCAGCACCAGGTAGCAGCCACTACACAGTGACCAGAGCTGTGATGTTCAGCTCCACAACAATGTTTACATCTGACCTCTGCCAGAGTTTCAAACAACTGAGTAGTTGAGGTGCCACGTGCCGGACCCCCACAAATCTGATATTAATGAGCTAACCAGGGGATAGGCCATCAATATGTTTGTCCTGGAAATTCCGTTTAAGGCCCACCTGCACATACTACGTATATAATATATATATATGGCAAAGAGTGGGAAGGGGTTAATCACAGGCTCATAAAACGGACAAACAACACAAATATTGGTTCTATCTTTTACACATTTGGGGTAGCCCTTAAGAGGGCCGTTGGGTCAAAGAGAGAGAGAGAAGAGAGAGGGGAGGGAGAGATACCGGGAGATACCAAGAGAGAGAAAAAAAGAGAGACCCAACCAGTGCAAGGCTAAGCCGGGCAGGTGGTAGCGGCTATTTATACCCACTGCTGATCTCTGATTGGTGGAAAATCTGGGTATGGCTGCTCTCTGATTGGTGGAAAATCTGGGTGTGGCTGCTCTGTGATTGGTCAGCATTATGACCTCACAGTGGCGATGACTCATACCTCCTGGGTGGTTCTTCTAGGCGGTTCTGTTTTCTGACTGGTGGAAATTCTAATCAGCATTATGACCTCACATTGGCCGTGACTCATGTTTTATGGACTGTTCTATCTGGGTGACCTGAAACATGCTGATCTCTGATTGGTGGAAATTCAAGTCATCTTCATGACATCACAATCAGCATGTTATTACTGCTGAGATGTTCAGTTTTTTCCTAAATTTCCTATGTTTTGTCCTAATTTATTAGCACATATATACCACTCATTCCTACAATCAAAGGATCAGGAAACCACTCTGAAATCAATATCCTACAATTTACCCCAACAGCAAAAAAACAACTATACACAAAATACCAAAAGATATATCAGATTATTAATGAGCAAATAAAAGACACTATCACATAAAAATAATTTTTAGAAAGGTGTAGAAAAAATGCTGTAAAGTAAGAACGCTTCAAAAATAGAAATGTTAATGATTTATTTAATCAATTAACAAAATACAAAGTGAATGAACAAACGAAAAATCTAGATCCAATTAATATTTGGTGTGACCAACTTTTCACTTTAAAACAGCATCAATTATTCCAGGTACACCTGCGCAAAGTCAGGGATTTTGTAATAATACAGTCAGGTGTCTGGTCATACACCATGGCAAGACTGAGCAAGAATACACAAGGAAGTTATTCTACATCAGCAAGGTCTCTAAGGCACAAATTTCAAAGCAGATTGAGGGATCAAGATGTGTCATTCAAGCACTTATGAAGAAGCACAAGAAATTGTGCAACGTTGAGGTCAGTAGATGCAGTGGTCGGCCAAGGAAACTTAGTGCAGCAGATGTATGACACATTATGGTTACTTTCCTTCAAAAGCGGAAGATGTCCAGCAGTGCCATCAGCTCAGAACTGGCAGCAACCAGTGGGACTCAGCTTCACTCATCTACTGTTCAGAGAAGACTGGCCAGAAGTTCTCTTCATAGCAGAATTGTGGTGAAAAATGTAACGGGTCTGGGAGGTGGAACCTCTGTGCAACTATACAAGGGGGCAGTCCATGTAAGGAAGCGGGTGGCTCCCAGGGAAGACGGGCAGGTTGTCACGGCAAGTGACAGGGACAGTCTCTGGGTAGAGGGGCAGGTAGTCACGGCAAGTGACAGGGACAGTCTCTGGGTAAAAGGACGGGTACTCACGGCAAGTGACAGGGACATTCTCTGGGTAGAAGGACAGCAGGCAGGTGGCTGGTGAGCGCTCCCAGGTGAGCGGGCGAGAGTCCCTGGACGGGCAGGTGGTCACGGCAAGTGACGGCAGAGCCTCCAGGTAGGCTAGCAGACAGGTAGCAGGTGAGCGCTCCCAGGTGAGCAGGCGAGAGTCTCTGGACAGGCAGGTGGTCACGGCAAGTGACGGCGGAGCCTCCAGGTAGGCTAGCAGGCAGGTAGCAGATGAGCGCTCCCAGGTGAGCGAGCAGGCTGGTCCATAGACAGACTGACAGGTGTAGGAAAGCAGACCGTCGGACCGCAGGCTTGCAAGCAGGTAAACGGATATCAGGCAGGTATCAAGCAGGAATCAGGCAGGTAACTGGCAGGTAACAGGCAGGAATCCGGCAGGTGACTGGCAGGTAACAAGCAGGAATCTGGCAGGTGACTGGCTGGTAACTGTAGCATCGGCGTCTCTGCCCCGTTCTAGGCAGAGACGCCGTCCCTCTCACCTCCCCGCTCCTGGCGCGGCGTCCTCCAGCGCTGCTCTCCCCGCTGCTTCCGGCACGCGCTCCTTCCCCGGCAGTGTGCTTAGGGCGCACGCGCGCTCCCCCTCTCTTAAAGGGACCGCGCTCGCCGTCCTAAGGAGTCCACGGCCAATTGCCGGAGGACCTCCCATATAAAAGGCACCTCCTCCAAAATGGAGGTGCCCGAGCAATGTTGTAGCACTGTTCACTACTCTGCTTCAGCCCTCAGGTCCCGTTGCCAGTTACCTGCCAGATACCTGCCAGATTCCTGCCAGTCTGCTGTCTAATTCCTGCCTGATATCCTGCTACCTGCCTGCTAGCCTGAGGTCCGACGGTCTGCCTTACTACTCCTGTCAGTCTGTCTAAGGACCAGCTTGCCCGCTCACCTGGGAGCGCACATCAACTACCTGCCTGCTTGCCTGAGGTCCGACGGTCTGCCTTCCAACTCTTGTCAGTCTGTCTATGGACCAGCTTGCCCGCTCACCTGGGAGCGCACATCTGCTACCTGTCTGCTAGCCTACCTGGAGGCTCTGCCGTCACGTGCTGTGACCACCTGCCTGTCCAGTGACTCCTGCCCGCTCACCTGGGAGCGCTCATCTGCCGCCTGTCTGTTGGTCTTCCTGGAGGCTCCGCCGTCACATGCTGTGACCACCCGTTTATCCAGAGACTCTCGCCTGCTCACCTGGGAGCTCACGTCTACCATCAGCCGCCACAGGTCGTACCAACCCTTTACCCAGAGACTGCCCCGGTCACTTGCCGTGACCATCTGCCCGTTCACCCAGAGACTGCCCCGGTCACTTGCCGTGACCATCTGCCCGTTCACCCAGAGACTGCCCCGGTCACTTGCCGTGACCATCTGCCCGTTCATCCAGAGACTGCCCCGGTCACTTGCCGTGACCTCCTGCCCGTTCTTCTAGAGACTGTCCCGGTCACCTGCTGTGACTGCCTGCCTGGTCGCCACCCGCTCCCTTACAAGGACCGCCCCCTTGTATAGTAGCCCAGAGGTTCCGCCTCCCAGACCCGTTACAGTAACTGGTAACGCGACCTGAGGGCTGAAGCAGAGTGAAGGCTTTGCAACAACATTGCTCGGGCACCTCCATTTTGGAGGAGGTGCCTTAAATATGGGAGGTCCTCCGGCAATTGGCCGGGGACTCCTTAGGACGGCGCGCGCGGTCCCTTTAAGAGAGGGGGAGCGCGCGCGCACCCTAAGCACACTGCCGGGGAAGGAGCGCGTGCCGGAAGCAGCGGGGAGAGAAGCGCTGGAGGACGCCGCGCCAGGAGCGGGGAGGTGAGAGGGACGGCGTCTCTGCCTAGTACGGGGCAGAGACGCCGATGCTACAGTACCCCCCCCTTTAGGCCCCCTCTTTTTTTGGCCAGAAAGAAATTTTTCAAGGAGAAGCGGGGCGTTGATGTTCTCCCTGGGTTCCCAAGTTCTCTCCTCAGGACCAAACCCCTTCCAATCTACCAGAAAAAAGGTCTTTCCTCTTACCCTCTTGGAGGCCAGAATACTCTCTACCTCAAAGACGTCATCAGCGGAAACCGGAGCAGGAGGGGCACCTGGATTATTGGAAAAAGAGTTAAAGACAACGGGTTTGAGGAGAGATACGTGGAAGGAGTTGGGAATCCGTAGGGTGGCCGGGAGTTTTAATTTGTAGGCCACAGGGTTAATTTGCCTGAGGACTTCGAAGGGACCGATGAATCGAGGGCCCAACTTGAAGGAGGGTACTTTGAGCCGCACATGTTTGGACGAGAGCCAAACCTTGTCTCCCGGACGGAATTGAGGCGGATCCAGACGTCTCTTATCAGCATATCTCTTCATCCGCTCAGAGGACAGAAGAAGAGCGGACCTGGTACTCTCCCAAATGGTAGAAAATTCGCTGACAAGAGACTCCGCAGCAGGGTTGTCCACAGAAACGGAGACAGGGAGCGGAATCCGGAGATGCTGGCCATAGACAATAAAGAACGGGGACTTGGAAGAGGATTCGCTCTCGTGGTTATTATAAGAGAACTCGGCCCAAGGAAGGAGGTCCACCCAATCAGAATGGTGGTCATTAACAAAGTGCCGGAGATAGCTGGTAAGGATCTGATTGATCCGCTCCACTTGACCATTGGACTGAGGGTGGTAAGCGGAGGAGAAGTCCAGGGTGACGTCCAGCAGTTTACATGTGGCTCTCCAGAAGCGTGAGGTAAACTGAACCCCTCGATCCGACACGATGTGGAGGGGTAGGCCATGGAGACGGAAGATATGGCGAATAAAGTCCTTAGCCAGCTCAGTTGCAGACGGAAGACCAGGCAGGGGAATGAAGTGGGCCATTTTAGAGAAGCGGTCCGCGACCACCCAAATGACAGTACACCCGGCAGAGACAGGAAGATCGGTAATGAAGTCCATAGCGATGTGTTGCCACGGGGCAACATGTATGGGAAGCGGCAGGAGATGACCAGCTGGTAAGTGTCTGGGAATTTTGTTGCGGCCACAAGATGAACAGGCAGAGACGAAGTCTACCACATCCTTACGCAGGGTAGACCACCAGTAATGCCGGGAAATGAGTAGGAAGGTCTTCTTTTGGCCGGCATGGCCAGCTAGTTTAGAAGAATGACCCCAGCGAAGAACCCTCTCATGGTCTGGAGGTGCCACGAACGTCTTGCCGGGTGGAAGACGAGTCAAATCCAAGGGGGCCACATTCATCACCTTGGAGGGGTCGATAATGTGCATAGGCTCCTCCTCTTGGTCGGAGGACAGGAAGGATCGGGACAAGGCATCTGTGTCACCCTGACCTGGATGCCACAAGTGTAATTAAAGCTGTGTCTGAGAGCAAGGGGGAGGTTCTCTAGTCAGGGGAACATTAGCATGCAATGCCTCCTGTCTCAGGCCAGTAGGGGGAGCTGGCTGCCCCTATAAAAAGCTGGTACTGAGGGCAGGGTTAGAGAGAACTGGACGACCTGCCTCAGCACTGAGAGGTGTCCCAGAGCAGGGACAGAAAGTTGCACTGCACCTAAGAGGAAGTGTGGCAGGAGGAGAGCCACAAGCCAGAGACAAGAGGCGCAGAGAGCCTGTCTTGGCAGAGAAAAGACTTAATTTTACCAGACTTTGGTGTCTGAGGCTGGAAGGATTCCACATCCCCCAGAAGAGAACCAGTCCGCGGGACTGTACATTCCTTGGCCTAAGAAGCCTGGAGGCCCTGCCACAACCGAAGGGACCAGTAAAGCCGTACAAGGCTGGGAGCAGAAAGGAACCCACGTCGCAGGCCATACAGGCGAGAAAACACGGAAAGCTCGGAAACGTAGGCTGTTACCCTATAAGAAGGAGATAGCCAGAAGGAGCGCAGAAAGCACGGTAGGCCTACACCCTCACCCTGACCAGGGCCAATTTCCCCGTTGCTCTCAGACATCCAGGTCCCCTCCTAGCCGGGACTGTTTATGGGTCAGTTTACCTGTTTCAGTAAAGACCCTGGACTGCAACTTGTTGTCTGTGTGCTCCTTGCTCCTCCAGCACTATCAGCACCGGGACTCTCACTACCATCACTCCCAACATCCACTACACTGCCCTGGGGCCGCACTCTTCCCGAGGGGAGTCACACCATCCCAGCTGCACATATCATCAGCCCCAGCGGTCTGCATGCAGCGGCGGTTCCTAATAACCGCAATCCACGGGTGGCGTAGTCGGACATAATCAACAACACATAACGGACTACCACTGGCCTGACCACCCTGAGCCACGGAAACGGGTTGCCACTACTACTCCCATCGTTCCCCCTATTGCCCGGATCCGAGTGCCCCACGGCCCAGGGGGCGAGTCAGCTTTGGCGTAGTCGGCAGGATTTCGTGCCCGCAACCACCGGGTACTGCGTGCCTGAAAAAGACTTTTGTAACTTACCTGTGGCAAAGTTTCCCGCCGTCCGGAGTCGTTTCCCGCCATTCGGAGCCGATTCCCGCCATCAGACGCCATCTTGGACCGTTTCCCGCCGTCTTCCCGCCATCTGCAGCTGTTTCCCGCCATCGGACGCCATCTCCAGGACGCCGCGCGGGAAGAAGAGGGGCGTGGACGTCAAAACCGCGCGAGATCCGAAGCTCCGCCCCACGCACCGACGCTGCGCAAGGTCCTGGAAGGGAGAGAGAGCGACGCTGACATCATCAGGACGCGACGCCAGGTCCTCGTCCAGAGCAGCAGCAGCGGAGCCGCGACCTACAGAAGAGGATCGTCGGAAGGTAGGCCACGCTTGACTAGGGGGGAGGAAGATGTCGGACACAGAGGCGCCCACTACCACTAACGCAGCTGCAGCAGCGGTGATGCCCTTTTCCCTGCCCTACATCCCTGGAGCGGCCTGGCTGCCCAAAAACTCAGGGGAGCCCCATGCCCTAACTGACTTCAAGGAAAGGCTATACAGTTTGTTCCACGTTTACCCCCTGACAGAGGAACAGAAGGTCAGCATACTAACAGGGCAGTTAACTGGCGCTGCCCAAAGGGAGGTAAAATCATGGCCCACTGAGGAGAAAAGGACTGTGAAGGGTATTCTGGCCCGGCTGCGGGGTACCTTTGACACACGTACCTCCGCTGAGATTAAAATGAGGTTCTATGGATGTAGGCAGCGGTCACAGGACAGCATCAGAGACTATGCCCTAAATCTGCAGGAAGCCTTGAGGGCTATTCAACAAACTGACCCTGGCAGTGTGCAGGAAACGGATAAACTGCTAACAGAACAATTCATAGAGGGTCTGCTGTCTAGCGCCCACAGGGCCCAACTGCGCCTCATGTTCTTTCAGAACCCCGACCTGACCTTTGCCCAATTTAAGGACAGGGCCATAAGGGTGCTCCGTGAATCTGCAACCAGTGGCGCTATAAACCCCCGGCGCCCTGCTATCACTTACCACCAGGAGGCGGCGCCCTCCTCTATGGACTCCGTGGAGGCTGATGCACAGGCCCTGAACCAAGCCCCGTCGAAAGATCTGCACCACCAAGTCCAGGAGCTGACCAGGAGCGTCGCGGCGTTGACCAGGACCGTCCAGGCGTTGCAAGTGGACCCGTCAAGACCCATCGAGCTGGCTTCAAGTCCGGAGGATGTCCCGTGGCATCGACAGAGGAGGAAACCGTCGTTCCGAAGGAGGCCCACAGACCGCTACGCAGAGGATGGACAGCCCATTTGCCGTCGATGCAACCAGCCCGGACACCTTTCCAGGTACTGTAATTTAAACGGGTCCAACCTGGGGCAGAGGGCCGACCCCCAGGCATAAGATCACCAGGCCCTTATAATTGGCGTGATAAGTACGTTGGGGGGCGCCCGGTTTTACCCGTGGTGCTGGACGGTATCCCCATGAGCGCCTTGCTGGATACTGGGTCGCAAGTAACCACAATCCCTTATGTACTTTTTAAGCAGTATTGGACTGATGCTGATATCACACGGTATCCAGACAGTAACTTGAGCATCATCGCCAGTAATGGCTTACCCGTGCCGCAGATGGGGTTCAAGGAGATGACCATTAAAATTGGTAAAGTTGAACTGCCGGCACAGGGAGTGATTATTGTGGACATTGACCGTCATGAAAGTCACCCTAAAATAACTGTGGGTACTAACATAATTGAAAATTGTCTTTCAGAGGTAATTGTAATTCTACAACAGGTGGCGGTGAATGCTAGTTCCAGCCAACAGAGAGTCCTCAACAAGGAGATAAAAGCCCTGATGAGACGGCAGCAGGTAGAACTGTCTGGTGGTGAGATCGGTAGCGTAAGACAGAGTGACCCATTCCCCATTTCCATGCCTCCCAAAAGTGAAATGATGATCTGGTGTCGGACTGCAATCGGGTTGAGAGGTAGAGACTACCAAGCCATGGTAGAACCCGTGTACTCAGACAGCAGGCCCACCATTTTGACAGCCCGGGGGGTGGTTGATGTCCGTCATGGGAGGGTGCCCGTCGGCATCCTCAACATTGGGGAGAGGGAGGTACACTTACCCAGGTACGCTACACTTGCCAAACTGTTTGTTGTCGAACACAAATCTATCAGGGCCGTGGAACCCTTGCCCCCATCTCCACAGGCGGAGGGTAATGGCTCCCAGAAACAAAAGGAGGACTGGTGCCAGAAACTCCACGTGGGTGCTGACTCCACTCCCCTGCACCAAAAACAAGGAGTCTACCGGGTGGTACAGGAGTACGAGAGAGTCTTTAGTAAGCACCCGCTAGACTTCGGCAGAGTAAAGGGGATAGAACACCACATCCCCACAGGGAGCCACCCACCAATAAAAGAAAGACACAGACCTGTACCCCCTGCACATTATCAGAACGCCAAGGGTATGCTAAGAGAGATGAAAGAAGCTGGGGTTATTAGAGACAGCTGTAGCCCCTGGGCAGCCCCCTTGGTTCTGGTGAAAAAGAAAGACGGCACCATGAGAATGTGCGTGGACTATAGACAAATCAACCGTATCACCCACAAAGACGCATATCCGTTGCCTAGAATAGAGGAGTCTTTAGCCGCACTAAAATCTGCTAACTTCTTTTCTACTTTGGACCTTACTAGCGGGTACTGGCAGGTTCCTGTGGCAGAGGCTGACAAGGAGAAGACCGCCTTCACCACCCCGATGGGACTGAGTGAGTTCAACTGTATGCCCTTCGGGCTCTGCAACGCACCAGGGACCTTCCAGCGGCTGATGGAATGCTGTCTAGGGCACCGAAACTTCGAGACGGTCCTCCTTTACCTGGACGACGTGATCGTCTATTCGAAGACCTACGAGGACCATCTAAAGCACCTGGCCGAGGTGTTCGAAGCCCTGGCAGGCTATGGCCTGAAGGTGAAACCATCGAAGTGTCACTTGCTGAAACCAAAGGTCCAGTACCTAGGGCACGTGGTAAGCGCGGAAGGAGTGGCCCCCGACCCTGACAAGGTCACGGCAATCAAGAGCTGGCCAAGCCCCTCGAACATCAAAGAGGTGAGACAGTTTCTCGGGTTGGTAGGCTACTACCGAAGGTTCATCCCCGGGTTCACTAAGATGGCAGTTCCTATGCAGGACCTCCTGATCGGACAGTCTAAGTCCCGAAGTCAAAAGCCACCCTTCAAGTGGGATAAACCGGAAGAGGAGTCCTTCCGCCAGCTAAAGATGGCCCTCACAGGGGACGAGATCCTGGCCTACCCTGATTATGGCCAGCCTTTCATTCTCCACACAGATGCCAGTAATGTGGGACTGGGAGCCGTACTGTCCCAAAACCAACAGGGCAGAGAACGGGTGATCGCATACGCCAGCTGGAAGCTGAGGCCCACCGAGAGGAACCCGGAGAATTACAGCTCCTTCAAGCTAGAATTCTTGGCGGTGTTGTGGGCCGTGACGGAACGCTTCAAGCATTACCTGGCCTCCGCAAAGTTCACCGTGTACACGGACAACAACCCATTGACACACCTGAACAATGCAAGACTGGGTGCCCTGGAACAGCGGTGGATGGCCCGTCTCTCCAACTATGACTTCGTGATCAAGTACCGGGCAGGCAAAACCAACGCCAACGCGGACGCCCTATCAAGGATGCCTCACTTACCTGAAGGTGACAAAGACCCAGAAGAGCTGGAGGAGGTAGAACTCCCTGCGTTTCACCGGTATGGAGCCGCTCAACACTCTCACCGCGTGAAGGAGGAGGATCTAACAACTGTGATGATGAATCCCCTACCTCACCACAGCTGGGCCGAGACCCAAGATAGTGACCCTGCAGTCCGCCTGGTGAAAGATCTGCTGACCCGGGAAGACGCCTGCCTAGATCTAGATGCCCCAGAGGAAGCCAAGCAGCTATGGAAAGAGAAGAGCAAGCTGTTCCTCTACGAAGGCAAGTTGTGCAGAAGGATTGTCAACCACCGGACGCACGAGCTGACCTGGCAAGTCGTGGTTCCAAGGCGGGATGCAGCTATGGTCCTGGGAGCTTACCATGACAGAGCGGAACACTTCGGTTGGAAGAAACTGGAGGTCCTACTAAGAGGAAGGTTCTTTTGGGTCGGCATGAGAGGAGCTGTGGAAAAATGGTGCAGAGACTGTGGCCCTTGTCACCTAAGGAGGAAGGACCGTACCAGCCAGAAGACACCCTTGAGGCCCATCGTCACCACGCAGCCTCTTGAGCTGGTAGCTCTGGACCACGTCAAATTGGCTCCAAGCCGGTCTGGATACATCTATGCCCTGACAATCGTGGACCACTATTCCCGTTTTCTAGTGGTGGTCCCGGTAAAGGACTTGACAGCCCAAACAGCGGCCAGAGCCTTCCAACAATACTTCTGCCGTCCTCACGGGTATCCGGAACAGGTCCTGACAGACCAGGGTCCAGCGTTCGAAGCTGAAATCTTCCAGGAGTTCTGCAACCTCTATGGCTGTAAGAAGATTCGGACAACGCCTTACCACCCCCAAACCAACGGGATGTGTGAGAAGATGAACAATATAGTCATTGATCTCCTGAAGACGTTGCCCCTGGAGGAACGCAGCCTGTGGCCAGAAAAATTGCCGGACCTGGTAGACATGTACAACAATATCCCGGTGAATGCTACAAACTGCACCCCGGCTTACCTGATGCGAGTTAGACCAGGTAAGCTGCCCGTAGACCTGGAGATGGGAGTCCTAATACCTGAGGACACCTCCCCTGATGCGGACTGGGATACGGAAAGGCAACTGCAGTACAAGAAGGTACAGGAGAGTGTGGAGAAGAGCCTGGCCCAGGTGAGAGAGAAGCAAGAAAGACTCTTCAATCAACACGCCCCTGCTGGTCCCCTAGAACCTGGTGAGCAAGTCCTAAAGCGAAAAAGAAGGCTACATAAGTTGGACGACCAGTGGGAAAGGGAACCCTACACCGTACTGCAGTCTGACCACGACAACCCAAAGGTGTGCATAATCACCAAGGACGGAGGAGAAACCACTAGTGTCGTCTCCAGAGACCACCTCAAAAGATGCCCCGAGCAACTCCGTAGTGCAGAAGAAGATCAGAGTGACCTTGAACCCGCAGAGGACAAGGAAGAAATGATCAGCACCGTTCTCGGAGAGTTCCCTCAGTCCTGGACTCGCATAAATGATGCCATAGTGGTACCTGTCCTGCATTTCCTGCAACCGGCCCAGCAACAACCAACACCAGAGCCGGAAGGTGAAGAGGAGCAAGCGGTTCCAGAGGCAGAAGAGCCTGTTCCAGCAGCCCAGGAGAGTCAACCCTCTGCTGACAGTGAGCCTGCCATGCCTGCGGTAAGCCAAAGGAGCCGCAGACAGCTGCCTGCCCTACCTGTACACCCAGCTGGTAGCTGTACCCCTAACGCTAGTGGGGAAAGCCAGGTTGGTCCACCACCAGACAGTGAGCTACGTAGGTCAACCAGGAGCACAAAGGGACAGATACCCGCTCGCTGGAGAATATAGAGTGTACTAAGATTGTAAATAACCCTGTTGCCAAATGTTGAAATGTTTGCCAAGTTACCTGCATGTTTATTAATAGTGTGTTTCAGTTTCTTGCAGCTACCGTAAGGACTCACAGGTTATGGACTTTTTATAACCGGGACCTTGTATGGACTGCATTCTGAGCATAACCCAGGAATGAACTAAGACTGTGAAGGACTTGGGGTAGAACAGACCCCCACCTGGTTAAGGCTCCAGTTGTTTTGGTGATATGGACACCCGGTCACAGGCCACACTGTGACCTAAAGAACTCAATTTGTGCGTCGGTTGTCCATTAATGTTTTATAGTCATGTATATTATCCTTGTTTACTGTTTAGTCCCGGAGTACTAAATTTCACTAGGGGGGAATGTGTCACCCTGACCTGGATGCCACAAGTGTAATTAAAGCTGTGTCTGAGAGCAAGGGGGAGGTTCTCTAGTCAGGGGAACATTAGCATGCAATGCCTCCTGTCTCAGGCCAGTCAGGGGAGCTGGCTGCCCTTATAAAAAGCTGGTACTGAGGGCAGGGTTAGAGAGAACTGGATGACCTGCCTCAGCACTGAGAGGTGTCCCAGAGCAGGGACAGAAAGTTGCACTGCACCTAAGAGGAAGTGTGGCAGGAGGAGAGCCACAAGCCAGAGACAAGAGGCGCAGAGAGCCTGTCTTGGCAGAGAAAAGACTTAATTTTACCAGACTTTGGTGTCTGAGGCTGGAAGGATTCCACATCCCCCAGCAGAGAACCAGTCCGCAAGGGACTGTACATTCCTTGGCCTAAGAAGCCTGGAGGCCCTGCCACAACCGAAGGGACCAGTAAAGCCGTACAAGGCTGGGAGCAGAAAGGAACCCACGTCGCAGGCCATACAGGCGAGAAAACACGGAAAGCTCGGAAACGTGGGCTGTTACCCTATAAGAAGGAGATAGCCAGAAGGAGCGCAGAAAGCACGGTAGGCCTACACCCTCACCCTGACCAGGGCCAATTTCCCCGTTGCTCTCAGACATCCAGGTCCCCTCCTAGCCGGGACTGTTTATGGGTCAGTTTACCTGTTTCAGTAAAGACCCTGGACTGCAACTTGTTGTCTGTGTGCTCCTTGCTCCTCCAGCACTATCAGCACCGGGACTCTCACTACCATCACTCCCAACATCCACTACACTGCCCTGGGGCCGCACTCTTCCCGTGGGGAGTCACACCATCCCAGCTGCACATATCATCAGCCCCAGCGGTCTGCATGCAG
This sequence comes from Phyllobates terribilis, assembly GCF_046119375.1. Lineage (NCBI taxonomy): Eukaryota > Metazoa > Chordata > Amphibia > Anura > Dendrobatidae > Phyllobates > Phyllobates terribilis. The sequence continues at coordinate 15,784,807 of NW_027362787.1, forward strand.
CGGCGGTTCCTAATAACCGCAATCCACGGGTGGCGTAGTCGGACATAATCAACAACACATAACGGACTACCACTGGCCTGACCACCCTGAGCCACGGAACCGGGTTGCCACTACTACTCCCATCGTTCCCCCTATTGCCCGGATCCGAGTGCCCCACGGCCCAGGGGGCGAGTCACATCAGCTTTGACATTTTTGTCCGCCGGGCGGAAATGAAGGATGAAATCGAAGCGGGCAAAGAACAAAGACCACCGGGCTTGACGTGGATTAAGTCTCTGGGCATTTTGGAGATATGCCAGGTTCTTGTGATCCGTATAGATGATCACCGGGTATAGAGCCCCTTCAAGCAGGTAACGCCACTCCTCCAGCGCCAATTTAACGGCAAGCAGTTCTCGGTCTCCTATGGAGTAATTGCGCTCAGAGGAGGAGAAGATTTTAGAGAAAAAGCCGCAGGTTACCATTCTCCCGGAGGAAGACTTCTGGGTGAGCACCGCTCCGGCTCCAGAGGAGGAGGCATCAACCTCCAGGTAGAACTGTTTGTTGCAGTCCGGACGGTGCAGCACAGGGGCAGAGGAGAAGGCTTGTTTCAGGGAAAGGAAGGCCTCCTCAGCTTCGGATGACCATACCTTGGGATTTGCTCCCTTACGGGTGAGCGCAGATATGGGCGCAGTCCGTGACGAGAAGTGAGGAATGAAGAGACGATAGTAATTAGCGAAGCCCAGGAATCGCTGTATCGCCTTCAAGCCCTCCGGACGGGGCCACTTTAGGACAACAGAGAGCTTCTCGGGATCCATTCGCAAGCCTGTCTGGGAGATAACATAGCCCAAGAAAGGAAGAGAGGTCTGCTCAAAAAGGCACTTCTCGTATTTAGCATAGAGGTGGTTCTGCCTGAGCCTAAGCAGGACCTGACGAACATCCCTCCGGTGTGTGGGAAGATCCGGAGAGAAGACCAAGATGTCGTCCAGGTATACCACCACGCAGGAGTAAAGAAGGTCACAGAAGATGTCGTTGACCAGTTCTTGGAAGACGGCGGGAGCATTGCAGAGACCGAAGGGTATCACACGGTACTCATAGTGTCCGTCCCGGGTATTAAATGCTGTTTTCCACTCGTCTCCCTGACGGATACGGACCAGGTTATAAGCTCCACGTAGATCCAGCTTGGAGAAGATCCTGGCGCCTTTAAGACGATCAAATAACTCAGAGATGAGCGGAAGGGGGTATTTATTTTTAACCGTGATCTGATTGAGTCCTCTATAGTCAATACAGGGGCGTAGCGAGCCGTCTTTCTTTTTGACAAAGAAGAATCCGGCTCCAGCCGGGGAGGTAGATTTCCGGATAAATCCCCTAGCCAGATTCTCTTCAATGTACTCAGACATGGCCCAGGTCTCGGCTGCAGACAACGGGTAGATACGCCCACGGGGAGGAGTGGTGCCAGGTACCAGGTCGATCGGGCAGTCATATGGCCTATGGGGTGGCAACGTCTCTGCTTCCTTCTTACCGAAGACGTCCGCATAGGGCCAGTAAGGAACCGGGAGACCTGGTAAATTAGCTGGAGTAGGCGGAGGGCGAACTGGGCGGACCGGAACCAGGCAGGTCCTATGGCAGTCTGGACCCCATCGGAGTACTTCACCGGATCGCCAGTTCAATACGGGTTCGTGTGTCTGGAGACAAGGTAGACCTAGCAACAGGGAGTGAGAAAGTCCGGACAACACATGGAATGAGATTTCCTCAGAGTGCAGCATTCCCACCTGCAGGGTTATGGGTTCAGTGACGAGCAGGATGGTCTCCGAGAGAAGTCTTCCATCCACGGAGGCGACTGATAATGGTTCAGCCAGGGACTTGGTGGGAATACGGTATCTCTCTACCAGAGACTGGGAGATGAGGTTTCCAGCAGCTCCAGAATCCAGGTGGGCAAGTTCAAAGTGACGGTTTTCTCCCCAAGCAATAGAGACCGGTAAAGTCAGAGACAGAGAGGGCTTACTTTTGTCTAGGACGACCTCTCCGAGCGGTCCTAGACACTGGCGTTTCCCGGCTTCTCCGGGCAGGAACGGATGAAGTGCTCCATACTGCCACAATAGAAACAGCTTCCCTCGGCTCGGCGAGATTCTTGGCGAGATTTGACCATCTTGGTCTGGTCGATCTGCATAGGTTCAGGCGAGGGCGCCCGCGGAGTGACTGATTGAGAGGCAGGTCTCAGGGAAGTAGGAGCAGAGCAAGAAAAGTCTAGTCTCTTTGGCACGTTCTTGGAACGGGTAGCTAGTGACACCAGGTCATCCAGAGTGGTAGGAATGTCCCGACCAGCTAACTCGTCCTTAATCCGACCGGAAAGACCCTCCCAGAAGACGGACACCAGAGCCTCATTTTCCCAGTCAAGCTCAGAAGCGAGGGTGCGGAACCGTATGGCATATTGGCCCACGGTGAGACTCCCTTGGCGGAGACGTAGCAGTGAGGAGGCAGAAGAGGTTTTCCGTCCAGGTTCATCGAAGACTTTCCGGAAAGCAGCGAGGAATGACGGCAGGGGATTTAGCCATGCCAGTGCCTCCCCAGTAAGATGGGACATGATGAAGGCCACCTTGGCTCGGTCGGAGATGAACTGGTATGCCAATAGCTCAAAGTGCAGGGTGCACTGGTTTATGAAACCCCGAGCTAAAGTAGGTTCGCCGGCAAAGCGTGGAGGTGTCAGAAGCCGAGGTCCATAGTCGGGTACCATGATGGGACTGGATTGCGGTACCGCAGGAATGGGCACGGCTGGACCAGAGGTAGACATAGACAAGTCACACAATGCGCCTAGACGAGAGTTAACGGACCGTAGATAGGACAGTACCACCTCCTGCAGAGTTTTCTGACGTAAGACTTCCTGGTGCAGATCGGAGATCTGGGAGCCACCAGGTTCCATGGCCCAAGCAACCTGTAACGGGTCTGGGAGGTGGAACGTCTGTGCAACTATACAAGGGGGCAGTCCATGTAAGGAAGCGGGTGGCTCCCAGGGAAGACGGGCAGGTAGTCACGGCAAGTGACAGGGACAGTCTCTGGGTAGAGGGGCAGGTAGTCACGGCAAGTGACAGGGACAGTCTCTGGGTAAAAGGATGGGTACTCACGGCAAGTGACAGGGACAGTCTCTGGGTAGAAGGACAGCAGGCAGGTGGCTGGTGAGCGCTCCCAGGTGAGCGGGCGAGAGTCTCTGGACGGGCAGGTGGTCACGGCAAGTGACGGCAGAGCCTCCAGGTAGGCTAGCAGACAGGTAGCAGGTGAGCGCTCCCAGGTGAGCAGGCGAGAGTCTCTGGACAGGCAGGTGGTCAGGGCAAGTGACGGCAGAGCCTCCAGGTAGGCTAGCAGGCAGGTAGCAGATGAGCGCTCCCAGGTGAGCGAGCAGGCTGGTCCATAGACAGACTGACAGGTGTAGGAAAGCAGACCGTCGGACCGCAGGCTTGCAAGCAGGTAAACGGATATCAGGCAGGTATCAAGCAGGAATCAGGCAGGTAACTGGCAGGTAACAGGCAGGAATCCGGCAGGTGACTGGCAGGTAACAAGCAGGAATCTGGCAGGTGACTGGCTGGTAACTGGTAACGGGACCTGAGGGCTGAAGCAGAGTGAAGGCTTTGCAACAACATTGCTCGGGCACCTCCATTTTGGAGGAGGTGCCTTAAATATGGGAGGTCCTCCGGCAATTGGCCAGGGACTCCTTAGGACGGCGCGCGCGGTCCCTTCAAGAGAGGGGGAGCGCGCGCGCGCGCCCTAAGCACACTGCCGGGGAAGGAGCGCGTGCCGGAAGCAGCGGGGAGAGAAGCGCTGGAGGACGCCGCGCCAGGAGCGGGGAGGTGAGAGGGACGGCGTCTCTGCCTAGTACGGGGCAGAGACGCCGATGCTACAAAAAAGTCATATGTTCCACATCAAAACAAGGCCAAGTGACTCAACTATGCATTAAAACAGAGGAACCAGGGTGTAGAAAATTGGCAGGATGTGCTCTGGACGGTTGAGTCAAAATATGAAAAATGTTGTTATTACAGAAGAGATTTTGTTCACTAAAGGGCTGGAGAGCAGTACAATAATGAGTGTCTGTGGGCAATAGTGATCCATAAGCACGGTGGAGGGTCCTGTAAGTTTGGGGCTGCATTTCAGCAAATGGAAGTGGGAATTGGGTTAGAATTATTGGTTCCCTCAATGCTGAGATATAGAGGCAGATACTTATCCATCATGCAATATCATCAGGGAGGTGTCTGATTGGATCCAAATGTTTTCTTCAGCAGAACAACAACCCCAAACGTACAGCCAATGTCATTAAGAATTATCTTCAATGTAAAGAACAAGGAGTCCTGGAAATGATCTGGTCCCACCCAGTGGAGTAACTAGAGTCTGATAGGCCCCCACCTGCATGTTGGTCAGATGTATGGGCCCTTGTAGCATTCTGGATCCTATAAAGATACAGTATATGTGTTCTCTCCCTATGTAGCAATGTTCCCCATCCTGGCTCCTTCTTGTAATAATCTCCCACATGCTGGGCCTTATGCTATAACATTTTCCCCCACCTGTGCCCCTGTCTGGTAATGTCCCCATTCTGGCATCATTTCCTTCATTCTGGTTTAATGTCCCCATCCTGTTATAGTGTCCCCATTCTGATATAATGTCCCCATTTTGGTATAATGTCTCTGACCTGGTATAATATCCCCATGCTGGTGTAATGCTCCCAATTCTGCTATAATGTCCCCAAAGCAGGTATAATGCCCCACATCCTGGTATAGTATCTCCAGTTCTGGCATTATGTCCCCCATGTTGCTATAATATACCCCATACTGGTATAATATCATCGTTGTGATATAATGTCCCCCATCCTGGTATAACATCATCATTGTGATATAATGTCCCCATTCTGATATAGTGTCACCCATCCGGGTATGGTGTACCCCATTATGGTATAGTGTCCCTTATTCTGGTATAATGTCCCAAATTCTGGTATAATTTCCCCATTCTGATATAATGTCCCCATTCTGATTTAATGTCCCCCTTCCTGGTATGTTGTCCCCCTTCCGATATATTGTCCCCATTCTGATATAGTGTCCTTCATCTTGGTAAAATGTCCCCATACTAGAATAGTGTCCCCATTCTGGTATAATGTCCCCATCCTGGTATAATGCCCCCCATCCTGGTTTAATGACCATCATACTGGTTTAATGTCCCTCGCCCTGGTTTAATGTCCCCCATCCTGGTACAATGCACTCCATTCTGTTACAGTGTCTCACATTCTGGCATAATGACCTAATTCTGATACAATGTCCCCATTCTGGTATAATGTACCCATTCTGGCATAATGTCCCCATCCTGGTATGGTATCTACTGAGCTGCCATCCTGGGGATGGGTTATCAATATCAGATCGGTGGGCTCCGACACGCGGCACTGGCTCTACCCATCACTTGTTTGCAACGCTCAGATGTAAATAGTTTGAAGATCTGAACATCACTGCTCCATTCACTGTACTGTGGGTCCTGCAAGTCAGCTAATATTCATGTAATAGGAGCTGATCTGCAGCACCAGGTAGCAGCCACTACACAGTGACCAGAGCTGTGATGTTCAGCTCCACAACAATGTTTACATCTGACCTCTGCCAGAGTTTCAAACAACTGAGTAGTTGAGGTGCCACGTGCCGGACCCCCACAAATCTGATATTAATGAGCTAACCAGGGGATAGGCCATCAATATGTTTGTCCTGGAAGTTCCGTTTAAGGCCCACCTGCACATACTACGTATATAATATATATATATGGCAAAGAGTGGGAAGGCGTTAATCACAGGCGCATAAAACGGACAAACAACACAAATATTGGTTCTATCTTTTACACATTTGGGGTAGCCCTTAAGAGGGCCGTTGGGTCAAAGAGAGAGAGAGAAGAGAGAGGGGAGGGAGAGATACCGGGAGATACCAAGAGAGAGATAAAAAGAGAGACCCAACCAGTGCAAGGCTAAGCCGGGCAGGTGGTAGCGACTATTTATACCCACTGCTGATTTCTGATTGGTGGAAAATCTGGGTGTGGCTGCTCTCTGATTGGTGGAAAATCTGGGTGTGGCTGTGTAGCACCCCGAGGGCTCAGCTGCTACAGGGGTATTGCACCTCAGACCAGAGGTGTGATATTCCACTCCCGGGTAAGGATGGAGTGTGGACCAGGACTCGTTTAGCTGCATGCACCACACACACCCCATTTCCGAGGGACAGCTCAACGGTGCTCCCACAGAAGTGCAGGCACGACAGCTTCTGTCCCTGGCTGGAGTGGGGCGGGGAAAGGGAAACCCAGTGGTGTAGGAGCAGATAGGGGTGGGTCTCTGGGCATAGGCAGGAGCCCATTGGTTGCAAGTCACCTGGGCTCGGGTGTCAGAAGGAGGTATAAAAGGTGGGCACCATCTTAGATCAGGGTTCAGTTCAGTGGAGACAGTCTGAGGAGAAGACAGGAAGCAGAGCCCCTGCATGGGCTCTGCTCTGCAGGCAGGCCTTGTCAGGAGGCTGGAGCCTGAGAGCGAGAGATAAGAAGGAACAGAAAGGAAAGTAGGAAAGGAACTGGAACAGAGGAGAAAGGAAGCAAGGAACACAGAGAAAGGCCCAGAGACACGAGGACAGAAGGAACCCCATATGCCCAGAGGAGATACAGGGTGAAGGGTTGGCAGAACAGGGTACCGGAACCCAAATTGGTGGAGGCAACAGATTCCTCAGCCAAAGACCGGAGGTTGTTAACACATCTTGGTGCGACCCCTCACTACATCCACCAGAAAGGCATACCGTATAGGGTCAGGGAAACCGGAGAGAGGTTTCGCCAACAGAAGGCCCGAGGAAACTGGACAAAGGTGGGTCACTGGTGGGGACGGCCAGAGAAAGGAAAGAGAAGGGAGCTCTGAACCACACTCCGGAATTGCCTGCGAGTTGACCGAGTCCCTCACCTGGTGGACGCAGCACGATTCGGGCGGTCCTAACTGCGCACAAGTGACCTGATAAAGAACTGTGAGTAAAGCATTGAAAACTGCAACTGCACGTCTCTGTGGTTCCTCGTCGCACCAGCACCATCAGTACTGGGACACTCACACCATCACCACCATCATCCACATTAGCTGCCCTGAGGCAATACTTCTCCCGTGGGGAGTCATCCCATACTCAGCTGCGCAAACAACATCAGCCTCAGCGGTCGGCAGCACAGCGGCGGACCCCACTGACCGCAATCCACGGGTGGCGTAGTCGGACATTGTTAGTACTTAAGACTGCCACTGGTTTGACCACCCTGGGCACGGACCGGGTCACCGCCACACGGAGACTACAACCCCCAGCATCCTACAACAGGCCCGGTTCCAGGTTCCCCTGCACAGCACAGGCCCAGGGGGCGCATCAGCTGCTCTGTGATTGGTCAGCATTATGACCTCACAGTGGCGATGACTCATACCTCCTGGGTGGTTCTTTTGGGCGGTTCTGTTTTCTGACTGGTGGAAATTCTAATCAGCATTATGACCTCACAGTGGCCGTGACTCATGTTTCATGGACTGTTCTATCTGGGTGACCTGAAACATGCTGATCTCTGATTGGTGGAAATTCAAGTCATCGTCATGACATCACAATCAGCATGTTATTACTGCTGAGATGTTCAGTTTTTTCCTAAATTTCCTATGTTTTGTCCTAATTTATTAGCACATATATACCACTCATTCCTACAATCAAAGGATCAGGAAACCACTCTGAAATCAATATCCTACAATTTACCCCAACAGCAAAAAAACAACTATACACAAAATACCAAAAGATATATCAGATTATGAATGAGCAAATAAAAGACACTATCACATAAAAATAATTTTTAGAAAGGTGTAGAAAAAATGCTGTAAGGTAAGAACGCTTCAAAAATAGAAATGTTAATGATTTATTTAATCAATTAACAAAATACAAAGTGAATGAACAAACGAAAAATCTAGATCCAATTAATATTTGGTGTGACCAACTTTTCACTTTAAAACAGCATCAATTATTTCAGGTACACCTGCCCAAAGTCAGGGATTTTGTAATAATACAGTCAGGTGTCTGGTCATACACCATGGCAAGACTGAGCAAGAATACACAAGGAAGTTATACTACATCAGCAAGGTCTCTAAGGCACAAATTTCAAAGCAGATTGAGGGTTCAAGATGTGTCATTCAAGCACTTATGAAGAAGCACAAGAAATTGTGCAACGTTGAGGTCAGTAGATGCAGTGGTCGGCCAAGGAAACTTAGTGCAGCAGATGTATGACACATTATGGTTACTTTCCTTCAAAAGCGGAAGATGTCCAGCAGTGCCATCAGCTCAGAACTGGCAGCAACCAGTGGGACTCAGCTTCACTCATCTACTGTTCAGAGAAGACTGGCCAGAAGTTCTCTTCATAGCAGAATTGTGGCGAAAAAGCCATATGTTCCACATCAAAACAAGGCCAAGTGACTCAACTATGCATTAAAACAGAGGAACCAGGGTGTAGAAAATTGGCAGGATGTGCTCTGGACGGTTGAGTCAAAATATGAAAAATGTTGTTATTACAGAAGAGATTTTGTTCACTAAAGGGCTGGAGAGCAGTACAATAATGAGTGTCTGTGGGCAATAGTGATCCATAAGCACGGTGGAGGGTCCTGTAAGTTTGGGGCTGCATTTCAGCAAATGGAAGTGGGAATTGGGTTAGAATTATTGGTTCCCTCAATGCTGAGATATAGAGGCAGATACTTATCCATCATGCAATATCATCAGGGAGGTGTCTGATTGGATCCAAATGTTTTCTTCAGCAGAACAACAACCCCAAACGTACAGCCAATGTCATTAAGAACTATCTTCAATGTAAAGAACAAGGAGTCCTGGAAATGATCTGGTCCCACCCAGTGGAGTAACTAGAGTCTGATAGGCCCCCACCTGCATGTTGGTCAGATGTATGGGCCCTTGTAGCATTCTGGATCCTATAAAGATACAGTATATGTGTTCTCTCCCTATGTAGCAATGTCCCCCATCCTGGCTCCTTCTTGTAATAATCTCCCACATGCTGGGCCTTATGCTATAACATTTTCCCCCACCTGTGCCCCTGTCTGGTAATGTCCCCATTCTGGCATCATTTCCTTCATTCTGGTTTAATGTCCCCATCCTGGTATAGTGTCCCCATTCTGATATAATGTCCCCATTTTGGTATAATGTCTCTAACCTGGTATAATATCCCCATGCTGGTGTAATGCTCCCAATTCTGCTATAATGTCCCCAAAGCTGGTATAATGCCCCACATCCTGGTATAGTATCTCCAGTTCTGGCATTATGTCCCCCATGTTGCTATAATATACCCCATACTGGTATAATATCATGGTTGTGATATAATGTCCCCCATCCTGGTATAACATCATCATTGTGATATAATGTCCCCATTCTGATATAGTGTCACCCATCCGGGTATGGTGTACCCCATTCTGGTATAGTGTCCCTTATTCTGGTATAATTTCCCCAATTCTGGTATAATTTCCCCATTCTGATATAATGTCCCCATTCTGATTTAAAGTCCCCCTTCCTGGTATGTTGTCCCCCTTCCGATATATTGTCCCCATTCTGATATAGTGTCCTTCATCTTGGTAAAATGTCCCCATACTATAATAGTGTCCCCATTCTGGTATAATGTCCCCATCCTGGTATAATGCACTCCATTCTGTTACAGTGTCTCACATTCTGGCATAATGACCTAATTCTGATACAATGTCCCCATTCTGGTATAATGTACCCATTCTGGCATAATGTCCCCCATCCTGGTATGGTATCTACTGAGCTGCCATCCTGGGGATGGGTTATCAATATCAGATCGGTGGGCTCCGACACGCGGCACTGGCTCTACCCATCACTTGTTTGCAACGCTCAGATGTAAATAGTTTGAAGATCTGAACATCACTGCTCCATTCACTGTACTGTGGGTCCTGCAAGTCAGCTAATATTCATGTAATAGGAGCTGATCTGCAGCACCAGGTAGCAGCCACTACACAGTGACCAGAGCTGTGATGTTCAGCTCCACAACAATGTTTACATCTGACCTCTGCCAGAGTTTCAAACAACTGAGTAGTTGAGGTGCCACGTGCCGGACCCCCACAAATCTGATATTAATGAGCTAACCAGGGGATAGGCCATCAATATGTTTGTCCTGGAAATTCCGTTTAAGGCCCACCTGCACATACTACGTATATAATATATATATATATGGCAAAGAGTGGGAAGGGGTTAATCACAGGCTCATAAAACGGACAAACAACACAAATATTGGTTCTATCTTTTACACATTTGGGGTAGCCCTTAAGACGGCCGTTGGGTCAAAGAGAGAGAGAGAGAAGAGAGAGGGGAGGGAGAGATACCGGGAGATACCAAGAGAGAGAAAAAAAGAGAGACCCAACCAGTGCAAGGCTAAGCCGGGCAGGTGGTAGTGGCTATTTATTCCCACTGCTGATCTCTGATTGGTGGAAAATCTGGGTGTGGCTGCTCTCTGATTGGTGGAAAATCTGGGTGTGGCTGCTCTGTGATTGGTCAGCATTATGACCTCACAGTGGCGATGACTCATACCTCCTGGGTGGTTCTTCTGGGCGGTTCTGTTTTCTGACTGGTGGAAATTCTAATCAGCATTATGACCTCACAGTGGCCGTGACTCATGTTTCATGGACTGTTCTATCTGGGTGACCTGAAACATGCTGATCTCTGATTGGTGGAAATTCAAGTCATCTTCATGACATCACAATCAGCATGTTATTACTGCTGAGATGTTTAGTTTTTTCCTAAATTTCCTATGTTTTGTCCTAATTTATTAGCACATATATACCACTCATTCCTACAATCAAAGGATCAGGAAACCACTCTGAAATCAATATCCTACAATTTACCCCAACAGCAAAAAAACAACTATACACAAAATACCAAAAGATATATCAGATTATTAATGAGCAAATAAAAGACACTATCACATAAAAATAATTTTTAGAAAGGTGTAGAAAAAATGCTGTAAAGTAAGAACGCTTCAAAAATAGAAATGTTAATGATTTATTTAATCAATTAACAAAATACAAAGTGAATGAACAAACGAAAAATCTAGATCCAATTAATATTTGGTGTGACCAACTTTTCACTTTAAAACAGCATCAATTATTCCAGGTACACCTGCGCAAAGTCAGGGATTTTGTAATAATACAGTCAGGTGTCTGGTCATACACCATGGCAAGACTGAGCAAGAATACACAAGGAAGTTATACTACATCAGCAAGGTCTCTAAGGCACAAATGTCAATGCAGATTGAGGGTTCAAGATGTGTCATTCAAGCACTTATGAAGAAGCACAAGAAAATGTGCAACGTTGAGGTCAGTAGATGCAGTGGTCAGCCAAGGAAACTTAGTGCAGCAGATGTATGACACATTATGGTTACTTTCCTTCAAAAGCGGAAGATGTCCAGCAGTGCCATCAGCTCAGAACTGGCAGCAACCAGTGGGACTCAGCTTCACTCATCTACTGTTCAGAGAAAACTGGCCAGAATTGTGGTGAAAAAGCCATATCTCCCACATCAAAACAAGGTATATAGACAAGTCCCCCCCACACAGCATACAGTATATAGACAAGTCCCCCCCACACAGCATACAGTATATAGACAAGTCCCCCACACACAGCATACAGTATATAGACAAGTCCCCCACACACAGCATACGGTATATAGACAAGTCCCCCACACACAGCATACGGTATATAGACAAGTCCCCCACACACAGCATAAGGTATATAGACAAGTCCCCCGCACACAGCATACGGTATATAGACAAGTCCCGCACACACAGCATACGGTATATAGACAAGTCCCCCACACAGCATATGGTATATAGACAAGTCCCCCCCACACAGCATACGGTATATAGACAAGTCCCCCACACACGGCATACGGTATACAGACAAGTCCCCACACACGGCATACGGTATATAGACAAGTCTCCCACACACTGCATACGGTATATAGACAAGTCCCCCACACACAGCATACGGTATATAGACAAGTCCCCCACACACAGCATATGGTATATAGACAAGTCCCCCACACACAGCATGCCGTATATAGACAAGTCCCCCACACACAGCATACGGTATATAAATAAGTCCCCCACACACAGCATACGGTATATAGACAAGTCCCCCACACACAGCATACGGTATATAGACAAGTCCCCCACACACAGCATACGGTATATAGACAAGTACCCCACACACAGTATACGATATATAGACAAGTCCCCCATACAGCATACGGTATATAGACAAGTCCCCTACACAGCATACAGTATATAGACAAGTCCCCCACACACAGTATACGGTATATAGACAAGTCCCCCATACACAGCATACGGTATATAGACAAGTCCCCCCCCTCCACACACACACAGCATACGATATATAGACTATGTTGCAAATTATTATGCAAATAATATTTTCTCAGATTTTCCCAAATTTCCTATATGAATTGCAGTCATTGTAATTTTCCAGTCAAATAACTATTAGGCTGGGTGCCCACGTAGCGTCTTTCAAGCGTTTATGCTGCGGAATTTCCGCAGCATAAACGCTTGTGAAACGCTAGGTAATCCGCACCCCATGATCCCCAAGGGGATTCCGCATGTTCTATGCACATGCTGCGGATTTTTCTGCAGCGTTTATGCTGCGTACAAAAATCCGCAGCATGTCATTTAATTTTGCGGAAGCGCAGCGGAACTCCCGCCATTGACTTGCATTGAAACGCATAGAAATCGCGACTGTACATTTGTACAAGCGGCTTCTATGCGTCTCTATGTGCGGATGGTACCCAGTTCTGGAGGAGAGGAGACTCTCATCCAGACCTGGGTACCATTGTACCTGTAAAAAAATAATAAAATAACAAATAAAGTTTATACTCACCTTTCCGAAGGCTTTTCTCTGAATGCCGGCATCGCTTGAGGACCTGCGGTGACGTCACAGTCATGTGACCGCAGGCCCTTCACCGCTCTGTCTCGCGATATGCCGGCAGCCGGGAACCAGACAGTAACGAGCGCTGCAGCCACGCCGGGGCCTCGGGGGTGAGTATAGCTTTATTTGTTTTAATTTTTACGGTTCACACTGTATAAATCCATGCTGTTTGCATGGATTTATATAGTGTGACCTAGTTGTCAAGCACTTTCCAAGTGATGCTATCGCCTGGAAAGCGCTTGTCAATCTGCATGCGGAAACGCATGTGAATCCGCATGTATTCTGCAGGAAAAACGCATGCACAATCTGCATGCGTTTTTTCTGCCAGGGAGATGCAGAAATGCTGCAGAAATTTTCTGCTTCATTTCTGGATCGTGGGCACATAGCCTTAGAGTACAATTGAAAGGTTTTTGTACAAACTGCCTATGATAACAGTATATTTTTTAAAAAATAAAAAACTCAAACTGCACTCAAAATGCATGTTCCAAATTATTATGCACAGCAGAGTTTTCAACCTTTTCATTTTAATAAAGAACAAAAAAAATGGTCATTTTTGAAATTATAAGCATTAGCAAGTTATTACAAACTGAAATCAAACAGTTTTCAACTCAAAACTTTATTCTAGGTGATGTTACATTTGCACATAGGACCCCTTGTTCGAAAGGAGCTTCTGAACTCTCTCGTCCATTGAATTTGTCAGGTTTTGGATGGTTTCTGCTTCAATTGTTTTGCATGAGGACAGAATACCCTCCCAGAACTGTTGCTTAGATGTGAACTGCCTCCCGCCATCATAGACACTCCTTTTGATGATGCTCCAGAGGTTCTCAATGGGGTTGAGGTCAGGGGAGCATGGGGGCCACACCATAAGTTTGTCCCCTTTTATGCCCATAGCAGCCAGAGATGCAGATGTGTTATGTGCAGCATGAGACGGGGCATTATCATGCATGAAATGATCTCGATGGTCCAGATGGATGGAGTGGAGGATGGCTGGTTGATGGACACCCCATGCAAACACGGCTACGGCACCAACAAGGAGGAGGTGGAGTAATGTTTTGGGCTGGAATCATGGGGAGAGAGATTGTCGGCCCCTTTAAGATCCCTGAAGGGGTATAGATGAACTCCATAATGTATGTTGAGTTTCTCAAACAGCACTTCCTGCCATGGTTCAAGAAGAAGAACCGTGCATTCCGCAGAAAGATCATTTTCATGCATGATAATGCCCCGTCTCATGCTGCACATAACACATCTGCATCTCTGGCTGCTGTGGGGATAAAAGGGGACAAACTTATGGTGTGGCACCCATGCTCCCCTGACCTCAACCCCATTGAGAACCTCTGGAGCATCATCAAAAGGAGTGTTTATGATGGCGGGAGGCAGTTCACATCTAAGCAACAGCTCTGGGAGGGTATTCTGTCTTCATGCAAAACAATTGAAGCAGAAACCATCCAAAACCTGACAAATTCAATGGATGAGAGAGTTCAGAAGCTCCTTTCTTTTAGTACCCCCCGTAAAGTAGAATACCACACAGCCCTCCAAACAGTATAATGGCCCCCACATAGTCCTCCAAATTGTATGATGGCCTCTACATAGCATTCCAAATAGCATGATGGCCTTCAAATAGTATTTACAGCCCCCTTCATAGCCTTTCAAATAGTATGATGGCCCCCTTCATAGCCCTCTAAATAGTATGATGTCCCCCACATAGCCCTCCAAATAGTATGACGGCCCCCACATAGCCCTCCAAATAGTATGACGGCCCCCATATAGCCCTACAAATAGTATGAAAGCCCCCCACATAGCCCTCCAAATGGTATGACGGCCCCACATAGCCCTTCAAATGGTATGACGGCCCCCGCATAGCCCTCCAAATGGTATGACAGGCCCCCACATAGCCCTCTAAATAGTATGATGGCCCTCCCAAATAGTATGACGGCCCCCACATAGCCCTCCAAATAGTATGATGGCCCCCACATAGCCCTACAAATAGTATGATGGCCCCACATAGCACTTCAAATAGTATGATGGCCCCCACCTAGCCCTCCAAATAGTATGATGGTTCCCACATAGCTCTCCAAATAGTATGATGGCCCACAAACAGTATGATTACCCAAGATCCCTCAGATTCATGGGCCTCATAACAGCCATATGTTTATCTGCTGTTAGCGGTATGCCACTGCGTCATGACCGTACCACATGTGACTGCTGCAGCCAATCAGTTGACTGATCAGCTCATACCATGTACACTAGGATTAGACAGCACCTGGCACAGCTGTGATGGATTTGTTTGGGCATATCAGGTGTACACATAGTGAGGCCAATATTATTCACTAGGTCAGATGTTGAAGCAGGGTAAGACATGGTTCCAGAGGCAACTGAGATGAGGATAGAGAAGCAATGCTCTCCTCTATCGTAGCCCAGGTGCTTCACAAATTAATCCGTAAAAATGAAAAAGTATTTTTTTTCCACTTTTTCATTTTTACGAATCAATTTGTGAAGCACCTGGGGGTTCCAAGTGTTCACTATGCATCTAGATAGGTGCCTTGGGGGGTCTAGTTTCCAAAATGGGGTCACTTGTGGGGGAGCTCCAATGTTTAGGCACACAGGGGCTCTCCAAACGCAACATGGTGTCCGCTAACAATTTGAGCCGATTTTCCATTCAATTTGTTAGCGGAAACCATGTCGCGTTTGGAGAGCCCCTGATGTGCCTTAACAGTGGAAACCCCCCACAAGAGACCCCATTTTGGAAACTAGACCCCTCAAGGATTTTATCAAGGGGTATAGTGAACATTTTGAACCCAGAGGTACGACACAGAATTTGATAACATTAGATCAACATATTGAATAAGTTGTCATTAGTCTTGAGAGCAATTGCTCGCTACTTGAGTTTGCATCGGGTACTCAGGTATGCACCATGTACTGCGTGTGCTCGAGTGACATGCTCGAGTCCCTGCCCCGCATGTTTCACGGTTATTAGACACCCAAAAAAAAACATGCGGGGATCGCTCGTGCATGGCAGGCAATCCCCGCAAAGTTTTTTTGGCCGTGAAGCATATGGGGCGGAGACTCGAGCATGTCACTCAAATACCCACGATACTCAATGCATACCAGAGCACCCGATGCAAAATCAAGTAGCGAGCACTTGCGCTCAACACTAGTCGCCATATCGTCATCTTTTTTCCTTACTTTTGAAAAAAATCCCAACCCCATCACAACCCCAACCCCAGCCCTAACCCTAGCAGAACCCTAAAGCTAGCACAGCCCTAACCCGAGAGTTTATTTTTTACACCGTTCCTCGTACGGTATAAGTGATTAGACGACTTTATTCTTCGGGTCGGTGCGATTACAGCGATACCAGAATCATATGGGGTTTTTATGATTGACAGCTGTCACACACTAAAAGACGCATTTTTTGTAAAATCTAGTTTTTGCATCGCCATATTTTGAGAGCTATAATTTTTCCATATTTGGGCTGATAGAGTCATATGACAGCTTGTTTTTTGCGGGACAAGTTGACGTTTTTATTGGTGCCATTTTCAGGCATGTGACATTTTTTGATCGCTTTCTATTCCGATTTTTGGGAGGCAGAATAAACAAAAACCAGCAATTCAGGAATTGTTTTTTTTTTTTTTTTTTATTTTGTTCCGCGTGTGGTAAAATTGATAAGGCAGCTTTCTTCTTTGGGTCAGTACGTTTACAGCGGTACCACATTTATATCGTATTTCTATGTTTTGCACTTTTACACAATAAAAGATATTTTATAGAAAATTTTTTTTTTTTGCATCGCTTTATTCTGAGAGCTATAACTTTTTGATTTTTCGGATGATGGAGCTGTAGGCAGCTTGTTTTTTGCGGGACAAAATGACGTTTTCAGTGGTACCATTTTTATTTATATTCGTCTTTTTGATTGCGTGTTATTCCATTTTTTGTTTGGCAGTATGAAGATAAAGCATTGTTTTTTGCTTCGTTTTTTTTTTTTTTACCGTGTTCACTGAAGGGGTTAACTAGTGGGACAGTTTAATAGGTCAGGTTGTCCGGATGCGGCGATACCAAATATGTGTACTTTTTTTGCTTGTTTGCTTTTTTTTCATAATAATATTTATTGATGGGTACATTATATTTTTATTTCTGGTGGATTATTATTATTATTTTTTTTTTAAATATTTTTACAATTTTTTTTTTCACTTTCTGACAGTTTTTACACTTTTTTACTTTGTCCCACTGTGGGACTTTCTCTTTTTTTATTCTGATCGCCTGCATAGCATAGGGATGGAGCACCATCCCTGTGCCATGAAGGCAGTCAGCGCTGCACAGTGAGATTGTTTGGTCGTGCACTGTGCATGACCAAACAATGTTCCTGCTAAATGGTGACCCGGATGTTGTCATGACGACATCGGGTCGTCATGGCAACACCCGGGAAGCCCCGGCAGACAGCGCTGGAGGCCGGAAGAGGAGGTGAGTATTGCGATCACCTCCCCTTGCCACCGCAATGCTGCGATTGACTTCGATCGCAGCATTGAGGGGGTTAATGTGCCGGGAGCGGTGCGGGACAGCTCCCTGCACATAGTACCGGGTGTCAGCTGTGACAATCAGCTGACACCCGGCGGCGATCGCGCCCGCACAGACTGTGTGGGTGCGCGATTGCCATGACGTACTAATACGGGTCAGGCTCTTAAAGCCCAGGGCACAGACGCGTATTAGTAAGTCATGGGCTGTAAAGGGGTTAATGAATCAGAGCCAATATAGATTGCCAATCATGGGCCAATTCTTTGTGCCAGAGAGCCCCTGGCGACAATACATGCTGATGGCCTATCAGAGGCCAGCAGCTGACGTCGGCATGCATGTGAAGGCGAGCATGGCAGTGACGTCATACACTCCTGTCGCCTGCCAAAGTCAGCTGCCGGCTTTACAAGAGGACGCTGCTCGGTGGGAGAGCGAGGGGCAGGTGAGTATTTATTTATTTATTTTAAATCAGTGGTCATGCTAGTGACTCGCCCCCAGGGCCGTGGGTTACTCGGCAGCCGGGCCTTATGGCTGCTTTCGGGGAAGAGATCACGGTGGCTGGCCCGTTGCCGTGACCCAGGGCGGTCAGTGCAAAAAGGGGATATTTATAGGGGATTTGTCGTGACGCCACCTGTGGTGCCTGGTGAGGATCACCAGCGCTGCGACAGTCCTCTGAGGCAGATGATAGGGCAGCTTGAGATGGAATGGCTCCCCACAGGTGTTGTAGTGCAGGGAGGGAAATGGCACCGGCGAAAGAAAGG
Source organism: Phyllobates terribilis (assembly GCF_046119375.1). Classification (NCBI taxonomy): domain Eukaryota; kingdom Metazoa; phylum Chordata; class Amphibia; order Anura; family Dendrobatidae; genus Phyllobates; species Phyllobates terribilis. The sequence continues at coordinate 15,803,033 of NW_027362787.1, forward strand.
AGCGGAGGCAGCTCAGTGCACTCATCCAAGATTTACTCACAGTTCTTAGACAGTCCACAGGTGCACTGTACTGATGCAAGCCTCCCGCGTCGCGCCACGTTCACCGGGCAGGGGTTCCATCCTTCCTCAGGCAGTTCGGGTGTACAGAACCCCACTTTCTTATGTACCTCTCTAGACCGACTTCACGCTGGGTCTTACTCCCTCCTGCCCTGCGCTTCCCACTGTGAATCCTGTTCGGGTGGCTGCGAGGTCCCCCCTGTCCGTCGGAGTTGCATAGACCTGCTTGACCTCACTTGGATTGAAGTGGGGGTTTGGCTCCTGGCTATAGAAGTCAGAAGCCTCCGGTTTTTCCAGCCGAGGCCTGAAGCTGCACGACTGGGCCAGGGGCCGGTCCCCTTCTTGCGGCCTAGATCCTCCTGACACTTGGCAGGTTCGGGGTGTATGGGTGCCGCCTGCACTCGCCGTATTCCCCTAGGATCCCTTCTACAGAACAGAGCTTACTCCCTGCTCCCCTCCTGGGCCTCAGTCCTGGGCCCTTGTAGTGGAGCAGAGCTCCTACAGAGACTCTGCTCCCACACTGTTCCTCTGAACCACACTCCTCAACTCCCTGCTCTTGTTAAGATGTCTACCTTTTTATATATCTACTGTATGAGTGCTCCCATAAACTACTTCCTCCACCCACACCCACTACTGGTTCCCCCTAACTTTGGGTTCCCCCCACCCCAGCCAGGGTCAGGGCTCAGCAGAAAACTACATTGCCTCTTGCCCCTCCTGCTGGCCTGGGGTAGTGTAGTGTTGGATGTAGGTGTTGGGGTTCCGTGCAGCACTTCCTCCTTACCTGAGAGAAGGGAGACACCACACCTCTGGGTGAGGTGCAGTACCTCTGTGGTGACCAAACCCTCAGGGGCGCCACACTACTACATGGATGACTATGGAGATGCATTATACTTTATGGATGACTATGGGGCTGCATTATAGTACATGGATGATTATGGGCTGTGTATTATAATTTATGGATGACTATAGGGTGCATTATGTTTTATGGATGACTATGGGGTGCATTATATTTTATGGATGACTATGGGGGTGCATTATAGTACATGGATGACTATGGGCTGTGCATTATACGTTATGAATGACTATGGATTGTGCATTATAATTTATGGATGACTATGGGGTGCACTATACTACATGGATGACTATGGGCTGTACATTATACTTTATGGAGGACTAATGGCTGTGTATTATATTATATGAAGGATATGGGCTGTGTATTATGCTAATATGGATGACTATGGGCTGTGCAGTGTATTATATGGAGGACTATGGGATGTATTATACAATATAAAGGACTATGAGATGTCCATTATACTTCTTCTATGGAGCCCCGTGACTTTTACGTACGCCCCTGATGAGCATAGTTTATTTTCTTCTATACATTAAAGAACAGTAGCAGAATGGGGAAAATATACCAGGATGAGGGATATACTGTATATACCAGAATGGGCCGGGGATAAGGGACATATACCAGAATGGACGATATAAATACCAGGATGGGGCCAGGATGAGGGACATATATACCAGGATGAGCGATATACGGTATATACCAGGATGGAGGACGCGCATATATATATATATATATATATATATATATATATATATATATATATATATAATATATATATATAATTGTCTTATCCCGTCTGTCTGTCTGTCTTTCTGTCCAGGAAATCCCACGTCGCTGATTGGTCAGGCCGCGGCCAATCAGCGACGCGGGATTTCAGAACAAGATGGCGGCCGTTAGCGGATCACCCTCACACGCTCACCCTCAGATGCTCACCCTCAGACGCTCACGCTCTGACGCTCACGCTCTGATGCTCACGCTCGGACGCTCACCCTCAGATGCTCACGCTCTGACGCTCACGCTCGGACGCTCACGCTCTGACGCTCACGCTCGGACGCTCACACTTGGACGCTCACGCTCAGGCTCTGACGCTCACGCTTTGACGCTCACCCTCGGACGCTCACTTTCAGACCCTCACCCTCGGACGCTCACCCTCGGACGCTCACCCTCGGACGTTCACCCTCGGACGCTCACCCTCAGACACTCACGCTCAGACACTCACTCTCGGACGCGCACGCTCGGACGCTCACGCTCAGACGCTCACGCACTGACGCTCTCGCTCTGACGCTCACGCTCGGACGCTCACGCTCTGACGCTCACGCTCGGACGCTCACGCTCAGACGCTCACGCACTGACGCTCTCGCTCTGACGCTCACACGCTCACACTCACGCTCGGACGCTCACGCTCTGACGCTCAGGCTCTGACGCTCAGGCTTTGACGCTCACCCTCGGACACTCACCCTCAGACGCTCACCCTCGGACGCTCACCCTCGAACGCTCACCCTCAGACGCTCACACGCTCACCCTCACACACTCTCATTCTCACGCTCACATTCTCACGCTCACCCTCACACACTCCCGCTCCCACGCTCACCCTCCCACGCTCACCCTCACACCCGCTCCCACGCTCACCCTCACACGCTCCCACGCTCACCCTCACACGCTCACACTGTGCTAGCCGGTCATCTCCCTCACACGCTCACCCTGTGCTAGCCGGTCATCTCCCGGCTGCTCGCAGCAGAAGTACGCCGACCGGCGGCCTCACTCCCCGGTCCTCCAAAATTCATTAGGGGCCCCAGGGGGATACATTGGGGGGTTAATTTAAAGTAGTGCACAACCCATTTAAACACGATTTCGCTGATTAGTCGCGCCCGGTCGGACGCATACATATTCTAGAATACCCGATGCGTTAGAATCGGGCCACCATCTAGTATATATATATATATATATATATATATATATATATATAATATAATAATTCATTCAAGATGGAAGGGGGACCCGGTCCAGATCTTGCACTCGGACCCATTGGACTCTAGTTACGCCACTACATGCAGCTATAACCAGTCAGTCAAATGGGTACATACAGTACTGTGCAATATTTTTAAACAGGTATCGAAAAATGCTGCAAAACAACATCAAAGCATCAGGTATACTTGCATACAGTTTTGTGAAGGACCTCAACAAGGAGACTGTTCCCAATATCTTGGCTCACTAAAAAATAACCACAGATCTTCTGTGGATGAAGGCTTGGACAAAAATACTTCTGTCTCTCTATGTAATCCAAGACAGACTTGATGATTTTGAGATCAGTGTTCTGTGGGGGCCATATCATCACTTCCAGGTTCGTTGTTCTTTTTTATACTGTAGATAGTACTTAGTCAAATTGGCTTTATGTTTGGGGTCATTGTCCTACTTTTTAGGTATTGTGGTTCTGTGCTCCCATCTGGGAATGGATCAAGTCCAGTGCTACGCTACTCCGGTCGCAGGGGTCACCATTGTCCTGACTCTGCAGGCGAAGCTACTACGCATGCAGGAAAACCGTCTCAATCGTATGGAGCATTGCGCTCTGGAGTAGTAGGATTTGTGAGGATGCGGGACGCCGTATCTCCCACTGATATAATGCTCGGTTGCCAGGCAACACACTATACTGCTGTGTCTGGCACTAGGCAGTGGTGGGATTGGGTCCAAGCTGCTTTGCAAGTTAGCAGGGAGTGGTTGTCGTGGGATGATTGAGAGGTATTCAACATGTGATCATTAGGTGGGCTATTTAACCCTGTTCCCTGCTCAGTCCTTTGCTGTTTATTACAGTTTCAATGTGCTGTGGTGGTGAGGGGTGCTATCATTATTAGTTGTTATCTTTCCAGCGTTTTGTCTTAGGAGTCTTCTCTTTCCCTTTTAATTTTTCCTAGGTGTTCTTACAGAGGTACCCACCTGGTTCTTGACTAGGCACCGGCCGTGTCACCAGACGCCAGCTGGCTGGCGACAGTGGACCTGGGAAGGCTCTGCCAAAGTCCCCCTTCCATCACTGGGAGCTGAGTGAAAAGTGTTCCCGGTCCTAAAGACGCCAAGTGCGTCTGTCCCTGCGGATTTGCTGGTTTGGTGCCAGTCTTGCTGGGTCTTTCTGCATTAGCGCATTACACTGCTGAATAATAAATTTAGAGTCAGTCAGACGCTTAACTGATGGTATTGCATGATGGATAATTATTAGTGTTGAGCGAGTATGTTCTGTTAACCCTTTCGGCGAGTATGCTTGGGCCGAGCACCGAGTAGTTACAGCTGCTCAGTGTTATGTTTGAATCACTCCCGTGTGCATGATTTGCGACTGTTTGACAGCTTTAGTACATGTAAGGATGTCTATTTCTTACACATTCCTCACATGTATTAAACCGAACTGAATTATGATGTTGGAAATCGGGAGTTGCTGGCTATTAAACTCGCGTTTGAACATTGGAGTCATTTTTTGGAAGGCGCTAGATTTCCTATTCAGCTTTTCACAGATCATAAGAATTTGGTTTATCTGGATGCTGCCAAGCGCTTGAATGCCCGTCAAGCTAGGTGGGCACTTTTTTTTTCTCGGTTTAATTTTTCTGTTACCTATATCCCTGGTACTAAGAATGTTAAAGCCGATGCTTTATCTCGCAGCTTCTCTCCTACGGTCAGTGCTGAGGAGGAGGAGAGCATTTTACAGAAAGGAGTTGTGGTGGCGGCTTTGGACTCCGTTTTGGAGAATGGGATTCTGAAAGCTCAAGATGATGCTCCATCTAACACTCCCCATGGTGAGGTTGTTTGTGCCTGGAGCCTTTAGGAGAGATTTGTTTGTGGAGTGTCATGAGTCTCTGTTGGCAGGTCATCCAGGAATTTCGGAGACTAAGAGACTGATCAGTCACAGTTTTTGGTGGCCTGGATGGCAGAAGGAAGTCATCAAGTGGGTGCGTCAGGGTACTGTGTGCGCTAGGTCAAAGGCTTCACATACTCCTGCTGCAGGGTTGCTTTGCCTTCTGGAGGTTCCTAGTGCGCCTTGGACGCATCTCACTATGGATTTTATTACTGATCTTCCTGTGTCCGAGGGTTTTACTGTCATCTGGGTGGTCGTGGACCGTTTTAGTAAGATGTGTCATTTGGTTCCATTCATTAAGTTGCCCTGCGCCAAGACACTCGCTAAGGCATTTGTTAAGGAGATTGTCAAGCTCCATGGCGTTCCCACGGATATTGTTTCTGATAGAGGACCTCAGTTTGTGGCTCGCTTTTGGCGTGCTTTTTGTGACAGGTTGGGAGTCCATTTGTCATTTTTGTCTGGTTATCATCCTGAGTCTAATGGACAGACTGAAAGAAAGAACCAGGATGTTGAGCAGTTTTTGCGTTGCTTTGTGGCGGACAATCAAGAGGTGTGGTCGGAGTTTCTGCCTCTCGCAGAATTTGCTCTTAACAGTCATACACCCTCCTCTGCTGGGTGTTCTCCTTTTTTTTGTTGTACTGGGAGACATCCGTCTTTTGGTTCGTTCTCCAAATTGGGGTCGGCGGTGCCGGAGGAGGAGAATTTTTCCGGTGATTTGGAGAGAGTTTGGACTAATGTACGTTGTAACCTTCAAGAGGCTAACAAAAAGTCCAAGAAGTATTTTGACAGGAAACGTAAGGTTTTGTTTACGGTGGGTGACATGGTTTGGTTATCCTCGAAGAACCTGCGGTTGAGGATTCCCTCTAAAAAACTAAAGTTTGTGGGTCCATTTAAAGTGCTTCAGGTTGTTAACCCGTCTGCTGTTAGGTTGGATGTCCCTACTTCCTGGAAGATTAATCCTGTGTTTCACGTTTCCTTCTTGAAAAAGGCTGACGTATCTAATAGGGACGACACTGTCACAGTTCCTCCTGTGGTGGAAGACGGCGAATATGAAATTTCTCGTATTTTGAATTCTAGATGGCATAGAGGGAAATTACAGTATCTTGTCTCCTGGAAGGGTTTCGGTCCCGAAGACAACTCCTGGGTAAGGACGGATGATGTCTCTGCTCCTAGGCTTGTTAAAGCTTTCCACAGGAGCTTTCCTGATAGGCCTGGGCCTGGAGGATCCAGAGGATCCTCATAGAAGAGGGGGTACTGTTAGAACCCTCCTGTTAGTTTTTGCTATCTTGTGTTTTGCGGTCACGTGACCATCTGCCTGTATATTCCAGCTCCACCCTTCTGGCTTTGCTGGACTTCAGTGTTGTTTGACTGTTTTGCTAGCCTGGTGCTTCGGTGCCTATCTCTGTCAGTTTGCTTGGTCCTCTTGGACCTCTAGTACTTTTTGTCAATTTGTCTTTTGTGTTCTACAACAATTTCTGTTTAGGAGGTGTCCCATTTTTGTCCCAGTCCTTAGTTCTTTAGGGACCCCTCCCTTAATTCTATAGGTCTTCGTTCAGACTAGCCGAGGACAAAGGTGGGTCTGTTCACTAGGAACAAGCAGCCCGCTACATCATAGGGATTCAGCTTAGTCTTACTGTAGGGACAGCTTTCCCCTATCTTTCCTTAGTTCTTGTTGCAGATCACAACACACATAGCCTTACTTTGTTATTTAGATAGACAGATATATAGATAGAGGGCTGCCACCAGGAATTTCAGGGCCCAATATTGGCAACATTTTCGAGCTCCCTTGAGACTCCGCCCAGGCTCCACCCCAGCTCCACCTCCACCCCTCGAAACTTCCACAGTCCCACCACCCAATCTTGGAAAAACTCCACTTCTGCACCACGCCCTCACCAATCACAGATTTACAGTTCCCACTGAACCATATATCATATACATAGCCAGCAACTTTTGTTTTGGCCAAAAGATTTTTTTAATCAGCCACCACGACAAGTTAGACTCTTTTGGCTGGGCCCTACTCTACTCTAACCTATTAAACCTTTCTTAAAATATCCAACACTCTTTTTAGGTATATTTTTATTTCTTTTTCTTTAAAGGAATGTGTCACATACATTTTTTAAAATGACTAATAATATCACATTCAAGGAACAAATACCATCACACCATGGCCGGACCACAATTTACCATCACATAGTCACCAAATAATACCACATACAAGGTATACTGCCACACCAGGACCAGAACACATATTACCACCACATAGTGATCAAATAATGCCACATACAAGGAACAAATACCGGCATACCATGGCCAGACCACATATTACCACCACATAGTGACCGAATAATACCACAAGCAAGGAACAAATACCACCACACCATGACCATACCACATATTACCACCAAATGGTCACCAAATAATACCACATATACACTGTGTGCAGAATTATTAGGCCAATAAGTATTTTGATCACATGATAATTTTTATACATGTTGTCCTACTCCAAGCTGCATAGGCTTGAGAGTCAACTACCAATTAAGTAAATCTGGTGATGTGCATCTCTGTAATGAGGAGAGGTGTTGACTAATGACATCAACACCCTATATAAGGTGTGCTTAATTATTAGGCAACTTCCTTTCCTTTGGCAAAATGGGTCAGAAGAGAGATTTGACGGGCTCTGAAAAGTCCAAAATTGTGAGATGTCTTACAGAGGGATGCAGCAGTCTTGAAATTTCCAAACTTTTGAAGCGTGATCACCGAACAATCAAGCATTTCATGGCAAATAGCCAACAGGGTCGCAAGAAGCGTGTTGGCCAAAAAAGGCGCAAAATAACTGCCCATGAATTGAGGAAAATCAAGCGTGAAGCTGCCAAGATGCCATTCGCCACCAGCTTTGCCATATTTCAGAGCTGCAACGTTACTGGAGTATCAAAAAGCACAAGGTGTGCGATACTCAGGGACATGGCCAAGGTAAGGAAGGCTGAAAAACGACCACCTTTGAACAACAAACATAAGATAAAATGTCAAGAATGGGCCAAGAAATATCTTAAGACTGATTTTTCAAAGGTTTTATGGGCTGATGAAATGAGAGTGACTCTTGATGGGCCAGATGGATGGGCCAGAGGCTGGATCAGTAAAGGGCAGAGAGCTCCACTCCGACTCAGACGCCAGCAAGGTGGAGGTGGGGTACTGGTATGGGCTGGTATCATCAAAGATGAACTTGTGGGACCTTTTCAGGTTGAGGATGGAGTGAAGCTCAACTCCCAGACCTACTGCCACTTTCTGGAAGACAACTTCTTCAAGCAGTTGTACAGGAAGAAGTCGGTATCGATCAAAAAAACATGATTTAAATGCAGGACAATGCTCCATCACATGCATCCAACTACTCCACAGCGTGGCTGGCCAGTAAAGGTCTAAAAGAAGAAAAAATAATGACATGGCCCCCTTGTTCACCTGATCTGAACCCCATAGAGAACCTGTGGTCCATCATAAAATGTGAGATCTACAGGGAGTGAAAACAGTACACCTCTCGGAAGAGTGTCTGGGAGGCTGTGGTGGCTGCTGCACGCAATGTTGATCGAAAACAGATCAAGCAACTGACAGAATCTATGGATGGAAGGCTGTTGAGTGTCATCATAAAGAAAGGTGGCTATATTGATCACTAATTTTTTTGGTTTTTGTTTTTGCATGTCAGAAATGTTTATTTCTATATTTTGTGCACTGATATTGGTTTACCTGGTGAAAATAAACAAGCGAGATGGGATTATATTTGGTTTTTATTAAGTTGCTTAATAATTCTGCACAGTAATAGTTACCTGCACACACAGATATCCTCCTAAGATAGCCAAATCTAAAAAAAAAAACCCACTCCAACTTCCAAAAATATTAAACTTGGATATTTATGAGTCTTTTGGGTTGATTGAGAACATAGTTGTTGATCAATAATAAAAATAATCCTCTAAAATACAACTTGCCTAATAATTCTGCACACAGTGTAAGGGACAAATACCGCCACACCATGACCGGACCACATATTACCACCACATAGTGACTGAATACTACAATACTGATCATTAATAAAAAAAAATAAAAAAAAATACTAATATTACCATAAGTGCCATTATACACAGGAGCTCTCTACATAGTAGACGGTGTATAGTGTAAGTGTAGAGGTAATACAGTGATCACCAGTGACATTATACACAGGAGCTCTGTATATAGTGTCAGTGTACAGGTAATACAGTGATCACCAGTGACATTATGCACAGGAGCTCGGTATATAGTGTCAGTGTACAGGTAATACAGTGATCACCAGTGACATTATGCACAGGAGCTCTGTATATAGTGTCAGTGTACAGGTAATACAGTGATCACCAGTGACATTATGCACAGGAGCTCTGTATATAGTGTCAGTGTACAGGTAATGCAATGATCACCAGTGACATTATGCACAGGAGCTCTGCATATAGTGTCAGTGCACTGGTAATACAGGGATCACCAGTGACATTATACATAGGAGCTGTGTATATAGTGTACAGGTAATACAGTGATCACCAGTGACATTATACACAGGAGCTCTGCATATAGTGTACAGGTAATACAGTGATCACCAGAGACATCATACATAGGAGCTGTGTATATAGTGTACAGGTAATACAGTGATCACCAGTGACATTATGCACAGGAGCTCTGTATATAGTGTCAGTGTACAGGTAATATAGTGATCACCAGTGACATTATACACAGGAGCTCTGTATATAGTGTCATTGCACAGGTAATACAGTGATCACCAGTGACATTATGCACAGGAGCTCTGCATATAGTGTCAGTGTACAGGTAATACAGTGATCACCAGTGACATTATACACAGGAGCTCTGTATATAGTGTCAGTGTACAGGTAATACAGTGATCCCCAGTGACATTATGCACAGGAGCTCTGTATATAGTGTCAGTGTACAGGTAATATAGTGATCACCAGTGACATTATGCACAGGAGCTCTGCATATAGTGTCAGTGTACAGGTAATACAGTGATCACCAGTGACATTATGCATAGGAGCTCTGTATATAGTGTCAGTGTACAGGTAATATAGTGATCACCAGTGACATTATACACAGGAGCTCTGTATATAGTGTCATTGTACAGGTAATACAGTGATCACCAGTGACATTATGCACAGGAGCTCTGCATACAGCGTCATTGTACAGGTAATACAGTGATCACCAGTGACATTATACACAGGAGCTCTGTATATAGTGTCAGTGTACAGGTAATACAGTGATCCCCAGTGACATTATGCACAGGAGCTCTGTATATAGTGTCAGTGTACAGGTAATGCAATGATCACCAGTGACATTATGCACAGGAGATTTGCATATAGTGTCAGTGTACTGGCAATACAGTGATCACCAGTGACATTATACATAGGAGCTGTGTATATAGTGTACAGGTAATACAGTGATCACCAGTGACATTATACACAGGAGCTCTGCATATAGTGTACAGGTAATACAGTGATCACCAGTGAAATTATACATAGGAGCTCTGTATATAGTGTCAGTGTACAGGTAATACAATGATCACCTGTGACATTATACACAGGAGCTCTGTATATAGTGTCAGTGTACAGGTAATACAGTGATCACCAGTGACATTATGCACAGGAGCTCTGCATATAGTGTCAGTGTACAGGTAATACAGGGATCACCAGTGACATTATACATAGGAGCTGTGTATATAGTGTACAGGAAATACAGTGATCACCAGTGACATTATGCACAGGAGCTCTGCATATAGTGTCAGTGTACAGGTAATACAGTGATCACCAGTGACATTATACACAGGAACTCTGTATATAGTGTCAGTGTACAGATAATACAGCGATCACCAGTGACATTATGCACAGGAGATTTGCATATAGTGTCAGTGTACAGGTAATACAGTGATCACCAGTGACATACACAGGAGCGCTGTACATTAGTATATAGCGTATAGTGTCATTGTACAGAGAACACACTGACTCACAAGTGACGTCCTTCATCTTCGCTTTCATCCAGCACAGACCGACTTCTTCCAGCCAGGACTCGTCTCTGCATAAAATAGCACACAGTTATCTAGAGCACATTCCCCAATTTCTACATTACGCAGCTGAATACAGATGTGCACCCACCATTAATATATAATTAGTTATTATGCAACCCACCATTCCAAATACAAATTGTAATCCACCACGGCCCCCCCACTAACTGTAAATAGCCACTTTCTCCACCCCATAAATATACAAATTAAATAGCACCTGTACTCTTTCCCAATTCATTACCAGTCACACTCCTGCATCCTCAACACCCCCCACTCTGTACCTCCCGCTCCCCCAATTCATTATATTTACATGAACCCCTCCACTCCAGTTCATTATGTCATGTTCGTGCTCTCTCCCAACCTCTATTCATAATCATTTATTCTCCCCCACTCCCAATTCATCATTTGCTCTCCCCCAGTCCCAATTCATTATTTGCTCTCCCCCACTCCCAATTCACCATTAGCTCTCCCCACCCCCCATTCAACATTTGCTCTCCCCACTCCAAATTCACCATTAGCTCTCCCCACTCCCAATTCACCATTTGCTCTCCCCACTCCCAATTCACCACTAGCTCTCCCCACCCCGCACTCCCAATTCACCATTTGCTCCCCCACCCCCACTCCCCATTTGCTCTCCCCACCCGCACTCCCAACTCATGATTTGCTCTCCCCACCCTCCACTCCCAATTCACCATTTGCTCTCCCCACCCTCCACTCCCAATTCACCATTAGCTCTCCCCACCCTCCACTCCCAATTCACCATTTGCTCTCCCCACCCGCACTCCTAATTCACCATCTGCTCTCTACCCCCCACTTCCAATTCAACGTTTGGTCTCCCCACCCCCCACTCCCAATTCACTATTTGCTCCATTCACCATTAGTTCTCCCTCCCCCTATTCCCAATTCACCATTTGCTCTTCCCACCCCCAATTCATCATGTGCTCTCCACACTCCCAATTCACCATTAGCTCTCACTACCACTCCCTCCCAATTGACCATTTGCTCTCCCGACTCCCAATTTACCATTAGCTCTGCCCACCCCCACTGCACCATTTGCTCTCCCCACCCCCCACTCCCAATTCACCATTTGCTCTCCCCACCCCCAATTCACCATTTTCTCTCCCCACCCCAACTTCATAATTTGCTCTCCCCACCCCCACTTCAACATTTGCTCTCCCCACCCCCCTCTCTCAATTAATCATTTGCTCTCCCCACCCACTCCCAATTCATAATTTCCTCTCCTCACCCCCCCATTCAGCATATGCTCTCCCCACCCCCCACTTCCAATTCACCATGTACTCTCCCCACCCCCCAGATCATTATCTGCTCTCCCCAGCCCCAATTCACCATGTGCTCTCCCCATCCCCCACTCGCAATTCACCATTTGCTCTCTCCACCCCCACCTTCAATTCATAATTTGCTCTCCCCATCCACCATGTGTTCTCCCCACCCCCAATTAATAATGTGCTCTATCCACTCCTCACTCCCAATTCACCATGTGCTCTCATAGTTACATAGTTTATAAGGCCGAAAAAAGACAAGCGTCCATCCAGTTCAGTCTATTTCTTGTGCACTGCAGCTATTCCGCAGCGTTGATCCAGGGGAAGGCAAAAAAAAACCATGCGGTATAGGCCAATTTACATCATTGAGGAAAAATTCACTTCCCGACTCCAATCTGGCAGTCAGATTAAATCCCTGGATTAATTAACTATCACTAAGCATAAGATGTAATTTTATTGTTCTCAAGAAAGGCGTCCAGGCCTCTCTTGAACTCATTAAGTGAGTTGGACATCACCACTTCCTCTCCCAGAGAGTTCCAGAGTCTCACGGCTCTGACCGTAAAGAATCCCCTTCTATGCTGGTGCAGGAACCTCCTTTCCTCCAGACGCATAGTGTGCACCTTCGTCTTTGTCACCATCCTTGGTATAAACAGGTCATGGGAGAGATCTCTGTACTGCCCCCTGATGTATTTATGCATGTTTATGAGGTCTCCCCTAAGCCTTCTCTTTTCCAACGTAAATAGGCCTAATTTTGACAACCTCTCTGGGTATTCTAGTCCCTCCATTCCCTTTATTACCTTAGTCGCCCTCCTTTGTACCCTCTCTAGCTCCAATATGTCTTTCCTGAGCACCGGAGCCCAGAACTGTGCACAATATTCTAAGTGCGGCCTTACCAGCGCTTTATACAGAGGAAGAACAATGTTCTGATCATATGCCCCTATTCCTCTTCTGATGCATGCCATGACTCTATTTGCCTTCGCAGCTGCTGCCTGACACTGGGCACTCCAATTTAATTTGCTGTTAACCAAGACGCCCAGGTCCTTCTCCATGTCAGATTTCCCCAACAGTTTCCCATTTAATATGTATGGGTGACTGCTGTTTTTCTTTCCCATGTGCATGACCTTACATTTATCGGCATTGAACCCCATTTGCCATTTTTTGGCCCAACTCCCCAATTTATCTAAATCCTCCTGTAGCTGTGCCCTATCCTCATCTGTATTAACTACTTTACAAAGTTTAGCATCATCTGCAAATATTGCTATTTTACTATGCAACCCTTCCACTAGATCATTAATAAATATATTAAATAATATAGGGCCCAAGACAGACCCTTGAGGCACCCCGCTAGTAACCCTGACACACCCTGAGCTTACTCCATTGATAACCACCCTCTGTTTCTATCACTCAGCCAGCTATTTACCCACTTGCACACATTATCCCCCAGACCAAGCATTCTCATTTTATATACCAACCTTTTGTGTGGCACGGTATCAAACGCTTTGGAGAAGTCAAGGTATACAACATCCACTGACTCTCCCCGGTCCAGGTGTGAGCTCAAAAAAGATCTCGGTGGATTCGAACTCATGAACTCCTGCTTACAAGACAGGTGCACGAACCCAGTAAGCCACTGGAACATCACTCTCCCCACCCCCCACTTCCAGTTCACCATGTGCTCTCCCCACCCCTCACTCCCAGTTCACCATGTGCTCTCCCCACCCCTTAATTCCAGTTCACCATGTGCTCTCCTCACCCCCCACTTCCAATTCTCCATGTGCTCTCCCCACCCCCGACTCTCAGTACATCATGTGCTTTCCTCACCCCCCACTTCACCATTTGCTCTCCCCACCCCCGACTCTCAGTTCATCATGTGCTTTCCCCACCCCCCACTTCACCATTTGCTCTCCCCACCCCCACTCCAAAATCATCACTTGCTCTCCCCACCCCCAATTCACCTTGTGCTCTCTCCCCCCCCACTCCCAATTCATCATGTGCTCTCCCCTTCCCCCACTCCCTATTCTCCAAGTGCTTTCCCCAACCTCCACTCCCAGTTCATCATGTGCTCTCCCCGAAGACCATTTAATTAATTCTATTAAAAAAAAAAAAAAATTGATACTTACCTCTCATATAATCCCCTGCAGCTGCACTTCTGTACTGGCATCTTGGCCCTCTATGCAGACGCGTACGCGATGATGTCATTGCGTACGCACCTTCACCAGCACGTCCCACAAGAGGCGGAGGGACTGCACGGCCGTTCAGTTTTTATGGCTGTGAGAGCTCCAAGGGTCCCGGCACACGATACCCCAGTGTCGGCACATAAGTAATCAAAAAAGATGGTAGCACTTAGTAGAAAATTACATAAAAAATGGTGTATTTATTGGCCTGTGTGAACAGGTGCCAATGTTTCGGCTCAAAAGCAAGTGGATTTTTAATGCAACCAAACAAGCCTCATCAGGTCTAAGAAATGTATTTATTTTAATAAAATAAACAGTTTGTATTGTGGAGTCTGCTCCACTTCAGAGTTATTACATATATTGGGAATAACTCTTTAACCCCTTCCCACTTAAGGTACTTTTTACTTTCCTGACCAAGCCAAATTTTTTAAACTAATATGTGCCATTTTATGTGGTAATAATTTTTTTCTTGACACATTGTAGTTTACGTTCGTGGTAAATTTAGGTCAATATGATAGACATTTATATAAAAAATATCGGAAATTTGACAAATATTTAGAAAAAGTCTCATTTTTGTACTTTGAATTTTGTATGCCAATGAAATGTCCCATCCCTCAGTTTTTCAGGACCATCTACACATTTGAAAAGATTTTGAGGGACCTATATGTCATGTATACACCTCAAAATATTCAAAACCGTATTCAGAAATTTTGTATAACCCACAGGGCTTCATGCAAAGTTAAATGAAAAATTACTTTTTATTATTATTATTAGCATGTGAAGGTATTTGCAAAGGGGGGTAGCAGAGGA
Organism: Phyllobates terribilis; assembly: GCF_046119375.1. Classification (NCBI taxonomy): domain Eukaryota; kingdom Metazoa; phylum Chordata; class Amphibia; order Anura; family Dendrobatidae; genus Phyllobates; species Phyllobates terribilis. Next base: position 15,818,115 of record NW_027362787.1, read on the forward strand.
ATAGTGAGGCGAGAGATGAACTAGTCGAGCAGCAGAGTTGAGGATGGACTGGAGGGGTGCGAGAGTGTTAGCAGGTAGGCCACAGAGGAGGGTGCTGCAGTAGTCGAGGCGGGAGATGATGAGGGCATGAACATGCAGTTTAATAGATTGAGGGTTGAGGAAAGGATGGATTCTGGGAATACTTTTGAGCTGGAGGCCACAGGAGGTGGCAAGAGCTTGGATGTGGGGTTTGAAGGACAGGGCAGAGTCAAGGGTTACTCCGGGGACAAGGGAAAGTGTGATGTCATTTATTGTGATAGAAAGATCAGGTGGGGAAGATATGCGAGATGAAGGAAAGATGATGAGTTCAGTGTGCTGAAAAAGTTGGCTTATCCTCGAGTATATACGGTATATACTTTAAACTGTAAAGTGTTAGTAACAAGGCAAATCAACAGTAGAACTAATATCAGTAAGCTTGGGATAGCAGAGAAAGTCTTTCACTATTTAACGTTAATGTTCTCTTCACAAAGGTGGTGTGCCCAGTCGTGTGAGTTTCCATGTAAGTTCTCTATGAAGCTCTGGCCCTAGCGGGGATCACTGGGTTTTCCGGCTAGGCCGCAAGTCTCTCTCTGATGTTCACTACTAGGACCAACCCTTCTCAATCACTATGTTTCCACAAAGTAAAATAATAGGAGCTATACTCACCTCCGGTGCTGGCACCATTCCAGCTGGATCACTGAGGGGCTCCCGCAGGAACTGAGCAGTCAATGTCTGTGATCCTAGCTGTTATCTTTAATTAACGCCTTTGATGCCGCAACCTATAGTATCAGTGGCATCTAGGTTGTCAAATAAAGGTAGGGGGTTCTTTTAGTCAACCAACTCACACAATGGCCCCCACAGCTGCAATTGTAAATCATGCCTCGCAGCATGGTGCAATAAAGCTCAACCAGGTTCACGTTCTGTAAAGGAACTAAAGTAAAAAAAGTAAAAACCAAAACGGTTTATAGAAAAAAATAACAAATCCCAGGTCCCGTTCTTTGATGTGGACTTGGGAACTGAGCCGACAAATGATGGCTGCATTATTCAGCCATCATCTGCCTCTAACAGTTGCGAGTGGAGGGAAGCGGCCGTTAACCTGTTATATGCCGCTAACAATCTGTGATGGCAGAATTTACAGTGACTGGTCCAGGTGGGGCACACTGTTCTAACTGTCCCTGCATCATGATTGTGGGGTGCCAATGGGTTGTCATGACAGCTTGAGGTTTTCTGAACACCCCAGTGCTTGTCATGACAATACGCTGTAGTATCGGTGTCTCTGCGCCTTGACAGGCAGAGACGCCGCACCTCTTACCGCCGCGCTCCCCGCCCGGCTTCCTCCGGCGCTCCTGCTTCTGCCGGCGCGCAGCTTCCCGGGCATTGTGCTTAGGGCGCCCTCTTAAAGGGGCCGCGCACGCCGTCCTAAGGAGTCCCCGGCCAATGACCGGAGGACCTCTCATATAAAAGGCACCTCCTCCAAGATGGAGGTGCCCATGCAAGGTTGTAGCTTTGTGTGTTAAACTCTGCTTCAGCCCTCAGGTACTGCTGCCAGCCTGACTACCAGTCCAGCCCGCCAGCTTGACTACAAGTCCAGCCCGCCAGCCTGACTACAAGTCCAGCCCGCCAGCCTGACTACAAGTCCAGCCCGCCAGCCTGACTACAAGTCCAGCCCGCCAGCCTGACTACAAGTCCAGCCCGCCAGCCTGACTACAAGTCCAGCCCGCCAGCCTGACTACAAGTCCAGCCCGCCAGCCTGACTATTAGTCCAGTCCGCCAGCTTGTCTACTCTCCAGCCCGACAGTCTGTCTACAGTCAAGTCCGCCAGTCTGTCTATGGGCCTTGCCCGCCTGCTTACCTGGAAGCACCTGCCTGTTACCTGCCGTGCCTACCAGTCAGCCTATCTGGAGGCTCCTGCTTGTTACCTGCTGTGTCTGCCAGTCCGCCTACCCGGATCACCCGTCAGCCTGCCTGCCGTGCTCATCTGCTGTACCGGTCAGTCCCTGCCTTCTGACCCGTGGAAGTCACCTGCTCTCATACAAGTTTGGTCCCAGAGTAGCACCTGGTCTCTCTGCTCGGTCCTTCCCTGGTCACGGAGTCGATTGAGCCGCCGTATGACCTTGGTCAGTCCGAGTTGACAGCTACTTACGCCCCTCTGGTCCCTCCTTGCACCGCAGCACAGAGGTTCCACCACCCGGATCCGTAACATACTCCTTTGAACACATGCCTGTGGAGAGTAGGAGACTGTGATTTTTGCTACATACTGAAGCAGGGCTGCCACCAGGAATTTCAGCACCCCATACTGGCAACATTTCCGGGCACCCTTAAGACAACACACCAGCCCCGCCTCCACCCCTCAAACTTTCCACCGTCCCACCTCCCACGCTTGGAAAAACTCTGCTTCTGCACCTCGGTTTCACCAATCACACATAAACAGTTCCCATCGAACACCATATCACATACACAGCCATCAGCTTTTGTTTTGGCCAAAAGATTTTTTAAGCCTGCCACCACGACAAGGTAGACTCTTTTGGCAGGGCCCTACTCTACTCTAACCTATTAAACATTTCTTAAACTATCCAATATTCTTTTTAGGTATATTTTGCTTATTTTTCTTTAAGGGAATGAGTGACGTACATTTTTTAAACTAATTGATACCAGATTGTGATAATTTTTTTATAATCTGTATTTCTGACTTCAGATTATTGTATCCTGCTTTCTGTACATTTATGGCAATCTGCTGTCTTGCCTGTTTGGAGATATGAACAATAGACATATGGATGTATATATATCACAAGACAAAATAGGGGACTCTAATTCCTAGGGAGAGTTTTCTATACATGTTCTCATGTTTAGTGACATGCAGATGTCATTGTGCAGGAAAGGGGAAGAGGTGAGCTGTGACACGACCTAATGTGAATGGTGGATTCTGTTATCTCTCATTGTAATCCTGCTGGCTATGATAATGAGGTGACTGCTGAAAAGGAATCTCTTCTGGACGTGTTATTCTATTAGAAAAGCAATTTCTGTTTATTTATTATTTGTGATATAAGGGGTGACAAACTTTAAAGTAAATTCTTCCAAAAAGTTAAACTATGATTAAAAGGATTGCCAATTTTCTGGTTATTCTTGACCAATGTGTTTGAGATGATGATAAGGCACTTAGTATTATGGTCTTTCTTGAACTTCGGCACTAAATACGAAATATGGGAAATAGACTATATTTCTATGTTGAATTTCTGCATTAAGGGCCTTTTATTCATCTCACACACACATTGGTTAAGAATAACCAGAGCATGGTCAATGCCCTTAACATAAAAGTTTTGTAAAACATTCCCACTAAACATTTCACTAATTAAATCTATTTTTCATAAGAGTCATTTAGTTAAATCCTTTGGTCAATTATGTAAAGTGCAAAATTATAATGTAACAAAACAAACAAAACAAAGACAAAACGTATAACCAATTAATACAATGAAAATAAGGTCATTTTGTGAGGTCAGAAAACATATTAAAACAACAAACAGTATTGCACACGATCTAAGGAAATGAACCATAATAATAAAGACGTATTTCCATAAATTCAAGAACAACAAACAATAGTGCGCTCTATCCTAAAAACTGAGCCCTAATATTAAATGGGTATTCCCATCTGGGGTACGGATAGTGCATCGCAGGGTCAGTCAGGTGCAGGTCTCAGAACTGAAACATTACTATCCGATCTGTTACATCTGTCTAATGCTAGGACTTTGGGTCAGTAATCCCGCAGTCAGGCTAGGACACTCATCCATAATACAGGGGAACATACATGGCAATAACACACTAATGTAAAACTGGCTGCAATGTAGAAGATGTGAAGATGCAAATTTACATGTATGGAACAGGCAGTCGTTTTACCTGCTGGTTAGAAAAATCCTTAATCAGGTCTTTAATATTCAGGTGTCTGGCGAGCTCATGCTCAATTGACAGAAGGGCTCGGCTGTTTAACCGTTGTTCCATCATTGTAGAATGCAGATAGTTCTTGAGAGTTTGCTAATGCTATCTCTCCTTCTGCTACTCAAAGTGGTTGGGTGATAAAAATTCTTGCAATACACACCTCTCCAAATCTTGAAGCTCGAATTTGTAGATGGCGTTTAGTAAAGCCAGTGGACCCATGTTTTCTGTAAATGTAGCTTCATAAACTTTCCGAAGACGTTGCTACTCAGAAAGTAACGGTGATGTGAGATCTACCTGCCTTCCCATGGGTTGTTCCATCTCTTGCTATTATTTTGAATTATTTGGTTCTTTCCTAGAATGGGTGGTTAAGTATGAAACAGGTTCCTCCGCTATAATCCATTATCTTGACGATTTTCTTTTTGTGGGACCACCAGATTCCAGGTCCTGTCAATTTTTGCTGGACAATTTTATTTTTTTCGCGTCGTATTTTGGCGTTCCCTTATCCAGTGGAAAAACTTTTGCTACTACTTCGCTATCCTTTTTAGGAATTGAGATTGATTCCGTTGCCATGGTTTTTCGCCTTCCCTCAGAAAAAAATTCAAAATTGCTGTCCCAGATTGAAGGATTCTGTTCTGTCCTCAAAGTAACACTATGTCAAATGCAGTCCATGCTAGGCCTCCTTAACTTTGCTTGCACAGTAATGCCTATGGGGAGAATTTTTTCCAGACGTTTATCCCTCTCGACCAAAAGCATCAAGCTTCTCCATCATAGAATTCGGATAAAACCTCCTTTGAAAGCAGACTTGCTGGTTGGGAAGGAGTTCCTCTTGTCCTATAATGGATATACATGCTTTTAGTCATCGGAATTGACTAATGAGGATCTCTCCCTTTTTTCCGATGCCGCTGGATCTACTGGTTTCAGTGTCATTTTTGGAGACCAATGGTGTGCCGAACCTTGGCCGGAATCTTGGCGCACTGAGGGCTGGGTTAAAAACCTTACTTGGTTAGAGTTATTTCCTATCATCACAGCCATTTCTTTATGGGGCCCATCCCTCAGGGATAAACGGATCTGTTATTGGACTGACAATATGAGTATTGTACATGCCATAAATCACTTGTCATCCTCATCTCCCCTGGTTATCAAATTACTCAGATTCCTGGTATTAAAATGCTTACGTTTAAACATCTGGTTTTAAGCTCGCCATGTTCCGGGTACAAATAATGTCATTGCTGATTCTCTTTCTCGTTTCGATTGGCAGAAATTCCGGGAATGTTTCCCCGCGGCCAAACCAGAGGGGCATCCATGCCCATCCCTCATGTGGGAGGTGGTAGAGAAAGATTGATGGAGTTGGTGAGATCTTCAGTGGCCTCGTCTACATGGCGTTCTTACGGTAAGGCATGGAATGAGTGGCATAACCTATTTGGGGATAGATCAGCAGCAGCATCCGACGCTGCCCGTCTGGAGGTCACAATCGAATATTTACTTTACTTGCGTAGCATGGGTGTTTCAGGAGCCGTTGCACAGAACCGCCTATCTGATCTCGGTGTTTATTTTCGCCTCTTAGGTTGGAACGATGTTACTAAGGTTTTCATCATTCGGCAGGCTATTATGGGTTGGAGGAGGGAGCACACTCGTCAGGAGAACAGACGGCCCATTTCTTTCAGTTTACTTACCCGCCTAATCAACCCACTCCCGCTGTCCGCTCTTCTCCTTTCAAGTCTGCTCTACTCTCTGACGCTTTTTGACTCGCGTTTTTTGGTGCTTTGCGCATTAATGAATTGGTGTCCCCATCCAAGCGCACTTCAGGAGGACTCCAGTATGATGGTATCACTCCCTGTGACCGAGGTCTCCGTATCCACTTTCGGAAATCGAAAATTGACCCGTCCGGTATTTGTTCATGGGTTCCCCTTCTTACCATCCCCGGTCCTATTTGTCCTTTAACCCTTGTTAATAATTACTTATCGTTCTGGCGATCTGGTGACTCCTTTTTCTCACATGAGGATGGTTCTCCTCTTACGGTTTTTCAATTTCAATCTAGTTTTTTTGGAAATGTTTAGCTTTCGTAGGCCTTCCTCTCAAGGTATTTGGTACGTACTCCTTTAGGATAGCAGCTGCTACCGAAGCAGCCCGTGCTGGTTTGCCTAACTCCGAGATCCAGCACATTGGTAGATGGCGTTCCTCCTGTTTTGCAAGATACATCAGACCGAATTTATTGCTTCACTAACTTTATTATCTCTTCATAGATGGTGTAAAACACACAGTGAGGATACTGGGCCACTCTTACATCTTCTGGGCATCCCAAAGAGCAGAACGTCGACCAGGTGGCAGAGGTCTTGGGTTCCACGGCATCAACGTCTTTTTGAGAGGAATAAGAGGCTTGACCTGGCCTCAGGTTCTTCCCGAGGTGGTGCGGATAGCTCAGACTGCTTCCTCTCCCTTAATTCTAGTCCTGCATGCGGGCGGGAATGATCTCTGCTCCTTTCACCTAGTGGAGCTCCTCACAATCATGCGCTCCGACGTGGATAAATTCCACAGACTTTTTCCAGAGCTTACTCTGATTTGGTCAGAGGTCATGTCACGTGTTGCATGGCAGGGCGCGAGAGATGCGGCGGCAGTTGAACGTTCTGTGCGCACGCTTAATGCCCGCTTGTCCCGCTTTATCCGTTTTAAGGCCGGAGTGGTCATGAGGCATCACCAACTTGAGGGAGACAATTCCAGTCTTATGCTACCCGATGGAGTCCATCTGACGGAAATAGGGCTGGATATTTTTCTCTCCGGTCTCCAGGATAGCATAGAACAAGCTTTTTACCAAATGGGTGGGGGGCGGAGCGCAGTATAAATACTCCGCTCCTCCTTAGCGGTCATTTGCTCCATCTTGATGTTTTTTTCCGGGACGAAGTCTGACTTGCGCTGGGAGTCCAGCTGTGGCATATGGATTTGCACCCGTTTCAGCTGGCCAATAGTGCCTTAACCGAGTTTTATACCGGTTAAATACTGAGCATGTCCTTTTTGGCTGTGACCGACTTCTACCCATTAAAAGGAGTTTTGGTTAAGATCTGTGTGTTGTCGTTATTCCATGGGACTTTTTGAGGAAATATTGTTGTTGGGTCTCAGCAGTCTGCAGGGCACGTCAATCTTTAATTGAATGCCCCTTGATTGCTGTGCCCTGCTGAAGGGGTGAAATTGTGTGTCCCATGTTCTTTTTCTCCTCTCCTCCTGGCTTTCACCCAATAATCCTCTTCTTCCTCCCTCTTCCCCTCTTTATAAGTCCAGACCCTGTGTGAAGCCCAGCTGTGCTTGGTATCACAGATCCTAGAAGGGTGTATTGACGGATTCCTCCACAAGAGGCCCCCATAACCATTCACACATCTCCACCTTCCACCTCAGACCACCAGAGGGAGCTGTTAGGGATATATAAAGAAGGGAAGGTGGAGCCAGGCAGTCAGTTCCTGCAGAGTGAGACACAGAAACAGGTCAGTCTGCAGTGGAGCTCAGTGACTCCGCAATTCCTCTGGAGAGTTCAGTTAGTGCAAGCCTGAATACAGAGTTGAGCCCGGTTGAGTCGTAGCTCAGAATAGTGAGCTTAGGTGTGCCGGCGCCATAAGATCGGTGAAGCGCGGCAAGCTGCCGTTAGTGCGAGTAGCCTATTGAGGGCCCGAGTAGGCCGAAGGCGAGTAGAGAGAGTTAGTACATAGGGGGCAGAGGAGCTTAACTAGCTCACCCTGAAGAAGAATTTACCGGACACCGGGTCCAAAGCTTACCGGGATATCCACGACCCAGTAAGATATAACCGGAATCCCTGGAGAACTACAAGTCCCAGGATCGCTAAAGTGCTGATACCTACCAGAGCCAGGAGACACATAGGCCCCGTAGGTTGGGAGCATGCACTCCAAGAGAAGGCCCTACCACAAGGTCAGCCAGCGCACGACAGAGACAAAGTTAGGCCTAGCTCCAGGCAGGTCAGAAACTTACTAAGCAGAGGCAAGGAACAGGAGGCCCAAAACCCGCTCATTGGGGAGGATCCGGACATACACCCTTCACCCTACAGTGCTCCGGGGAGTGCCTGAATTTCCATCAGTAAAAGGTACTGAAGTGACTATTGTGTCTGTCCTTGTTCTTGCTCTGACGCGGCTGAGTCTCTCTGTCCTGCATACCCCGTCATACACTGCCCTGAGGCCTAGCTCCACCTGTGGGAGCTATACCATCCAGCTGCCTTATCATTGGCCTCAGTGGACTGCGCAGCGCTGGTGATCCTCACCAGAAGCCACATGTGGCGTCACGAACTTTTATAAACTTAACATCTATCAACGCCTTTTTAAAGAGAGACCCCAGAGTACGGGCCCGGGAGCCGACCACCGCGACCTCCTTAAGGCTAAAGGCCCGGGTAACCGAGTCTTCCCCCATCCCCTGGGCTAGTCATCTCCAACTGGCGTCACGAACAGGATTACGTGCCCGCTGCAACGACAGAGTGTTGTGCCCGTTGCCACCGGGTACTGTGCGCCTTTATTCTGAACTGTGTACGTAAAATTGTGGTGAAAGTTGCCGCCATTGTTGGGCCGTTGAGCAAGAAGAAGGGCGTAACCGCGGGAAAATAAGGGGCGTACCTTCAAAAGAGCGCTAAGCCCCGGACACGCCCCACGCCTTGACGTCAAAGCTAGAAGCGCCAGTTCCTGTAAGGAGCATCGCTGAACGCTCTGACGTAGGACGCAAGGTCCTGAAGACAACCGTCACCTGCGGAGCTGCGGCCTACCGGAAGAAAAAAAACAGAAGGTAGGCCACGGTTAACTAGGGGGGTGCCAAGATGTCCGACAAGCAGCAGAACGCCGACCTACCGGTCAACGTCCCTGAAGTTCAGCCCGATGATGAGCAGGCCGAAGCCGCCGCTCCACCAGCAGCGCCTGTAACACCCGTAATTCCTATGACTTTACCGTACATTCCTGGAGCAAAGTGGCTCCCCCAGTACAACGGCAAATCAAATACCCTGTCTGGATTCAAACGGAAGATATGTGGTATCTTGGACATGTACTCCATGACCGGCAAACAAAGAGCCGCCGTTGTATTAGGACAGCTGACCGGTGCTGCGGAGCGGGAAGTGGAAACATGGTCGGCCGCAGACCAGGAGTCAGTGTCCGCAATATTTCAAAAACTACAGACTGTCTTTGAGGACCTTACTGAGGCGGACCTCCAGATGAGGTTTTACAGCTGTTCCCAACAACCAGAGGACAATGTTCGGGACTACGCCTGGCGTCTACAGGGGGCCCTGCGGGCTCTAAACCAGGTTAGTCCAACCAGCGTTGAAAATGAGAACAAAATGCTGAAGGAACAGTTTGTCCGGGGACTGAGGTCTCCAGAGGAGAGCAGGACTGTGCGTTGGTGGTCCCTGGATCATCCAGAAGCTACCTTTGACAATCTTAAGGACATGGCTATAAAAGGACTGCAGCCCCTGGAAACAAATGCCATCCAACGTTACCAGGGTGGGGCGACCCCAGTACCTGCAACACCCACCTTTTCCCCGGTGGCTGCTGAAGCTAAAGTTCCAGCAACGTCCCCTAAAGAACTGGACAGTCTGCGCTGAGGTGCGTCAGTTGAGTAAAACCCTGACCACTGTGCTGAGTGCTCTGCAGTTGCGGACGGAGCCTGAGGAAGGAGGGAAGATCCTGTTAGCCGATAGCCCTGAGAATGTCCCCTGGATGCGAAGGAGGAGGAGACCAACACCACCCTCGCCGAGGATCAGTGACTAGCGCCGTCCACCAAAGGACCCAGCCTGCTACCGCTGCCGCAAGACCGGACACATCGCCCAGAATTGTCCTTTAAACGAGAAAACCCTGGGTCCGAGGGCCGACACCCAGGAGTAGACTCACCAGGCCCATCAGACTGGTACAACAGGTTCGTCGGAGGAAGACCTTTCCTGTCCATTGTACTGGACGGGATCCCGACGCATGCCCTGCTGGACACAGGATCTCAGGTAACCATCATGCCTGAAGTCCTCTACAAGAGGTTCTGGTCCATGGACGACCTACGTCCGCCAGCTCCAAATCTGTCTGTGTATGCCTCAAATGGACTCCTCCTTAACCTACTCGGGGTTAAGAATGTGACTGTAAAGGTGGGGAGAGTGGAGCTGAAGGACCAGGGACTAATTGTAGTGGAGAATAACCCTGATGACAGCAACCTGTATATGGTATTGGGCACTAACGTTGTTGGTAACTGTTTGGGAGAAGTTGTGTTCTTGCTCCAACAGATCGCCGACACTGCCAGACCGAGAGAGAGGAGGGCACTGCAGAGGGAGATCCGCGTCCTGATGTATCAACAGCAAGTAAAGTTAACAGATGGTGAAATCAGTAACGTGCGGGTAACAGACCCCATACCCATTGTCGTTTCCCCAATGAGTGAAATGCTCATCTGATGAAGAGCTGCCATAGGTCTTAGAGGACAGAGCTACCAGGCGGTAGTAGAACCCCTATGCTCTGAGCACAGACCCACGCTCTTAACTGCCAGGGGAGTGGTAGATGTACGTAATGGGAGGGTGCCCGTCCATCTTCTCAACTTAGGGGAAGATGAGGTCAAACTGCCACGTTATGCCACTGTTGCCAAATTACATGCTGTCAACAACAACTGCATCCATGAGGCGGAGTCCTTAACTTCACCAGAAGAAGTGGAGGATAATGACCCTGCAACCCATGTGGAGGATTGGTGTCAACCGCTCCCTGTTGGGTCGGACACCACTCCTACCCACCAAAAACAGGGTGTACACTGGGTGGTTCAAGAGTACTCGCAGGTGTTCAGTAAACATCCACTAGACTTCGGAAGGGTTAAGGGGGTTCAACATCATACCCCCACAGGCAACCATTCCCCAATCAAAGAACGTTATAGGCCTATACCCCCAGCTCACTACCAGAAGGCAAAAGAAATGCTGCATGACATGAGGAAGGCGGGAGTGATAAGGGATAGTTGTAGTCCCTGGGCAGCTCCCCTAGTGCTGGTTAGGAACAAGGACGGGAGCATGAGAATGTGTGTAGATTACCGTCAAGTAAATCGCATTACACATAAAGATGCATACCCTTTACCACGCATAGAGGAGTCCCTAGCTGCCTTAAAGTCTGCAAATTACTTTTCCACCCTTGACTTCACTAGTGGGTACTGGCAAGTAGCTGTGGCTGAGGAGGATCGGGAGAAGACGGCCTTCACCACCCCGATGGGACTCTGCGAGTTCAACAGTATGCCGTTTGGACTCTGCAATGCCCCCGGAACGTTCCAGAGATTGATGGAGTGCTGCCTGGGACACCGCAACTTCGAGACTGTGTTACTTTACCTGGACGATGTAATTGTGTACTCCAGAACGTACGAGGACCACTTGAAACACCTGGCAGAGGTATTTGAGTCACTGTCCCGGTATGGGATGAAGTTGAAGCCCTCAAAGTGCCACCTGCTCTAGAGAAAGGTACAGTACTTGGGGCACATTGTCAGTCCGGAAGGGGAAGCACCAGACTCGGAGAAAGTCACAGCCATCCAGAAGTGGCCAGAGCCGAAGAACCTCAAGGAGGTGCGTCAGTTCTTGGGACTAGTAGGATACTACCGGAGGTTCGTAAAGGACTACACTAAGAGAGCAGCTCCTCTGCAAGACCTCCTGGTAGGACAGTCCCCCAAAGGCAAAAAACCCCCATTCCACTGGGGTAAGGAGCAAGCCGAGTCGTTTCAGGAGATGAAGGAGATCCTGACAGGTGATGAGATCCTAGTCTACCCTGACTACAGCCAACCGTTCCTGCTGTATACAGATGCCAGCAACGAAGGCCTGGGTGCTGTTCTAAGTCAGAAGCAGAATGGGCAGGAGAAGGTGATCGCATACGCAAGTAGGAAGCTCCACCCGACTGAGAGGAACCCAGAGAACTATAGCAGCTTCAAGTTGGAGTTCCTGGCCTTGGTCTGGGCCATCACTGAAAGATTCAAGCACTATCTGGCTTCCAGCAAGTTCACTGCCTTTACTGATAACAACCCCTTGACCCATCTTGAAACAGCTAAGTTGAGAGCTCCGGAACAACGATGGATGGCTCGGCTGTCAAACTACCAATTTACAATCAAATACCGGGCGGGCCGCAAGAACGCCAAAGCCGATGCCCTGTCTAGGATGCCTCACCAGTCAGACACAGAAGAAGAAGTGGATGACCTGGAAGAGATTGAGCTACCTGCCCTTCATCGAAGTGGGATGATCCATGAGCAACGAGCCTCCAGGAATCAGCGTGGAAAAACGTTAAACCCCCTGCCTCAGCACAGCTGGAAAGAGACCCAGGATAGCGACCCGGTTGTCAGCCGCATCAAACAGCTGATAACTCAAGAAGGTGCCTCCTGTTATGTTCTGCTACCAAAGCTAAGGAAAGAGAGGAGATCTGTCCCTACTATAGGACTCAGCTGAATCCCTACGATGTAACAGGGAACCTGATCCTGCGATCAGACCTGCTAAAGTCCTAATCTAGTCTGTACGGAGACCTATAGATGTGGGGAGGGAATCCCTACAAGTACTAAGGACTGGGAGGAATATGGGACACCTCCTAACAGAAATAGTAGCAGACAGACGAACAAACAAAATAGATAGAACATAGAGGTCCGTAGACCAAGCAAACTAACAGAGTAGATACAGAGCACAGGCTAGCTAGAAAGTAGTTATACAATGAAGTCCAGCAAAGCCAGAAGGGCGGAGCAGGATTAAATAGGCCAACAAGGTCATGTGACCAGCAAAGGAAAAAAAACCTAACAGCAAGGTTCTAACAGTACCCCCCCTTCTAAGAGGATCCTCCGGATCCCCTAGGACCAGGCTTATCAGGAAATCTCCTGTGAAACGCTCTGATAAGTCTGGACGCGGAAACATCATCTGACCTCACCCAAGAGTTATTCTCGGGTCCGAAACCTTTCCAGGCCACAAGATACTGCAAACTACCTCTATACCGTCTAGAGTCAAGGATGCGAGAAATTTCATATTCCCCGTCCTCCACCACCGGAGGAACAGAGGCAGAGGCGTCACCATCCGACACAACAGCTTTTTTTAACAGAGAGACATGAAAGACCGGATTAATTCTCCAGGAGGTAGGAACCTCCAACCTAACAGCAGATTAGTTGACAACCTGAAGCACCTTAAAGGGCCCTACAAACTTGGGACCCAATTTCTTAGAAGGAATCCTCAACCGCAGATTCCTAGAGGACAACCAAACCATGTCACCAACAGCGAACAAAACCTCCTGTCGTTTCCTATCAAAGTAGTCTTTAGATTTTCTGTTGGCCTCCTGAAGATTACCACGCACATCCGTCCAAACTCTTTCCAAATCACCGGAAAAATTCTCCTCCTCAGGCACGGCAGATCCCAACTTGGAGAACGACCCAAACGACGGATGTCTCCCAGAACAACAAAAAAAAGGCGAACAACCAGCAGAAGAAGATGTATGATTGTTCAGAGCAAATTCGGCAAGTGGCAGAAACTCAGACCACCCCTCTTGATTGTCTGCCACAAAACAACGCAAGAACTGCTCAACATCCTGGTTTTTCCTTTCTGTCTGGCCATTAGATTCAGGATGATATCCGGACGAAAACGACAAATAAATTCCCAACCTGTCACAAAAGGCACGCCAAAAACGAGCCACGAACTGAGGACCCCTATCAGAAACAATGTCAGTAGGAACGCCATGAAGTCTGACAATTTCCTTGACAAAGGCCTTAGCGAGAGTTTTAGCGCAGGGCAGTTTGACGAAGGGAACCAAGTGACACATCTTGCTAAAACGGTCCACGACCACCCAGATGACAGTAAAACCCTCAGAGGGGGGAAGGTCAGTTATAAAGTCCATAGCCAAATGTGTCCAAGGAGCACTGGGGACCTCCAAAGGACAAAGCAACCCCGCAGCAGGAGTATGTGAGGACTTAGATCTAGCACATATAGTACATTGGCGCACCCACTTAATGACTTCCTTCTGCCATCCAGGCCACCAAAAACTGCGACCCACCAGTCTCTTGGTCTCAGAGATTCCGGGATGACCTGCCAACCGAGATTCGTGACACTCAACAAACAAATCTCTCCTAAAGGTCCCAGGCACAAACAACCTCCCATGAGGAGTGTTAGATGGGGCATTCTCCTGAGCTTTAAGAATCTCATCTTCCAAAACGGAGTCTAAAGCAGCTATCACAACACCTTCTTGTAAAATGTTTTCCTCTTTCTCAGCACCGACTATGGGAGAAAAACTGCGAGACAAGGCATCCGCCTTAACATTCTTAGTACCAGGGATGTAAGTAACGGAGAAATTAAACCGCGAGAAAAACAGTGCCCACCTAGCCTGACGGGCATTCAGGCGCTTGGCAGCATCAAGATATATCAGATTTTTATGATCCGTAAGAACCTGAACGGGAAATTCCGCACCTTCCAAGAAGTGGCGCCAGTGTTCAAATGCGAGTTTAATAGCCAATAATTCCCGATTACCAATATCGTAATTCAGTTCAGTCTCCGAAAATTTTTTTGAAAAAAAGGCACAGGGATGTAATCCATCCCCGTTATCCTGAGACAATACTGCGCCAACCCCCACAGAGGAAGCATCAACCTCAACCAAAAACGGCCTAGTAACATCAGGCTGCATAAGGATGGGAGCAGAGGTGAACCTCTCCTTGAGATACACAAAAGCTTCAATGGCCTCAGAAGACCACTGAACCGCATCAGCACCTTTCCTGGTGAGATCAGTCAGAGGTTTGACAATACTAGAAAAATTTTTTATGAATTTTCTGTAGTAATTGGCGAAACCCAAAAACCTCTGTATCGATTTCAAACCAATAGGCCTAGGCCATTCCTGCACAGCCTGAACCTTAACCGGATCCATCTCAAAACCTTTGCTGGAGATAATGTAGCCCAAAAAACTAATTCTCTGTACAGCGAACTCACATTTCTCCAGCTTAGCAAAAAGCGAATTGTCCATTAATAACTGTAATACCTCACGCACGCTCCGCCAATGAGACTCCAGATCTGGCGAATAAATCAAAATGTCATCCAAATACACAACCACATTTTTACCGATCAAAGGTCTAAGGATGTCATTAATCAGATTCTGAAAAAATGCAGGAGCATTAGTAAGACCAAAAGGCATCACCAGATTCTCAAAATGACCCACAGGAGTGTTAAAAGCAGTCTTCCATTCATCACCTTCCTTCATGCGCAACAGATTGTATGCCCCCTTAAGGTCAATTTTAGAGAACCACATGGCCCCCAATAACTGGTTAAACAGATCAGGAATCAATGGCAGTGGGTAAGGATTGCGTACCGTAATTTTGTTAATCTCACGAAAATCCAGACAAGGACGTAAACCGCCGTCCTTTTTTTTTACAAAAAAAAATCCAACCGCCACAGGAGACTTAGAGGGCCTAATGTGACCGGCGGCCAAACTTGTCTGTATGTATTCCTCCAAAGCCTTCCTCTCAGGAATAGTAAGGTTAAATAAACGACTTTTAGGAAGAGTCGCTCCAGGGACAAATTCAATAGAACAATCATAGTCTCTATGGGGAGGCAAAACCTGCGATTCCTTCTCAG
The DNA here is from genome assembly GCF_046119375.1 of Phyllobates terribilis. Classification (NCBI taxonomy): domain Eukaryota; kingdom Metazoa; phylum Chordata; class Amphibia; order Anura; family Dendrobatidae; genus Phyllobates; species Phyllobates terribilis. The sequence goes on from NW_027362787.1 coordinate 15,833,611, forward strand.
AAAAAACTCTCCAAAAATCCTGAATAGGAACAGGCAATTCTCCCCTATCCAAAGCTGCAATACGCCCGTTACAACACTTGTCATAACATTTATGGCTCCAGGATTTAATTTCACTGGTAGACCAATCCAGTACAGGATTGTGAAATTTTAACCAGGGCAATCCCAATATTACTGGAGAAGGCAAGTTATTCAACACTACCAAATCCAATTTCTCATGGTGAACACCATTAATAGTGAGAGGAAATTCACAGACCTTGAGAGTAATATTCTTCAAAGGGGAACCATCCACAGAAACTACAGCAATGGGGGATGATAAAGGTTCAGGTTTTAAATTGAGTTTTTCCACGAATCCCCCATCAATTACATTCAGTGTAGACCCGCAATCAACAAACACCCGAAATTCCATTAATTTTTCCTGAGCAATCGTGGAAGCAGCTAAAAATACACCCTTGGAATTTAAACAGGCAATACGGGCGTGACTGACCATTTTTTTTTCTTTCTTCATACGAAGCTCACAGCCTTTAATCAAATGACCAGATTTTCCGCAATAGAAACACAAGCCTTCCGAAAAACGACGGTCTTTTTCTTGAGAGCGAGGTGCCACCGATCCAATCTCCATCGGTTCACCCCTGTTAGTACACACATTATCATAACCAGAAACTGACATAGCAGAGGATTTGCTCTCATTAACCCTTGCACGCAGTCTCCTATCCACCCGTATAGCTAATTGCATAGCCTGTTGCAAATCCTCAGGTGTAGGATAAGCAATTAGCAGGTCTTTAACCCTTTCACTGAGCCCAGCAAGAAATAGACTTTTCAGAGCAGAATCGTTCCACCCTGTTTGAGTGGACCAACGACGAAAATGAGTACAATATTTTTCGACATTACCTGATCCTTGTTTTAAACGTCTCAACTCAGTCTCAGCTGATGCGACACGGTCAGGATCATCATATAATAGGCCCAAAGCAGAAAAAAAACTATCCACTGATCTGAAGCATGTATCACTAGGTTGAAAAGAAAAGGCCCACTCCTGAGGCTCTTTGCGCAAAAGTGACATTATGAACCCTACGCGCTGGGATTCATCCCCAGAGGACTTGGGTCACAAACGAAAATACAATAAGCAAGCATTTTTAAATGAAAAAAATTCTCGATGTTCACCAAAAAATAAATCCGGCAAACATACCTTAGGCTCCAAAAAATATGCTCCAGGACAGTTACTCACGTGCTGACGGAGCTCGGCCACTTCCAGAGAGAGTCCCTGCAGGTGTTTAGCCAAATCCTGAACCGACACCATGATGGAACAAAAAAAAAAAAATCTTTCCTTAGAGAATTTGCAGGCTGGACTTACTGTTATGTTCTGCTACCAAAGCTAAGGAAAGAGAGGAGATCTGTCCCTACTATAGGACTCAGCTGAATCCCTACGATGTAACAGGGAACCTGATCCTGCGATCAGACCTGCTAAAGTCCTAATCTAGTCTGTACGGAGACCTATAGATGTGGGGAGGGAATCCCTACGAGTACTAAGGACTGGGAGGAATATGGGACACCTCCTAACAGAAATAGTAGCAGACAGACGAACAAACAAAATAGATAGAACATAGAGGTCCGTAGACCAAGCAAACTAACAGAGTAGATACAGAGCACAGGCTAGCTAGAAAGTAGTTATACAATGAAGTCCAGCAAAGCCAGAAGGGCGGAGCAGGATTAAATAGGCCAACAAGGTCATGTGACCAGCAAAGGAAAAAAAAACCTAACAGCAAGGTTCTAACACCTCCCTGGAGAAAGATGCGTCTCTGCAAGCAAAGCAGCTGTGGAATGAGCGAAGTCGGCTGTTTATCTGAGAAGCTGTGCCGGAGGTGCGTCAATCCAAAGACTCATGAGATGGTATGGCAGATAGTAGTCCCTAAGACAGACATCCAGATGGTATTAGAGGCTTACCACGATCAGGCGGGGCACTTTGGTTGGAAAAAGCTAGAGACCCTGCTGAAATGTCGATTCTACTGGGTAGAAATGCGCAGCTCCATTGAGAGGTGGTGCTGGGACTGTGGACCCTGCGGCCTAAGAAGGAAAGACTTCAGCAGCCAGAAGGCACCCCTGCAACCCATCAAGACGACTCGACCCCTGGAGATCGTGGCCCTGGACCATGTTGAGCTCTCCCCCAGCAGGCCAGGGTACTCCTATGCTCTGACTATGGTGGATCACTACTCACGTTTCTTGGTGGTCGCCCCCGTCAAAGACCTGACGGCAGAGACAGCAGCAAAGACGTTCCAAGCGTATTTCTGCAGACCCCATGGTTACCCTGAGCAGGTGCTGACGGACCAGGGCCCGGCCTTTGAGGCTGAGCTGTTTAAGGAGTTCTGCCATCTCTACGGGTGTAAAAAGATAAGAACTACACCGTATCACCCGCAAACAAACGGTCTCTGCGAAAAGATGAACAACATTATCATCGACCTGCTAAAGACCATACCACTTGAGGAGAGAAACCAGTGGCCAGACCTACTACCTGACCTAGTGGATCTGTAGAATCATATACCAGTGAGTTCCACCAACTGCACTCCGGCATATCTCATGCGGGCAAGGCCAGGAAAGCAGCCCATGGATCTGGAGCTTGGTGTTGTTGAACCTGAAGCTGATATGACCACTGAGGACTGGGACAAAACCAGACAAGAGCAGTACAGAAGGGTACAAGCTTGTGTCAAGGACAGTCTTACTCGGGTGAGAGAAAAGCAGGAAGTTTAATACAACAAAAACGCACCCGCAGAACCTTTCACACCAGGTGAAACAGTGTTAAAAAGAAAAAGAAGTAACCACAAACTTGATGACCAGTGGGAAAAAGACCCCTACACTGTGTTACCGTCACGGTTTAACAACAAAAAGACATGCATAATTAGTCGTGATGGAGGAAGAACATCTGCTACAGTGTCCAGGGACCACCTAAAGTTGTGTCCAGACTTACAGAAACACCAAGAAAAAGTGCCTCTCACAACCCAGGAAGAACCTAAAGAAGCAGTGATCCACACTGACCTAGGAGACTTCCCAGCGGATTGGCCTCAAATAGGAGGTGCAGTAATTATTCCAGTACTCCAATTCTATGAACAGCCAGCAAACCCTCCACAGCAAGTTAAACCTGTAAGTGCTGTAGAAGAGCCAGCTCAAGAAGTATCCCTGGATGAAGGATCCCCGGCAGGAGCAGAGCAACAGGGCCCAGCCAATGGTAGACTTGCCAGTCCAAGAGAGAGGTTAAGGCAGTTTTACAACATGGTTACATGTAGAACTGGTAGAGTAACTGAGGATACAGACACTGACACTCCACCAACCACAGCACTACGCAGGTCAATATGTAGTACAAGAGGTAAACCTCCTGTTAGGTACACTCAGTAGATAGTTAAAAATCTCTGAAAATATATATAGTTACCCCTGGGGTATTGTATATTAAATTGTAATGTACTGCATGACTGTTTATTTTTATGCATGCTTATCCATTTGTGCTTTTTTCTCATTAATTCTTTATTTGCCTAAGAACTTCGTGGCTGAGGACTGTGTGCAGCCCAAAAACTCTTACTATATATAATAGCGCTCCCTGGAGTGCCCTTTAGGTGACCTCAGAAGGAAAACCTGTTTGGAGTGGCTCTTTTGGAGGTCCAACTCGGGATCTTCATGCCCTGCAGCTACCCCAGGGCCAACGTAGAAGGTTTAGGACAGGTCCCTCAAAACTACCAAAGTACTCTACCTTGTGAGATGGACATCCTTGCTGGGAACCTCACCACAGGAGACTTGGATTCTGAGGACACTCTGTAATTGTTTTGTTATGCAACGTTTAAGATTCGTGCCTCCCATAAAGGGAATATTGTTCATGTATTGCTTAAGTTTACTATTGTTATTGTTTTATAAAATGTACTTCAGCTCGGGAGTGCTGAGATTAACTAGGGGGGAATGTGAAGCCCAGCTGTGCTTGGTATGACAGATCCTAGAAGGGTGTATTGACGGATTCCTCCACAAGAGGCCCCCATAACCATTCACACATCTCCACCTTCCATCTCAGACCACCAGAGGGAGCCCGTTAGGGATATATAAAGAAGGGAAGGTGGAGCCAGGCAGTCAGTTCCTGCAGAGTGAGACACAGAAACAGGTCAGTCTGCAGTGGAGCTCAGTGACTCAGCAATTCCTCTGGAGAATTCAGTTAGTGCAAGCCTGAATACAGAGTTGAGCCCGGTTGAGTCGTAGCTCAGAATAGTGAGCTTAGGTGTGCCGGCGCCATAAGATCGGTGAAGCGCGGCAAGCTGCCGTTAGTGTGAGTAGCCTATTGAGGGCCCGAGTAGGCCGAAGGCGAGAGGAGAGAGTTAGTACATAGGGGGCAGAGGAGCTTAACTAGCTCACCCCGAAGAAGAAATTACCGGACACCGGGTCCGAAGCTTACCGGGATATCCCCGACCCAGTAAGATATAACCGGAATCCCTGGAGAACTACAAGTCCCAGGATCGCTAAAGTGCTGATACGTACCAGAGCCAGGAGACACATAGGCCCCGTAGGTCGGGAGCGTGCACTCCAAGAGAAGGCCCTACCACAAGGTCAGCCAGCGCAGGACAGAGACAAAGTTAGGCCTAGCTCCAGGCAGGTCAGAAACTTACTACGCAGAGGCAAGGAACATGAGGCCCAAAACCCGCTCATTGGGGAGGATCCGGACATACACTCTTCACCCTACAGTGCTCCGGGGCGTGCCTGAATTTCCATCAGTAAAAGGTACTGAAGTGACTATCGTGTCTGTCCCTGTTCTTGCTCTGACGCGGCTGAGTCTCTCCGTCCTGCATACCCCGTCATACACTGCCCTGAGGCCTAGCTCCACCTGTGGGGAGCTATACCATCCAGCTGCCTTTTCATCGGCCTCAGTGGACTCCGCAGCGCTGGTGATCCTCACCAGAAGCCAAAGGTTGCGTCACGAACTTTTATAAACTTAACATCTATCAACGCCTTTTTAAAGAGAGACCCCAGAGTACGGGCCCGGGAGCCGACCACCGCGACCTCCTTAAGGCTAAAGGCCCGGGTAACCGAGTCTTCCCCCATCCCCTGGGCTAGTCACCTGCCTCTTCCTGCCTCTCTCCACACAAGCATGGGACCCGCAGTCTGCGTTTCCCACCACCCCTCCCCTTTTTTCCCATGTACAGTGTGTTTTGTTGGTATTATTTGGTTGTTCTGTATTTAAGTCACAGCAGCAGTCATTTGCTCTGTCTTGATGTTTTTCTCCAGTACGAAGTATGATATGCGCCGGGAGTCCGGCAGTGGAATATGGATTTGTACCCGTTTCAGCTGGCCAATAGTGCCTTAACCGGGTTTTATACCAGTTACGCGCTGAGCACGTCCTTTTTGGCTGTGACCGACCTCTAACCATTAAAAGGAGTTTTGGTTAAATTCTGTATGTTGTCGTTATTACATGGGACTTTTTGGGGAAATTTTGTTGTTGGGTCTCAGAAGTCATCTTATTACTGTTAATGGTAAAAATGATCATAGACATGTGCAATGTTGGTTAAAAAAAATCTGGCCTCCTCCTCCCCTTAATAGCCGGCCATCGCACACCATGTTATTTCTTCTTAGCCCAAGACAGCACCAAAGACTGGAGCTGTTATGAGCAAGAGGAAATCCAATTACCAGTTAAGGTAAAATGTTCTGCACATGCCTATGAGTATCATGAAGCGCAGATGTTGTGGCGCTTATACTTGCTGCCAGAATAGGAGTAGATCTGCTGGCATCTCTGTCTTTGGTGTCATATATTGGGATCCTCTGTCATTGCTATGCTTATCTTCATTATTAACTGCTAATTTAAAAAAAAAAAAAAAAAATCCGGCCTCCTTCCTCCCCTTAATAGCCGGCCATCACACACCTCTTCCCAACACCCATGACAGCACTTTCATGAGTGTGAGGAAATCTTACTACCGGTAATGGTAAAAATGATCATAGACATGTGCAATGTTAGTTAAAAAAAAAATCCGGCCTCCTTCCTCCCCTTAATAGCCGGCCATCGCACACCATGTTATTTCTTCTTAGCCCAAGACAGCACCGAAAGATGGAGCTGTCATGAGCAAGAGGAAATCCAATTACCGGTTAGTGTAAAATGTTCTGCACATGCCTATGAGTATAGTGAAGCGCAGATGTTGTGGCGCTTATACTTACCGCCAGAATAGGAGTAGATCTGCTGGCATCTCTATCTTCTATGTCTCCACTGGGATCTGCTGTCATCTTTATGCTCACCTGTAATTAAAAAAAAAAAAAAAAATCCAGCCTCCTTCCTCCCCTTAATAGCCGGCCATCACACACCTCTTCCCAACACCCATGACAGCACTTTCATGAGTGTGAGGAAATCTTACTACCGGTAATGATAAAAATGATCATAGACATGTGCAATGATGTTTGTTTTAAAAAAAAAAAAATCCGGCCTCCTTCCTCCCCTTAATAGCCGGCCATCGCACACCATGTTATTTCTTCTTAGCCTAAGACAGCACCGAAAGATGGAGCTGTCATGAGCAAGAGGAAATACAATTACCGGTTAGTGTAAAATGTTCTGCACATGCCTATGAGTATAGTGAAGCGCAGATGTTGTGGCGCTTATACTTACTGCCAGCGCATGATTACATTGTCTGGCTTCTTCATCTTTGGGGTCTGTGTTTTGGGTCCCTCAGTGTCGTATCCATGGTCATCTTCATTCCAGCAGTGCTTTCAGATGATCATCAAAGTGATGTCCAATCTTCAGTTCTTCAAGGTCTACTGGAGGCTGAGGAAGACAGCTGGCTCTGGTGACTATGGAGCTGGTGTCTTGTCAAGGGTTTCCAAGTTGACAAAAGAAAATCCCTTGAACATGGCCTGGTCCTTTGCTGATAGAGGTGACTTTTTGGCCTCTGCTGCTTCTAATTTCTCCAGATGGTGTGGTCGAGAACTGTGATGAGCTTTAGATGGCTATAAAACAAACAAAAAAATAATTATTACCAAAATCTCAAACGTTCTGGAGAAGGATGATATGAAATGATCTGGACCATCAGACCAGGACCAGCAGCTCTGGATGATGTTGATTTTCCAATGTTAGGCTGTGTGCCCACGATGCGTTTTTAATGCGTTTCTGCAGCATTTTTGCAGCTGCGGAAACGCATTAAAAACGCATGGTAGAAGGGCAGCAATGATAATCCGCATGTGCTGTGCACATGCTGCGGAAAAATCCGCTGTGGATTATCATTACGGAAAAAAACGCAGCACTACCAATTATTTTGCGGAAATGCTGCATTTATCGCCGCCATTGACTTGCATTAGAACGCGCCAATTCCGCAAGACTGCATCTGTACTTGCGTAATTGGTGCGTTCTAATGTGCGGATGGTACCCAGGACTAGAGGAGAGGAGACTCTCCTCCGGACCCAGGCACCATTAAAAAATCTGTAAAAAAAGAATAAAATAAAAAATAAATGTATATTTACCTTCCGGCGGCCCGCGCTGCGCTCCTACTTGCTTCCCGGCACTTTGCAGTGGATTGAAGGACCTGCGCTGACGTCAGAGTCATGTGACGGGTCATGCGACGCTGACATCGGCAGGTCTTTCAATCCACTGCAAAGTGCCGGCACCGAGCGAAGCAAGCCAGCGCGGGCCATCGGAGGGTAAGTATACATTTGTTTTTTTTATTTTTAACCACTCTCTCGGGTCACACTATATAAATCCATGCAGTTTGCATGGATTTATATAGTGTGACCTAGTTGTCACAAGCACTTTCCAAGTGATGCTAAAATCGCTTGGAAAGCGCTTGTCAATCCACAGGCGGAAATGCATGTGAAGAACGCTTCACATCCGCATGTCCCTGGCAGGAAAAACGCATGTACAATCCGCATGTACAATCCGCATGTATGATCCGCACGTACAATCCGCATGTACAATCCGTATGTACGATCCGCATGTACAATCCACATGTACAATCCGCATGCGGAAATGTCAGTGAATAACGCTCCATTTCCGTATGTCCCCGGCAGGAAAAACGCATGTACAATCCGCATGTACGATCCGCATGTACGATCCGCATGTACGATCCGCATGTACGATCCGCATGTACGATCCGCATGTACGATCCGCATGTACGATCCGCATGTACGATCCGCATGTACGATCCGCATGTACGATCCACATGTACGATCCGCAAGTACGATCCGCATGTACGATCCGCATGTACAATCCGCATGTACAATCCGCATGTACAATCCGCATGTGTTTTTTTCTGCCAGGGAGATGCAGAAACGCTCAGGAAAAAATCCTGAGCATTTCTGCATCGTGGGCACACAGCCTAAGTGTCAGCGCTAACTAATACTTAACAGAGGTGCAATGTGATCTGGACATATACTTACTACAGGGATGTGTGGTGGAGGCACTTTCAGGGCTTCCACAGAGACCCAATCAATACACTGGAAAAACATGTGCTCTCGGATGTTACCATGGACTCCTAAGCGTCTGGCTGGATCTTTCTGTAGGAGCTAAAAACAATAAAGTAAAACCCATGAAGGTAAGCGGTAGAGGCAATAAAACATTCTCACAACTTCACCATTTAAATGAATATTGTACAACCCCTAGTACTAATAACCTGGAACTATACTGACCTGTTTAATGATGTCATCAATGCCGGAGGACGCCTCATCGAGTGTCAGATGGAACGTACACTCACTGGTAACCATATCTTTTAAGATGACACCAAGAGAATACCAGTCTACTCCGGCGTTATACTCCTCGCCAGCAAAAATCTATCATGGAAGTAAGAACAAAAAGGTCAAAATGTTAACATTCCCATGGACTGTAATTTTAGTGAAAACTAAATAGGAAAGCACTATTATCCCACCTCAGGAGCCATGTAACCGGCAGTCCCAGCGTATTCAGTGGCTGTTCGGTCTCCATGCATGTTGTCAATTGCGAGACCGAAATCTGTGATCTTAATATGGCCCGTTTCAGCCACCAGGATGTTCTCGGGCTTGAGGTCTCTGTGGATGACGCCCTTGGAGTGGAGGTACTGGATTCCACAGACCAGTTCAGCGGCATAGAATCTGACAGAAAGACATGAATGAGTGTAACTTTCCGAGGAGAAGACAAGAAACACAAAGATATTGCTTCCAGCCAATATTATCTACATTGACTAGACGATTAGAACAAGATGACCATATGCAGAACATACAACAAATCCTGCCAGATCCCACTGAAGAATAATGAGGCCACTCAGATTTCTGTCAATGTTCTGGTTAATTTCGCTGCAATCTACAGTATTTTTTATATTAAAAACACCAGAACCCAAAGGCAGATAATACAGCAGGGAAGTGAATGGATCAATGCTAGACATTTCTATAGTTATGATCAGGATTGTAGGTAACATAAAATGTACCTTGCGCTGGGGATGTCAAGCCGCCCCTTCTCCAGAAGGAAGGTGTTAAAGTCCCCGCAGCTCACGTATTCCAGACCAAGCAGCACACAGAGCTGGAGCACAGAAATACAGAAGTAGATTTGTATGCAGGTAAAGTGGCCAAAAGATCACAATATCTACACACCTACTACAGAATAGCTCCGTATAACTATAGGCCACAGGATAAATGGAAGGTGGTCTACATGTCCCATGTAAGAAGGATTACATTTCACATGTCCCATCATTTGTTTCAATGTTCTAGCTGATGACCATGAGACCCCTGTAATGACACCTTAGGGTTCATAATGATGCTCCTGTGGAGGGTCACTTAAATATGCGGATAAGTAGAATGATTTTCTTCAGGGGCATACAGAGATAGAAAGAATTGCTGTACATTTTGTTCAGTTAATGTTCAATGTCCTTTTATGTCAGATATTTATAGGGGTGTCCTGTGATTACTGATGCACAGGGCAGGCATGGTGCCAGTATCTCTTCCCCCGCAGCATCTGGCAGATTTATTATAAAATGATTCTGGTTTATGGTAAAAACACGAGGTCAGACCTTGTACAACACTTTAATAAGTAAAAAATGGAGGCACGTTTTCATGAAACTAGCTTCACGTGGCGAGACTCCTTAGATATGGTGCTCGGATTGAATCATGCTTTTCAAAGCATTTAACTCAGACAAAAGAATGAAATCTTTGTGCCCGGAGGTCTCACTAGTTGTATCAGCAGAATAATATATCATACAGAAAATACTTACACATATCTTACTGACCAACAGTCAGGGAGGCCCGACTGGACTGGACGAGTGTAGACTGCAGTGCACAAAGCATGGTTGTTGTATACCCTAATCCAAGCTACAATAATACCAGGCCATAAAAGTGGTGGTCTGAAGGACATGATGCTCCATCTGTTAACCGGTTCAGGACCGCCCACTGTACCCAGGGTCCTGCAAGCGCTGCGGTTCCGGTGCAGAGCGATAGCTCTGACATGTGAGATCATGGGGACCTGATTGGATCAGGTCCCCATGATGTTAACCTGTTCCTATCTTCTAGATGAAGCGATCCATAGCGATCGCGGCATTTAAAAGATAGTGACACCAGTGGTCGGTGATCCAGACCCCGACATACCTTAGCAGCGAGGGGATCCTGATGCTGTGACCTCTGACCTCATTGAGACCTGATTGGCTCAGGTCTCGATGATGTCAGCATCACACCAGCCAATCAGAGAGGGCGATCTGCCTGATAAATACACTGTTTCCCCTCCGATCTCAGTGAGAGAGCAGAGGAGAAACAGTGTGACAAGAGCTGTGTCAGCCTTGCCACTGTGAAAGTAGAAAAAAAGAAAGTAAGAGTTAGGTTAGGGTTAGTCAGTCCTGTCAGTCAGTCAGTCCGTCCTCTCAGGTCAGGTCAGTCAGTCCTGTCAGGTCAGTCCAGTCCAGTCAGTCCGGTCCGGTCAGTCCAGTCCCGTCCGGTCCGGTTAGTCCAGTCCAGTCAGTCCAGTCCAGTTCCGTCCGGTCAGTCCAGTCCAGTCAGTCCAGTCCAGTCTAGTCAGTCCAGTCCAGTCAGTCCAGTCCGGTCAGTCCAGTCCAGTCAGTCCAGTCAGTCCGGTCCAGTCAGTCCGGTCAGTCCAGTCCGGTCAGTCCAGTCCAGTCAGTCCAGTCCGGTCAGTCCAGTCCGGTCAGTCCAGTCCGGTCAGTCCAGTCCAGTCAAAAAATATAAAAACAAATAAAATGGCCCGTCAGACTTTTACCGCAGAGGAGGTGTATGCCCTGCTATGTTCTGACACTGATGACAGTGCAATCTCAGATGGAGATGTGGATTTTGAGGGCTTTAGTAGCGGCGACACTGAGAGCTCAGAAATGAGCAGTGATTCTGTTCCATCCTCAAGCCCAAGGACCAGTACAACAATAGGGGCAAATAGCGCTACTGGAGAAACGTCTCCAAATCAGGGAACACTGCCCAGTACAAGCGCTGTCCCTGCTACTAGTGAATTGGCGCACGCCAGTGTACAAGGGGCTTTGCCACGTGATATAGCATTTCCCAGATGGGAGGCTTCTGATTCGGCTGCTCCATTCAGCCCTGATTTCAACGCCATTCCTGGTATAAATGTGGAGGTGGAAGATTTTGGACCAATTCATTTTTTTTATTTGTTTTTTACAGACAGCTTGCTAGAGCATATTGTCGTGCAAACAAATTTATACGCATCCCAATTCATAAGCCAGAATCCCCGATCTTACTATGCTAGGGCAAATTTATGGACACCAACTAATGTCCCGGAAATCAAAAAAAATTTAGGACTTACACTTGCCATGGGGCTTGTTAAAAAACCGAGCATTCGATCCTACTGGTCCAACCACCCTGTTCAAGCCACCCCTATGTTTTCAGTCGTTCTTCCTAGGACCCGTTATGAAATGCTCATGTGGTTTTGGCATTTTAACGACAATAGTCAATGCCTGCCCAGAAATGCCCCAGAACATGACAGGTTATATAAAATTAGACCCATCATTGAAAATTTGTCAGAAAAATTCTGAAGGCTCTACACCCCAACACAAAATATTTCTATAGATGAGTCCCTTGTAAAAATTCAAAGGAAGACTGCACCTCAAGCAATTTATAACATCTTAAAGGGCAAGGTTTGGAATAAAGCTCTATAAAATGTGCGAAAGTTCAACCGGATATACATCCGCTTTTCACATATATGAGGGGAAAGATAGCCAACTAAACCCACTAGGATGCCCTACTTATCTGGGGACATCTGGAAAAATTGTTTGGGAGCTGATAAGTCCATTTTTTCAAAAAGGCTACAATCTATATGTGGACAATTATTACACCAGCATACCCCTATTTAAAAGTCTGGTTGAACACAACATCGGAGCTTGTGGGACCATTCGTAAAAACCGTCAGGGGTTTCCACAACCATTGGTCAACCAAAAGTTCCAAAAGGGGCAGTCAGGGGCTGTACGCAACGGAGAGCTGCTTGCTCTGAAGTATAGGGATAAGAGGGATATTTTTGTCCTCAGCTCGATCCACACAGATGCCACAAGGGCCACTGTAGAACTAGGATCCACCACTCCGAAGCAAAAACCTGTGTCAGTCATTGACTACAACAAACACAAGGGGGGTGTGGACCTTGCAGACCAGGTTCTACAGCCATACCAGGTATCAAGAAAGTCCTATACCTGGTATAAAAAGTTGGTTATTTATTTGTTTCAGGTGGCCACATACAATTCTTTTGTGTTGTACAAAAAAGCAGGAAATTCCAATCCTTTTCTTGATTATCAAGAAAAGGTAATTGAAAATCTTGTTTTTGAAAGTGTTAGCCCCGCTCATCCATTAGAATCTGAGGATGTGAAAAGACTCACTGAGCGTCATTTTATTGCACTTATTCCAGCAACGGAAACGAGAAGGAACCCCCAGAAAAGATGTCGTGTATGTACTAAGAGAGGAATGAGGCGTGATACCCGCTACTATTGCCCACAATGCCCATCATTGCCAGCCTTATGCGTCACTGACTGCTTTAAAATCTTCCACACAGAACCACGTTTTTAAACTGTAAAAATGTATTCCATTTTGTCATTCAAACATTTGGTTCATTTAGTGAATGACACATTCGAGTAGAGCTCACTTAATTTCCAGGGGTGGGGGGGTTCTCCAGAATCTAAACCTTCCATTGTGTGCTTGTTTCTGGTAATCATCCATTGAGTTAAAATGGTCACTAAACCCATAGATGAATTCCCAGACGGGTGTCATTTCCAAAATGGGGTCACTTCAGGGGGGATTCTTTAGTTATGGTACTTAGCGCCTCTGAAAAGTGCCAGAACAGCAGAATCCCCCATGAAGTGACCCCATTTTGGAAATGACACCTCTCTGGGAATTCATCTATGGGTTTAGTGACCATTTACCTATCTACTTATTTTCCCACCACTAGATTAATTTATACAGAGGAGTAGATTGTAAAATTCGGTCACTTGTTGGGGGTTTCCTCTGTTTAGGCACCTCAGGGGCTCTCCAAATGCAACATGGCGTCCGCTATCGATTCCAGCCAAATTTCCAATCCAAAAGTCAAATGGCGCTCCTTACCTTCCGAGCCATGCCGTGCGCCCAAACAGTGGTTTTGCACCACATATGGGGTATCAGCGTGCTCAGGAGAAATTCCACAACACATTTTGGAGTCCATTTTTACCTGTTACCCTTGCGAAAATTAAAAAATATTGGCTCTAAGGTAATTTTTTGTGAAAAAAAGTTAAATGTTCATTGTTTTCTTCCACATTCCAAAAATTCCCGTGAACCACCTGAAGGGTTAATAAAGTTCTTGAATGTGGTTTTGAGCACCTTGATGGGTGCAGTTTTTAGAATGGTGTCACTTTTGGGTATTTTCTGTCATAAAGGCCCCTCAAAGTGACTTCAAATAAGATGTGGTCCCTAAAAAAATGTTTTTGTAAAGTTTGTTGTAAAAATGAGAAATCGCTGGTCAAATTTTAACCCTTATAGCTTCCTAACAAAAAAAAAATTTGGTTCCAAAATTGTGCTGATGTGAAGTAGACATGTGGGAAATGTTATTTATTAACTATTTTGTGTGACATATCTCTCTGATTTAAGGGCATGAAAATTCAAAGTTTGAAAATTGCAAAATTTGCAAAATTTTCCGATTTTTTCACAAATAAACGCAAGTGATGTCGAAGAAATTTTACCACTATCATGAAGTACAATATGTCACGAAAAAACAATCTCAGAATCAGGGGAATCCGTTGAAGCGTTCCAGAGTAATTACCTCATAAAGTGACAGTGGTCAGAATTGAAAAAATTGGCCCGGTCACGAAGGCAAAAACAGGCTCTGGCGCGAAGTGGTTAACGTAGCATCTCAGGTTCTCATACAAGAAGTATTAGAAAAGCAGCTTTTCAAGAGGTTTCAGTAGACTTTGGCTGTGCCCGGGACATTTGCTTACTTGTCTGGGAGATCTCTTTTTTTCTGGAAGCCGACCATAATTTTTAACACGATTGTCTAGAATTATATATGTGTGTATATGTTGCGCCCCTGTGGGTTAAGTCGCCACAGAGGTACTGCATCTCACCCAGAGGTGTGGTATCTCACTCTCAGGTAAGGATAGAGCGCTGCCCGGGACCCTAACACCTGCATCCAACACTACACTACTCCAGACCAGCAGGAGGGGCAAGATGCGTCGCTTCCCTTCTGAGCCCTGTCCCTGGCTGGAGTGGGGGGAACCAAAATAGGAGGAACCATGTAGTGGGTGTGGGTGGAGGAAGTAAATCAGGGGAGCTCAGTAAGAAGTGCTATAAAAAGAAGGTGGAACAATCTAGAAGGGTTCTTCAGTGAGAGGAAGAGTTGGGAGCAGGAGCTCTGTAGGAGCTCTGCTCAGGAGGAGGGCCTAGCCAGAGAGGCCCAAGACTGAAGAGAGAGAGAGAGGAGCAGGAGAAAGGCTCCAGGAGCATGGAAGGGATCCCAGGGGTACGGGCAGTGCTGGAGGCCACCTGTATGCCCGAATCTGCCAGGCGGTGGAGGGATCAAGCCGCAGAGGGGACCGGCCCCTAACTAGTGAGAATTACAAAGTTCAACTAGGAACCGGAGGCTTCTGTACTTTCAGGGTGCAGTTGCCACATCCGCACTCAAGTCGCCAAAAAGGTAACCACATAGGATCCAGGGAACTCCAGGTTGCCCAGAAAGATCCGAGGATACCGACTAGGGACATTGTTTGGCGAGGCACAGGGCAAGAAGGGTGAGGGCCAGCGCAGAAAGACGGCTGAGAAGGTCATATAGAACGGGGTCCTGTCAGGCACTCTTGAAACACCTGGGAGTTTGCTGCACCCCTGCCTGGTGAAAGCAGCGCGATGTGGGAGGTCGTAGTCCAGAAAGTGTAACCTGAGGAACTAAACAACTGTGAGTAAGCCCTGAAGACTGCACCCCACTGTCTCTGTGAATTATTCTGGCCGCGCCATCACCCCCTGCACTACAACTGCAACAGCAACATCCATAACATTTCAGCACAGCCCTGGAGCTAAGCTCTACCTGTGGAGGGGTAAACCAACTCTGCTGCATTTACACCAGCTCCAGAGAACCTGCTCCGCAGCGGCGGCTCCATATAGCCGCATACCACAGGTGGCGTCATGAACTGTATATAAAAACTATATATCCCCTGTAAATATCTCCTTTTATTGACCGCCCTGGGTCACGGACCGGGTCACCGCCACTGTGATATCTCCCCTGCACCGACCGGCCCTGCACCGAGTACCCCACGGCCCAGGGAGCGCGTCATATATTATAGCTAAATAGATTGTTGACTGTCAATCTTCCTTAATCTGGGGCTCCATGCAAGATCTCGCCTCATGAGATAATTCTGAGAAAGGTCAAAGGTCAAGAATGGGTCTTTCAGCAGGACAATGACCCGAAATATACAGCCAAGGCAACTAAGGTGTGGCTCCGTAAGAAGCATTTCAAGGTCCTGGAGTGGCCTATCCAGTCTCCAGACCTGAACCCAATAGAAAATCTTTGGAAGGAGCTGTAACTCAATGCTGCCCAGTGACAGCCCCGAAACCTGAAAGATCTGGAGAAGATCTGTATGAAGGAGGGGGCCAAAATCCCTGCTGCAGTGCTTGCAAACCTGGTCAAGAACTACAGGAAACGTCTGACCTCTGTAATTGCAAACAAAAGTTTCTGTACCAAATATTAAGTTCTGTTTTTCTATTGTATAAAAATACTTATTTCATGCAATAATATACAAATGAATTATGTAAAAATCATACAAAGTAATTTTCTGGATTACTTTTAGATTCTGTCTCTCACAAGTGAAGTGAACTACGATAAAAATTACAGACCTCTCCATTCTTTGTAGGTGGGAAAATTTGCAAAATCGGCAAAGTATCAAATACTTATTTTCCCCACTGTAGAAATGAGCACATACAGTACAGACCAAAAGTTTGGACACACCTTCTCATTTAAAGATTGTTCTGTATTTTCATAACTATGAAAATTGTACATTCAAACTGAAGGCATCAAAACTATGAATTAACACATGTGGAATTATATACTTAACAAAAAAGTGTGAAACAACTGAAAATATGTCTTATATTCTAGGTTCTTCAAAGTAGCCACCTTTTGCTTTGATGACTGCTTTGCACACTCTTGGCATTCTCTTGATGAGCTTCAAGAGGTAGTCACCAGAAATGTCTTTCACTTCACAGGTGTGCCCTGTCAGGTTTAATAAGTGGGATTTCTTGCCTTATAAATGGGGTTGGGACCATCAGTTGTGTTGTGCAGAAGTCTGGTGGATACACAGCTGATAATCCTACTGAATAGACTGTTAGAATTTGTATTATGGCAAGAAAAAAGCAGCTAAGTAAAGAAAAACGAGTGGCCATCATTATTTTAAGAAATGAAGGTCAGTCAGTCCGAAAAATTGGGCAAACTTTGAATGTGTCCCCAAGTGCAGTTGCAAAAACCATCAAGCGCTACAAAGAAACTGGCTCACATGAGGACCGCCCCAGGAAAGGAAGACCAAGAGTCACCTCTGCTTCTGAGGATAAGTTTATCCGAGTCACCAGCCTCAGAAATCGCAGGTAACAGCAGCTCAGATTAGAGACCAGGTCAACGCCACACAGAGTTCTAGCAGCAGACACATCTCTACAACAACTGTTAAGAGGAGACTTTGTGCAGCAGGCCTTCATGGTAAAATAACTGCTAGGAAACCACTGCTAAGGACAGGCAACAAGCAGAAGAGACTTGTTTGGGCTAAAGAACACAAAGAATGGACATTAGACCAGTGGAAATCTGTGCTTTGGTCTGATGAGTTCAAATTTGAGATCTTTGGTTCCAACCACCGTGTCTTTGTGTGACACAGAAAAGGTGAACGGATGGACTCTACATGCCTGGTTCCCACCGTGAAGCATGGAGGAGGAGGTGTGATGATGTGGGGGTGCTTTGCTGGTGACACTGTTCGGGATTTATTCAAAATTGAAGGCATAATGAACCAGCATGGCTACCACAGCATCTTGCAGCGGCATGCTATTCCATCTGGTTTGCGTTTAGTTGGACCATCATTTATTTTTCAACAGGACAATGACCCCAAACACACCTCCAGGCTGTGTAAGGGCTATTTGACCAAGATGGAGAGTGATGGGGTGATACGCCAGATGATCTGGCCTCCACAGTCACCAGACCTGAACCCAATCGAGATGGTTTGGGGTGAGCTGGACCGCAGAGTGAAGGCAAAAGGGCCAACAAGTGCTAAGCATCTCTGGGAACTCCTTCAAGATTGTTGGAAGACCATTTCCGGTGACTACCTCTTGAAACTCATCAAGAGAATGCCAAGAGTGTGCAAAGCAGTCATCAAAGCAAAAGGTGGCTACTTTGAAGAACCTAGAATATAAGACATATTTTCAGTTGTTTCACACTTTTTTTTGTTAAGTATATAATTCCACACGTGTTAATTCATAGTTTTGAAGCCTGCAATGTGAATGCACAATTTTCATAGTCATGAATATACAGAAAATCTTTAAATGAGAAGGTGTGTCCAAACTTTTGGTCTGTACTGTATATATATATTATATATATATTTATAATATGGTTGCCAAAAATAAAAAATCCTAATGATTGCACAGATACGTAGCACAATGTGAATGTTAATCTATATAATTGACATTAACTAAGGGGAAATGTAAGCGTCTGTAGAACTACTAAAAGGATATCTTCATAGTGTGACAAAGTCTCTGGTAGTGTGTCAGAAGGGAGGTATGTGTCGCTGAGACTCTTAGACTCAGTGATGTGAAAACATGCAAGTTCTCATGCACAAGTAGGTGCAGAGAGAGTTAATAGAACCACATTTACAAGGGAATGTTTTCAGTGGATAATGAAAGTGTAGGGTGGAACGTTATCCACCATCCTTCCAATCAGGGGAGTGTCTGGGCTTTAAATAGTCAGCCCTGACACTCAGGTGTGTTCAGTACCTGGGGAAACTTTGTTCCAGGAAGGAGCTAGCACATGCTGTGATGAACCTGTGTGTAGCTAATTGTGAGTGGCCAGACCTTGGCCGAGATAAGGACTCTGCTGAAAGTTCTGAAAGTTTTGCATTTTGTTTTGTCTCTTTAGCTGAATGGGCTGTGTTTTTATTTATGGACTCAAGGGTAGTTTATGACTGCTAAATAAACTAACCTGAGAATTTAAAGAGACAGTATCTTGTGTTTTACCTACGCACACAGCCGAGCTTGTCGCTATACCACAATAGACTCACAAGCCCAAGTGGGTACACATATATAGTATATAATATTAAGCTCTATAAGGAATCTCCTATAAAATAAAACATCCAAAATGGATGTTTTGGGGGCCCCTGATGAAGCAAGGACGAAAGGTACATTGGTGCACATAGGACCACATCCCACATTTACTCACTTGGACATGTAAGTTGCCTTGTAACTACTGCTCCTCCATTTTGAATGTATTATTTTATAGGAGATTCTTTATAGAGCTTAATATTATATACTATATATGTGTACTCACTTGGGCTTGTGAGTGTAAGAAGTTATCTTCTTAGTAGTTCTAAAAACACTTACATTTCCTATTGGTTATTGTCAACTATATATAGACTAGATGGTGGCCCGATTCTAACGCATCGGGTATTCTAGAATATGTATGCGGCCGACCGGGCGCAATTAGCAAAGCGGTGTTTAAATTTGGCGGCAATATCGGAGATTGGTCACGGGCGGCGACCGCGACCAATCAGCGAACCGTGTTAGTGAGAACTGGAGAGCGTGTTTAAATTTGGCACCAAAATCGCTGATTAGTCGCGACCAATCAGCAGAGCGGTTTTTAAATTTGGCGCCAATACTGCTGATTGGTCGCGACCGCCGACCGCGACCAATCAGCAGAGCGATGCAGAGCATTGTTTAAATTTGGCGCCAAAATCGCTGATTGGTCGCGGATGGGGGCCGCGACCAATCAGCAAAGCGGTGTTTAAATTTTGGGCCAAAAGCGCTGATTGGTCGCGGGCGGAGGTCGCGACCAATCGGCGAACCGTGGTAGTGAGGACTGGAGAGCGTGTTTAAATTTGGCACCAAAATCGCTGATTAGTCGCGACCGCGACCAATCAGCAAAGAGGTGTTTAAATTTGGCGACAATACTGCTGATTGGTCGCGGCCGGCGACCGCGACCAATCAGCAGAGCGATGCAGAGCGGGGTTGAAATTTGGCGCCAAAATCGCTGATTAGTCGCGACCGCGACCAATCAGCAATGAGGTGTTTAAATTTGGCCCCAATACTGCTAATTGGTCGCGGCAAGCGACCGCGACCAATCAGCAGAGCGTTGTTTAAATTTGACACAAAAAACGAAGATTGGTCGCAACCACCGGCCGCGACCAATCAGCAGAGTGAGGTTTAAATTTGGCGCCAATACTGCTGACTGGTCACGGCCGACAACCGCGACCAATCAGCAGAGCGGTGTTTAAATTTTGCGCCAATACTGCTGATTGATCTCGGCCAGCGACTGCGATCAATCAGCAGAGCGTTGATTAAATTTGGCACCAATCTCGTTGATTGGTCGCGGAGTCCAGCCGCGACCAATCAGCAGAGCGTTGTTTAAATTTGGCGCCAATCAGCGAGATTGGTTGCGGCTGGCGTCCGCGACCAATTAGCACAGCAGTGTTTAAATGTGGCGGCAAGATCAGTGATTGGTCGCGGACGCTATTTAAATGTGGTGCCCAAATCGGTGATTGGTCGCGGGCGCTATTTAAATGTGGCGCCCAAATCGGTGATTGGTCGCGGGCAGCAGCCGCGACCAATCAGCAGAGCAGTGTTTAACTTTAGCGCCAAGATCACTGATTGGTCGCGCTCTCCGCACGCGACCAATCAGCTAATTGTATTGGTGAGGAGCGGGGAGCGGAATTGTATTAGTGAGGACTGGGGAGTGCCGCAGCCTGTGCGGGTACTTCCACTGCGAGAACCCGGGACATGAGCGACTGCTCGCAGCAGAAGTATCCCGACCCGCAGAGCCGCTCCCCGGTCCTCCCTTCACACCCTAGCCGCTGATGTCACCACAGTATCCGCATGGTGTTACAAAGGTCTGGACATTTGTGTTAAAAATCGCTGATTGGTCGCTGGCGCTGCCCGCGACCAATCACCGATTTGGGCGCCAAATTTAAATATCGGCCGCGACCAATCACCGATCTTGGCTCCACATTTAAAGACCGCTGTGCTGATTGGTCGCCGACGTAGGGCGCGACCAATCACCGATTTTGGCGCCACATTTAAATAGCGTCCGCGACCAATCAGCACCGTAGTGTTTAACTTTTGCGGCAAGATCCGTGATTGGTCGCGGGCCAAGACAGCGACCAATCACCGATTTGTGCGGCACTTTTAAATAGAAGCCGCGACCAATTGGATGTCAGCGCCGCTCCCCGGTCCTCCCTTCACACCCTAGCCGCATGGATGTCAGCGGCGCTGCCTGTGCGGATACTTCCGCTGCGAGAACCCGGGACATGAGCGGGCGCTCGCAGCAGAAGTATCCCGACCCGCAGCGCCGCTCCCCGGTCCTCCCTTCACACCCTAGCCGCTGATGTCCCCACAGTATCCGCATGGTGTTACAAAGATCCGGACATTTGTGCTAAAAATCGGTGATTGGTCGCTGGCGCTGCCCGCAACCAATCACCGATTTGGGTGCCAAATTTAAATATCGTCCGCGACCAATCACAAATCTTGGCTCCACATTTAAACACCGCTGTTCTGATTGGTCACGGCCGATATTTAAATTTGGCGCCCAAATCGGTGATTGGTCGCGGGCAGCGCCCGCGACCAATCAGCGATTTTTAACACAAATGTCCGGACCTTTGTAACACCATGCGGATACTGTGGGGACATCAGCGGCTAGGGTGTGAAGGGAGGACCAGGGAGCGGCGCTGACATCCAATTGGTCGCGGCCCCTATTTAGATCTGCCGCACAAATCGGTGATTGGTCGCTGTCTTGGCCCGCGACCAATCACTGATCTTGACGCCAAACTTAAACACTATTGTGCTGATTGGTCGCAGGCGCTGCCCGCAACCAATCACCGATTTGGGTGCCAAATTTAAATATCGTCCGCGACCAATCACAAATCTTGGCTCCACATTTAAACACCGCTGTGCTGATTGGCCGCGGCCGATATTTAAATTTGGCGCCCAAATCGGTGATTGGTCGCAGGCAGCGTCGGCGACCAATCAGCACAGCGGTGTTTAAGTTTTGCGCTAAGATCAGTGATTGGTCGGGTCCGAAGACCGTGACCAATCATCGAATCGTCTTGGTGAGGATCGGGGAGCGGCGCTGCCTGTGCGGCTACTTACGCTGCGAGAACCCGGGACATAGCGGGCGCTCGCAGGAGAAGTATCCTGACCCGCAGCACCGCTCCCCGGTCCTCCCTTCCGCATGGAGGTCAGCGGCGCCGGCGGTCCTTCCGCTGATACCGGCCGGGAGATGAGCGCCTCGCGCCGCTCATCTCCCGGATGCATCTCAGTCCCGCAGATGGGTCCGGCGGTCGGGTTCCTTCAGCTGGTACCGGCCAGGAGATGAGCGCCTCGCGCCGGTCATCTCCCGGCTGCATCGCCGCTGAGCTCGGTCTCGCAAATGAGCCGCTAACGGCCGCCATCTTTTTTCAGAAATCCCGCGGCGCTGATTGGCCGCTGGCGGACCAATGAGCGGCGCGGGATTTCCTGGACAGACAGACACACAGACAGACAGACGGGATAAGACGATTATATATATATAGATTAACATTCACATTGTGCTACATATGCGTGCAATCATTAGGATTTTTTTTGGCAACCATGTTATAGGCATATATCTAATATATATAATTGTCTTATCCCGTCTGTCTGTCTGTCTAGAAAATCCCCCGTCGCTGATTGGTCCGGCCGCGGCCAATCAGCGACGCGGGATTTCAGAAAAAAGATGGCGGCCGTTAGCGGCTCATCTGCCGCACGAAGGTCAGCGGCGATGCAGCCGGGAGATGACCGGCACTAGCCGGTCATCTCTCGGCTGATCGCAGCAGAACTACCCTGACCGGCGGCGCCGCTGACCTCCATGCGGCTACCGTCGGGAGATCAGCGGCTAGGACCGCTGATCTCCCGATGGTAAGTGTGAAGGGAGGACCGGGAGCAGCGGCGCCGCCGGTCGGGATGCTTCTGCTGCGAGCAGCCGGTCATCTCCCAGCTGCTAGCAGCGGAAGTACCCGCATAAGCAGCGCCGCTCCCGGGCCCACACTAATACGACGCTGATTGATCGCTGCCGACGGCGGCGACCAATCAGTTATATTGGCGCCAAGTCTAAACACTGCTCTGCGCCAATCAGCACAGCGGGGTTTAAATTGGCGCCAATATCGCTGATTGGTCGGGGCCGGCGGCCGAGACCAATCAGCACAACGGTGTTTAAACTTGGCGACAATATCGTTGATTGTTCGCGGCCATCAGCAGCGACCAAGCAGTGATATTGGCGCCAAATTTAAACACCGCTCTTCACAGAGGTCAGCGGCGATGCAGCCGAAGTACCCCGACCGGCGGCGCCGCTGACCTCCATGCGGCTACCGTCAGGAGATCAGCGGCTAGGGCCGCTGATCTCCCGACGGCAAGTGTGAAGGGAGGACCGGGGAGCGGCGCCGCCGGTCGGGATACTTCTGCTGCGAGCAGCCGGTCATCTCCCGCAGCGCCGCTCCCCGGTCCTCACTAATACAATTCGCTGATTATTGGTCCCGACCGGGACCAATAAGCGATATTGGCGCCAAATTTAAACACCGCTGTGCTGATTGCGCCCGGTGTACCGCATACATATTCTAGAATACCCGATGCGTTTGAATCGGGCCACCATCTAGTATATATATATTCACTACTGTCTCTATATATGTGATACTCATGTGTTGGTGACTTGGGGTCCTCCAATGTTATACTCTGTAGAATTGTCTTTTAATTTTTGCAATATTTATTTTAGCGTCAATAAGCACCTATTGTTTTATTTTGGTGGTATCTACAGTCATATACATGTATATACATACAGCAATATATATACTGTATAAGATCTGATGTCTGTAGTCACAGTATGTCAGCAATGTACAGTATGTACTTTATTGTGCACTGACATTAGATCATATATGCCCTGGACTGATCCTGCACCGACTACCAGACATCACATTGTATAGATGGCAGTATAGATATAATCTGTGATGTCCTGTACAGGGCCGGCTCCAGGTTTTCGTAGGCTCAAAAGAGTCTCAGTGGGCCCCTTTAACACATACCACAATTCATGATGCACAGATAAGGCGGAGAAATATAGATATAGTACAATGCCAAAAATTTCACTTACAGTATTTTTCGGACTATAAGACGCACTTTTTTCCCTCCAAAATTTTGGAGGAAAATGGGGGGTGCGTTTTATAGTCCAAATGTTGGGGGGGTATATATATGTGGGGTGTGGGTGGAGCAGTAGAGGAGCGGGGCACAGGAGGCAGCAGCCGCCCGCTGCAGCCTACACTGTCCCCGCTGCTAAAGAAAATGAATATTCATGCTCCTTATTAGCAGCACACAGTGTAGCCGCGCTGTGGCTCCTGCCAGAATCGCCTGTGCCCGCTGTTAAAGGGCATGAATATTCAACCTCTCTCCACGCCCATGGGCATGGTGAGGGGGTGAATATTCATGCCCTTTAATAAGCGGGCACACGCGATAGCCCGGCAGTAGCAGGAGCGGCAGCGCGGCTACGGTGTGTGCCGGCTATGAAGGAGAGTGAAGTCACTGCTCCCAGCGCACACAGTCCCGGCATGGGGAGCAGTGACTTCTGGCAGCTGATCTCTCCTTGTGAGCCACGCATGGCTGGAGGAGAGAAGAAAGGTGAGTATCAGTGTTTATTTTCTTTTATGTGCAGCATGATAGGGATTAGGGGGACCATGCATACCAGGATAAGGAAGAGGGGGCCATACATACCAGGGTAACGCTGAGGGGGCCATACATACCAGGGTAACGCTGAGGGGGCCATACATACCAGGGTAATGCTGAGGGGGCCATACATACCAGGGTAACGTTGAGGGGGCCATGTGCAGCATGATGGGGATTAGAGGTGCCATGCATACCACTATACCAGGATAAGGATGAGGGGTGCCATGCATACCGGGACAGGGATGAGGGGTGCCATGCATACTGGGACAGGGATGAGGGGTGCCATGCATACCGGGACAGGGATGAGGGGTGCCATGCATACCGGGACAGGGATGAGGGGTGCCATGCATACCGGGACAGGGATGAGGGGTGCCATGCATACCAGGGTAACGCTGAGGGGGCCATGTGCAGCATGATGGGGATTAGAGGTGCCATACATACCAGGACAGCGATGAGGGGTGCCATACATACCACTATACCAGGATAAGGATGAGGGGTGCCATGCATACCGGGACAGGGATGAGGGGTGCCATGCATACAGGGACAGGGATGAGGGGTGCCATGCATACTGGGGCAGGGATGAGGGGTGCCATGCATACTGGAGCAGGGATGAGGGGTGCCATGCATACCGGGACAGGGATGAGGGGAGCCATGCATACCGGGACAGGGATGAGGGGAGCCATGCATACCGGGACAGAGATGAGGGGTGCCATGCATATCGGGACAGGGATGAGGGGTGCCATGCATACCGGGATAGGGATGAGGGGTGCCATGCATACCGGGATAGGGATGAGGGGTTCCATGCATACCACGATGGGGACCACGTATAAAAGGAAGGAGGGGGGCATATTTACCAGGATGGGGGATATTGTCAGAATTGGGGGACATTACCCCGATACCAGTGTCAGCAGAAGACCCCCTCCCCCTTAAAAGTGCATCATGAACACATTTTTGGCTTAAATTTTTATTTTTTTATTTTCCTCCTCTAAAACCTAGGTGCGTCTTATGGTCTGGTGCATCTTATAGTCCGAAAAATACGGTACTTCTTACATTACATGAGTGATATCTATTGTAAATTCTATAATAGCTCAGAAACCGGCGAATCCTCACAGTGCATGGGGCGTGTCAAGGGGGGATTCAAAAGTTTTCATTTTAGACTGTACATTATAGTCCTCCATACAGTATTATGGGGACCACATAGTCCTCCATACAGTATTATGGGCACTACATAGTACTCCATACAGTATTAAGGGCACCACATAGTCCTCCATACAGTATTATGGACACCACATA
The DNA here is from genome assembly GCF_046119375.1 of Phyllobates terribilis. NCBI lineage: Eukaryota > Metazoa > Chordata > Amphibia > Anura > Dendrobatidae > Phyllobates > Phyllobates terribilis. The sequence continues at coordinate 15,859,204 of NW_027362787.1, forward strand.
GTCCTCCATACAGTATTATGGGCACTACATAGTACTCCATACAGTATTATGGGCACCACATAGTCCTCTATACAGAATGGGCTCCGTACTGAATAATGGACCCCATATAATGTTCCATAAAGAATAATAGGCCCCATATAATGCTCTATACACAATAATGAACCCCATATAATGCTCATTACACCATAATTGACCCCATATATTACTCCATGCAGAATAATGGGCCCCATATAATGCTCCATAGAGAATGGGCCCCATATAATGCTCCATAGAGAATGGGCTCCATACATAAAAAATAAATAAAATACTCACCTCTCCTCATACCCTGCTGGCTACAGGTCCTGTCTCTTCAACACTGAGACGTCACAGAGTCAGAAGACGCAGAGGAGACTGGACCTGCGGCCAGCAGGGTATGACGAGAGGTGAGTATTTCAAACACCGTAAAGCACGGGGGGGGTTACACTGGGCCCCCCCAACTCACAGGCCCAATAGCGTTCCAGTGTCCCCAACTGTGAGTGGGCCCCCCCCCCCTCTTGCCCAGGGCCCTGGCACTTTCCCTGGTGCAATGGGTGGTTATGCCGGCTCTGGCCCTGTAGCTGGTGCAGGATCAGTCTGGGGCAGGGGTCTGTATAGTAAGGTCTGAAGTGTCTCGATCTCAGGTCCGATGTGATTTGAACATTCATACAGATCGAGAGCCGATGATCTCACACTGACAGCACGACCCCAACCTGCTTGAAGGGTCCATCTGCTACAATAAATCTTTCTGATCCTCAGCAGAGCGACCATAGATAACATTCAGGATCTGGCCCTGGACTTGTCAGGAGGTGAGCAGCGTCCTGCCACTTCCACACTCTACAAAAAGTATAAATCTCCTGTCCTGACCACTATCCGGAGCTCAGGCTAAGGCCACGGCCCCACTATCAGTATTTGGTCAGTATATTTTCTCAGGAGTGGGAGCCAAAACCAGGTCAGTAACAATCAGAGAAAAGGTATAATAGAAACAAGTCACCAATTCTGCATTTATCACCAACTCCTGTGAAAAAATACTGACCGAATACTGATAGTGGGGTCGTGGCCTTACAAGAATCAAAGATGTCTGCCCTCTCGTACTGCTCAGCGGCTGAAGCTTCTCTCCGGCAGGCATAAGAACGTGGCCTGTGCCGGCTGTTCTGGGCTGCAGATGCCCAGCTGGCACATGTACACAATGAAAGATACAGGGCCGCCCTGCAGTCTGTAAAGAAGCAGCTGCTTGGCCACCGGCTTGGAGGGCATGTGCCCCTCTGACCCACCTCGCCCCTGGTCAATATGATACCATCTTTTTCATTAGTTGGTGAGGTTAGAAGAAATTTCACTCCAAGACAGTGGATTTTGTACTTTATTCCAGTATATTTATACATAGAAAACATGGCAATGAAAAACAAGTAGATGCACGTGCATAAAAATGTCCCAACATTAATTAAAAAAAGCCTTTAAGATACAGATAATACTTGTATACAAAAATATTAACACATTCTCAAATTGTATATAAAGTGCACAAAAGTCAATAGCCCTGACATATAGTGTACACAGGGTCCCGTCCCCCCACATGGTATACACAAAATACAATGTCATCCAGGAAATAACAAAAAATAACAAATACATTTAATCTATTCTGAAATCCCATGTCTATACAAGATAATAATATGTAAAATTCTACAGTGTCAAAGAAATGAGCTAGAGACTACTACATGGCGATGATGCCTACACACAAGATAATGCCCAGCTAATGCTGTAAATGATACAAATATTACCAGTCACCCAATTAGAAACATGAGGTCCGGGCAAGTGATTTTCTACAGTTCATTGACCTCTATGATGACATCTAATATTTTCAATCATTTATACAGCGGGGTACATTGGGCCTCATTAATAAATCTGCTCACTAGAAAACTAGTTGCCCATACTAACCAATTAGAGCTCAGCTAAGGTTGTTTTAACGGACCTGGAAAAGTAAAAGCTGTTCTGTGATTGGCTGGGATAAGTAAAAAGGCTGTTTTAATAAATGATTCCCAATGTACCAAACCCCGCCATAAATGTTATTGATTACAGTAGGGGCCACAATATCCCATGTGTATAGTCATCACATTCATCTTATTGTCAGCGGTTACCTTGGGACATGCTATATTGAAATGTAAGATGATATCAGTGGGGTCCATGAGGCAGAGCAGTGTGTGATACGTGTGACATTTCCTAATATCGAGCAATCAATACTGTACCTTGGTCTGGAATGCAAAGTCTGCGTGGACAAGGAAGGGGCTCCCAGATGCCAGCTGTAAAACCCGTCGCTCCACCATCACACGCTCATCACCGTCAGCAAGCAGGGCTCTTTTGCCGATGATCTTAACAGCAAAATGTTTGCGGGTAGATGAATCTTCCGCCAGCAGGACCGTTCCATAGCATCCCCGGCCAAGCACTTGATGGAATAATAATCTCCTCTTGATGGTATCAGAGACTGTGCTTTTGGAGCCGGTTGGCCGAACACCGCTGCTTCCTGCAGCTTCTTCAGCCTTCTGCTTTAGATCCATGGGTTTCTGTCCTAATGTAATCCTTCTTCTTTTCTTCTCCTTTTTGTCCCCTGATGAGATGAAGATGGCTCCTCTCTTCTTGGCTCCCATCTTCTGACTTTCTACCTTGTCCTTTTCTTCCACTTCTTCTTTCTTCTGGACTGGTTGCTTTGTCCTGTTGACTGAAGACTTCCTCTCATCATCAGATGTGTCATGGGAAGGTCTTAGTCTCTTCGCTGCTTCTCTCCTCACCACGTTCTCCTCTACTTCTTCTTTCTTCTGGACTGGTGGTTTTGTCCTGTTGACTGAAGACTTCCTCTCATCATCAGATGTGTCATGGGAAGGTCTTCGTGTCTTCACTCTTTCTCTGTTCACCACAATCTCCTCCTCTTTTATATCCATATTATTGCTTTGCTTAGATTTAGCCGACATCTCCTCCACTGTTGTTGGTCAATTCCAACTGTCACTTACAACTGTCACTCAGTGCACTTCATATGGAATCATCATGCATGCACCACCACTGGTCATGTGATCAGCATCTGACCAATGATATTTAAGAGATAAATGAACATTAGCTGAGATTAAATATTCAGGTAATATTCAGATATTCTGTGGAACACAAGGTGCCACATTTACTAATAGTAATAGAACTGCACTAAGTCGCCAATTTAATTTACATTGTTACTACAGAGCATCAGATGAATGTAATATAATAAATATTAGCAAGATGTATGATTTCCATCCACTCTACGTATCATAGAAATACAGATGTACTATCTTTTTATATAGAGATGTAGCAGAAGCCATCCTGATTGTTTGCAGCATGCTATGGTGATAGAGAAGCATGCATGACTGTGCCATGCAAATGGTGAGGAGCACCAAAATGGGACATATGATTCACGTAGCCAGGGGCGTAATGTCCGCAGTCGCAGTGGCAGTCACTGCGACCGGGCCCAGGGGGGTTGGGGCTTGTAAACGCCAGCAGAAATTTCAACAGGATGTGTGTATCGCAGTGCACAGTCGCTTCGGGTCCGTGCGTGACAAATCAGGGGCGGGCGGGGGCAGAGCCGGACTGGGGTGTCTGGGGCAAACCAGGGACATTGACTCCAGGGGCCCACCCACCCTTCAGCTATTTGCAAATACCTGTTAGCCGTTATACCCATTATACTGGCGGCTCCTGCCCATCACTGTGCGCTCACCAGAACTGCGATGTACAATTACTGTAGTTTGCATTAAAGGGTTTTTATTGGTGAAAACAAGTTCTCAGCGATGCACAGGTTGGGAAGGTGATCACTTATTTATTGGTGGAATCCGCACTGTCAGAAGATTGTGGCACTTGAGTATTTGGTGAGATTTTTACCTCTGTATTTATAAGACAAAACCAGGAGTGGAGCAATCTGAGGTCATGTTTTATGCATTTCTCACCCACTCCTGGTTTTGTCTTATAAATACAGAGGTGAAAATCTCACTAAATGCCAACTTGCTTTCTCTGGTGAACCTCTGTAACTGCATCTCTGCTGCTGTGTAATAGTTACAGGGCAGGGAGGGGTTAAACATCCAAGTATTTAATATCTATTGGAAATAAAGAGGTTTCCCCTTATTGATATCAGATAAAACAAATGACCAACCACAATCCACTCTACCAAGACCAATATTACCAGATATAAGGCAGAAATACCACCACACCGTGACCAGATCACATATTACCACCACATAGTGCCCAAATAATACCACATACAAGGCACAAATACCGCCACACCATGACCAAAGCACATAATACCACCACATAGTGATCAAATGCTACCAGATACAAGGTATAAATACTGACACACCATGAGACCACATATTACCACCACATAGTGACTGAATAATACCACATACAAGGGACAAATATCGTCATGTCATGACCAAAGCACATAATGCCACCACATAGTGACAAATAATGCTAAAATAATAAAAATGTAAAAAAGCTCAGTATATTGGGTCAGTGTACAGGTTATACAGTGATCACCAGTGACATTATGCACAGGAGCTCTGTATATAGTGTACAGGTTATACAGTCATCACCAGTGACATTATACGCAGAAGCTCTGTATAAAGTGTCACTGTACAGGTAATGCAATGATCACCATTGATATTATACACAGGAGCTCTGTATATAGTGTACAGGTAATACAGTGATCACCAGTGACATTATACACAGGAGCTCTGTATATAGTGTCAGTGTACAGGTAATACAGTGATCACCAGTGACATTATGCACAGGAGCTCTGTATATAGTGTCAGTGTACAGGTAATATAGTGATCACCAGTGACATTATACACAGGAGCTCTGTATATAGTGTCAGTGTGTGTGTGTATAGGTAATACACATACTCACCAGTGATGTCTCTAGGTGAAGTTCTTTATCTGCAGACCGATATATCACATCTTCTATGCAGGACTTATCTCTGCAGAAAATAACATAGTTAGCTATAACTGATCACTTCCAGAGCACAAGCCACACTTTTCCCAAGATTTCTACACTGCATGAAATGACAAAATGCAACATAGTGCCGCACTACACAGTAAAAATAAAACACAAAATACATTTAGGGACTCCATCTTTAATAAAAAAAAAAATCATGAGAGATCAGAGATTATGGGTCCCAGTCAGGGATCGTACATAGAAATCATGTGGCCCAGTCAGGGGCGTATACAGAAATCATGGGGCCAATCAGGTTAGGGGTGTACATAGAGATCATGGGGCCCAGTCAGCGGCGTACATAGAGATCATGGGGCCCAGTCAGCGGCGTACATAGAGATCATGGGGCCAATCAGGTTAGGGGTGTACATAGAGATCATGAGGCCCAGTCAGCGGCGTACATAGAGATCATGGGGCCCAGTCAGCGGCGTACATAGAGATCATGGGGCCCCGTCAGCGGTGTACATAGAGATCATGGGGCCCAGTCAGCGGCGTACATAGAGATCATGGGGCCCAGTCAGCGGCGTACATAGAGATCATGGGGCCCAGTCAGCGGCGTACATAGAGATCATGGGGCCCAGTCAGCGGCTTACATAGAGATCATGGGGCCCAGTCAGCGGTGTACATAGAGATCATGGGGCCCAGTCAGGGATCGTACATAGAGATCATGGGGCCCTATGAGGTGAGGCTCTCAGCTCCACAGTATGGTGCCCTCAGGGAGCTCCCACAGGGCATCACAGGCCTTAGTATGAAGCAATACTAGAAGACTTGTGGTATTGCTTCATACTAAGGCCTGTGATGCCCTGTGGGAGCTCCTGAGGGCACCATACTGGGGAGGTGAGATCCTCACTTGGCAGTAGTAGGAGCAGCATCTCCATAGTGTGGCATTCACATCACACTACATGCTGCACTGTACAGGACTCCCAGCCGGCAGCAGGACAGATGAGGAGGTAACTGGGACCAGCGCTGGACTGGAGTACCTGGGGCCCACCAGGAAAAAATCAATCTTGGGGCCCACCAGCACCATGCAGTTACCGTATATAGGAATAACATAAGTCCACAAACTCTTTCAAAATGAATCAACTTTATTAACCAATAAATCTCTGCTGCTGTGTAGTAGTCACAACACAGGGAGAGGTTAAACATCCAAGCATTTAATATGTATTGCAAATAAAGAATGTTCCCATTCTTAATATCCGAAAAAACAAATGACTGACAACCATCCACTATACCTAGACTAATAATACCATATAGAAGAGAGAAATACCGCCACACCATGACCAGAACACATACCACCACATAGTGATCAAATACAACCAAGTACAAGGTATATATACTGCCACACCATGAGACCACATATTACCACCACATAGTGACTGTCTGAATAATAACACATACAAGGGACAAATACCGCCACGCCATGACCATGGCACATAATGGCACCAGATAGTGAATGATAATGAAAATGTAAAAAAACTGTGTATATAGAGTCAGTGTACAGATACTGTAAAGATTATCAGTGACATTATACACAGGAGCTCTGTGTATAGTGTCAGTGTAGAGGTAATACAGTGATCATCAGTGACATTATACACAGGAGCTCTGTATATAGTGTCAGTGTACAGGTAATATAGTGATCACCAGTGACATTATACACAGGAGCTCTGTATATAGAGTCAGTGTACAGATAATGTAGAGATTATAAGTGACATTATACACAGGAGCTCTGTGTATAGTGTCAGTGTAGAGGTAATACAGTGATCACCAGTGACATACACAGAAGCTCTGTATATAGTGTCAGTGTACAGGTAATATAGTGATCACCAGTGACATTATGCATAGGAGCTCTGTATATAGTGTCAGTGTACAGGTAATACAGGGATCATCAGTGACATTATACACAGGAGCTCTGTGTTTGGTGTCAGTGTACAGGTAATACAGTGTTCACCAGTGACATTATACACAGGAGCTCTGTATATAGTGTCAGTGTAGAGGTAATACAGTGATCACCAGTGACATTATACACAGAAGCTCTGTATATAGTGTCAGTGTACAGGAAATACAGGGATCACCAGTGACATTATACACAGGAGCTCTGTGTTTGGTGTCAGTGTACAGGTAATATAGTGTTCACCAGTGACATTATACACAGGAGCTCTGTGCATGGTGTCAGTGTACAGGTAATACAGGGATCACCAGTGACATTATGCACAGCTCTGTATATAGTGTCAGTGTGTGTGTGTGTATAGGAAACACAGGGATCACCAGTGACATTATACACAGGAGCTCTGTATATAGTGTCAGTGTACAGGTAATAGTGATCACCAGTGTCATTATGCACAGGAGCTCTGTATATAATGTCAGTGTGTGTGTGTATAGGTAATACACATACTCACCAGTGATGTCTCTAGGTGAAGTTCTTTATTTGCAGACCGATATATCACATCTTCTATGCAGGACTTATTTCTGCAGAAAATAACATAGTTAGCTATAACTGATCACTTCCAGAGCACAATCCACACTTTTCCCAAGATTTCTACACTGCATGACAAAAAAAGAAACATAGCACTGCACTACACAGTAACAGTGCTCCAGTGTCATTCTGTGCCTGCTCATCTGTCAGCAGACATATTTGTCTGATGGCAAAGATCTAAGAGAGATGAAGACAGAAGACTTATGGATTCCGTTGGGAGTGAGGATTTTTCTTTATTAAAGATGGAGTCCCTAAATGTGTTTTATTTTTAATAAAAAAAAAAAAAAATTCTGTCTTTTTTTTTTCTGTTTACTAGAAATTGATGGTGGCTATGTCTAATTTGGCGTGAAACCATGAATTTCGGGCTTAGTACCGGCTGATAAGGCAAAGCTGGCCTGGTACTAACCCTATTATTACCCAGGGTGCCACTCACCACCAGGGCCGCTGGAAGAGCCGGGTAAAGCACCTGGAAATGGTGCTATGATGAATGCGCCATTTTCAAGGGTGGCTGTGGGCTGCGATTTTCAGCGTGGAGGGCCAAGAACGCTTGGGCCTTACCATGCTGCGAATCCCAGCCCCCAGCAGCCTGGTTTTATCTGGCTGGCGATCAACATATGGCGGGAAAAAAAAAAGTTAAGTAGTTTAAAACAAATATTCGGCTTCTCTGTCTTTTGATCGCCAGCCAAGGTAAAGCCAGGCAGCTGGGGGTGGCAGTACGTAGCTGTCTGCTTTATCTGCGGTGAGAATCAAAAATTCATTTTTAAAAATTTCTTTTCACACTTCTATATGTGACAGACCCAACAGTCAATCGCAGATGCTGTCAAAGAGGATGGGCTTCTGTGATTGGCTGTTTGAGTAATGTACAATCAGCCCATACATTCTAGTATGGTACTATGTATGGGCTGCTTTCAGGTTACTCAAGCAGCCAATCAGACGCCCATTCTCTGTGTCAGCGTCTGTGATTGGCTGTTGGGACTGTCACACATATAGAAGTGTGAAAATAAATAAATAATAAAACAAAAATGACATAGCGCTCTGCAGAAGTTTTGATTCTCAGCGCAGATAGAGGTGGCAGCCCGTAGCTGTCTGCTTTATCTGCCTGGTTTTACCTTGACTGGCGATCAAAAGTCAGGAAAGCCCAATGTTTTTTTTAAATTATTTAAAAAAATAATAAAAAAAAAAAATGCGTGGGCTCCCGCCATATTTTGATCGGGGGGGCTGGGATTCTCAGCATGGTAAGGCCCAAGCATTCTGGGCCCCCCACGCTGAAAATGGCAGCCTGCAGCCACCCCTGGAATTGGCGCATTCATCGTAGCGCCATTTCCAGGCACTTTATCCGGCTCTTCCAACGGCCCTGGTGGGGGGTGGCACGCTGGGTAATAATGGAGTTAATACCAGCTTTGTATTATCAGCTGGCACTAAGCCTGAAATTCATGGAGTCACGCCAAACTACACATGGCCACCATGAATTTCCAGTAAACAGAAAAAAACACAACACAATTTTTTAATAAAAATAAAACACAAAACACATGTAGGGACTCCATCTTTAATAAAAAACAAAATCCTCGCTCTGACGTAATCCACGGATCTTCTGTCTCCAGCTCTGCTACATCTTTGCCATCAGACAAATATGCCGGCTGACAGAGATGAGCAGGCACAGAATAACACTAGAACCCAGTTGTCAGAGAAGTGCTCAGCTGGCCTCCAGCCGCCGACCATGTTTTCCTGATGAGAACCATGCCCATTGCCCAGTAGTATTTACTGCCAGCCCCGGCCAGGGGTCCTCCCAGTCACCCCTCCCCCCTATCCCTTCCTCCCTCCCCTCCCCGTTTCATACTGACGCGTCGAGATGAGCTGCAGCCGCTGCCTGGAGCGACGCCGGGTCCGTACTCCACAGCGCGCACAGGAAGCAGTCCCAGAGCAATGACGTCATCACACTGAGACTGACCTCCTGCGCACGCGCCGGCAGTGTCGCGCTGCGCAGAGGAAGCAGAGGGCCCATCACTAATCATATCGGCAGTGCTGCGAATCGGGGGGGGGCCCCTCTGTTCAGGGGTGTAGGGGGCGGGGCCATCGGGACCCGGGGGTTTTCCCGATCCTCCGGTGGGCCAGTCCCCCCTGCAGAGGGGCATATGTATACATGCAGGTCGGCCACATCCCAGTGGTGCAGACACATCCACACTGCACCCTGTATCCTTGTGCACTGCCGTCTGCTGCAGTGGTAGGAGCCGCCTGAATGCATCTTCTTCCTGCCGGAGAGGAGCTTGTGGGCCTGTGCGGTGAGGAGGTGGACGCTGCGCACCTCCTGAGAAGTATATGGCTCTCCATGTATCTGTGCACATAGTATACCACTCTAGTATATAGCAGAAAGGAGACATCGACCAGAAGAGTCCAGGCATGTGGGTGATGCACATAATTATTATATTGATAACCAGGTGGAAGAGGAGGAAATGCAAAAAAAGGGGGGAATTAACTATACGCAAAGGGGACGTCGAGACAGGAATTACAATTAACACCAGTGGGAATGGATCATGATTAGAACAGCAAAGGGATAATACAGAGAATCAAGCCACAAATTAATCCAGTATATAAAAATATATATACATATCATTAGTTAGATATATCTGTACATATGATTGTTTAATTATCATAAACTTTACATAAAGTGCAAGTGCCTCCAAAGAATAAATCTACATAAATTATATATCTCATATGTGAACAAATACAGGTGTTTCTCACTAAATTAGAATATCATCAAAAAGTTATTGTTTATTTCTGTTAATGCTGATGATTATGGCTATACGAGTTTCACTTTTTTGCATTGAAGAACTGAAATAAATTAACTTTTTGATGATATTCTATTTTAGTGAGATGCACCTGTATATGTATATATACAAGGGCTGGTCCCTTATTATTTGGATGTCGGTGTGAATCCTGTAGAGAGTAGTGCACTGACTTGGGCATATGTGCTGTTGACAGATATGTATTTGTATCCACTTTAAGCGTTTTTAGAAAAGGTGACCACATGTGCATTGTACTCACGCTATAGCAGATGCAGATCCCACTCCTGATTGGCGTCCACCCGATGTATGTTTCGGCTTCTTGTCTTCGTCAGGGGGTGGCATCATTCGGAAAGAGCTAAGAGTTAAACGGCCAACTATAGCCAATCAGGATGGAGGTATGTCTCCACCAACCAATGGGTGCTGAGGAGGCGTGGCGCGATACACAACGCGCACCAACGCTACGAGGAAACTATGTGACCTGTGATGCTGCGAGCACGTGATGGAGACACTTGATCGGGGGTCACGGGGCACATATAGATACAGTCGGGGAGGATGATGTGGAGACGTTCATGTGTATTGCCTCTTCAGCAGACATCTAATCTACTGATTGAGTGTGGATATATCGGATAAAGTGGAAAATCTTCTTAATTTATAATGATGGATAACGAGTATAGGTTACATATTACAGCAATACACAGGAATAGGGGGTAGTGTGTGTTACATGTATATAAGCATAGGCGGATTATAATGAGGACGATCTGGGCTACCGCCCGGGGCCCCGAACCTCCAGGGGGCTCCGGGGTGTCTATAGCCAGATTGTCCTCATTATATGTGCGGCGCCACGGCACATACCGGCAGACAGTGGGGGGGGGGCCCAGGATCGCTCCCCCAGCAGCGGCACGCAGCCGCTGCTTCTTCTTCGGCCGGGCCAGCACTGCAGCAGTTAACTTCCCTGTGCTGGCCCGGCCGCGTCACTGCTAGGAGACACGGCCCTGTGCGCGGCCGTGTCTCCTAGCTGTGACGTCACGCAGTGCGCACCCGGCCTGCAGTGCTGCACCGGAAAAGAGCTGGAGCCGAGTCGGGGGATGGTGAGTGTGTGTGTGTGTATATATATGTATGTATGTGTGTGTGTGTGCAGGCAGATGTCATTGTGTGATGTCTGTTTATATGTATTTTTATGTTTCAAATGTGTTTATGCGTGTATGTATATGTCTGTATATGTTTGTGTGTGCGTGACTGCGTGCGGCCTCCTGCTGAGTATAGATGGCGCCGTGCGGCCTCCTGCTGTCTCTGGGGGGGCGCCGTGCGGCCTCCCGCTGTGTATAGATGGCGCTGTGTGGCCTCCTGCTGTCTCTGGGGGGGGGCGCCGTGCGGCCTCCCGCTGTGTATAGATGGCGCCGTGCGGCCTACTGCTGTCTCTTGGGGGGGGGCACCGTGTAGCCTCCCGCTGTGTATATATGGCGCCGTGCAGCCTCCCGCTGTGTATAGATTGCGCCGTGCGGCCTCCCGCTGTGTATAGATGGCATTGTGCGGCCCCCTGTGTATAGATGGCATCGTGCGGCCTTCCGCTGTTTATAGGTGGCGCCGTGGGGCCTCCCGCTGTGTATAGGTGGCGCCGTGCGGCCTCCCACTGTGTATAGGTGGCGCCGCCCGCTGTGCATAGGTGGCGCCGTGCGGCCTCCCGCTGTGTATAGGTGGCGCCTCCCGCTGTGTATAGGTGGAGGTGGCGCCGTGCGGCCTCCCGCTGTGTATAGGTGGCGCCGTGCTGCCTCCTGCTGTGTATAGGTGGCGCCGTGCGGCCTCCCGCTGTGTATAGGTGGCGCCCTGCGGCCTCCCGCTGTGTATAGGTGGCGCCGTGCGGCCTCCTGCTGTGTATAGGTGACGCCGTGCGGCCTCCCGCTGTGTATAGGTGGCGCCCTGCGGCCTCCCGCTGTGTATAGGTGGCGCCGTGCGGCCTCCTGCTGTGTATAGGTGACGCCGTGCGGCCTCCTGCTGAGTATAGATGGCGCCGTGCGGCCTCCCGCTGTCTTTGGGGTCGGGTGCGCCGTGCGGCCTCCTGCTGAGTATAGATGGCGCCGTGCGGCCTCCTGCTGTCTCTGTGAGGGGGGCGCTGTGCGGCCAACCGCTGTGTATAGATTGCGCCGTGCGGCCTCCTGCTCTCTCTGGGGGGGGCGCTGTGGGCCTCCCGCTGTGTATAGGTGGCGCCGTGTGGCCTCCCGCTGTGTATAGATGGCGCCGTGCGGCCTCCCGCTGTGTATAGATGGCTACGTGCGGCCTCCCGCTGTGTATAGATGGCTACGTGCGGCCTCCCGCTGTGTATAGATGGCTACGTGCGGCCTCTCGCTGTGTATAGATGGCTTAGTGCGGCCTCCCGCTGTGTATAGATGGCTACGTGCGGCCTCCCGCTGTGTATAGATGGCTACGTGCGGCCTCCCGCTGTGTATAGATGGCTACGTGCGGCCTCCTGCTGTGTATAGATGGCTACGTGCGGCCTCCAGCTGTGTATAGATGGTTACGTGTGCTCAATATTGAGTCATACAATTAATGTAAGGCTATGTGCCCACGATGCAGAAATGCTCCGGATTTTTTTTGAGCGTTTCCGCATCTCCCTGGCAGAAAAAACGCATGTGGATTGTACATGCGGATTGTACATGCTTTTTTCCTGCCTGGGACTTGCTGATGTGAAGCGTTCTTCACTTGCATTTCCGCATGTGGGTTGACAAGCGCTTTCCAAGCGATTTTAGCATCACTTGAAAAGTGCTTGACAACTTGGTCACACTATATAAATACATGCAACCGGCATGGATTTATATAGTGTGACCATAAAAGAATGGTAAAAAATAAATATATAATTACCTTCTGATGGCCTGCCGACGTCAGCGGTCGCGTGACCCGTCACATGACTAAATGACGTCACGGCAGGTCCTTTTCAGACCATCGCGAGCTGCTGGCAAGCCAGGACGCATCGGATAAAGACACCGGGGGCCATCAGAAGGTAAGTATAATATTTATTTTTTATTTTATTCTTTTTTTACAGGTTCTATGGTACCCGGGTCCGGAGGAGAGTCTCCTCTTCTCCAAACCCGGGTACCATCCGCACATTGAAGCGCATGGATTCTGCATGTACAGATGCAGTGATGCGGATTCCATGTGTTCTAATGCAAGTCAATGGCGGCGAAAGCGCCGTGCTTCCGCAAAATAATTGGTAGTGCAGCGGATTTTTCCGCAATGATAATTCGCAGCGGAAATTTACACAGCATGTGCACAGCACATGCGGATTATCATTGGGGAACATGGCCGACCTTCTATCAGCGGAATTGCCACTGCGGAAACGCTTAAAAAACGCATAGTGGGCACACAGCCTAAAAAAAATTATTATAATTAATATTGTGTTCTCCCCGCCTCAGTCCTCACAGCACAACGCAGAACACGAGCTCCTCATCACCAGTCCTCCTGTCCCGGCACAATGTGCGCACTGCTGCAGCTGCAGGTGGAATAGTGTCCACTGGACTGAGAAGGCCCCGCCCCTTCCGGTGACATCATGATTCCATGAAATCACTCCTCCCCCTCAAGAAATCAACTCCAATCTAGATGCTCCCCTGTTGCTGAGGCGTGGTGACGCTGTAGCTGGGTGATTGCAGTCAGAGTAGTGGTGTTTGGCGTCTGTACTACAGGTAAGAAGATGGGAATGTGCCAAGGTGATTACTACATTCAGGACAATAAGTAGCTAACTGTAGGTGTGCAGAATCCCACTCCCAATATTGTCAGGGTCTCGCACCCCCTCGTGTCGTGGGCTGTCAGGCTCCCGCACCCCCTCGTGTCGTGGGCTGTCAGGCTCCCGCACCCCCTCGTGTCGTGGGCTGCCAGGCTCCCGCATCCCCTCGTGTCGTGGGCTGTCAGGCTCCCGCATCCCCTCGTGCTGTGGGCTGTCAGGCTCCCGCGCCCCCTCGTGTCGTGGGCTGCCAGGCTCCCGCATCCCCTCGTGCTGTGGGCTGTCAGGCTCCCGCGCCCCCTCGTGTCGTGGGCTGCCAGGCTCCCGCATCCCCTCGTGCTGTGGGCTGTCAGGCTCCCGCACCCCCTCGTGTCGTGGGCTGCCAGGCTCCCGCACCCCCTCGTGTCGTGGGCTGCCAGGCTCCCGCACCCCCTCGTGTCGTGGGCTGCCAGGCTCCCGCACCCCCTCGTGTCGTGGGCTGCCAGGCTCCCGCACCCCCTCGTGTCGTGGGCTGTCAGGCTCCCGCACCCCCTCGTGTCGTGGGCTGTCAGGCTCCCGCACCCCCTCGTGTCGAGGGCTGTCAGGCTCCCGCACCCCCTCGTGTCGTGGGCTGTCAGGCTCCCGCACCCCCTCGTGTCGTGGGCTGTCAGGCTCCCGCACCCCCTCGTGTCGTGGGCTGCCAGGCTCCCGCACCCCCTCGTGTCGTGGGCTGCCAGGCTCCCGCACCCTCTCGTGTCGTGGGCTGCCAGGCTCCCGCACCCCCTCGCGTCGAGGGCTGTCAGGCTCCCGCCCCCCGTCGTGTCATGGGCTGTCAGGCTCCCGCACCCCCTCGTGTCGTGGGCTGTCAGGCTCCCGCACCCCCTCGTGTCGTGGGCTGTCAGGCTCCCGCACCCCATCTTGTCGTGGGCTGCCAGGCTCCCGCACCCCCTCTTGTCGTGGGCTGCCAGGCTCCCGCACCCCCTCGTGTCGAGGGCTGTCAGGCTCCCGCACCCCCTCATGTCATCGGCTGTCAGGCTCCCGCACTCTCCCCTTGTCGTTGTCTGTGGAGAAGATTAATACATATTTTCATTTTTCAGGTTTTCTCTTATAAAACAAGATCTCTGAGCTTCTGTCTTTGACCGAAAAAATGGCCTCTGACAAGTCGCTGCTGTCTGCAGAAATGAACACAAACATGGAGGAAGCGCTGTATGAACAGATGCTGATGAAGGTACGAAGATGAATTGGAGAGGCCAGCAATCACCGGGTGAATGTCTCCTCCGTCAGCTGCCGGGAGCGAGGCAGTCTCCAACATTTACCTAATGTGTATTGTTGGCTTTAGACCCCTCACAGTTGTACTATTTTGGTGCAGGAAAAATCAGTTTGCAGAACCATCCTGTTCATGTTACTCACTGATTCACACTTGTTGCCTCATTTCAGGCCAAACAGGAGATGGAGAGCAGAATACCGAACTTATCAGAAAGCAGAGAGATCAGACCCCAGCCGGGTGAGATGGGCGTCCTCTGATTATTATCCAGATTACTTTGTGCATATTATGTGACAGATACCACAGTGGGGCAGTGGGGTCTTATTGACTGCAACGGTCACATGATGCAACCAACGTGGGGGGTCACATAATTTCTTATGCAGTTGATTACATGTAAATGCTGCTTGGCTTTTGCCGATTTTATTGTGTTTTTGTTCACTTTTTGTTTTTATTTCTGTGTTAGGTTTCTGCATTAAAACTCGCACATCCAAAAATACCAAAATCTTTATTAACATCTGCAAGTCGAACCAGATCCCAGCGGCCCCGGACCTGACGGAGCAGGAGTTAGTCAGCATCCTGGAATCTGATGATCCCTCCGGCTATCGAGTCCCCATGAGCCTTGGAGAGCCCCACGTTGAAGTTGATAATAGTACGTTTTTTTTTAATACAGCGCTTCTCTTTTTAAAGGGATAGTCCAGAGATATCCTTAAAGGGGTTAAAATAGCAAGTATTACAACTTACTAATCCTCAATGGTCAAAGGTGCCATCTCCACAGGTTCTGGTAGGTCCACTTCCAGTCTGCGGAATAAAGTTTGACATCTTGTTGTTGACTTTTGAACTTTTTTGGTTTAGATTTGGGACTTAGAGGGATTGTCCACTACTTGGATTCCCCTTTAAGAACTTATACCACTTATTCATAGCAGCCCTACTAAGGTCAATGGATTGAGTCGGCACCGCAAAGTATCTAAGTCCTGGTGCACTTTGTCCTACAGGTAGAGGCGGCTGCTCGGCGTACGACATAGTGATTAATGGCACCTTCTTTGAGAAAATTACGGTAACTGCAATTGCTTATTCCGACATACGAGCTGTCTGCTCTCCTTTGTGTCAGCTCCTTACTTTGTATTTTTTTTATTAGAATAATGAGCTTTTTAGGGAATTTTTTATCACCGTGGCCATGGAGGGACTAGAGAACAAGTACGAAATGGAGCTGTCAAGAGGTAACGACCGCATCACTGATCTTTTCCTTGATTTTTCCATCGACCACACAAGGACTTGTTCTTTCGTGGAGCAAGTTTACCATATAATATATTGAACATTTTTATGTACCAACCTGTTGTATGGCACCGTATCAAATGCCTTTGAAAAGTCCAGATAGACAACATCCACTAAGTTTCCCTGGTCCAACCTGAACTTACCTCCCCATAGAATCTTTTCAGATTAGTTTGCAGGACAGATCCCTCATAATCATATGTTTAGGTTATTCTTATTGAGGTGCTCCAGGTTAGTATCTCTTAGAAAACCCTCAAAGTTGTTGCCCACAGTACAAGTTAAACTTACCGACCTATAAATTCCAGGCTCAGATGTTATCCCCTTCTTGAATATTGGTACCACATTTGCTATGTGGGTGTAACCCTGGTGGATATGGACCCACTGCCCCACGGGAGGGTTGTAACTAGGTGTCTACTGGGTCTCCACTAGAACCTCTGGTGGTGAGGATAGACTGGGCCTCCGGTAGACACCAGGTACCACTTCAGTGCAGTTCCCGGGACTGCAGCAGCATTCCGGAGGTACCAGGGTACCAGACTCAGGAGAGCGAAGACAAGGACTAGGTCAGACAGTCCGAGATCAGGGCAGGAAGCACAGGTTCAGGATAGAGAAAAATGGCAAGGGGGACAGGGGTTTTTGATACCAGAAAACTCCTTTAACGCTTGCAACCTCTGTTGCTTGACTGCTACTCAAACAGTCAAATCAGTCAGTAAGAATTTAGGGAACTTCCATGGCGATATTTTGCATCAGTATTTGTTAGCAGACGCCAGGAGTGGATCCAAAACAGAAGAGGTGAAAGTGTTTCAGTTACTATTTTTCACTGTGTTTGTTCCCCTCTGGTTTTCAGCTTACAAATACTGATGTAAATTAGTGCCCAAAATACTCACTGTGTGAATGAGACGAGGAAGCTGCTTGTAGTACTGTAATAGAAGTCCTTATTCTGAGGATGAGTTCTGTAATTCTTGTCTTCTCTGCTCCATCAAACTCCCCAGAGCAGGGGCAACCCCTGGAGCAAAACTTCTGGCGGCAGATGTCCAGACGTATGACTCAGTGATGTGTGATGGACCCCGACTCCCAAACAAAATGAATCAGACACATACAAAATAAATACACAAATCATTGCAATTAGGTGTCAAACGTTCTCAACTTTATTTAAATTTACATGACACCGAAAATGGCACAACCCTCGACTCACGAAGAGTCACCCTCCAGCTCTCAGGAGAGGACAACCCCCTGTGGAGGAAACCTCTAGGGAACCATGGCTGGAGGGCTGCCCTTCCCTTGGGCTTAGAGAGTTAGTGCCGATATATGACGGAGTTTTAGAATTTCTACATATTTACAGAGAACGACATAACAAATATAGACTATTAATGTGATAAACTGGATGTGGGAGAGATCTGGCTGCGATATCTGTCACCACATTTATTGCTGGAACGAATTTAGTTGATCTGATTTCCCAGGTGGATCTACCACTTCTCCCTTACAGATCCAGCTCCGTCTCTCAAGATGTTGGGTACTTGGTTACAGGGGTTGCTCATTATGGATAACCCCTAATAGGATGAGTATCCCCTCCCCCTCCCAATTTATCACCCATTAAAGTCAAGGATCCATCTATGAACTCCCAAAGAAGAGCAGCTCTTTGTACATAGTAACAGAAGGGGATCCTGTTTTGGGGACCCCCCCTCTGTTACCTTCCCTTCCCCCCGGGGTGTCTAAGAAGACAACCCCTTTCCCTGCTAGAACCTCCAAATTACACCAACATTGGCACATTACGTGGGGTGGTCAAGCTCAAGGTCCTCAGGCGCATCATCAGTAATGGCGCTGATCATGGCAGCGCGGCATTCTTTTATGGAATCTTCTTTATGACACTTGTTTATGCCCTCACAATAGTTGTCATGGTTACTACAAGGGCTGTTACTGATGCAGGGTCCAAGTATTAACCCTTTCATCATTGGTAATTCACTTTCATTATGGAGGCAAATAACTGCACTTGTTACCAAGCAGGAGTCTTATCATTACGGCTTCCCTTAGGCACCATAAGAAATAAAGATTATAGAACATACGTACAAGTGTTTCAGGAGTGTTTTGCACTTTTTAGATCCATAGATTGGGCTTATAACTAGCACTTTACAAAGCGGAAAATTAAGAGGAAATTACTTGTAAAATAATATTATAGGGAATTGCATTTCAAGCATTTTCCTAATGTGCATTCTGCATACTTGCATAGTTACATAGGTTGAAAAAGTTTTAACTTTAATGTCCTTGGTCTATCTCCAAAGTTATACATTTTCTATTACTAGATTATTTATAACCCACAATGTCATGTTTTGTTAAAAAAGTATCCAGCCCTTCTATAAATGCTGTTATACTATCTGCCATTACTATATCTTGTGGTTGGCATTCCACAGTCTGACTGCTCTAACTGTAAAGAATCCTTTCCTATTAAGTTGCCAGAATCGCTTCTCCTCCGCTTGTTATAAATGTTCCTGGTGCTTTGTAAGGTCCTGGAAAGTGATAAGTCATGTGCCAGTACTATGCATTGACCACATATGTATTTATACATATAAATGTATATTTATGAAGGAGATGATAATTACCCTTCATAGAGGTGTTATGATCATTCATAAATTGCTTTCATAGGTTTGATCTCCAGGATTAGGAGAGATTTGGGGTGTAAACGTAATAAACAATGAGTAAATCATCAAAGCAAACGAAAAAGGGTTTGTGACCCAAACTGGTAGGTGAGACCGGCTAGCCCCATATTATACAAGGTCACAACCAGGTTTCGACCTGAGGAGGGCAGCACTAATGAGTCCTCAGGAGTGCATAACCCTGAAATATGCAGCGATTCTACACTACCCATTATAAAAGGGTTTCATATGCTACTTACTACCATGTTTTAGTTAAGATACAAGGCATACTTGTAAGGAGAGATGAAAAAGGTGATGGGGGACAACATATAAATATACTGAGGAACTCTATACACTAGTGGCCAAAATTGAGGCAACACCCCCAAGATTTATGAATTTTTAGCATTTTGCCAATACAAATACAAATTTCATGAATGTTTTTGATTTCACAGTAAAGTTTTTAAGTAGAAATAAAATCTCATATAGAAACACAATATTAGCAGGAAATTTGTTCATTTGTCAACAAATTGGACACTATTGTCACTCAGATGACTGTGGGAGAAAAGCCATTGATTTGTCCTATTTTCATATCTAACACTAAATGTTAATACTCAGTTGGACAGCCCTCGGCCTTGATGACGGCCTGGCATCTACTTGGCATGCTATCTACCAGTTTGTGTAAATCAGATGGTGTGATGATATGAAGCCATGATTTGATGATGGCTGCAATGAGTTCCTGCTTGTGTGAAGCCCGCTGTTTTGACACCGCTCTTTTGAGCCGAGCCCAGAGATTCTCAATAGGATTGAGATCTGGGCTGTTTCCTGGCCAATTCAATAGCTGGACATTTTTGTCCTTGAACCAAGAGAGACATTTTTTAGCTGTATGGCATGGGGCTCCATCTTAAAATAAACGGTGTCCCTTCACCAAATACATCACGTGCCGAAGGAATGAGTTTAGGCTGAAGGACGTCCTTGATGTACTTTTCAGCATTAACTGTTCCTTCAATTACCTGCAGCCGACCACCTGCATCTCTGGACACGCAGCCCCCTACCATAACACTCAGAGGAGGCTTCATGGTGGGTATTGTACCCTCTGGCAACCAGTCCTCTCCAGGTCGTCGTCGAACGTAGCGGACACCGTCGCTGCCAAAGATGGATATGCGTGTCTCATCGCTCCATATAACATTTCTCCTTTGTTCAATGGTCCATTTACAATGTTCTTTGGCCCCTGCAGACGTTTCTGACGCTGTGAGGCATTCAGAAATGGCTTTTTACCTGGTATTCTGGCTCTTAACCCTGCATTTACCAATCGTCGTCGAACCGTCCGATCAGACACTGTCACTCCGGTGTTGACAAGCTCCTTGTTGATGTTAACAGCAGTTTATTCCCTGTTATTTAGGGCGATTCTAACAATTCTTCTATCAGTCTGAGGAGTTGTAGCCTTCTTCCTTTCTCTACCTGCTTTATTCTTTATTGAACCAGTCTCTTGAAACCGCTTACACACTTTGAGAACGAAAACATGTAATTGCTTACCTTCTGATGACAAACTGGCTTTAAAATATAAAAACCGCATTTTAATCGCACAATATCTGTCTTACAACCCACACCCAGGTCACTATAAACCAACATAGAATACATATGGCAGAAGAGGGCGTGTGTACAAGTAAGTAGGTCAGTGAAATCCTCCATTAAATATTGGTGATGGTGAAAAACTGAAAGTGTTGCCTCAATTTTGGCCACTAGTGTATAACACAAAATATAAACAAAAAAGAAAGGAAAGAACATTTCTGCACAAAAAACGTGTCGCTCGGCAGGAAAATCCCGTTGATGTTGCATTTTTTGAGATTTTTTTTTCCCTTTCTTTAGAAACGCTGCAAAAATACTGAAAGAATAGACATGAAACTGCTTCAAATCTGCAAGGATTCACTTTTCCTGCTTTTCCTGGTACTATCAAGCATAGCGTTTTTGGGAACTTGGAGCTCTATATTACAAATATGTCCGTCCCTCCAGTTGAAAGAAATTAACATTTTCCTGGAGGGAAGTTTATATTTTACATTATGTCAGTTTTTGTCTATCGATGATAAAGTGCAGTTTGCAGCAATTTTTATTGTGACATATACCCAAATCATTCATGAAAATATTTCACATTCAACGCGCGTCGGGCGGGCCTGCGTCCTCTCACATGCCAGGGCTGAGTTTCAGTTCCAGTCCGACCCTGTTAATCATCTATGGTTTCCCTTCAGAGTGGAAAATGCTGAAAAATCGGAAGTTCCTGGGATCCATTTTTGAACAGAATATCAGAACCAAATCAAAACCGATGATTCATAATAGGGGTAAGTCCCAACTCTAAGGTACAAGTCTATGGCATACAGTCTGTAAAAGACGACAGAGTAGGGTGCTGTTGAGCATCGACGGCTTCTTCTCTGATGTTCCTCGCTCATCCATGCAGTACATAGTCAGCCATTCAATTGATTGGATATCTTATAATACCACATTTCCCCTAGGGACACAAAGTATGACGAGCGCCACTCCTCCTGGTGATAGGTTATACCCAACAGATGGGGCAGCGCCACTCCTCGTGGTGATGGGTTACACCCAACAGATGGGGGAGCGCCACTCCTCGTGGTGATGGGTTACACCCAACAGATGGGGGAGCTCCACTCCTCTTGGTGATGGGTTATACCCAACAGATGGGGGAGCGCCACTCCTTGAGGTGATAGGTTATACCCAACAGATGGGGGAGCGCCACTCCTCGTGGTGATGGGTTATACCCAACAGATGGGGGAGCGCCACTTCTCGTGGTGATGGGCTGCACCCAACAGATGGGGGAGCTCCACTCCTTGTGGTGATGGGTTACACCCAACAGATGGGGGAGCTTCACTCCTTGAGGTGATGGGTTATACCCAACAGATGAGGGAGCGCCACTCCTCGTGGTGATGGGTTATACCCAACAGATGGGGGAGTGCCACTCCTCGTGGTGATGGGTTATACCCAACAGATGGGGGAGCCCCACTCCTCGTGGTGATGGGTTAAACCCAACAGATGGGGGAAGTTGCAGATTGGCTTGTTATGGTGCAAGAACAATGTGGACATTGTTTTTTTTTGTTTTTGTTTTAACTATTATGCCTTTATGTTCTTTATTTTTTTCCTACAGACCCTCCCAGCTAACTCCAAGCAAGTCCCTCATCTCAGAAGTTGAAAGGTTTGGGTTTCTTTGAGGTTTAATGCATGCATTTACTTTTTTTAGAATCCCATCTTACAAAAGATATAGGATATCCAACTTCTTGGACTCCAAGAATAAGGGGGCTGCAGCCTGGAAGTAACCCCGCTGCCCTTTTTAAAGAATATGCTGGTGTGGGGCAGCTACCCGGATATTCACTATGCAGGAGAACTGCAGCTAAGCCCATTCACTTTGCTGGATCTATGCTGTCGTTCCGCTGCACAGTGGAGGCCATGATGCCAATGTGCAGGGAATGACTGTGAAAGGGGCTGTTCCTCATTACCAGCATCAGTGCCCCTTTATTATATTAGAGATCGACCCCAACAGATCATAAATTGATGGTGTACCCTTGCAATATACTGCTGCCTTCCTTTTTTTATCAGTTCACCCGTGAAACCAGATTACATGATTGTGGCGGAACCTCCTGTAGGACACCCAAGTTTTCTGGTGGCTGAAATCTCTTTACCTAAAGTGGTGAGACCCTCAGATGTGGTTTAGGATTGTGACCTTTTTGTATTTCATGTGATTTCCAATAGTCTTCCCTTATTAAAAGTCTGTGCCAACCTCGTGCTACCGGTCCTCCTCTGCCAACTTTTATCATCACAGCTTTGATGTGTCCACAGTAGCCAATCGCTGGCAGCTGTGACACATTTGCTGGATGATGATGATCTAATTTTTTTTTCATACCATGGTGGGTTGTTTGCAAGCTGTTGGAATGGGAAAGAAGATCTCTGTAAACGACTCTGTCAGCAGAGAACGACTGTTCAAACCAAGCACAGACGCCCAGTGCTTCACGGCGGGACCAGTCATTTATATAAGCCTCCCCCCCTGCTTGTTTCCCCTCCATCTCCACCATCACCTCTTCTTTGACAGTTCTGGCTTCATAGATCCAGAGAGGAGATAGAGGGAAAACAAGCTGGTGGGAAGATGTATATATTATTATTATTATTTAATTGTATAGTGCCATTGATTCCATGGTGCTGGTGCATATAAATGATGTTATAATGATGATATAAATGATGAAAGAGGCTTGTTGCAATAGTGTAGAACACGCCGCTCTTTATTTTTTCTATATTAATGCGACATTTGGAGGAATCGCACAGAAAATGCTTTAAATGTATTTATTTTTTAATTTGATTTTTCTCATGTCCATGATTCACATTGCGTTAAATGAGGCATAATGAAGATTAAGAATGTTTCAGCTAATGTAGCCTTCATCAGACAGGATAATGTAGCTTGAGGGGACCCACTTGGCTAAATATAGGGGTCAGTTCTGGTCTTCCCAAAAAGCAGATTAAGTAGTCACCACACGGGAATCTGGTGATTACGGGGTTTGCTTTTGGGGACCCCAGATTTCTTCATATAACCGAGTGGGCCTTCTGCCTAATGAAGGCTACATTATGTGAAATTCTGGTACCATTCATTATGCCTCACTTAAAGGGGTTGCCTGGCACTTTAATATTGATGACCTATCCTAAGGATATTCCATTAGTATTAAAGTGGTGGACAACCCCTTTTAATGCAGTGTGAATCCTAAAAAATATTTTTCAGCCTTTTCTGTGAGCAGTTCCTCCACGTGTCAGATTTAATGTAGGAGACGTGTGGAGCTACACAGTAACTTCTAGTTGGCCACGTATCAAGATAAAAGTTTAGATTTTTGTGCACTTGTTGGTTACAACTTTCTTTCCCGTACAGAAGCATTCAGCGACATAAGCGTCGTTACCACGCTGGTCTTCTCTTTACAGTCTTCTGCTAGATCTCTTGTGTTGGACTTGGGTGAAGACAGAATAGTCGGACGTCCCGATTTGTATCATCTAGACGTCTTCATTTCTTACAATATCATCCAAGAACAAAGTGGAGCTCAGTTCAACAAGGACAGTAAGGTGAGACAATTAAGCAAAGCTGGACATGTCTTACACCCCATTCTGAAATCTCCTTCTTAAAGAGGTTCTCTGAGAAAATGTATAAAATAAAATTTTAAAAAATGTATACATTTATTTAGCAAAAATAAATTGTTTTAATTAGTGAATAATTCTATGTGAATACTTTTATGCCCAAAAATGGCAAAAGTATTCTCGGAGTGATACCTTTATTGGCTAACCAGAAAAAAAATATATATATGCAAGCTTTCAGAGCACAGAGGCTCCTTCTTCAGGCAATATTACAAATGAATTCATAACATTTGTAATCCTGCCTGAAGAAGGAGCCTCTGTGCTCTGTAAGTTTGCATATATATATATTTTTTTCTGGTTAGCCAATAAAGGGATCACTCCGAGAATACTTTTGCCATTTTTGGGCATAAAATTATTTCCATCAAATTTTCTGGCTAACACGGTACCACAATATAAATTTGTATTGTACATCACAATTAGGGGATAATAATTGTGTATGGACATAATGGCCAACGATGTCAGCAGCCATCCATCCTAGATGGGTGAAAGTAAACTGTTTGAGACGGACTTCTCTGACCTACCTGTCGGAATCAAGAACGTGCATCTATGTCATCGATTGACTGACTGATCACGTCCATGAGTCAACATGTTGTAAACCTGTCATGATGAGTGAGCAGATAGGATGCTGCCCCTCACCCTGACAGGAACTTATCTATCACAACATATAGTTGCCCAGAGACATCTGAATGCATCGGCTTTCCTTTATGCCATTCATCAAACATGTCGTATATTTTGTGTATAGCCAGTCACAAGCCTCGCACTGCTCTGCGTCTTATCATTTGGTTCTATGAGCTGCAGTAAAACGTGACGTATATTCCAGGTGCTGACGATCACATTGCCGGTCCAGCCAGCATAGCGGTGGGCTCAGAAGATCGGCTTTGGAAAACGTTCCTCTTATATAGATCCAGTGGATCCTACTTACATTCGCTGCTGTTTACATTGTATGGTTACAATTCTATTTACACTTCAATATGACTCCAGAATAAATTTTTGTCTTTCTTATACTTGCCGTATATTTTTCCCAAGGAGGGGGTTTAGGTATTGTGCTTTTTTTTTTTTTATTTCTACTGTAATATTTCATAATATCTGTGAATAAGTCTTGAAAATAATTTGCATTGAAAAGGTTGAGATCCTCTGAATCTACAGGGATTTTTAGGAATTAAAAATCTACAGCAGTAAATCTGCAGCAGAATTTACATTTTGCACCATGTCTGGATTTAGTAGCAGCTGCCCCTTTAAATGGAATATGTCAGCAGGTTTTTGCTATCCCATTTGAGAGCAGCATAATCCGAGGCCCTGATTCCAACGATGTATCACTTACTGGGCTGCTTGGTGTTATTTTGATAAAATTGCAGTTTTTTTTTTCTCATGCAGATCTCTGAATGCTGAGCTCTGTATAATAACCCCACCCACACCACTGATTGGCCGCTTTCTGTGTACACTGTATATAAACTGCCAATCAGTGGTGGGGGGCGTGGTTGGACTACCTGGCTGCAGGTTTACTAGTCCTCTAGTGATAATCTTCTGCTAATAAAAGTGTGATTTTTATCAAAACTACAACCAGCAGCCCTGTAAGTGAGACGTCCCTAGAATCAGGGTCTTTGTCTCTACATCATGCTGCTCTCAACAACAACCAATATATAGTACATCCGACAAGGGGTCAATGTGTTAAAAAAGACCTTTATTATAACAATTTGGGTACATGGCGGGAAAGAAAAGAGCACACACACATATATATAGTAATACCATATAATAGTGAGGAGGTATAATGTAAATATTTGAATTGCAGAGACACCAGGGCTAAATAGTAGTAGCTCCAATTGTGCTAATGCATACTGATAGTATATCCTAGGTCACATAGTAAAAGGATATAATCCCAAATAATAAAAGCCAATATAGGCATTCCCAAGATAATGACCTTTTGGTATATATATATCAAGGGATGTATTATATCCAAGTAGGTTCATTCCCAAGTAACAATAATGTTGTATTGGATTCATTCATACCTGGTATATATTGTCTGCACGTCTTGCAATAGCTCTGGGCTCGGTGGTCCTACTCCTAGTGTGGCGCTCACCCCATCATGCTGCTCTCAGAATAGCCAAGAAAAACCTGCTGACAGATTCCCTTTACAAATAGCTGAAATGGCTCCTAGATACCAGAGAAGGAAAACGTTATTAAAACGGTTTTGTTTCCTAAATAGAAAAGCAAATTAAACACCACTGGATAATGTGGTGTGTGAAACCGTCCATTGGATTGCTGTTTCAGGTGGGCTCAGGAGCAGAGCCCCCATCCTACATAGCTGACATCTTGCTGTAACAGCAGCGGCCAGAGCGAAGCGTCAATCACTGCTGTTTAACCATTTATATGCCGTCAATCACTGATGGCAAGTTAAATAGCGCAATCACCGGTACGCTATGCAATGTTACTAGAATTTTTTTTTTTACTTTTCCATTTCCTTGAATTACTTGTTGTGATTTGCGGATCCATTGAATTGGCACGTGGAAAGGCTGCAGCCGATCATTCATGTCCGTAGCAGATACACATTTACATGTGTAAATAGGCCCTTATAGAAATCAATCAATAGAACGTATACCTGGATATCCAGGTTTATCCTTTGCATACATTTAAAGAGGTATAAGTCATGGCATATTACTAGGATGTCATTCTTGGGGGTCTGACAGCCTAATTTAGAAAGAAGTGGATGCATTATTTTTTTCACGCTCCCAATTTAACAATTTGAGTACAGTTGGATCTATTGTTTTTTTTATTTTTTGCACTATGGGTGGGTGGTTGGGAGCACAGCTGTGCAGGAAAAAAAAAGCTTACAGGTTCTCAATTCCTTCATTCTTGGGATCGGTGGCGGAACCACAGGTCGGACCATCGCCAATCAAGATATTATATCCCTTCACACTCATCATTGCTCCCAATTTAACAATTTGAGTACAGTTGGATCTATTGTTTTTTTTATTTTTTGCACTATGGGTGGGTGGTTGGGAGCACAGCTGTGCAGGAAAAAAAAAGCTTACAGGTTCTCAATTCCTTCATTCTTGGGATCGGTGGCGGAACCACAGGTCGGACCATCGCCAATCAAGATATTATATCCCTTCACACTCATCATTGCTCCCAATTAACAATTTGAGTACGTGCATTTTTTTAGGGTATTTTTGCGCAATGGGTGGGAGCACAGCTGTGCAGGAAAAAAAGCTGATAGGTTTCCCATTTCTTCATTCTCAGAATCAGTGGATGAAACATCGCCAATCACAATATTATATCCTTCACACTAATCGTTGCTCCCAATTATCAATTTGAGTACGGTTATACCTATTGTTTTTTTAGGGTTTTTTTTTTGCACTGTGGGTGGTTGGGAGCACAGCTGTGCAGGAAAAAAAAAAGCTGATAGGTTCCCCATTCCTTCATTCTCAGGATCAGTGGTGGAACCAGAGGTTGGATCATCTCCAATCAAAATATTATATTATTCACACTAATCATTGCTCCTAGTTAACAATTTGAGTACGGTTGAACCCATTGTGTTTTTTTAGGGTTTTTTTTTTTTTTGCACTATGGGTGCAAGTTATAGTAATATGTGTCACCGTAAAAAAAAACAACTAATAGTGTCTCCTGATTGTTCAGACACAAATATATCTGTTGAAAATAGTCTGGTATACACCAGTAAATTATAACTGTGGTTTTGCTGTTCCACGGTAAAAAATCTCTATTATCCTGCTTTTGGCATTTTTTGCCGCAAAGAAAAACAGTAGTAGTGTCTCCTGATTGTTCAGACACAAATATATCTATTTAAAATTTTCTGGTATACCCCAGTAAACAATAACTGTGGTTTTGCCATTCCACGGTAAAAAATCTCTATTATTCACCTTTTGGTATTTTTTCCGTAAAGAAAAACAGTAATAGTTTCTCCCTGATTGTTCAGATTGTTTAAAAGAGTCGGGTGTAGGCCAGAGAAATAGAACTGTGGTTTTCCTCTTCCACGGTTCTAATCTACTTTATTACCCTTTTTCCACTGATGGTGCGAGTGTAAGCTATTTTACTTACTTTACAATGGGCAAGGCGCGTGGCAAGGGACATGGAAGTGGACGTTCTGGTGATGGTGCATGCAGAGGACGGGGCCGTGGCCAAGGTGAAAATGTGCCACAACCAACAGCCATATCTTCTCGCTCCCACTTCTTGACCGAATTACTAGGGAAGCACAGAACAACACCATATCAGTGTGAACAGGTTATTAATTGGATAGCAGATAATACTTCCAGTTACCTGGGCACCACCACCTCCGGTCTGTCTTCCACACGGTCAACTCTTAGTAGCCATGAGTCTCGACCGCATACTCCTCCTCACCCTGATGCTCCTCCCTCCCACCATGCCGAGTGTCGTCAGACAGCAACTGATCCCACACTTGGACACTCTGAAGAGCTGTTCACTGGTCCATTTCCAGATTTGTGCCCCTCGCCTGCTCCGCTTGAAGTGGTGGAAGAGGAGATCCCATGTAGAGATGCCCAAATATTTGAACAGCCACGGCCAGAGGAAGTCAACGCTGGCAATTTGTCACAAGAGGTTGACGATGACGAGACACAATTGCCAGGAAGTGAGGAGGAGGATCGTGGTGCGCAAGTGGAAGAGGAGGAGGTGGTGGATGATCTAGTAACTGACCCAATGTGGCAGGAGGACATGCAGAGCGAGGCCAGCAGCAGACAGGGTGAGGGAGGCAGAGTACCCCAACAGGCAGAAAAAAGCAGTGTGGTGGCCGCACACAGAAGGCCGGCAACAGTTCCCCGTAACACCAACACGAGGGACGTTGCCAGTACAACCTGTAGGTCTTCCAGAGTCAGGAATTTTTTTAAAGACTCTGCTGATATCCCCAAAAAGGCCATTTGTACCACCTGCCATGCCAGCATCAGCAGGGGTGACAAAACTACCAGCCTGACCACCACCAGCATGATCAGGCACATGGCAGCAAAGCACCCGACTTTGTGGGGCGAACCCCAGGGTCCATGACCAGTGTCAGCTGGTGTCACCTGTTGTGTGTGCATGGCAATCCCCTGTCCATACTGCATGCAAAGATGCCCCCTCCTCTCAGTCTTTATGGCAGTCTCTCAAGAGTGTGCAAAGCAGTCATCAAAGCAAAAGGTGGCTACTTTGAAGAACCTAGAATATAAGACATATTTTCAGTTGTTTCACACTTTTTTGTTAAGTATATAATTCCACATGTGTTAATTCATAGTTTTGATGCCTTCAGTATGAATGTACAATTTTCATAGTCATGAAAATACAGAAAAATCTTTAAATGAGAAGGTGTGTCCAAACTTTTGGTCTGTACTGTATGTACCATCTTGACAAACTTTGAGGAGTCCACCAAGATGGTGAGTGGCGATGACGCCATCATTAGCGTCAGCATTCCACTTGTCTGTCTTTTGCAATGCTCTCTGCAGAGAATTAAAGAGGAGGCATTGCAGCCAGAGTATGATGAAATGGATCAAGAAGCCGTAGCGGTCGATTACACACAGCCCAGCCTCATCTCATCCCAACGTGCATTGGGGGACAATGAGGGAGAGGAGGAGGAGGAAGAACAGGAGCTTGTATCATGCGCTGTAGACGGTAGTACCTGTACAACTGTCATACTGTCAGTTCAGCGTGGGTGACCTGAGGACAGGGGGGGGGAGGAGGAGGAGGAGGAGAGCATGGTCAGTCGTCATCTTGGTGAGGACACGGAAGTCTTGCCCGTTACCAGTCTGGCACGCATGGCTGACTTTATGTTACTCTGCCTTAACCGTGACCCTCGCGTTGTCAAAATGTTGGGTGACAGTCATTACTGGTTGGTGACACTTTTAGACCCCCGCTACAAGGAAAACTTTCACTCTCTTATTCCTGAGGTGGAGAGGTCTACGAATATGGGGCAGTACCAGAAGGCCCTTGCTGCAGAACTGTTAAAAAAAAATTCCCATCTGAACACGCTAGCGGCAGAGGTCACAGTTCGTTGACCAACCAAGGCGTACAAGCGAGAGAGAGGCAACTCCAATCCAGCAGAGGCAGGGGAACACTGTCAACATTCTGGGACAGTTTTCTGAGACCTGCCCAGCTTACAGGCCCTGAGGCGCGGGGTACTCTCAAAAGCAGTGGAAAGTTTCAAAAGATGGTGAGGGAGTACCTTGCCGACCGTACCAGCGTCCTCCTTGATTCCTCTGTGCCTTTTAATTATTGGGTATCCAAGCTGGACACTTGGAATGAAATCGCTCTGTACGCCTTGGAGGTCCTGGCCTGTCCTGCCGCTAGCGTGTTATCGGTGCGTGTTTTTAGTGCTGCTGGGGTAATTATAACTGATAAGCGCACTCGCCTGTCAACTGACAATGCTGACAAGCTGACCCTTATCAAAATGAACAGTAGCTGGATTGGGCCAGACTTCTCATCACCACCAAATGACAGCAGAGTAACATAAAGTCAAATCCACTGTGTTATTTCGGAAGGTGTATTCACATGCACCGCTTCACACCCACACATGGGTATACGCTTCCTCATTTCGGCTGTTTTATGTTCTTCTCCTTATCCTCAGCCTCCACCACCACTATACCACCAGGGTGACCGTGGTCCGTGTTGCCATTATTGAAAGTTCCTCCGTCCTTATTTTTGTCAGCTTTTGCTTGGAAGGCATAAGCAAAGACTGGGAGACCCACTCCCCAATAATGGGAATAATATTTTTAAAATGCTGTACTGTATGGCTCTTGTAAGGGGCATTAAAAGCGTCTTGTTAAGCTATTGCGACCTCCACCACTTATCCGAGGAGCATTAAAACCGTCTTGTTAATCTACTGGGACTTCCACATCTCTTCCAAGGGGCATTCAAACCGTCTTGTTAAGCTACTGGGACCTCCACCACTTTTCTGAGGGGCATTAAAAGCGTCTTATTAAGCTACTGGTACGTCCACCACTTTTCCGAGGGGCATTAAAAACGTCTTGTTAAGCTAGTGGGACCTCCACGTCTCTTCCAAGGGGCATTCAAACTGTCTTGTTAAGCTACTGGGACCTCCACGTCTCTTCCAAGGGGCATTCAAACCGTCTTGGTAAGCTACTGCGACCTCCACCATTTTTTCGAGGGGCATTAAAAGCGTCTTATTAAGCTACTGGGACCTCCACCACTTTTTCGAGAAGCATTAAAACCGTCTTGTTAAGCTACTGGGACTTCCACGTCTCTTCCAAGGGGCATTCAAACCGTCTTCTTAAGCTACTGGGACCTCCACGTCTCTTCCAAGGGGCATTCAAACCGTCTTGTTAAGCTACTGGGACCTCCACGTCTCTTCTGAGAGGCATTAAAAGCGTATTGTTAAGCTACTGGGACCTCCACCACTTTTCCGAGGGGCATTAAAACCGTCTTGTTAAGCTACTGGGACCTCCACCACTTTTCCGAGGGGCATTAAAACCGTCTTTTTAAGCTACTGGTACCTCCACGTCTCTTCCAAGGGGCATTCAAACCATCTTGTTAAGCTACTGGGACCTGCACCACTTTTCCAAGGGGCATTCAAACAGTCTTGTTAAGCTACTACGACCTCCACCACTTTTCCAAGGGGCATTAAAACCGTCTTGTTAAGCTACTGGGACCTCCACTTTTCCGAGGGGCATTAAAAGCATCTTGTTAAGCTACTGGGACCTCCACCACTTTTCCGAGGAGCATTAAAAGCATCTTGTTAAGCTACTGGGACCTCCACGACTTTTCCGAGGGGCATTAAAAGCATCTTGTTAAGCTACTGGGACCTCCACCACTTTTCCGAGGAGCATTAAAACCATCTTGTTAAGCTACTGTGACCTCCACGTCTCTACCAAGGGGCATTCAAACAGTCTTGTTAAGCTACGGCGACCTCCACCACTTTTTCGAGGGGCAGTAAAAGCGTCTTTTTAAGCTACTGGGACCTCCACCACTTTTCCGAGAAGCATTAAAACCGTCTTGTTAAGCTACTGGGACCTCCACTTCTCTTCCAAGGGGCATTCAAACCATCTTGTTAAGCTACTGGGACCTCCACGTCTCTTCTGAGAGGCATTAAAAGCATCTTGTTAAGCTACTGTGACCTCTACAACTTTTCCGAGGGACATTAAAACTGTCTTGTTAAGCTACTGGATCCTCCACGTCTCTTCCAAGGGGCATTCAAACCGTCTTGTTAAGCTGCTGGGACCTCCACGTCTCTTCTGAGGGGCATTAATAGCGTCTTGTTAAGCTACTGCGACCTCCACCACTTTTCCAAGGGGCATTAAAACCGTCTTGTTAAGCTACTGGGATCGCCACTTTTCTTCTGAGGGGCATTAAAAGCGTCTTCTTAAGCTACTGTGACCTCCACCACTTTTCCGAGGGGTATTAAAACCGTCTTGTTAAGCTACTGGGACCTCCACCACTTTTCCAAGGGGTATTAAAACTGTCTTGTTAAGCTACTGGGACCTCCACATCTCTTTTGAGGGGCATTAATAGCGTCTTGTTAAACCACTCTGAACTCCACAGCTCTTCCAAGGGGCATTGATATGTTGTTTTTAATTAACTCTAACCTCCACGACTCTTCGAACGGGCATTGCAGTTCCTCTTAATTTTTGGCAGCTTTTTCTTGGAAGGCATAAGCAAATACTATGGGAGACCCACTCCCCAATAATGGGAATAATGTTTGTAATATGCTGTACTGCATGGCTCTTGTAAGGGGCATTGCAAGCTCCTTCGTCCTAATTTTTGGCAGCTTTTGCTTGGAAGGCATAAGCAAAGACTATGGGAGACCCACTCCCCAATAATGGGAATAATGTTTGGAATATGCTGTACTGCATGGCTCTTGTAAGGGGCATTGCAAGTTCCTCCGTACCAATTTTTGGCAGCTTTTGCTTGGAAGGCATAAGCAATGACTATGGGATACACACTCCCCAATAATGGGAATAATGTTTGTACTATGCTGTACTGTATGGCTCTTGGAAGGGGCATTAAAAGCCCCTCTTCCGAGGGGCATTCAAACCGTCTGGTTAAGCTACTGGGACCTCCACGTCTTTTCCGAAGGGCATTAAAACCATCTTGTTAAGCTACTGTGACCTCCATGTCTCTTCAAAGGGACATTAAAACAGTCTTCTTAAGCCACTCTGAACTCCACAGCTCTTCCTAGGGGCATTGAAATGTTGTTTTTAATTACCTCTAACCTCCACAACTCTTCCAATGGACATTGCATTTCCTCCTAATTTTAGTCAGCTTTTGCTTTTCAATGCAAAGGCGAATACTAAGGGAGACCCACTCCCCAATAGTGGGTAGAAGGTTTTTAGTACGCTGTAATCCACGTCTGTTTCAAGGGGCATTGCAGTTCCTCATAATTTTTGGAAAGCCTTCCATTCACTGTTTAGGCCAACATTGTACAGGAGACCCAGTTGCTATAAATGGAAAAAACTGTTTAGTTAAGGCCCTCTGACCTCCATGTCATTTCCAAGGTACATTGGAGTGCCTTGAAATTTTTGGTAGGCATTGCACTCACTGTATGCCCTATAACTGTGTAGCCAAACCGCTCCTTTTGTTACAGAAACATATCCTACAAGACATATGTGGTTGACTGGCCTGATATTGATGTGAATGGTCCCTGTTCCTCCTGCTCTCCTTTGCCACCACCTCATCCATCATTCATCACCTGAAGCTTTGTTTTAACGGGAGTCATAGAACTGGGATAGTAGCAGGAAAACATCCAGCAATCCTCGGAGGAGGTAGGATATGCGCCAAAACGCTGACCACCTCAGGCCTTGCCGCTACTACATACATGCGCTTGCATTCCAACAAAACAAAGCAGATGCTAACTTGTATCATCATCATGGTCCTCACCTTGGCACTCTCAACTCCCCTGATGGAGAAGCCAGGGCCCACCGGAGGAGTCTGGTTCTCTGGTGGGCTCGTCCAATGCTGCCCTAAAGCAGGCCGGGCTAAGAAAAGTGTGTGGGGGGATGTTCCAAGGAGAAATAGGGGCGGCTGGGGACCGTTTATGGACACCCGGCTGCCCCCAGACGGCTGGCGACCGAGTATGGACACCCGGCCGCCCCCAGGCGGTTGGGGACCGAGTGTGGACACCCCGCCGCCGGGCGGCTGGGGACTGAGTATGGATACCAGGCCGCCAACGCTGCCATGACATGGTGGCCAGATTCCGCCTCCACATGCCTAAAAGGCCCAATTTCAAGTGCAAGCAAGCAGTATGGTATTGCAGCCTGGGGGTGGGTGGGTGGTTGGCTGCATATTTGCGCTTGCATTGCAAGGAATGGGGGAGGTACAATTGAACCCTGCCCTGGGACAACAACTTGCACGGGGATAGTTGCAAGTCTGCATCTTCTGATGCGGCAAGGATGACTTCTGATGGGCACCCTTTTAGGCAGTGACCGGGGAGTCAGAGATGCTTCCAGGGGTCTTCCCCATGCTGTCCCCATGTCTTTTCAGCACTGTATGCATGTGTCACACAGCACATGGCCAGATAAGGTTGTAAAATGTTAAAATGACATTTCCCGGTGAATGCATTTGTCACGGTTGAAGCAATACAAAAGTGCAAAAACGCATTAAAAATGCTTCTTGTGAACATAGCCCAAGGTGTGGAGGAGTATTTTTTTTTTTGGTTATTTATTTTACCTTATACACAAGTCTTTACTCTGGAAAGGAACTTCCTTAACATATTTCACAGGAAAGCAGTTTCAGTTTAGTTTTTGAACGTTTTATTGTGAGCCCTTAAAAGTGGCTTAATACCTCTGGCCACGTTGTTGACAGCAGTGACCTGGGGGTCAGAAATGCTTCCTGGGGCGATCCCCATGCTGTCACCATGCCGCCACAAAAATGCTCGGGTCTCCCATAGACTAACATTGGGCTCGTGGCTCAGGTCGAGCAACCGAGTATCATGGCGAGCTCGGCCCGAGCTTCGAGCACCCGAGCATTTTAGTGCTCGCTCTTCACTACTAAATACCCTTCATTATTTATTATTTTTGCACTTTGCGATTTACCCATTTACTTCCAGTTACTTGGGTATTTTGCTTGCCTTTGGTTTTTCTTTGTCTAGTGGCCTTGTGTGAACATGCATTTACATTTTGCATGCAATTTATGTTTCAGTTCAGACTTCTAGGTTTTTTCTTTGTAGTGTGCTTTAGTACATATTAGGGTGTGGCCACCCTTTGTCTGAGCTGAAATGTTTAATCTACCTCAGGTCTATGCTTCTACTAGGGGGTCAGTCTCTCTGCCCTTATCCATATGTACGTCACTTGACAAATGGTAAGGTTTTAATATTAGAGTTAGGACTGTCCCATAAGGGTTGCCGTGATGTGGCGGTATAGCTTTTGCATTATTTTTATCAAAATTATGTTAACTAAATACCCTTCCTTATTTATTATTTTTGCACTTTGCGATTTACCCATTCACTTCCGGTTACTTGGGTATTTTGCTTGTCTTTGGTTTTTCTTTGTCTAGTGGCCTTGTGTGAACATGCATTTACATTTTGCATGCACATCAATTTGTGTTTCAGTTCAGACTTCTAGGTTTTTTCTTTATATGCTATATATGCTATATGTGCGGGAAGGGAGCTTGTCTGTACACTGCTTGCTATGTGTGGGGGAGGGAAGCTGTCGGACAAAGAGGGGTCCTGCAAACATCCAACTAATGGCCCCCCATATATATTACAGGAAGGTAGGTCAAACCCAAGGATTTTTGCTGGAGCAGCCGACCATGTGCTGTGTATGGGGCCATCTCCCCCACACATATAACCACATTCATGTATATGGGGGAGTCGGGATGTGTTGTGTGGACAAGCGTCCGGTCTAAAGCTAACTAGTGTATGGGCACCTGAGACTAAGGCAAGTTATCATCCAGAAAGTCTTTCTCCAGCCTGCTGAAAAAATGCCGGATAGAGAAAGGCTTTTATCACCTAAGCCAGATCTCACTGGAGGGGAAGCAAGAAGAAAAAAGGAGAAATGTAAAATAAGACACAAGTCCAGACAGTTGTCATCCAAAACTTTATCTGGTATCGACCAAGAAAATTACAATCAGTAAAAGTATAATCCACATTTAGGAAAAACACAGATGAGCTGCGGGACCATCGCTTCTTCTTCTGGGACTTTTTGGCGGACAGGTTGCTCTGCTGTCGGAGGCCTTTCTTGTTCTTGGACTTCTTCATGTGGATTCTGAAGACTAGGAGGCTCCTGAGGGTCCATCTCTCCTGCCGACAGCTCAGAGTGACTTGGAGATATGTTTACTTCACTCCAGGAAAGCAAGAGAGGAAAAAGATGAATGTGATGTAATAACAAGACAAACCTAAAAAAAAAACATGTATAAAAAATCATGTAACTGCAAACTGCACAAAAATGACCCCAATAACGTAAGTGCTGTAGTATTAAAGAATCTGCAAAACGAGTGGTGTGAAAAGACCTGGGACTTGTCAGAAATATGTAATGTTTTGTCTAAAATTACAAAAAAAAAGAAAAGATTCAAGGGATGAGCAGCATTTTATAACAAGTAAAAAATATACAAATTTGTGACAAGTGACCGGTATTAAGTATTGTGGATGATAACCAGACGTTTATTTCAAATGAAGAGTTTAATGAACGTCTTGTATTCGGCCAATTGGAACCTTCCCGGAAATGTCTGCACCGGTGATAAAATCTACTTACTAATAGAGTTCCCGACTGGACA
This sequence comes from Phyllobates terribilis, assembly GCF_046119375.1. Taxonomy (NCBI): domain Eukaryota; kingdom Metazoa; phylum Chordata; class Amphibia; order Anura; family Dendrobatidae; genus Phyllobates; species Phyllobates terribilis. Next base: position 15,896,150 of record NW_027362787.1, read on the forward strand.
CAAAGAACTGCAGCTCATGGAGGAATGAAGCTTCTTTCCTTCTCAGCCAAGAACTTCTTATACCAGTCCCGTACGGCCTCTATCATGTGCTGATATCTAGCAGAAAGAGAAAAAATCAATTATAAACTAAATAAAATTTATTAAAGAAAAAAAAACCTCCTGCGAACATGAAGCATTTGTAGCAAAGCACAGCCATTATTTACACAGCACAATTGTTTTACTTTATTCTATATTAGTGGCCGCTCTGTGCAAAAACTTGTGGGAAATTACTGCAGCACTAATATTGTCCGTCCAGAGAGCACCCAAGTATTCCCCAATTTCTGACTCCACCGCCCGATTGCCCCCACAAGCACAATGCTGCACCGCTGTCCCCTGCCTGGTACAGGCTCCTTTATAGGGTCCTTTCAGCTGTTGTTCACCAAGATGTGAAGTAATCCGAGTACAGGGTTTCCCATGTCTGAGTGCAGGGGTGGAGAGCAGAGAGGATCAGACAGAGACAGGCCCATACACAGACTGCTGGTATATAGAGGACAAATCTGGCTGAACAGCAGCTACAAGAAGCTTCTGGATGGGGGCAGTGGGGGTGAGACAGCACTTCAGCAACGTGTTTGGGAGAGAAGGAAGAAAATAAGCAAATGAAGAAAATTTATAAAGTTCACAAGTCTGCAATGTGAGGAGGATAATTACATGAAGAAAACCCTCTAGGTGCAGCGTCGGCAACCGGAAAACCGCCCCAAGGTCCACCTGTGTCATCAGCGCCCCCCTGCTGGACCCCTAATCAGTTGTACTGCAGACTCTGATGATTGATAGTGACACTAGGTCAGCTCTTTCCCTATGGCGGCACTAGCTGACCATCCTGTGGATAGGACAGGTGCCGGATCATTCAGTCCTTTCCCTCTTCCCCAACGTGAAGCAAACATCCCTCTGACCAGACAAACATCCCCCTGACCAGACAAACATCCCCCTGACCAGACAAACATCCCCCTGACCAGGCAAACATCCCCCTGACCAGGCAAACATCCCTCTGACCAGGCAAACATCCCCATGACCAGGCAAACATCCCCATGACCAGGCAAAAATACAACCCCTTATTTTCTTTCCCATTTTACTTCCTTTATTAATTTCTCCTCCAACATTACTGACAACTCCAAGTTCAATAGTTTGATAGTCTCATCTCCTGCCTTTGTATGTGGAGGAGGCAATAAACAGCCGTATACATCCTAAACCTGTCACAAGGACTTTCTCTGTAACTCCCTACTCTCAGCTGTCCCCCTGTAACAATCCACCTTTTTCTCTTTCTTGCTCATACATTTCGGACACTTTATTAACATGTTAATCATATTTCCAAACTTACTGCATTCCACTTCATCTGATCATACATCACCGTTTAAAAGAATCACAATCACTTACTTGTCTGCTGCTGTAATTCTTGGATTGTTTTCTTGCTGTTACTTGGTCTTATTTTGCTTTTTTGCTGTCCTTAAACCACCATCTGCCGCACAGTGTCCACATCTTGTTCCAGCGGGTCGCTCTTTTAATCCCTGCAACAACAGACACTATGCGAGTATGACTTCACAAGTGACATTTCCAAGTCCCTTTACCATTGTGGTGCCAATGGAGTACCCCTTTTCTCATTATCATGCCCCCGAAGCACACCATTTCCCGCTAGCATGCCACCGTAGCATGCCTTTTCCCGTTAGTACGCCACCGGGCACACATATTCCCGTTAGCATGCCATCGGAGCACACCTATTCCCGTTAGCATGCCACCGGAGCACACCTTTACCATTAGCATGTGACCGGAGCACACCTTTACCGTTAGCATGCCACTGGAGCACACCTTTACCATTAGCATGCCACCGGTGCAGACCTTTTCCCGTTAGCATCGCACCGGAGCACACCTTTTCCCGTTAGCATGCCACCGGAGCACATCGTTTCCCGTTAGCATGCCACCGGAGCGCACCTTTTCCCGTTGGCTTGCCACCGGAGCACGCCACTTTCCCGTTGGCTTGCCACCGCAGCACGCCACTTTCCCGTTGGCTTGCCACCGGAGCACGCCACTTTCCCGTTGGCTTGCCACCGGAGCACGCCTCTTTCCCTTTGGCTTGCCACCGGAGCACGCCACTTTCCCGTTGGCTTGCCACCGGAACACGGCACTTTCCCGTTGGCTTGCCACCGGAGCACGACACTTTCCCGTTGGCTTGCCACCGGAGCACGCCACTTTCCCGTTGGCTTGCCACCGGAGCACGCCACTTTCCCGTTGGCTTGCCACCGGAGCACGCCACTTTCCCGTTGGCTTGCCACCGAAGCACGCCACTTTCCCGTTGGCTTGCCACCGGAGCACGCCACAGTCCCTTTGGCTTGCCACTGTAGCACGCCTCTTTCCCGTTGGCTTGCCACCGGAGCACGCCACTTTCCCGTTGGCTTGCCACCGGAGCACGCCACTTCCCCGTTGGCTTGCCACCGGAGCACGCCACTTTCCCGTTGGCTTGCCACCGGAGCACGCCACAGTCCCGTTGGCTTGCCACCGGAGCACGCCACTTTCCCATTGACTTGCTACTGTAGCACGCCACTTTCCCGTTGGCTTGCCACCGGAGCACGCCACTTTCCCATTGGCTTGCCAGCGGAGCATGCCACTTTCCCGTTGGCTTGCCACCGGAGCACGCCACTTTCCCGTTGGCTTGCCACCAGAGCACGCCACAGTCCCGTTGGCTTGCCACCGGAGCACGCCACTTTCCCGTTGGCTTGCCACCGGAGCACGCCACTTTCCCGTTGGCTTTCCACCGGAGCACGCCACTTTCCCGTTGGCTTGCCACCGGAGCACGCCACTTTCCCGTTGGCTTGCCACCGGAGCACGCCACTTTCCCGTTGGCTTGCCACCGGAGCACGCCACAGTCCCGTTGACTTGCCACCGGAGCACGCCACTTTCCCGTTGGCTTGCCACCGGAGCACGCCACTTTCCCGTTGGCTTGCCACCGGAGCACGCCACTTTCCCGTTGGCTTGCCACCGGAGCACGCCACTTTCCCGTTGGCTTGCCACCGGAGCACGCCACTTTCCCGTTGGCTTGCCACCGGAGCACGTCACAGTCCCGTTGGCTTGCCACCGGAGCACGCCACAGTCCCGTTGGCTTGCCACCGGTGCACGCCACTTTCCCGTTGGCTTGCCACCGGAGCACGCCACTTTCCCGTTGGCTTGCCACCGGAGCACGCCACTTTCCCGTTGGCTTGCCACCGGAGCAGGCCAATTTCCTGTTGGCTTGCCACCGGAGCACGCCACTTTCCCGTTGGCTTGCCACCGGAGCACGCCACAGTCCCGTTGGCTTGCCACCGTAGCACTCCTCTTTCCCTTTGACTTGCCACCGGAGCACGCCACTTTCCCGTTGGCTTGCCACCGGAGCATGCCACTTTCCCGTTGGCTTGCCACCGGAGCACGCCACTTTCCCGTTGGCTTTCCACCGGAGCACGCCACAGTCCCGTTGGCTTGCCACCGTAGCACGCCTCTTTCCCGTTGGCTTGCCACCGGAGCACGCCACTTTCCTGTTGGCTTGCCACCGGAGCACGCCACTTTCCCGTTGGCTTGCCACTGGAGCACGCCACTTTCCCGTTGGCTTGCCACCGGAGCACGCCACAGTCCCGTTGGCTTGCCACCGGAGCACGCCACTTTCTCGTTGGCTTGCCACCGAAGCACGCCACTTTCCCGTTGGCTTGCCACCGGAGCACGCCTCTTTCCCGTTGGCTTGCCACTGTAGCACGCCACTTTCCCGTTGGCTTGCCACCGGAGCACGGCACTTTCCCGTTGGCTTGCCACCGGAGCACTCCACTTTCCCATTGGCTTGCCACCGAAGCACGCCACTTTCCCGTTGGCTTGCCACCGGAGCACGCCACAGTCCCGTTGGCTTGCCACCGGAGCACGCCACTTTCCCGTTGGCTTGCCACCGGAGCACGCCGCTTTCCCGTTGGCTTGCCACCGGAGCACGCCGCTTTCCCGTTGGCTTGCCACCGGAGCACGCCATTTTCCCGTTGGCTTGCCACCGGAGCACGCCACTTTCCCGTTGGCTTGCCACCGGAGCACGCCACTTTCCCGTTGGCTTGCCACCGGAGCACGCCACTTTCCCGTTGGCTTGCCACCGGAGCACGCCACTTTCCCGTTGGCTTGCCACCGGAGCACGCCACTTTCCCGTTGGCTTGCCACCGGAGCACGCCACTTCCCCGTTGGCTTGCCACCGGAGCACGCCACTTCCCCGTTGGCTTGCCACCGGAGCACGCCGCTTCCCCGTTGGCTTGCCACCGGAGCACGCCGCTTTCCCGTTGGCTTGCCACCGGAGCACGCCGCTTTCCCGTTGGCTTGCCACCGGAGCACGCCGCTTCCCCGTTGGCTTGCCACCGGAGCACGACACTTTCCCGTTGGCTTGCCACCGGAGCTCGCCACTTTCCCGTTGGCTTGCCACCGGAGCACGCCACTTTTCCGTTGGCTTGCCACCGGAGCACGCCACTTTCCCGTTGGCTTGCCACCGGAGCACGCCACTTTCCCGTTGGCTTGCCACCGGAGCACGCCACTTTCCCGTTGGCTTGCCACCGGAGCACGCCACTTTCTCGTTGGCTTGCCACCGGAGCACGCCACTTTCCCGGTGGCTTGCCACCGGAGCACGCCACTTTCCCGTTGGCTTGCCACCGGAGCACGCCACTTTCCCGTTGGCTTGCCACCGGAGCACGCCACTTTCCCGTTGGCTTGCCACCGGAGCACGCCACTTTCCCGTTGGCTTGCCACCGGAGCACGCCACTTTCCCGTTGGCTTGCCACCGGAGCACGCCACTTTCCCGTTGGCTTGCCACCGGAGCACGCCACTTTCCCGTTGGCTTGCCACCGGAGCACGCCACTTTCCCGTTGGCTTGCCACCGGAGCACGCCACTTCCCCGTTGGCTTGCCACCGGAGCACGCCACTTTCCCGTTGGCTTGCCACCGGAGCCCGCCACTTTCCCGTTGGCTTGCCACCGGAGCCCGCCACTTTCCCGTTGGCTTGCCACCGGAGCACGCCACTTTCCCGTTGGCTTGCCACCGGAGCACGCCACTTTCCCGTTGGCTTGCCACCGGAGCACGCCACTTTCCCGTTGGCTTGCCACCGGAGCACGCCACTTTCCCGTTGGCTTGCCACCGGAGCACGCCACTTTCCCGTTGGCTTGCCACCGGAGCACGCCATTTTCCCGTTGGCTTGCCACCGGAGCACGCCACTTTCCCGTTGGCTTGCCACCGGAGCACGCCATTTTCCCGTTGGCTTGCCACCGAAGCACGCCACTTTCCCGTTGGCTTGCCACCGGAGCACGCCACTTTCCCTTTGGCTTGCCACCGGAGCACGCCACTTTCCCGTTGGCTTGCCACCGGAGCATGCCACTTTCCCGTTGGCTTGCCACCGGAGCACGCCACTTTCCCGTTGGCTTGCCACCGGAGCACGCCACTTCCCCGTTGGCTTGCCACCGGAGCACGCCACTTTCCCGTTGGCTTGCCACCGGAGCACGCCACTTTCCCGTTGGCTTGCCACCGGAGCACGCCACTTTCCCGTTGGCTTGCCACCGCAGCACGCCACTTTCCCGTTGGCTTGCCACCGCAGCACGCCACTTTCCCGTTGGCTTGCCACCGCAGCACGCCACTTTCCCGTTGCCTTGCCACCGGAGCACGCCACTTTCCCGTTGCCTTGCCACCGGAGCACGCCACTTTCCCGTTGCCTTGCCACTGGAGCACGCCACTTTCCCGTTGCCTTGCCACCGGAGCACGCCACTTTCCCGTTGGCTTGCCACCGAAGCACGCCACTTTCCCGTTGGCTTGCCACCGGAGCACACCACTTTCCCGCTGGCTTGCCACTGGAGGACACCATCATCCATTTAATAAAATGGGCCTCACTTAGCTTTTTCTTTTATATAATGGGCCCATATAGTTTTTCATTGAATATATTGGGCCCCACATAACCTTACATTTAATATATATAATCGTCATATCATGTCTGTCTGTCTGTCCTTCTGTCCAGGAAGTCCTGCGTCGCTGATTGGTCCGACCGTGGTCAATCAGCGACGTGGGATTTCAGAAAAAGATGGCGGCCATTAGCGGCTCATCTGCCGCACGGAGGTCAGCGGCGATGCAGCCGGGAGATGACCGGCGCTAGCCGGTCAACTTCCGGCTCGCAGCAGAAGTACCCCGACCGGCGGCGGCGCTGATCTCCATGCGGCTACCATCGGGAAATCAGCGGTTAGGGCTGCTGATCTTCCGACGGCAAGTGTGAAGGGAGGACCGGGGAGCGGCGCCACCGGTCGGGATACTGCTGCTGCGAGCAGCCGGTCATCTCCCGGCTGCTCGCAGCGGAAGTACCCGCACAGGCAGCGCCGCTCCCCTGTCCTCACTAATACGATTCGGCGGCCGCGACCAATCAGCGATATTGGCTCCAAATTTAAACACCGCTCTGCACAGAGGTCAGTGGCAATGCAGCCGGTCATCTCCCAGCTGCTCGCAGCAGAAGTACCCCGACCGGCGGCGCCGCTGACCTCCATGCGGCTACCGTCGCTAGATCAGTGGCTAGGGCCGCTTATCTCCCGACGGCAAGTGTGAAGGGAGGACCGGGGAGCGGCGTCGCCGGTTGGGATACTTCTGCTGCGAGCAGCCAGTCATCTCCCGGCTGCTCACAGTGGAAGTACCCGCTCCCCGATTCTCAATAATACGATTCGCTGATTGGTCGCGGCCGCCGGCCGTGACCAATCACCGGTTTTGGCGCCAAATTTAAACATGCTCTCCGGTCCTCACTAACACGGTTCGCTGATTGGTCGCGGCCGGCCGCATACATATTCTAGAATACCCGATGAGTTAGAATCGGGCCACCATCTAGTTTAATATAATGGGCCACAAATTGCCTTCTAGTTATTACAAGAGGTCCTGCATAGTCTTCCATTTATTTTAATAGGCCCCATATAACCTTTCAGCATCTGAAACAACGGATACTGAAAGCCTGTGCTAGCATTTCTTCTACAGTGTTGCTATCAGTGTGTCAAGAGTGGGAGAAGAGGGTTGCATTGACAATCCAACACAATGGGCAGTACTTTGAACACATTTTATAAGTGGTCATAAACTTGTAAAAAATTCATGAAAGAATAAAGTTATGTTAAAACCAAGCACACCATTGTATTTTCTTATGAAATTCTCAATGAGTTTGATGTGTCACATGACCCTCTTCCCATTGAAAAAAATAAAGTTAGATCCAAAATGACCGACTTCAAAATGGCCACCATAGTCACCACCCATCTGGAAAAGTTTCCCCCTCCCATATACTAATGTGCCATAAACAGGAAGTTGACATCACCAACCATTCCCATTTAATTTAGGTGTATCCATATAAATTGCCCACCCTGTATTATTACCATTTTTATTATTGCTGTACATACTGTAGCTTTTCATTTAATTTATTAGGCCCCATACAGGCTTCCATTTAATATAATGGGCCCCACATAGCCTTCCATTTAATATAATGGGCCCCACATAGCCTTCCATTTAATTTAATGGGGTCCACATAGCCTTCCATATAATTTAATGGGGTCCACATAGCCTTCCATTTAATTTAATGGGGCCCACATATGTTTTTATTTAATATAAAGAGCCCCACATAAGCCCCTAATTAATATAATGGGCCCCACCTTGCTTTCCATATAAAATAATGGGTCCCACATAGCCCTCCCTTTTGTTATCATGAGCCTTACATATCACACCATTTCCCGATGGTCTGCCACCGAAGTACACCATTGGCTGCTAGGGTGCCACTGGAACACACTCTTTACAGTTGGGGTGCCAACAGAGCACACCTTTCACCATTAGCATGCCACCGGAGTACACTTTTTGCCACTGGCATGCCACTGAAGCACACCCTTTACCATTGGAGTACCATCGGGCACACCCTTTACCGTTGGCGTGCCATCGGAGAACTCTATTTCCCGTAGGCCTACCAGAGGGGCCCAATATGTGACCTTTTTTGCTTACCACCGGGGCACCCATCTTGAGCTTTTTAGCTTCCACCGGGGTGCACTCTTTGGCCTTTTAGCTTACCACCGGGGCACCCAACTTGGGCTTTTTAACTGCGACCGGGGTACACTCTGACCATTTTGCTTACCACCGGGGCACTCTTAGGCTTTTTTAGCCTGCCACCGGAGTGCACTTTTTGGCCTTATTGCTTACCACTGGGGCGCACTCTAGAGCTTTTTAGCCTGCCACCAGGGTGCATTCTTTGGCCCCTATTGCTTACCACTGGGGCGCATTCTAGAGCTGCTCAGTCTGCCACCAGGGTCTACTCTTTGGCCTTTTTGCCATTGGTGTGCCACCAGAGCACACCCTATGACGTTGGAGTGCCACCGGAGCACACCCTTTAACTTTGGAGTGCCACCGGAACACACAATTTGCCATTGGCAAAAGTATAATGGACCCCCACATAGAATTCTATAAAGTATAATGGCCCCCACATAGCCCTCTATATAGTATAATGAGCCGCACATTGCCTTCCATGTACTATAATTTAATTTATTGGGCTCCACATAGCTTTTCATTTAATTTATTGAACCCCACATAACCTTCAATTTAATATAATAGGCCGCACTGGACTCCATTTAATATATTGGACCTGACATAGCCTTCCATGTAATAAAATGGGGCCAAAATATCCCTCTATTTAATATAATGGGCACCAAAAAGCCTTCCATGTTTTATATTGGGCACCACATAGCCCTCTATTTAATACAATTGGCCCCACTTAACCTTCCATTTAAAATATTGGGCCCCACATAGCTTTACATTTAATTTACTGGGCTCCATATAGGCTTCCATTTAATATAATGGGCCCCACATAACCCTCCATTTAATATAATAGTCCCCACATTGCCTTCCATTTATTATAATGGAGGCAAGATACATCTCTATTTAATATAATGGACAAAACATAGGCTTCCATTTAATATAATTGGTGCTACATAGCCCTTTATTTGATAAATGTGCCTCACATAGCCCTCCATATAATATTATGGGACCCGCAACGCTTTCCATTTAATTTAATAGGCCTCACATAGCCCTCAATTTAATACAGAGGGCCCCACAAAACCTTCCAGATAACATAGTGGGCCCCAATATAGCTTTCTTTTTAATGTATTGGTCCCCACATAGCCCTCTATTAAATATAATGGGCTCCACATAGCCTTCCATTTAATATCATGTGCCCCACATAGAATTTATCATAATTAAATGGGCCCCGCATAGCCTTCCATTAAATATAATGGAACACACATAGTCATCCATTTAATATAATGGGCCCCATATAGTCATACATTTATTATAATGGGCCATACGTAGCTCTCTCTTTAATATAATGGGCCCCACATAGCCATCCATTTAATATAATGGGCCCTACGTAGATGTCCCTTTAAGATAATGGGCCCCACATAGCTTTCCCTTTAATATAATGGGCCCCACATAGCTTTCCCTTTAATATAATAGGCCCCATATAGCTTTCTCTTTAATATAATGGGCCCCACATAGCTTTCCCTTTAATATAATGGGCCCACATAGCTTTCTCTTTAATATAATGGGCCCCACATAGCTTTCCCTTTAATATAATGGGCCCCACATAGCTTTCTCTTTAATATAATGGGCCCCACATAGCTTTCTCTTTAATATAATGGGCCCCACATAGCTTTCTCTTTAATATAATGGGCCCCACATAGCTTTCCCTTTAATATAATGGGCACCACATAGATTTTATTATTATATAATGGGCCCCACATAGCTTTCCCTTTAATATAATGGGCCCCACATAGCTTTCTCTTTAATATAATGGGCCCCACATAGCTTTCTCTTTAATATAATGGGCCGCACATAGCTTTCCCTTTAATATAATGGGCCCCACATAGCTATCCATTTAATATAATGGGCCCCACATAGCTTTTACTTTAATATAATGGGCCCCACACAGCTTTCTCTTTAATATAATGGGCCCCACATAGCTTTCTCTTTAATATAATGGGCCCCACATAGCTTTCTCTTTAATATAATGGGCCCCACATAGCTTTCTCTTTAATATAATGGGCCCCACATAGCTTTCCCTTTAATATAATGGGCCCCACATAGCTTTCTCTTTAATATAATGGGCCCCACATAGCTTTCCCTTTAATATAATGGGCACCACATAGATTTTATTATTATATAATGGGCCCCACATAGCTTTCCCTTTAATATAATGGGCCCCACATAGCTTTCTCTTTAATATAATGGGCCCCACATAGCTTTCTCTTTAATATAATGGGCCGCACATAGCTTTCCCTTTAATATAATGGGCCCCACATAGCTATCCATTTAATATAATGGGCCCCACATAGCTTTTACTTTAATATAATGGGCCCCACACAGCTTTCTCTTTAATATAATGGGCCCCACATAGCTTTCTCTTTAATATAATGGGCCCCACATAGCTTTCTCTTTAATATAATGGGCCCCACATAGCTTTCTCTTTAATATAATGGGCCCCACATAGCTTTCTCTTTAATATAATGGGCCCCACATAGCTTTCTCTTTAATATAATGGGCCCCACATAGCTTTCCCTTTAATATAATGGGTCCACATAGCTTTCTCTTTAATATAATGGGCCCCACATAGCTTTCCCTTTAATATAATGGGCCCCACATAGCTTTCTCTTTAATATAATGGGCCCCACATAGCTTTCCCTTTAATATAATGGGCCCCACATAGCTTTCTCTTTAATATAATGGGCCGCACATAGCTTTCCCTTTAATATAATGGGCCCCACATAGCTATACCTTTAATATAATGGGCCCCACATAGCTTTTACTTTAACATAATGGGCCCCACATAGCTTTCTCTTTAACATAATGGGCCCCACATAGCTTTCTCTTTAATATAATTGGCCCCACATAGCTTTCCCTTTAATATAATGGGCCCCACATAGCTTTCCCTTTAATATAATGGGCCCCACATAGCTTTCCCTTTAATATAATGGGCCCCACATAGCTTTATCTTTAATATATTGGGCCCCACATAGCTTTCCCCTTAATATAATTGGCCCCACATAGCTTTCCCTTTAATATAATGGGCACCACATAGATTTTATTATTATATAATGGGCCCCACATATCCGTCCCTTTAATATTATGGACCCCACATAGATTTATTATAATATAATGGGCCCCACATAGATTTATTATAATATAATGGGCCCCACCTAACCCTCCAGTTTATACACTGCAGTCGCTCTCTTTCTTCTCTTCTTTACCTAGTCCAGTCTTTCGTGACGACTTCCCGCCATGATTCGTCTTTGCAGTTTGCTGTCCAGGTTTCGGCTGCTCCGCACTTTTCAGCAGATCACCGCACTCCTGAAAAACAAAAATGTTACAAATATAAGCGACTTAAATAAATAATGCCGCCCACTGTGCCACCAAATGCAAATATGTGCCACACTGTGCCCATGAGTATATCATTCACCGCATTGAAGTCTGCTCCACTGAGAATATAAATCAGTCGCTAGCTTGTGCCCCCGTTATAAATAGTGTTGAGCGAGCACTAAAATGCTCGGGTGCTCAAAGCTCGGCCCGAGCTCGCCGTGATACTCGAGTGCTCGACCCGAGCAACGAGCCCATGTTAGTCTATGGGAGACCCGAGCATTTTTGCGGCGGCACCCCCGGCAGTCTGTAGAAAGCCTAAAAAGTGCCCAAAATGATAGTGACAGTGCTCAGATGACATGGGGACAGCATGGGGATCGCCCCAGGAAGCATTTATGACCCCCAGGTCACTGTTGTCAACTATGTGTTCAGAGGCACTTTTACAGGCTCATAAGAAAACGTTCAAAAACGAAAGTGAAACTTTTTTCCTGTGAAATATGTTAAGGAACATCCTTTCCAGGGTAAAGACTTGTGTATAAGGTAAAATAAATAACCAAAAACAAAAATACTCCTCCACACCTTGGGCTATGTTCACAAGTAGCATTTTTTATGCGTTTTTGCACTTTTGTATTGCTTTCAACTGTGACAAATGCATTCACCGGGAAATGTCATTTTAACATTTTACAACCTTATCTGGCCATGTGCTGTGTGACACATGCATACAGTGCTGAAAAGACATGGGAACAGCATGGGGAAGACCCCTGGAAGCATCTCTGACTCCCAGGTCACTGCCTAAAAGTGTGCCCATCAGAAGTGATCCTTGCCGCATCAGAAGATGCAGACTTGTAACTATCCCCGTGCAAGTCCTTGTCCCAGGGCAGTGTTCAATTGTACCTCCCCCATTTCTTGCAATGCAAGCGCAAATATGCAGCCAACCACCCACCCACCCCCAGGCTGCAATACCATACTGCTAGCTTGCACTTGAAATGGGACCTTTTAGTTTTGAGGAGGCCGAAGCTGGCCACTACCTCATGGCTGCTTCGGCAGCGAGGTATCCATACTCAGTCCCCAGCCACCCGGCGGCCGGGTGTCCACACTCGGTCCCCAGCCGCCCCGCGGCTGGGTGTCCACACCTGGTCCCCAGCCGCCTGGGGGCGGCGGGGTGTCCATAGACGGTCCCCAGCCACCCCGATTTCTCCGCGGAACATCCCCACACACTTTTCTTAGACTGGCCTGCTTTAGGGCAGCATTGGACGAGCCCACTAGAGAACCCGACTCCATCAGGGGAGGTGAGAGTGTCAAGGTGAGGAGCATGATGATGATAGAAGTTAGCATCTGCATTGTTTTGTTGGAATGCAAGCATAAGTGTGCAACCTGCCACCAACCCACCCCCAGGCTGCAATACCATACTGCTAGCTTGCGTGCACTTGAAATTGGGCCTTTTAGGCATGTGGAGGCCGAAGGTGGCCACTACCTCATGGCTGCTTCGGCAGCGAGGTATCCATACTCAGTCCCAAGCCGCCAGGGGGCGGCCGGGTGTCCACACTCAGTCCCCGGCCGCCCCGCGGCCAGGTGTCCATAAACGGTCCCCAGCCGCCCTGATTTCACCGCGGAACATCCCCACACACTTTTCTTAGACTGGCCTGCTTTAGGGCAGCATTGGACGAGCCCACCAGAGAACCCGACTTCTCCGGTGGGCCCTGGCTTCTCTATCAGGGGAGTTGAGAGTGCCAAGGTGAGGAGCATGATGAGGATGATAGAAGTTAGCATCTGCTTTGTTTTCAAGGAATGCAAGCGCATGTATGTAGTAGCGGCTAGGCCTGAGGTGGTCAGCGTTTTGGTGCATATCCTACCTCCTCTGAGGATTGCTGGATGTTTTCCTGCTACTATCCAAGTTCTATGACTCTCGTTAAAACAAAGCTTCAAGTGATAAATGATGGATGAGGTAGTGGCAAAGGAGAAAGAGCAGGAGGAGCAGGGACCGTTCACATCAATATCAGGCCAGTCAACCACATATGTCTTGTAGGATATGTTTCTGTAACAAAAGGAGCGGTTCGGCTACACAGTTATAGGGCATACAGTGAGTGCAATGCCTACCAAAACTTTTGAGGCACTCCAATGCCCCTTGGAAATGACATGGAGGTCAGAGGGCCTTAACTAAACTTTTTTTTCCATTTATAGCAACTGGGTCTCCTGTGCACTGTTGGCCTAAGCAGTGAATGGAAGGCTTTCCAAAAATTATGAGGAACTGCAATGCCCCTTGGAAATGACATGGAGGTCAGAGGGCCTTAACTAAACCGTTTTTCCATTTATAGCAACTGGGTCTCCTTTACACTGTTGGCCTAAGCAGTGAATGGAAGGCTTTCCAAAAATTATGAGGAACTGCAATGCCCCTTGAAACAGACGTGGATTACAGCATACTAAAAACCTTCTACCCATTATTGGGGAGTGTGTCTCCCTTAGTTTTCACCTTTGCATTGAAAAGCAAAAGCTGACTATAATTAGGAGGAAATGCAATGCCCGTTCGAAGAGTCGTGGAGGTCCCAGTAGCTTAACAAGACACTTTTAATGCCCCTCAGAAGAGACGTGGAGGACAGAGTTGTATAACAAGACGCTTTTAATGCCCCTTACAAGACACGTGGAGGTCAGAGTGGTATAACAAGACGCTTTTAATGCCCCTCAGAAGAGACGTGGAGGTCAGAGTGGTATAACAAGACGGTTTTAATGCCCCTTACAAGAGACGTGGAGGTCAGAGTGGTATAACAAGATGGTTTTAATGCCCCTCAGAAGAGACGTGGAGGTCAGAGTGGTATAACAAGATGGTTTTAATGCCCCTTACAAGACACGTGGAGGTCAGAGTGGTATAACAAGATGGTTTTAATGCCCCTTACAAGAGACGTGGAGGTCAGAGTGGTATAACAAGACTCTTTTAATGGCCCTCAGAAGAGACGCGGAGGTCAGAGTGGTATAACAAGACGCTGTTAATGCCCCTTACAAGAGACGCTCATTATTCTGGCATTTGGCAATATTAAAAATTATGGTAATCCTAATTGACCTAAAATGGGAAAGGTTTATTCTGATTTCATGTCAGATATTGAGAAAAACCTGCAGATGTGTCTATTTATACAGTGTATGGAAACTTCTGATTTCAACTGTATATATATATATATATATATATATATATATATATATATATATATATATATATACACGGCGAAGCTCACACACCACAACACCCACAGCAGAGGAACGGGCTGCACACACACCTGCTCCTGTGAGTGCTGTGAGAGCCCCTCATATCGCTGCTGGCTCCGCCCCTCATGTCGCTGTTGGCTCCGCCCCTCACATCGATGCTGGCTCCGCCTCTCATATCACTGCTGGCTCCGCCCCTCATGTCGCTGTTGGCTCCGCCCCTCATATCACTGCTGGCTCCGCCCCTCACATCGCTGCTGGCTCCGCCCATCAGCCGCTCACAGTCCTCAGCAATATGGAGACTTCCGCACTGATCAGAATCCTCGGGGGCGTGGCCTGTCACTGTAGTCACACAAGGGTTGTCATGGAGATCTCAAGGGAAGGCAGGTGGGCGGGGCTTAGAGCAGGAAGTAGAAGCCGTGCAGTGTGATTGGCTCCTTACCTTCTGCCAGTAATGGAGCAGATATATGGCTCCTATATAATGGAGGGGGCTCAGGAGGGGTTCCCCACCCAAAAGGTCAGGGGATAAATAATACTGGACATGAACGAGGGCAGGAGGACATTATTCTATATTGTAAGAAATCTGATTTCTTCTTTCCTCGCAGTTTTTCCTGTGCAAGGCCACATGTATTGTGCGATAATCTGTGAATATGGGGGGGATCTGCTCCTCACATCCACATCAATCCCCCCACGTCTGAGCTCTCCCTTACAGGGGTCTTCTGCTCTGCACACTGATGCCGTATCCATGGAGATGACATCATGGCCGGTACATGTGGATCTCCCCGATGGGACCCTCATGTATCTGGAGGACGAGGCACTGCTGCTCCTCGGGGAGAGGGGGCACAATTCCTGTACACATGATACAGGGGCTTCTGCCATCTCTGGGCTGAGAATAATGCTGGCAGCGTGCAGTCTACATGATGTGAGGATTACAAGTCTGCAGTCACAGAGAGTCACACAGATGACTGCAGCCTTCAGCTTCACACCGGACAATCCCTTTAAATACATGTATATTGGTCTAAAAATACTTTTTACTATTTTGCTTCATGTAACATTTGCTCTGTTCGGCCTTTACCAGCTTTTTGTTTCCCAGCAGCACATTGATGGCTGCAGAATGAGTTAACTTGAGATTCAGTCAGTGAGCTCCTTATGATGTGGAGTTTCCAGCTCTTTTATTTCTGCGATGATTTATGACTGAATCAGAGATCAGCCCAACTTTCATGCTGGTCTGTGAACATAATCAGTATAATGACCCTACTGTACCCGACCTCAACTCCCAGTGTAAAGTATGATCCCCCAACTGCCCCACACCTCTCCACACTCCATAGAGTATAAGACTCTCGCCATGGTTCTCCACACAGTATAAGGCACTCGCCATGGTCCTCCACGCAGTATAATGCACTCCCTCGTGGTCCTCCACGCAGTATAATGCACTCCCTCGTGGTCCTCCACGCAGTATAATGCACTCCCACGTGGTCCTCCACACAGTACAATGCACTCCCCCATGGTCCTTCACACAGTTCAATGCACTACCCCATGGTCCTCCACACAGTACAATGCACTCCCCCATGGTCCTCCACACAGTACAATGCACTACCCCATGGTCCTCCACACAGTACAATGCACTCCCCCATGGTCCTCCACACAGTACAATGTACTCCCCCATGGTCCTCCACACAGTATAATGCACTCCGCCATGGTCCTCCACACAGTACAATGCATTCCCCCATGGTCCTCCACACAGTACAATGCACTCCCCCATGGTCCTCCACACAGTACAATGCACTCCCCCATGGTCCTTCACACAGTTCAATGCACTACCCCATGGTCCTCCACACAGTACAATGCACTCCCCCATGGTCCTCCACACAGTACAATGCACTCCCCCATGGTCCTCCACACAGTACAATGTACTCCCCCATGGTCCTCCACACAGTATAATGCACTCCGCCATGGTCCTCCACACAGTACAATGCATTCCCCCATGGTCCTCCACACAGTACAATGCACTCCCCCATGGTCCTCCACACAGTACAATGCACTCCCCCATGGTCCTCCACAGAGTACAATGTACTCCCCCATGGTCCTCCACACAGTACAATGCATTCCCCCATGGTCCTCCACACAGTACAATGCACTCCCCCATGGTCCTCCACACAGTACAATGCACTCCCCCATGGTCCTCCACACAGTATAAGACACTCGCCATGGCTCCCCACTCAGTATAATGCATTCCTCCATGGTCCTGTACGCAGTATAATGCAGCCCACCATAGGGTAAAATGCAGCCCCCCCCACCCGTAGGGTAAAATGCAGCCCCAGTCCTCCAGTATTATCAGTACACACTGATTTTAAAAATAAATACATACTTACCGCTCCTCGTTCCCCGCTGCTTCAGTCTCTGCAGCTGATCACCTCAGCAGCTGCCATCTCCACTGTCTGACACAGCGTGGCGCGTCATCATGCCGCTGCGTCAGACGCAGAGGAGGAATGATGGGAGAGGGAGTGTCACATGATGCTCCCTCCTCCAGGTTTTCGTGGGCCCCGGGCGAAAGAGTCTCAGTGGCCCCTTTAACACAGCCAACCATTCATGATGCACAGATACAGCAGAGAAATTATAGATATAGATATAGTACAATGCCAAACATTTCACTGACTCCTTACATTTCATGAGTGATATCTATTGTAAATTCTACAATAGCTCAGAAACCGGTGAATCCTCACAGCGCACAGTGCAGACCGGACAGTATAGTCCTCCATACAGTGTTATGGCACCACTAAGTCCTCCATACAATATTATGGGCACCACATAGTCCTCCATACAGTATTATGAGCCCCATATAATGCTCCATACAAAATACTGGATCCCATATAATTCACCGTAGAGAATACTGCCTGGTCCCCATGTAATGCCATATGCAGGCTGGACCCCATACAGAGGCCCCACAAGCCCGCTGCATCCCCCACGGGGCCCCCACAAGCCTTCTGCATCCCCCCCCGGGGCCCCCACAAGCCTTCTGCATCCCCCCGGGGCCCCCACAAGCCTGCAGCACCCCCCCCAGAGGACCCAGAAGCCTGCAGCATCCCCCCCCAGAGCACCCACAAGCCTGCAGCACCCCCCCCCCAGAGCACCCACAAGCCCACAGCATCCCCCCCAGGGCCCCACAAGCCCGCAGCATCCCACCCAGAGCACCCACAAGCCCACAGTATCCCCCCAAGGGCCCCCACAAACCCACAGCATCCCCCCCAGGGCCCCAGAAGCCCACAGCATACCCCCAGGGCCCCCACAAGCCCACAGCATCCCCCCCAGGGCCCCACAAGCCCGCAGCATCCCCCCCAGAGCACCCACAAGCCCACAGCATCCTCCCCGGGGCCCCACAAGCCCGCAGCATCTCCCCCAGGGCCCCACAAGCTCGCAGCATCCCCCCCAGAGCCCCCACAAGACCGCAAAATCCCCCTTAGGGCCCCCACAAGCCCGCAGCATCCCCCCCAGAGCCCTCACAAGCCCACAGCATCCCCTTAGGGCCCGCACAAGCACACATTATCCCTGCATTATTCCCCAGAGCCCCCTAAGATCTCCACAAGCATTAATTAACCCCACCAGACTGCCCTCCAGCATTAACCCCCCCAAATCCCTCACTCGCAAGTATCAAGCCCCCTCACCCCAAAAACAACAAGAAGAAAAGACATCAGACCAGCAATTAATAGAACAATCTCCTGTTTCTCAGCTTAGGATACTGACCTCCTCCTGCAGCTTCACCGGCAGCTCTGTCTCTGCATGAGACTCTGGCATCTGGTGCTGAACTAGAACACGCCCCCAGAAATGACATCATACCTGGAAGGATCCCATACATTCTAGCGTCTAGGGCACCGGAAGAGGTAAGTATTGTGTCGGCCGGTGCCCTGAGCAGGCGGGGGTGGCCCATGGCGCGCCGGGATGCCCGACGGCGAGTAAGCCCCCCGCCTGCTCAGGGCCCCTCCGCTTGCCTGGGTGCAGGAGGGGGACCTGATGCAGGGGTACACAGTGCAGGCGACTGCTATGGGGCCCCCCCAGCTCACGGGCCCCATAGCAGTCGCGTGGCCTGCCGCCATTGGCGGGACGCCACTGGGTACAATGGTGTCTGGCCTGGACAATCCTCTGTAAGGGAAACCAAGTCCAAACTGATAGATTTTCCCAGCACTGATACATTGTAGCAAACGGTCAGGACAGGAGGGGGATCGTCTAGACTGAATACCATTGTAATAAATGCTCCGCTGCTGTCAGGATTAGATTTTTTTCAGGTTCTGGATATTAACAAGAATGATTTTATTCTCAGACAACAAGCAGAGATCTTACAAATGGCAGAACAGTGGAATAATCCTTCATTGCAGAGAGGAGAACTTTCCTCCTGTATCCGGTGGATCGTCCTGTGGCTGAGAACAGTCTTTGCGGAGCGATTCCTCCCTATGAGGGGAACGTCGGCGCGGTGGAGCTGCTGTATCAGCCACGGAGGGGAATGAAGAGCAAGAAAGATTTATCCCTCATCCTGGAGGATCCGGAACTGAAGACTGCGGAGATCAAAGCTGAAGGTGAAGCCACATGTGATCTGTATACATCGGCAGAGGGGTCGTCACATGAGGAAATCCCCCCATATATATGGAGATGGCGATCTGTGGGGGCCGGACACAGAATGGGTGTGTGGTGTAACCAAAGAGAACACTAAGTCAGCACAGGAGCTGTGTACACAAAACGGAAGCATTCTGCAAAGTTACTTTATTCTCTTTATCCCCTTCCCGACATCCACAGAATTTAAGTGTCGCAATTCCAATGAGTTGTGGATTTTTGGTTCAAGTTGCCCAACGGGACCAAAAAATAATGTGATAGAAAAGTATTAAAATTGAAATTTATATATATAAAAAAAATCCTTTTAAATTTCCTCCCTCCATTTGTCAAAACAAAGCAAGACTAAAAGATTATATATATATATTTATTTATTTAGTATTGACACACTGACAAAAAGTCCGATCTATCACATCATAAATATATTAACCCCTACAGCAAATGCCCAACAGCAAAGATAATCTAAACACCCAGTTTTTTTTTTCTTTTTGGGTAATTTTACCTCCCAAAAAATGCATCAAAAAGAGATGAAAAGTTTGTAGACAGCAGAGAATGGCATCAATAACCCCCGCAGGCCGGCGAGCAGAAAGCGAACCTCGCCCAGATTCATCAGCAGAAACATGGAACAAATGCAGGGTCTCACAAAATGGTGACACAATACCGGGTTATTTATTACTGTTTGGTGACACCATAATACGGCAATTCTGGCTTCTTAATTTATTTTTCCGCTATTTAACGTGCGGTTTAAATAATTTGGGCTTTGATAGGTCGGACTTTTACAGACACGACAATATAAAATGTTTCTTTTTTATTTTCTTTTTTTTTTACCTCGGAAAATAGGGGTGATTTAACATTTTTGTTTATTTTTTTTCCTTTGTAAAACTTTTTTCTTTTTTTTCCATTTTTACTTTATTTTTTTATGTCCCCTTAGGCCTAGGGCACTTGAACCTGCAATCTCTTGACTGCTTATTCTATATACAGTAATCCTCTAGTAATGCAGTATACAGTTTATATGATTAAGTCCAGACTGTGGATGAACTTCACAGGAGTACCAAGATGGCAGCCATGCAGGCCTTCACCATTCCCCTGACTGCCATTGTCATCCATTTCCTGGCGATAGCACAATATAAATGCCGCTGTTGGCTCAGGTGGCCACAGTCTACTCAAGTCGCTGCTGTCGGCTCAGGTCACCGCTGTTCTGGGCTGGCTGGCAAATTGCACACAGTAGCAACCCATCCTTACTGAGTTTTATCTATGGCTGATTCATAAAGTGAGTAAAGGTTACAAAGCTTTAAAAAGATAAAGCCGGTGTTATGATGTAATAGTTGAGGTCAAATGCCGACTAGATTCTCATCCACTTCTATCAGTGGGCTACTCAGAGAGGTGTCTGAGACTCTAGTCAGCATGTGACCAGGCTCGGACTGGCCTGCTGGGGAATTCCCTGGTGGGCCCGACTGCAGGGCCAGCACTGACAAGAGAAGGAAGGCTCCTCCCACTCCTACCCTAGCACAGCTATGCACTTGTCTACATTGTGTTCAAAATTATTATGCAAATAATATTTTCTCAGATTTTCCCAAATTACCTATATGAATTGCAGTCATTGTAATTTTCCAGTCCAATAACTATTAGAGTACAATTGAAAGGTTTTTGTACAAACTGCCTATGATAGCAGTATATTTTAAAAAAAATTAAATACTCAAACTGCACTCAAAATGCATGTTCCAAATTATTATGCACAGCAGAGTTTTCAACCTTTTCATTTTAATAAAGAACAATAAAATGGTCATTTTTGAAATTATAAGCATTAGCAGGTTATTACAAACTGAAATCAAACAGTTTTCAACTCAAAACTTTATTCTAGGTGATGTTACATTTGCACATAGGACCCCTTGTTCGAAAGGAGCTTCTGAACTCTCTCGTCCATTGATTTTGTCAGGTTTTGGATGGTTTCTGCTTCAATTGTTTTGCATGAGGACAGATTACCCTCCCAGAGCTGTTGCTTAGATGTGAACTGCCTCCCGCCATCATAGACACTCCTTTTGATGATGCTCCAGAGGTTCTCAATGGGGTTGAGGTCAGGGGAGCATGGGGGCCACACCATAAGTTTGTCCCCTTTTATGCCCATAGCAGCCAGAGATGCAGATGTGTTATGTGCAGCATGAGACGGGGCATTATCATGCATGAAATGATCTCGATGGTCCAGATGGATGGAGTGGAGGATGGCTGGTTGATGGACACCCCATGCAAACACGGCTACGGCACCAACAAGGAGGAGGTGGAGTAATGTTTTGGGCTGGAATCATGGGGAGAGAGATTGTCGGCCCCTTTAGGATCCCTGAAGGGGTAAAGATGAACTCCATAATGTATGTTGAGTTTCTCAAACAGCACTTCCTGCCATGGTTCAAGAAGAAGAACCGTGCATTCCGCAGCAAGATCATTTCATGCATGATAATGCCCCGTCTCATGCTGCACATAACACATCTGCATCTCTGGCTGCTATGGGCATAAAAGGGGACAAACTTATGGTGTGACCCCCATGCTCCCCTGACCTCAACCCCATTGAGAACCTCTGGAGCATCATCAGAAGGAGTGTCTATGATGGCGGGAGGCAGTTCACATCTAAGCACCAGCTCTGGGAGGGTATTCTGTCCTCATGCAAAACAATTGAAGCAGAAACCATCCAAAACCTGACAAATTCAATGGACGAGAGAGTTCAGAAGCTCCTTTCGAACAAGGGGTCCTATGTGCAAATGTAACATCACCTCGAATAAAGTTTTGAGTTGAAAACTGTTTGATTTCAGTTTGTAATAACCTGCTAATGCTTATAATTTCAAAAATGACCATTTTTTTGTTCTTTATTAAAATGAAAAGGTTGAAAACTCTGCTGTGCATAATAATTTGGAACATGCATTTTGAGTGCAGTTTGAGTGTTTTATTTTTTTAAAAATATACTGTTATCATAGGCAGTTTGTACAAAAACCTTTCAATTGTACTCTAATAGTTATTTGACTGGAAAATTACAATGACTTCAATTCATATAGGTAATTTGGGAAAATCTGAGAAAATATTATTTACATAATTTGGAACACAGTGTATATACCGTATGCTGTGTGTGGGGGGGGGACTTGTCTATATACCGTATGCTGTGTGGGGGGGGGACTTGTCTATATATTATGTGTGTGGGGGACTTGTCTATATACAGTATGCTGTGTGTGGGGGACTTGTCTATATACCGTATGTTGTGTGTGGGGGGACTTGTCTATATACCGTATGCTGTGTGGGGGGGACTTGTCTATATACTGTATTCTGTGTGTGGGGGACTTGTCTATATACCGTATGCTGTGTGTGGGGGGACTTGTCTATATACCGTATGCTGTGTGTGGGGGGACTTGTCTATATACCGTATGCTGTGTGGGGGGACTTGTCTATATACCGTATGCTGTGTGTGGGGGGGACTTGTCTATATACCGTATGCTGTGTGGGGGGGGACTTGTCTATATATTATGTGTGGGGGGGACTTGTCTATATACCGTATGCTGTGTGGGGGACTTGTCTATATACAGTATGCTGTGTGTGGGGGACTTGTCTATATACTGTATGCTGTGTATGGGGGACTTGTCTATATACTGTATGCTGTGTGGGGGGACTTGTCTATATACCGTATGCTGTGTGTGGGGGGACTTGTCTATATACTGTATGCTGTGTGTGGGGGGACTTGTCTATATACCGTATGCTGTGTGTGGGGGGACTTGTCTATATACCGTATGCTGTGTGTGGGGGGACTTGTCTATATACCGTATGCTGTTTGTGGGGGCTTGTCTATATACTGTATGCTGTGTGTGGGGGACTTGTCTATATACAGTATGCTGTGTGTGGGGGACTTGTCTATATACAGTATGCTGTGTGTGGGGGACTTGTCTATATACCATATGCTGTGGGGGGGGACTTGTCCCAGCTCCGTCCTGGGACCTGTATTGTTCAACATCTTTATCAATGATTTAGATGAAGGAATTGAGGGTAAACTGATTAAATTTGCTGATGACACAAAGCTAGGAGGGATAGCTAATACTAGAGAAGAGAGAGAGAGGATTCAAAAAGACCTAAATAAACGAGCAGTGGGCAGCAACCAACAGAATGGTTTTTAACAGGGAAAAATACAAAGTACTACATCTGGGCAATAAAAATGAAAAAAGCATATACAGAATGGGAGGAATAGAGCTAAGCAACAGTACATGTGAAAAAGACTTAGGTATACTAATAGATCATAGACTGAACATGAGTCAACAGTGTGATGCAGCAGCAAAAAAGGCAAATACAATTCTGGGATGTATTAACAGAAGCATACAGTCTAGATCACGTGAAGTCATTATCGGTCTTTACTCCTCTTTGGTCAGACCTCATCTGGAATACTGTGTACAGTTTTGGGCACCACATTTTAAAAAAGACATAGACAAACTGGAGCAAGTTCAGAGAAGAGCGACCAGAATGGTGACTGGTCTGCAAACCATGTCCTATGAGGAACAGTTGCAGGATTTGGGAATGTTTAGCTTGCAAAAAAGAAGACTGAGAGGAGACTTAATAGCTGTCTACAAATATGTCAAGGGCTGTCACATTGTAGAAGGATCATCTTTATTCTCATTTGCACAAGGAAAGACTAGAAGCAATGGGATGAAACTAAATGGGAGGAGACACAGATTAGATATTAGAAAAAACTTTTTGACAGTTAGGGTGATTAATGAGTGGAACAGGCTGCCACGAGAGGTGGTGAGTTCCCCTTCAATGGACGTCTTCAAACAGAGGCTGGACAGACATCTGTCTGAGATGATCTAGTGAATCCTGCTTTGAGCAGGGGGTTGGACCAGATGACCCAGGAGGTCCCTTCCAACTCTACCATTCTATGATTCTATGACTTGTCTATATACTGTATGCTGTGCGTGGGGGACTAGTCTATATACCGTATGCTGTGTATGGGGGACTTGTCTATATACCGTATGCTGTGTGGGGGGGGACTTGTCTATATACCATATGCTGTGTATGGGGGACTTGTCTATATACTGTATGCTGTGCGTGGGGGACTTGTCTATATACTGTATGCTGTGTGTGGGGGGGACTTGTCTATATACAGTGTAATGCACACGCCTGGGCTGAGTGGCGTGTGCGTGTGTGTATGTAGTGATTCCACTGTGCCATGAACCGGAGAGTGCCTGGAGGGGCGTAACTAAGTATCTGCCCGATCCGACCAAGGTCGCATGACGGCATACGACGCCAGTGCACCAGGGAGGAACCGATCAGAGGGACCAGGGTCTACTCCAGGTCAGACTCTGGACACGGCTGTTGACCCACACCGGGGAATACAGGAACAGGCAGACTAGAGCGCAGGCTGGGTAGGGTCCAGTACAGACTGGGAGACAAATTCGAAACCGCAGACGCGGGGGACAGGGCAGAGCAAAGCGAAACCGCAGACGCGGGGGACAGGGCAGAGCAAAGCGAAACCGCAGACGCGGGGGACAGGGCAGAGCAAAGCGAAACTGCAGACGCGGGGGACAGGGCAGAGCAAAGCGAAACCGCAGACGCGGGGGACAGGGCAGAGCAAAGCGAAACCGCAGACGAGGGGGACAGGGCAGAGCAAAGCGAAACCGCAGACGCGGGGGACAGGGCAGAGCAAAGCGAAACCGCAGACGCTGGGGACAGGGCAGAGCAAAGCGAAACCGCAGACGCGGGGGACAGGGCAGAGCAAAGCGAAACCGCAGACGCGGGGGACAGGGCAGAGCAAAGCGAAACCGCAGACGCGGGGGACAGGGCAGAGCAAAGCGAAACCGCAGACGCGGGGGACAGGGCAGAGCAAAGCGAAACCGCAGACGCGGGGGACAGGGCAGAGCAAAGCGAAACCGCAGACGCGGGGGACAGGGCAGAGCAAAGCGAAACCGCAGACGCGGGGGACAGGGCAGAGCAAAGCGAAACCGCAGACGCGGGGGACAGGGCAGAGCAAAGCGAAACCGCAGACGCGGGGGACAGGGCAGAGCAAAGCGAAACCGCAGACGCGGAGGGGACAGGGCTCTGTTCACACGGAACAGACTAGAAGGGAAAGGCAGAACCAGATACCCACAGGGTACTTGCAGAGAAGTAGCGAGTGGACCACAAACTCACAAACGGAAGTACAGTGACAACGAGCAGGAGTTAGGTACGAGTTCAGACTCTGCAGAAAAAGGGAAGGTACGGACACAGAGAAAAACAAAGCAAGCTAGGAGAGTATTCAGACAAGAACAGACACAGCAGCAAGATAAAGGAGCGGGTCTAGGTATGCGGCCCCTAGAAGGCGGAACGAACAGGCAGGAGCAAGTTCACACAGGCCTGGAAATACAGCCTCCAGGATAGGCAGAAGACAACAGGCTAGAAGATAATACAGACAGGACACAGTTCAGACACGGGAACTGATACCGAAGGCAGGAAACATAAACAGGACCTGGCATATCAGTAACCAAAGGCCAACTGACAGAACACAATGCTCAGGCATGGGTTAATTGGAGCAGCTGGTTTAAATACCAGATGATAGACAGCAATAGGCTGAGGACGCACAAGGGGTGTGCCTGCAGCAGGTACAAAAAGCAAGAAGTGATCGGGAGCCGCCCTTAAGCAGCAGAAGCAGAGGCTAACAGACAGCACGGAGGGAAGCCAGACTAGCAGACTGGACTGGAGATCAAGTGCGCGCTCTTGCACAGTGGGAGATGGACCACTATGCAAGGACGCCGCCAGGTATGTTACATACAGTATGCTGTGTGTGGGGGACTTGTCTATATACCGTATGCTGTGTGTGAGGGGGACTTGTCTATTTACTGTATGCTGTGTGTGGGAGACTTGTCTATATACTGTATGCTGTGTATGGGGGACTTGTCTATATACTGTATGCTGTGTGTGGGGGACTTGTCTATATACCGTATGCTGTGTGTGGGGGCTTGTCTATATACTGTATTCTGTGTGTGGGGGACTTGTCTATATACTGTATGCTGTGTGTGGGGGACTTGTCTATATACTGTATGCTGTGTGTGGGGGACTTGTCTATATACCGTATGCTGTGTGTGGGGGACTTGTCTATATACCGTATGCTGTGTATGGGGGACTTGTCTATATACTGTATGCTGTGTGTGGGGGACTTGTGTATATACTGTATGCTGTGTGTGGGGGACTTGTCTATATACTGTATGTTGTTTGTGGGGGACTTGTCTATATACCGTA
Organism: Phyllobates terribilis; assembly: GCF_046119375.1. Taxonomy (NCBI): domain Eukaryota; kingdom Metazoa; phylum Chordata; class Amphibia; order Anura; family Dendrobatidae; genus Phyllobates; species Phyllobates terribilis. The sequence goes on from NW_027362787.1 coordinate 15,922,579, forward strand.
TGCTGTGTGTGGGGGACTTGTCTATATACTGTATGCTGTGTGTGGGGGAGCAGTGGGCAGCAACCAACAGAATGGTTTTTAACAGGGAAAAATGCAAAGTACTACATCTGGGCAATAAAAATGAAAAAAGCATATACAGAATGGGAGGAATAGAACTAAGCAACAGTACATGTGAAAAAGACTTAGGTATACTAATAGATCATAGACTGAACATGAGTCAACAGTGTGATGCAGCAGCAAAAAAGGCAAATACAATTCTGGGATGTATTAACAGAAGCATACAGTCTAGATCACGTGAAGTCATTATCGGTCTTTACTCCTCTTTGGTCAGACCTCATCTGGAATACTGTGTACAGTTTTGGGCACCACATTTTAAAAAAGACATCGACAAACTGGAGCAAGTTCAGAGAAGAGCGACCAGAATGGTGACTGGTCTGCAAACCATGTCCTATGAGGAACGGTTGCAGGATTTGGGAATGTTTAGCTTGCAAAAAAGAAGACTGAGAGGAGACTTAATAGCTGTCTACAAATATGTCAAGGGCTGTCACATTGTAGAAGGATCTTCTTTATTCTCATTTGCACAAGGAAAGACTAGAAGCAATGGGATGAAACTAAATGGGAGGAGACACAGATTAGATATTAGAAAAAACTTTTCGACAGTTAGGGTGATTAATGAGTGGAACAGGCTGCCACGAGAGGTGGTGAGTTCCCCTTCAATGGACGTCTTCAAACAGAGGCTGGACAGACATCTGTCTGAGATGATTTAGTGAATCCTGCTTTGAGCAGGGGGTTGGACCAGATGACCCAGAAGGTCCCTTCCAACTCTACCATTCTATGATTCTATGACTTGTCTGTATACCGTATGCTGTGTGTGGGGGACTTGTCTATATACCGTATGCTGTGTGTGGGGGACTTGTCTATATACCGTATGCTGTGTGTGGGGGACTTGTCTATATACTGTATGCTGTGTGTGGGGGACTTGTCTATATTCTGTATGTTGTGTGGGGGGGACTTGTCTATATACCGTATGCTGTGTGTGGGGGACTTGTCTATATACCGTATGCTGTGTGTGGGGGACTTGTCTATATACTGTATGCTGTGTGTGGGGGACTTGTCTATATACCGTATGCTGTGTGGGGGGGACTTGTCTATATACTGTATGCTGTGTGTGGGGGACTTGTCTATATACTGTATGCTGTGTGTGGGGGACTTGTCTATATACCGTATGCTGTGTGTGGGGGACTTGTCTATATACTGTATGCTGTGTGTGGGGGACTTGTCTATATACCGTATGCTGTGTGGGGGGGACTTGTCTATATACCGTATGCTGTGTGTGGGGGACTTGTCTATATACTGTATGCTGTGTGTGGGGGACTTGTCTATATACCATATGCTGTGTGTGGGGGACTTGTCTATATACCATATGCTGTGTGTGGGGGACTTGTCTATATACTGTATGCTGTGTGGGGGGACTTGTCTATATACTGTATGCTGTGTGTGGGGGACTTGTCTATATACCGTATGCTGTGTGTGGGGGACTTGTCTATATTCCGTATGCTGTGTGTGGGGGACTTGTCTATATACCGTATGCTGTGTGTGGGGGACTTGTCTATATACCGTATGCTGTGTGTGGGGGACTTGTCTATATTCCGTATGCTGTGTGTGGGGGACTTGTCTATATACCGTATGCTGTGTGAGGGGGACTTGTCTATATACCATATGCTGTGTGTGGGGGACTTGTCTATATACCGTATGCTGTGTGTGGGGGACTTGTCTATATACCGTATGCTGTGTGTGTGGGGGTCTTGTCTATATACCGTATGCTGTGTGTGGGGGACTTGTCTATATACCGTATGCTGTGTGTGGGGGACTTGTCTATATACCGTATGCTGTGTGTGGGGGACTTGTCTATATACTGTATGCTGTGTGGGGGGGACTTGTCTATATACTGTATGCTGTGTGTGGGGGACTTGTCTATATACTGTATGCTGTGTGTGGGGGACTTGTCTATATACCGTATGCTGTGTGGGGGGGGACTTGTCTATATACCGTATGCTGTGTGTGGGGGACTTGTCTATATACTGTATGCTGTGTGTGGGGGACTTGTCTATATACCGTATGCTGTGTGTGGGGGACTTGTCTATATTCCGTATGCTGTGTGTGGGGGACTTGTCTATATACCGTATGCTGTGTGTGGGGGACTTGTCTATATACTGTATGCTGTGTGTGGGGGACTTGTCTATATTCCGTATGCTGTGTGTGGGGGACTTGTCTATATACCGTATGCTGTGTGTGGGGGACTTGTCTATATACTGTATGCTGTGTGTGGGGGACTTGTCTATATACTGTATTCTGTGTGTGGGGGACTTGTCTATATACCGTATGCTGTGTGTGGGGGACTTGTCTATATACTGTATTCTGTGTGTGGGGGACTTGTCTATATACCGTATGCTGTGTGTGGGGGACTTGTCTATATACTGTATGCTGTGTGTGGGGGACTTGTCTATATACTGTATGCTGTGTGTGGGGGACTTGTCTATATACTGTATGCTGTGTGGGGGGGACTTGTCTATATACTGTATGCTGTGTGTGGGGGACTTGTCTATATACTGTATGCTGTGTGTGGGGGACTTGTCTATATACCGTATGCTGTGTGGGGGGGGACTTGTCTATATACCGTATGCTGTGTGTGGGGGACTTGTCTATATACTGTATGCTGTGTGTGGGGGACTTGTCTATATACCGTATGCTGTGTGTGGGGGACTTGTCTATATTCCGTATGCTGTGTGTGGGGGACTTGTCTATATACCGTATGCTGTGTGTGGGGGACTTGTCTATATACTGTATGCTGTGTGTGGGGGACTTGTCTATATACTGTATTCTGTGTGTGGGGGACTTGTCTATATACCGTATGCTGTGTGTGGGGGACTTGTCTATATACTGTATTCTGTGTGTGGGGGACTTGTCTATATACCGTATGCTGTGTGTGGGGGACTTGTCTATATACCGTATGCTGTGTGTGGGGGACTTGTCTATATTCCGTTTGCTGTGTGTGGGGGACTTGTCTATATACCGTATGCTGTGTGAGGGGGACTTGTCTATATACCATATGCTGTGTGTGGGGGACTTGTCTATATACTGTATGCTGTGTGTGGGGGACTTGTCTATATTCTGTATGTTGTGTGGGGGGGACTTGTCTATATACCGTATGCTGTGTGTGGGGGACTTGTCTATATACCGTATGCTGTGTGTGGGGGACTTGTCTATATACCGTATGCTGTGTGGGGGGGACTTGTCTATATACTGTATGCTGTGTGTGGGGGACTTGTCTATATACTGTATGCTGTGTGTGGGGGACTTGTCTATATACCGTATGCTGTGTGGGGGGGACTTGTCTATATACCGTATGCTGTGTGTGGGGGACTTGTCTATATACTGTATGCTGTGTGTGGGGGACTTGTCTATATACCGTATGCTGTGTGTGGGGGACTTGTCTATATTCCGTATGCTGTGTGGGAGGGACTTGTCTATATACTGTATGCTGTGTGTGGGGGACTTGTCTATATACCGTATGCTGTGTGTGGGGGACTTGTCTATATACCGTATGCTGTGTGTGGGGGACTTGTCTATATTCCGTATGCTGTGTGTGGGGGACTTGTCTATATACCGTATGCTGTGTGAGGGGGACTTGTCTATATACCATATGCTGTGTGTGGGGGACTTGTCTATATACCGTATGCTGTGTGTGGGGGACTTGTCTATATACTGTATGCTGTGTGTGGGGACTTGTCTATATACCGTATGCTGTGTGTGGGGGACTTGTCTATATACTGTATGCTGTGTGGGGGGGGACTTGTCTATATACTTTATGCTGTGTGGGGGACTTGTCTATATACTGTATGCTGTGTGTGGGGGACTTATCTATATACTGTATGCTGTGTGTGGGGGACTTGTCTATATACCGTATGCTGTGTGGGGGTCTTGTCTATATTCCGTATGCTGTGTGGTGGGGGAGGGGGTGCTGGACTTGGTTCTCTTTGCTATATGTGGGGGAGCGGGGACCTGGATAAATATGCTATACATGGAGGAGGGGACCTTGGCTATATACTTTGTGTGGGGGAGCGGGGACCTGGCTATATACTTTGTGTGGGGGAGCGGGGACCTGGCTATATACTTTGTGTGGGGGAGCGGGGACCTGGATAAATATGCTATACATGGAGGAGGGGATCTTGTCTATATACTTTGTGTGGGGGAGCGGGGACCTTGTCTATATACTTTGTGTGGGGGAGCGGGGACCTGGCTATATACTTTGTGTGGGGGAGCGGGGACCTGGCTATATACTTTGTGTGGGGGAGCGGGGACCTGGCTATATACTTTGTGTGGGGGAGCGGGGATCTTGTCTATATACTGTGTGTGGGGGAGCGGGGACCTGGCTATATACTTTGTGTGGGGGAGCGGGGATCTTGGCTATATACTGTGTGTGGGGGAGCGGGGACCTGGCTATATACTGTGTGTGGGGGAGCGGGGATCTTGGCTATATACTTTGTGTGGGGGAGCGGGGATCTTGGCTATATACTGTGTGTGGGGGAGCGGGGACCTGGCTATATACTTTGTGTGGGGGAGCGGGGATCTTGGCTATATACTGTGTGTGGGGGAGCGGGGACCTTGGCTATATACTGTGTGTGGGGGAGCGGGGATCTTGGCTATATACTGTGTGTGGGGGAGCGGGGACCTGGCTATATACTTTGTGTGGGGGAGCGGGGACCTGGCTATATACTTTGTGTGGGGGTGCGGGGACCTGGCTATATACTGTGTGTGGGGGAGCGGGGACCTGGCTATATACTGTGTGTGGGGGAGCGGGGACCTGGCTATATGTGGTAGGTGTGGGGCAGTTGATGTTACGGGGGCAGCTTTATTGTGAATGTATATGTAGTGGGTACAATGTGGAGGACTCTTTATAGATCACAGACATCATATGTGCTGATCAGGAGCCTTTCTGTGAATGCTATGTGTCAGGTCAGAGCTGCACTATTGCTAGATGATCTTGTGGGTGAACGTCTCATTCAGACGTCTGGTTTTTTACATCCATGTTATTGACAGACATAATACGCACCTTTATCATCTATGGGGCAGTTCATATATCCATATATATATATATTTTTATTTGCATATAGTAACATACATTGATACAATTCAGATCGATCCCTTTGATGAAAATCAGTTTTGTTTTTTTTTGCTTTTTTTTTTAATGTACCAGAAAACTACAGATGTCTGAATGAGGCCTGAAGATCTGTTCAAATGTGGCAGATTGTTCCTGGAGGATTTCCATAGAAAATCAGAGCAAATTAGCAAAAATCCGCAAGAAAATCCACAACAGCAAATTTGCACTTCATGATTTTGGTGCAGATCTTTCTGGTAATTCACTGTGGAAAACAGCAGCGTGTAAAATAAAAAGAAATAAACTTGCTGGGAGTTGTAGTCCCTCACCACATACTGCAGTGCTATTATGACGCACTGATGGTTTAGTTACATGATCGGAGCCTGCGCTGTCACTTGCTGGGAGTTGTAGTCCCTCACCACATACTGCAGTGCTATTATAACGCAGTGATGGTGAACTGTGTATCTAATCCTCTCCTGTGTGATACTGTCTGCTGAGCCGTGTATCTAATCCTCTCGTGTGATACTGTCTGCTGAGCCGTGTATCTAATCCTATGCTGTGTGATACTGTCTGCTGAGCTGTATATCTAATCCTATGCTGCGTATCTAATCCTCTCCTGTGTGATACTGCCTGCTGAGCCGTGTATCTAATCCTGTGTGATACTGTCTGCTGAGCTGTGTATCTAATCATATCCTGTGTGATACCATCTGCTGAGCTGTGTATCTAATCCTCTCCTGTGTGATACTGTCTGCTGAGCCGTGTATCTAATCCTCTCCTGTGTGATACTGTCTGCTGAGCTATGTATCTAATCCTCTCCTGTGTGATACTGTCTGCTGAGCTGTGTATCTAATCCTCTCCTGTGTGATACTGTCTGCTGAGCTGTGTATCTAATCCCCTCCTGTGTGATACTGTCTGCTGAGCTGTGTATCTAATCCTATGCTGTGTGATACTGTCTGCTGAGCTGTGTATCTAATCCTATGCTGTGTATCTAATCCTCTCCTGTGTGATAATGTCTGCTGAGCCATGTATCTAATCCTCTCCTGTGTGATACTGTCTGCTGAGCCGTGTATCTAATCCTCTCCTGTGTGATACTGTCTGCTGAGCTGTGTATCTAATCCTCTCCTGTGTGATACTGTCTGCTGAGCCGTGTATCTAATCCTCTCCTGTGTGATACTGTGTGCTGAGCTGTGTATCTAATCCTATCGCGTGTGATACTGTCTGCTGAGCCGTGTATCTAATCCCGCCCTGTGCGATACTGTCAGCTGAGCCGTGTATCTAATCCACTCCTGTGCGATACTGTCTGCTGAGCTGTGTATCTAATCCTCTCCTGTGTGATACTGTCTGATGAGCTGTGTATCTAATCCTCTCCTGTGTGATACTGTCTGCTGAGCCGTGTATCTAATCCTCTCCTGTGTGATACTGTGTGCTGAGCTGTGTATCTAATCCTCTCCTGTGTGATACTGTCAGCTGAGCTGTGTATCTAATCCTCTCGTGTGTGATACTGTCTGATGAACTGTTTATCTAATCCTCTCATGTGTGATACTGTCTGCTGAGCTATGTATCTAATCCTCTCCTGTGTGATTCTGTCTGCTGAGCTATGTATCTAATCCTCTCCTGTGTGATTCTGTCTGCTGAGCAGTGTATCTAATCTTATCCTGTGTGATACTGTCTGCTGAGCTGTGTATCTAATCCCCTCCTGTGTGATACTGTCTGCTGAGCTGTGTATCTAATCCTCTCCTGTGTGATACTGTCTGCTGAGCTGTGTATCTAATCTCCTGTGTGATACTGTCTGCTGAGCTGTGTATCTAATCCTCTCCTGTGTGATACTGTCTGCTGAGCTGTGTATCTAATCCTCTCCTGTGTGATACCGTCTGCTGAGCAGTGTATATAATCTTATCCTGTGATACTGTCTGCTGAGCTGTGTATCTAATCCCCTCCTGTGTGATACTGTCTGCTGAGCTGTGTATCTAATCCTCTCCTGTGTGATACTGTCTGCTGAGCTGTGTATCTAATCCTCTCCTGTGTGATACCGTCTGCTGAGCAGTGTATATAATCTTATCCTGTGATACTGTCTGCTGAGCTGTGTATCTAATCCTCTCCTGTGTGATACTGTCTGCTGTGCTGTGTTTCTAATCCTCTCCTGTGTGACACTGTCTGCTGAGCTGTGTATCTAATCCTCTCCTGTGTGATACTGTCTGCTGAGCTGTGTATCTATTCCTATGCTGTGTATCTAATCCTCTCCTGTGTGATAATGTCTGCTGAGCCATGTATCTAATCCTCTCCTGTGTGATAATGTCTGCTGAGCCATGTATCTAATCCTCTTCTGTGTGATACTGTGTGCTGAGCTGTGTATCTAATCCTATGCTGTGTATCTAATCCCCTCCTGTGTGATACTGTCTGCTGAGCCGTGTATCTAATCATCTCCTGTGTGATACTGTCTGCTGAGCTGTGTATCTAATCCTATGCTGTGTGATACTGTCTGCTGAGCTGTGTATCTAATCCTATGCTGTGTATCTAATCCTCTCCTGTGTGATCATGTCTGCTGAGCCATGTATCTAATCCTCTCCTGTGTGATGCTGTCTGCTGAGCCATGTATCTAATCCTCTTCTGTGTGATACTGTGTGCTGAGCTGTGTATCTAATCCTATGCTGTGTATCTAATCCTCTCCTGTGTAATACTGTCTGCTGAGCTGTGTATCTAATCCTATGCTGTGTGATACTGTCTGCTGAACTGTGTATCTAATCCTATGCTGTGTATCTAATCCTTTCCTGTGTAATACTGTCTGCTGAGATGTGTATCTAATCCTATCCTGTGTAATACTGTCTGCTGAGCTGTGTATCTAATCCCGCCCTGTGTGATACTCTCTGCTGAGCTGTATCTCTAATCCTCTCCTGTGTAATACTGTCTGCTGAGATGTGTATCTAATCCTATCCTGTGTGATACTGACTGTTGAGCCGTGTATCTAATCCTCTCCTGTGTAATACTGTCTGCTGAGCTGTGTATCTAATCCTATGCTGTGTGATACTGTCTGCTGAGCTGTGTATCTAATCCTATGCTGTGTATCTAATCCTCTCCTGTGTGATAATGTCTGCTGAGCCATGTATCTAATCCTCTCCTGTGTGATACTGTCTGCTGAGCCGTGTATCTAATCCTCTCCTGTGTGATACTGTCTGCTGAGCTGTGTATCTAATCCTCTCCTGTGTGATACTGTCTGCTGAGCCGTGTATCTATTCCTCTCCTGTGTGATACTGTGTGCTGAGCTGTGTATCTAATCCTATCGCGTGTGATACTGTCTGCTGAGCCGTGTATCTAATCCCGCCCTGTGCGATACTGTCAGCTGAGCCGTGTATCTAATCCACTCCTGTGCGATACTGTCTGCTGAGCTGTGTATCTAATCCACTCCTGTGCGATACTGTCTGCTGAGCTGTGTATCTAATCCTCTCCTGTGTGATACTGTCTGCTGAGCTGTGCATCTAATCCTATCCTGTGTGATACTATCCGCAGAGCAGTGTATCTAATCTTATCCTGTGTGATACTGTCTGCTGAGCTGTGTATCTAATCCCCTCCTGTGTGATACTGTCTGCTGAGCTGTGTATCTAATCCCCTCCTGTGTGATACTGTCTGCTGAACCGTGTATCTAATCCTCTACTGTGTGATACTGTCTGCTGAGCCGTGTATCTAATCCTCTCCTGTGTGATACTGTCTGCTGAGCTGTGTATCTAATCCTATGCTGTGTATCTAATCCTCTCCTGTGTGATAATGTCTGCTGAGCCATGTATCTAATCCTCTCCTGTGTGATACTGTCTGCTGAGCCGTGTATCTAATCCTCTCCTGTGTGATACTGTCTGCTGAGCTGTGTATCTAATCCTCTCCTGTGTGATACTGTCTGCTGAGCCGTGTATCTAATCCTCTCCTGTGTGATACTGTGTGCTGAGCTGTGTATCTAATCCTATCGCGTGTGATACTGTCTGCTGAGCCGTGTATCTAATCCCGCCCTGTGCGATACTGTCAGCTGAGCCGTGTATCTAATCCACTCCTGTGCGATACTGTCTGCTGAGCTGTGTATCTAATCCTCTCCTGTGTGATACTGTCTGATGAGCTGTGTATCTAATCCTCTCCTGTGTGATACTGTCTGCTGAGCCGTGTATCTAATCCTCTCCTGTGTGATACTGTGTGCTGAGCTGTGTATCTAATCCTCTCCTGTGTGATACTGTCAGCTGAGCTGTGTATCTAATCCTCTCGTGTGTGATACTGTCTGATGAACTGTTTATCTAATCCTCTCATGTGTGATACTGTCTGCTGAGCTATGTATCTAATCCTCTCCTGTGTGATTCTGTCTGCTGAGCTATGTATCTAATCCTCTCCTGTGTGATTCTGTCTGCTGAGCAGTGTATCTAATCTTATCCTGTGTGATACTGTCTGCTGAGCTGTGTATCTAATCCCCTCCTGTGTGATACTGTCTGCTGAGCTGTGTATCTAATCCTCTCCTGTGTGATACTGTCTGCTGAGCTGTGTATCTAATCTCCTGTGTGATACTGTCTGCTGAGCTGTGTATCTAATCCTCTCCTGTGTGATACTGTCTGCTGAGCTGTGTATCTAATCCTCTCCTGTGTGATACCGTCTGCTGAGCAGTGTATATAATCTTATCCTGTGATACTGTCTGCTGAGCTGTGTATCTAATCCCCTCCTGTGTGATACTGTCTGCTGAGCTGTGTATCTAATCCTCTCCTGTGTGATACTGTCTGCTGAGCTGTGTATCTAATCCTCTCCTGTGTGATACCGTCTGCTGAGCAGTGTATATAATCTTATCCTGTGATACTGTCTGCTGAGCTGTGTATCTAATCCTCTACTGTGTGATACTGTCTGCTGTGCTGTGTTTCTAATCCTCTCCTGTGTGACACTGTCTGCTGAGCTGTGTATCTAATCCTCTCCTGTGTGATACTGTCTGCTGAGCTGTGTATCTATTCCTATGCTGTGTATCTAATCCTCTCCTGTGTGATAATGTCTGCTGAGCCATGTATCTAATCCTCTCCTGTGTGATAATGTCTGCTGAGCCATGTATCTAATCCTCTTCTGTGTGATACTGTGTGCTGAGCTGTGTATCTAATCCTATGCTGTGTATCTAATCCCCTCCTGTGTGATACTGTCTGCTGAGCCGTGTATCTAATCATCTCCTGTGTGATACTGTCTGCTGAGCTGTGTATCTAATCCTATGCTGTGTGATACTGTCTGCTGAGCTGTGTATCTAATCCTATGCTGTGTATCTAATCCTCTCCTGTGTGATCATGTCTGCTGAGCCATGTATCTAATCCTCTCCTGTGTGATGCTGTCTGCTGAGCCATGTATCTAATCCTCTTCTGTGTGATACTGTGTGCTGAGCTGTGTATCTAATCCTATGCTGTGTATCTAATCCTCTCCTGTGTAATACTGTCTGCTGAGCTGTGTATCTAATCCTATGCTGTGTGATACTGTCTGCTGAACTGTGTATCTAATCCTATGCTGTGTATCTAATCCTTTCCTGTGTAATACTGTCTGCTGAGATGTGTATCTAATCCTATCCTGTGTAATACTGTCTGCTGAGCTGTGTATCTAATCCCGCCCTGTGTGATACTCTCTGCTGAGCTGTATCTCTAATCCTCTCCTGTGTAATACTGTCTGCTGAGATGTGTATCTAATCCTATCCTGTGTGATACTGACTGTTGAGCCGTGTATCTAATCCTCTCCTGTGTAATACTGTCTGCTGAGCTGTGTATCTAATCCTATGCTGTGTGATACTGTCTGCTGAGCTGTGTATCTAATCCTATGCTGTGTATCTAATCCTCTCCTGTGTGATAATGTCTGCTGAGCCATGTATCTAATCCTCTCCTGTGTGATACTGTCTGCTGAGCCGTGTATCTAATCCTCTCCTGTGTGATACTGTCTGCTGAGCTGTGTATCTAATCCTCTCCTGTGTGATACTGTCTGCTGAGCCGTGTATCTATTCCTCTCCTGTGTGATACTGTGTGCTGAGCTGTGTATCTAATCCTATCGCGTGTGATACTGTCTGCTGAGCCGTGTATCTAATCCCGCCCTGTGCGATACTGTCAGCTGAGCCGTGTATCTAATCCACTCCTGTGCGATACTGTCTGCTGAGCTGTGTATCTAATCCACTCCTGTGCGATACTGTCTGCTGAGCTGTGTATCTAATCCTCTCCTGTGTGATACTGTCTGCTGAGCTGTGCATCTAATCCTATCCTGTGTGATACTATCCGCAGAGCAGTGTATCTAATCTTATCCTGTGTGATACTGTCTGCTGAGCTGTGTATCTAATCCCCTCCTGTGTGATACTGTCTGCTGAGCTGTGTATCTAATCCCCTCCTGTGTGATACTGTCTGCTGAACCGTGTATCTAATCCTCTACTGTGTGATACTGTCTGCTGAGCCGTGTATCTAATCCTCTCCTGTGTGATACTGTGTGCTGAGCTGTGTATCTAATCCTCTCCTGTGTGATACTGTCAGCTGAGCTGTGTATCTAATCCTCTCGTGTGTGATACTGTCTGATGAACTGTTTATCTAATCCTCTCATGTGTGATACTGTCTGCTGAGCTATGTATCTAATCCTCTCATGTGTGATACTGTCTGCTGAGCTATGTATCTAATCCTCTCCTGTGTGATTCTGTCTGCTGAGCAGTGTATCTAATCTTATCCTGTGTGATACTGTCTGCTGAGCTGTGTATCTAATCCCCTCCTGTGTGATACTGTCTGCTGAGCTGTGTATCTAATCCTCTCCTGTGTGATACTGTCTGCTGAGCTGTGTATCTAATCTTCTCCTGTGTGATACTGTCTGCTGAGCTGTGTATCTAATCCTCTCCTGTGTGATACTGTCTGCTGAGCTGTGTATCTAATCCTCTCCTGTGTGATACCGTCTGCTGAGCAGTGTATATAATCTTATCCTGTGATACTGTCTGCTGAGCTGTGTATCTAATCCCCTCCTGTGTGATACTGTCTGCTGAGCTGTGTATCTAATCCTCTCCTGTGTGATACTGTCTGCTGAGCTGTGTATCTAATCCTCTCCTGTGTGATACTGTCTGCTGAGCTGTGTATCTAATCCTCTCCTGTGTGATACTGTCTGCTGAGCTGTGTATCTAATCCTCTCCTGTGTGATACTGTCTGCTGAGCTGTGTATCTAATCCTCTCCTGTGTGATACCGTCTGCTGAGCAGTGTATATAATCTTATCCTGTGATACTGTCTGCTGAGCTGTGTATCTAATCCTCTCCTGTGTGATACTGTCTGCTGAGCTGTGTATCTAATCCTCTCCTGTGTGATACTGTCTGCTGAGCTGTGTATCTAATCCTCTCCTGTGTGATACTGTCTGCTGAGCTGTGTATCTAATCCTCTCCTGTGTGATACCGTCTGCTGAGCAGTGTATATAATCTTATCCTGTGATACTGTCTGCTGAGCTGTGTATCTAATCCTCTCCTGTGTGATACTGTCTGCTGAGCTGTGTATCTAATCCCCTCCTGTGTGATACTGTCTGCTGAGCTGTGTATCTAATCCTCTCCTGTGTGATACTGTCTGCTGAGCTGTGTATCTAATCCTCTCCTGTGTGATACCGTCTGCTGAGCAGTGTATATAATCTTATCCTGTGATACTGTCTGCTGAGCTGTGTATCTAATCCTCTCCTGTGTGATACTGTCTGCTGTGCTGTGTATCTAATCCTCTCCTGTGTGATACTGTCTGCTGTGCTGTGTATCTAATCCTCTCCTGTGTGATACCAGCTGCTGAGCTGTGTATCTAATCCTCTCCTGTGTGATACTGTCTGCTGAGCTGTGTATCTAATCCTATGCTGTGTATCTAATCCTCTCCTGTGTGATAATGTCTGCTGAGCCATGTATCTAATCCTCTCCTGTGTGATAATGTCTGCTGAGCCATGTATCTAATCCTCTTCTGTGTGATACTGTGTGCTGAGCTGTGTATCTAATCCTATGCTGTGTATCTAATCCCCTCCTGTGTGATACTGTCTGCTGAGCCGTGTATCTAATCATCTCCTGTGTGATACTGTCTGCTGAGCTGTGTATCTAATCCTATGCTGTGTGATACTGTCTGCTGAGCTGTGTATCTAATCCTATGCTGTGTATCTAATCCTCTCCTGTGTGATCATGTCTGCTGAGCCATGTATCTAATCCTCTCCTGTGTGATGCTGTCTGCTGAGCCATGTATCTAATCCTCTTCTGTGTGATACTGTGTGCTGAGCTGTGTATCTAATCCTATGCTGTGTATCTAATCCTCTCCTGTGTAATACTGTCTGCTGAGCTGTGTATCTAATCCTATGCTGTGTGATACTGTCTGCTGAACTGTGTATCTAATCCTATGCTGTGTATCTAATCCTTTCATGTGTAATACTGTCTGCTGAGATGTGTATCTAATCCTATCCTGTGTAATACTGTCTGCTGAGCTGTGTATCTAATCCCGCCCTGTGTGATACTCTCTGCTGAGCTGTATCTCTAATCCTCTCCTGTGTAATACTGTCTGCTGAGATGTGTATCTAATCCTATCCTGTGTGATACTGACTGTTGAGCCGTGTATCTAATCCTTTCCTGTGTAATACTGTCTGCTGAGTGGTGTATCTAATCCTCCCCTGTGTGATAATGTCTGCTGAGCGGTGTATCTAATCCTATCCTGTGTGATACTGTCTGCTGAGCGGTGTATCTAATCCTCTCCTGTGTGATACTGTCTGCTGAGCCGTGTATCTAATCCTATGCTGTGTGATACTGTCTGCTGAGCAGTGTATCTAATCTTATACGGTGTTATACTGTCTGCTGAGCTGTGTATCTAATCCCCTCCTGTGTGATACTATCTGCAGAGCAGTGTATCTAATCCTCTACTGTGTGATACTGTCTGCTGAGCCAAGTATCTAATCCTCTCCTGTGTGATACTGTCTGCTGAGCTGTGTATCTAATCCTCCCCAGTGTGATACTATCTGCTGAGCCGTGTATCTAATCCTATCCTGTGTGATACTGTCTGCAGAGCCGTGTATCTAATCCTCTCCTGTGCGATACTGTCTGCAGAGCTGTGTATCTAATCCTCTCCTGTGTGATACTGTCTGCTGAGCAGTGTATCTAATCTTATACTGTGTGATACTGTCTGCTGAGCTGTGTATCTAATCCTATGCTGTGTGATACTGTCTGCTGAGCAGTGTATCTAATCTTTTACTGTGTGATACTGTCTGCTGAGCTGTGTATCTAATCCTCTCCTGTGTGATACTGTCTGCTGAGCAGTGTATCTAATCTTATCCTGTGTGATACTGTCTGCTGAGCTGTATATCTAATCCTCTCATGTGTGATACTGTCTGCTGAGCTATGTATCTAATCCTCTCCTGTGTGATTCTGTCTGCTGAGCTATGTATCTAATCCTCTCCTGTGTGATTCTGTCTGCTGAGCAGTGTATCTAATCTTATCCTGTGTGATACTGTCTGCTGAGCTGTGTATCTAATCCCCTCCTGTGTGATACTGTCTGCTGAGCTGTGTATCTAATCCTCTCCTGTGTGATACTGTCTGCTGAGCTGTGTATCTAATCTCCTGTGTGATACTGTCTGCTGAGCTGTGTATCTAATCCTCTCCTGTGTGATACTGTCTGCTGAGCTGTGTATCTAATCCTCTCCTGTGTGATACCGTCTGCTGAGCAGTGTATATAATCTTATCCTGTGATACTGTCTGCTGAGCTGTGTATCTAATCCCCTCCTGTGTGATACTGTCTGCTGAGCTGTGTATCTAATCCTCTCCTGTGTGATACTGTCTGCTGAGCTGTGTATCTAATCCTCTCCTGTGTGATACCGTCTGCTGAGCAGTGTATATAATCTTATCCTGTGATACTGTCTGCTGAGCTGTGTATCTAATCCTCTCCTGTGTGATACTGTCTGCTGTGCTGTGTTTCTAATCCTCTCCTGTGTGACACTGTCTGCTGAGCTGTGTATCTAATCCTCTCCTGTGTGATACTGTCTGCTGAGCTGTGTATCTATTCCTATGCTGTGTATCTAATCCTCTCCTGTGTGATAATGTCTGCTGAGCCATGTATCTAATCCTCTCCTGTGTGATAATGTCTGCTGAGCCATGTATCTAATCCTCTTCTGTGTGATACTGTGTGCTGAGCTGTGTATCTAATCCTATGCTGTGTATCTAATCCCCTCCTGTGTGATACTGTCTGCTGAGCCGTGTATCTAATCATCTCCTGTGTGATACTGTCTGCTGAGCTGTGTATCTAATCCTATGCTGTGTGATACTGTCTGCTGAGCTGTGTATCTAATCCTATGCTGTGTATCTAATCCTCTCCTGTGTGATCATGTCTGCTGAGCCATGTATCTAATCCTCTCCTGTGTGATGCTGTCTGCTGAGCCATGTATCTAATCCTCTTCTGTGTGATACTGTGTGCTGAGCTGTGTATCTAATCCTATGCTGTGTATCTAATCCTCTCCTGTGTAATACTGTCTGCTGAGCTGTGTATCTAATCCTATGCTGTGTGATACTGTCTGCTGAACTGTGTATCTAATCCTATGCTGTGTATCTAATCCTTTCCTGTGTAATACTGTCTGCTGAGATGTGTATCTAATCCTATCCTGTGTAATACTGTCTGCTGAGCTGTGTATCTAATCCCGCCCTGTGTGATACTCTCTGCTGAGCTGTATCTCTAATCCTCTCCTGTGTAATACTGTCTGCTGAGATGTGTATCTAATCCTATCCTGTGTGATACTGACTGTTGAGCCGTGTATCTAATCCTCTCCTGTGTAATACTGTCTGCTGAGCTGTGTATCTAATCCTATGCTGTGTGATACTGTCTGCTGAGCTGTGTATCTAATCCTATGCTGTGTATCTAATCCTCTCCTGTGTGATAATGTCTGCTGAGCCATGTATCTAATCCTCTCCTGTGTGATACTGTCTGCTGAGCCGTGTATCTAATCCTCTCCTGTGTGATACTGTCTGCTGAGCTGTGTATCTAATCCTCTCCTGTGTGATACTGTCTGCTGAGCCGTGTATCTATTCCTCTCCTGTGTGATACTGTGTGCTGAGCTGTGTATCTAATCCTATCGCGTGTGATACTGTCTGCTGAGCCGTGTATCTAATCCCGCCCTGTGCGATACTGTCAGCTGAGCCTTGTATCTAATCCACTCCTGTGCGATACTGTCTGCTGAGCTGTGTATCTAATCCACTCCTGTGCGATACTGTCTGCTGAGCTGTGTATCTAATCCTCTCCTGTGTGATACTGTCTGCTGAGCTGTGCATCTAATCCTATCCTGTGTGATACTATCCGCAGAGCAGTGTATCTAATCTTATCCTGTGTGATACTGTCTGCTGAGCTGTGTATCTAATCCCCTCCTGTGTGATACTGTCTGCTGAGCTGTGTATCTAATCCCCTCCTGTGTGATACTGTCTGCTGAACCGTGTATCTAATCCTCTACTGTGTGATACTGTCTGCTGAGCCGTGTATCTAATCCTCTCCTGTGTGATACTGTGTGCTGAGCTGTGTATCTAATCCTCTCCTGTGTGATACTGTCAGCTGAGCTGTGTATCTAATCCTCTCGTGTGTGATACTGTCTGATGAACTGTTTATCTAATCCTCTCATGTGTGATACTGTCTGCTGAGCCGTGTATCTAATCCTCTCCTGTGTGATACTGTGTGCTGAGCTGTGTATCTAATCCTCTCCTGTGTGATACTGTCAGCTGAGCTGTGTATCTAATCCTCTCGTGTGTGATACTGTCTGATGAACTGTGTATCTAATCCTCTCCTGTGTGATACTGTCTGCTGAGCTATGTATCTAATCCTCTCATGTGTGATACTGTCTGCTGAGCTATGTATCTAATCCTCTCCTGTGTGATTCTGTCTGCTGAGCAGTGTATCTAATCTTATCCTGTGTGATACTGTCTGCTGAGCTGTGTATCTAATCCCCTCCTGTGTGATACTGTCTGCTGAGCTGTGTATCTAATCCTCTCCTGTGTGATACTGTCTGCTGAGCTGTGTATCTAATCTTCTCCTGTGTGATACTGTCTGCTGAGCTGTGTATCTAATCCTCTCCTGTGTGATACTGTCTGCTGAGCTGTGTATCTAATCCTCTCCTGTGTGATACCGTCTGCTGAGCAGTGTATATAATCTTATCCTGTGATACTGTCTGCTGAGCTGTGTATCTAATCCCCTCCTGTGTGATACTGTCTGCTGAGCTGTGTATCTAATCCTCTCCTGTGTGATACTGTCTGCTGAGCTGTGTATCTAATCCTCTCCTGTGTGATACCGTCTGCTGAGCAGTGTATATAATCTTATCCTGTGATACTGTCTGCTGAGCTGTGTATCTAATCCTCTCCTGTGTGATACTGTCTGCTGTGCTGTGTTTCTAATCCTCTCATGTGTGACACTGTCTGCTGAGCTGTGTATCTAATCCTCTCCTGTGTGATACTGTCTGCTGAGCTGTGTATCTAATCATATGCTGTGTATCTAATCCTCTCCTGTGTGATAATGTCTGCTGAGCCATGTATCTAATCCTCTCCTGTGTGATAATGTCTGCTGAGCCATGTATCTAATCCTCTTCTGTGTGATACTGTGTGCTGAGCTGTGTATCTAATCCTATGCTGTGTATCTAATCCCCTCCTGTGTGATACTGTCTGCTGAGCCGTGTATCTAATCATCTCCTGTGTGATACTGTCTGCTGAGCTGTGTATCTAATCCTATGCTGTGTGATACTGTCTGCTGAGCTGTGTATCTAATCCTATGCTGTGTATCTAATCCTCTCCTGTGTGATCATGTCTGCTGAGCCATGTATCTAATCCTCTCCTGTGTGATGCTGTCTGCTGAGCCATGTATCTAATCCTCTTCTGTGTGATACTGTGTGCTGAGCTGTGTATCTAATCCTATGCTGTGTATCTAATCCTCTCCTGTGTAATACTGTCTGCTGAGCTGTGTATCTAATCCTATGCTGTGTGATACTGTCTGCTGAACTGTGTATCTAATCCTATGCTGTGTATCTAATCCTTTCCTGTGTAATACTGTCTGCTGAGATGTGTATCTAATCCTATCCTGTGTAATACTGTCTGCTGAGCTGTGTATCTAATCCCGCCCTGTGTGATACTCTCTGCTGAGCTGTATCTCTAATCCTCTCCTGTGTAATACTGTCTGCTGAGATGTGTATCTAATCCTATCCTGTGTGATACTGACTGTTGAGCTGTGTATCTAATCCTTTCCTGTGTAATACTGTCTGCTGAGTGGTGTATCTAATCCTCCCCTGTGTGATAATGTCTGCTGAGCGGTGTATCTAATCCTATCCTGTGTGATACTGTCTGCTGAGCGGTGTATCTAATCCTCTCCTGTGTGATACTGTCTGCTGAGCCGTGTATCTAATCCTATGCTGTGTGATACTGTCTGCTGAGCAGTGTATCTAATCTTATACGGTGTTATACTGTCTGCTGAGCTGTGTATCTAATCCCCTCCTGTGTGATACTATCTGCAGAGCAGTGTATCTAATCCTCTACTGTGTGATACTGTCTGCTGAGCCAAGTATCTAATCCTCTCCTGTGTGATACTGTCTGCTGAGCTGTGTATCTAATCCTCCCCAGTGTGATACTATCTGCTGAGCCGTGTATCTAATCCTATCCTGTGTGATACTGTCTGCAGAGCCGTGTATCTAATCCTCTCCTGTGCGATACTGTCTGCAGAGCTGTGTATCTAATCCTCTCCTGTGTGATACTGTCTGCTGAGCAGTGTATCTAATCTTATACTGTGTGATACTGTCTGCTGAGCTGTGTATCTAATCCTATGCTGTGTGATACTGTCTGCTGATCAGTGTATCTAATCTTTTACTGTGTGATACTGTCTGCTGAGCTGTGTATCTAATCCTCTCCTGTGTGATACTGTCTGCTGAGCAGTGTATCTAATCTTATCCTGTGTGATACTGTCTGCTGAGCTGTGTATCTAAGCCTCTCCTGTGTGATATTGTCTGCTGAGCTGTATATCTAATCCTCTCCTGTGTGATACTGTCTGCTGAGCAGTGTATCTAATCCTCTCCTGTGTGATACTGTCTGCTGAGCAGTGTATCTAATCTTATCCTGTGTGATACTGTCTGCTGAGCTGTGTTTCTAAGCCTCTCCTGTGTGATATTGTCTGCTGAGCTGTATATCTAATCCTCTCCTGTGTGATACTGTCTGCTGAGCCGTGTATCTAATCTTTTACTGTGTGATACTGTCTGCTAAGCCGTGTAACTAATCTTCTCCTGTGTGACACTGTCTGCTGAGCAGTGTATCTAATCCTCTCCTGTGTGATACCGTCTGCTGAGCTGTGTATCTAATCCTCTCCTGTGTGATACTGTCTGCTGAGCAGTGTATCTAATCTTATCCTGTGTGATACTGTCTGCTGAGCTGTGTATCTAATCCTCTCCTGTGTGATACTGTCTGCTGAGCAGTGTATCTAATCTTATCCTGTGTGATACTGTCTGCTGAGCTGTGTATCTAAGCCTCTCCTGTGTGATATTGTCTGCTGAGCTGTATATCTAATCCTCTCCTGTGTGATACTGTCTGCTGAGCTGTGTATCTAATCCTCTCCTGTGTGATACTGTCTGATGAACTGTGTATCTAATCCTCTCCTGTGTGATACTGTCTGCTGAGCTGTGTATCTAATCCTCTCCTGTGTGATACTGTCTGCTGAGCCAAGTATCTAATCCTCTACTGTGTGATACTGTCTGCTGAGCTGTGTATCTAATCCTCCCCAGTGTGATACTATCTGCTGAGCCGTGTATCTAATCCTATCCTGTGTGATACTGTCTGCAGAGCCGTGTATCTAATCCTCTCCTGTGCGATACTGTCTGCTGAGCTGTGTATCTAATCCTCCCCAGTGTGATACTATCTGCTGAGCCGTGTATCTAATCCTCCCCAGTGTGATACTATCTGCTGAGCCGTGTATCTAATCCTCCCCAGTGTGATACTATCTGCTGAGCCGTGTATCTAATCCTCCCCAGTGTGATACTATCTGCTGAGCCGTGTATCTAATCCTATCCTGTGTGATACTGTCTGCAGAGCCGTGTATCTAATCCTCTCCTGTGTGATACTGTCTGCTGAGCTGTGTATCTAATCCTCCCCAGTGTGATACTATCTGCTGAGCCGTGTATCTAATCCTATCCTGGGTGATACTGTCTGCAGAGCCGTGTATCTAATCCTCTACTGTGTGATACTGTCTGCTGAGCTGTGTATCTAATCCTCTCCTGTGTGATACTGTCTGCTGAGCAGTGTATCTAATCTTATACTGTGTGATACTGTCTGCTGAGCTGTGTATCTAATCCTATGCTGTGTGATACTGTCTGCTGAGCAGTGTATCTAATATTTTACTGTGTGATACTGTCTGCTGAGCCGTGTATCTAATCTTTTACTGTGTGATACTGTCTGCTGAGCCGTGTAACTAATCTTCTCCTGTGTGACACTGTCTGCTGAGCTGTGTATCTAATCCTCTCCTGTATGATACTGTCTGCTGAGCCGTGTATCTAATCCTCTCCTGTGTGATACTGTCTGCTGAGCTGTGTATCTAATCCTCTCCTGTGTGATATTGTCTGCTGAGCTGTATATCTAATCCTCTCCTGTGTGATACTGTCTACTGAGCCGTGTATCTAATCTTTTACTGTGTGATACTGTCTGCTGAGCCGTGTATCTAATCCTCTCCTGTGTGATACTGTCTGCTGAGCTGTGTATCTAATCCTCTCCTGTGTGATACTGTCTGCTGAGCCAAGTATCTAATCCTCTACTGTGTGATACTGTCTGCTGAGCTGTGTATCTAATCCTCCCCAGTGTGATACTATCTGCTGAGCCGTGTATCTAATCCTATCCTGTGTGATACTGTCTGCAGAGCCGTGTATCTAATCCTCTCCTGTGCGATACTGTCTGCTGAGCTGTGTATCTAATCCTCTCCTGTGTGATACTGTCTGCTGAGCAGTGTATCTAATCTTATACTGTGTGATACTGTCTGCTGAGCTGTGTATCTAATCCTATGCTGTGTGATACTGTCTGCTGAGCAGTGTATCTAGTCTTTTACTGTGTGATACTGTCTGCTGAGCTGTGTATCTAATCCTCTCCTGTGTGATATTGTCTGCTGAGCTGTGTATCTAATCCTCTCCTGTGTGATACTGTCTGCTGAGCTGTGTATCTAATCCTCTCCTGTGTGATACTGTGTGCTGAGCTGTGTATCTAATCCTCTCCTGTGTGATACTGTCTGCTGAGCTGTGTATCTAATCCTCTCCTGTGTGATACTGTCTGCTGAGCTGTGTATCTAATTCTCTCCTGTGTGATACTGTCTGCTGAGCTGTGTATCTAATCCTCTCCTGTGTGATACTGTCTGCTGAGCAGTGTATCTAATCTTATACTGTGTGATACTGTCTGCTGAGCTGTGTATCTAATCCTATGCTGTGTGATATTGTCTGCAGAGCAGTGTATCTAATCCTCTCATGTGTGATACCGTCTGCTGAGCTATGTATCTAATCCTGTCCTGTGTGATACTGTCTGTTGAGCAGTGTATCTAATCCAATCCTGTGTGATACTGTCTGCTGAGCTATGTATCTAATCCTGTCCTGTGTGATACTGTCTGTTGAGCAGTGTATCTAATCCTCTCCTGTGTGATACTGTCTGCTGAGCTATGTATCTAATCCTGTCCTGTGTGATACTGTCTGTTGAGCAGTGTATCTAATCCTCTCCTGTGTGAAACTGTCTGCTGAGCTGTGTATCTAATCCTATGCTGTTTATCTAATCCTCTCCTGTGTAATACTGTCTGCTGAGCTGTGTATCTAATCCTCTCCTGTGTGATACTCTCTGCTGAACTGTATCTCTAATCCTCTCCTGTGTGATACCGTCTGCTGAGCTATGTATCTAATCCTCTCCTGTGTGATACTGTCTGCTGAGCTGTGTATCTAATCCTCTCCTGTGTGATACCGTCTGCTGAGCCGTGTATCTAATCTTCTCCTGTGTGGTACTGTCCGCTGAGCTGTGTATCTAATCCTCTCCTGTGTGATACTGTCTGCTGAGCTGTGTATCTAATCCTCTCCTGTGTGATACTGTCTGCTGAGCCGTGTATCTAATCCTCTCCTGTGCGATACTGTCTGCTGAGCTGTGTATCTAATCCTCTCCTGTGTGATACTGTCTGCTGAGCTGTGTATCCAATCCTCTCCTGTGTGATACTCTCTGCTGAGCCGTGTATCTAATCCTCTCCTGTGTGATACCGTCTGCTGAGCTGTGTATCCAATTCTCTCCTGTGTGATACCATCTGCTGAGCTGTGTATCTAATCCTCTCCTGTGTGATACTGTCTGCTGAGCTGTGTATCCAATCCTCTCCTGTGTGATACTGTCTGCTGAGCTGTGTATCTAATCCTCTCCTGTGTGATACCGTCTGCTGAGCAGTGTATATAATCTTATCCTGTGATACTGTCTGCTGAGCTGTGTATCTAATCCCCTCCTGTGTGATACTGTCTGCTGAGCTGTGTATCTAATCCTCTCCTGTGTGATACTGTCTGCTGAGCTGTGTATCTAATCCTCTCCTGTGTGATACTGTCTGCTGAGCTGTGTATCTAATCCTCTCCTGTGTGATACTGTCTGCTGTGCTGTGTTTCTAATCCTCTCCTGTGTGACACTGTCTGCTGAGCTGTGTATCTAATCCTCTCCTGTGTGATACTGTCTGCTGAGCTGTGTATCTAATCCTATGCTGTGTATCTAATCCTCTCCTGTGTGATAATGTCTGCTGAGCCATGTATCTAATCCTCTCCTGTGTGATAATGTCTGCTGAGCCATGTATCTAATCCTCTTCTGTGTGATACTGTGTGCTGAGCTGTGTATCTAATCCTATGCTGTGTATCTAATCCCCTCCTGTGTGATACTGTCTGCTGAGCCGTGTATCTAATCATCTCCTGTGTGATACTGTCTGCTGAGCTGTGTCTCTAATCCTATGCTGTGTGATACTGTCTGCTGAGCTGTGTATCTAATCCTATCCTGTGTGATACTGTCTGCTGAGCTGTGTATCTAATCCTATGCTGTGTGATACTGTCTGCTGAGCTGTGTATCTAATCCTATGCTGTGTATCTAATCCCCTCCTGTGTGATACTGTCTGCTGAGCCGTGTATCTAATCATCTCCTGTGTGATACTGTCTGCTGAGCTGTGTCTCTAATCCTATGCTGTGTGATACTGTCTGCTGAGCTGTGTATCTAATCCTATCCTGTGTGATACTGTCTGCTGAGCTGTGTATCTAATCCTATGCTGTGTGATACTGTCTGCTGAGCCATGTATCTAATCCTCTCCTGTGTGATGCTGTCTGCTGAGCCATGTATCTAATCCTCTTCTGTGTGATACTGTGTGCTGAGCTGTGTATCTAATCCTATGCTGTGTATCTAATCCTCTCCTGTGTAATACTGTCTGCTGAGCTGTGTATCTAATCCTATGCTGTGTGATACTGTCTGCTGAACTGTGTATCTAATCCTATGCTGTGTGATACTGTCTGCTGAGCTGTGTCTCTAATCCTATGCTGTGTGATACTGTCTGCTGAGCTGTGTCTCTAATCCTATCCTGTGTGATACTGTCTGCTGAGCTGTGTATCTAATCCTATGCTGTGTGATACTGTCTGCTGAGCTGTGTATCTAATCCTATGCTGTGTATCTAATCCTCTCCTGTGTGATCATGTCTGCTGAGCCATGTATCTAATCCTCTCCTGTGTGATGCTGTCTGCTGAGCCATGTATCTAATCCTCTTCTGTGTGATACTGTGTGCTGAGCTGTGTATCTAATCCTATGCTGTGTATCTAATCCTCTCCTGTGTAATACTGTCTGCTGAGCTGTGTATCTAATCCTATGCTGTGTGATACTGTCTGCTGAACTGTGTATCTAATCCTATGCTGTGTATCTAATCCTTTCCTGTGTAATACTGTCTGCTGAGATGTGTATCTAATCCTATCCTGTGTAATACTGTCTGCTGAGCTGTGTATCTAATCCCGCCCTGTGTGATACTCTCTGCTGAGCTGTATCTCTAATCCTCTCCTGTGTAATACAGTCTGCTGAGATGTGTATCTAATCCTATCCTGTGTGATACTGACTGTTGAGCCGTGTATCTAATCCTCTCCTGTGTAATACTGTCTGCTGAGTGGTGTATCTAATCCTCCCCTGTGTGATAATGTCTGCTGAGCGGTGTATCTAATCCTATCCTGTGTGATACTGTCTGCTGAGCGGTGTATCTAATCCTCTCCTGTGTGATACTGTCTGCTGAGCCGTGTATCTAATCCTATGCTGTCTGATACTGTCTGCTGAGCAGTGTATCTAATCTTATACGGTGTTATACTGTCTGCTGAGCTGTGTATCTAATCCCCTCCTGTGTGATACTGTCTGCAGAGCCGTGTATCTAATCCTCTCCTGTGCGATACTGTCTGCAGAGCTGTGTATCTAATCCTCTCCTGTGTGATACTGTCTGCTGAGCAGTGTATCTAATCTTATACTGTGTGATACTGTCTGCTGAGCTGTGTATCTAATCCTATGCTGTGTGATACTGTCTGCTGAGCAGTGTATCTAATCTTTTACTGTGTGATACTGTCTGCTGAGCCGTGTATCTAATCTTTTACTGTGTGACACTGTCTGCTGAGCTGTGTATCTAATCCTCTCCTGTGTGATACTGTCTGCTGAGCAGTGTATCTAATCTTATCCCGTGTGATACTGTCTGCTGAGCTGTGTATCTAAGCCTCTCCTGTGTGATATTGTCTGCTGAGCTGTATATCTAATCCTCTCCTGTGTGATACTGTCTGCTAAGCCGTGTATCTAATCTTTTACTGTGTGATACTGTCTGCTAAGCCGTGTAACTAATCTTCTCCTGTGTGACACTGTCTGCTGAGCTGTGTATCTAATCCTCTCCTGTGTGATACTGTCTGCTGAGCTGTGTATCTAATCCTCTCCTGTGTGATACTGTCTGCTGAGCCAAGTATCTAATCCTCTACTGTGTGATACTGTCTGCTGAGCTGTGTATCTAATCCTCCCCAGTGTGATACTATCTGCTGAGCCGTGTATCTAATCCTATCCTGTGTGATACTGTCTGCAGAGCCGAGTATCTAATCCTCTCCTGTGTGATACTGTCTGCTGAGCTGTGTATCTAATCCTCCCCAGTGTGATACTATCTGCTGAGCCGTGTATCTAATCCTATCCTGTGTGATACTGTCTGCAGAGCCGTGTATCTAATCCTCTCCTGTGCGATACTGTCTGCTGAGCTGTGTATCTAATCCTCCCCAGTGTGATACTATCTGCTGAGCCGTGTATCTAATCCTCCCCAGTGTGATACTATCTGCTGAGCCGTGTATCTAATCCTCCCCAGTGTGATACTATCTGCTGAGCCGTGTATCTAATCCTCCCCAGTGTGATACTATCTGCTGAGCCGTGTATCTAATCCTATCCTGTGTGATACTGTCTGCAGAGCCGTGTATCTAATCCTCTCCTGTGTGATACTGTCTGCTGAGCTGTGTATCTAATCCTCCCCAGTGTGATACTATCTGCTGAGCCGTGTATCTAATCCTATCCTGGGTGATACTGTCTGCAGAGCCGTGTATCTAATCCTCTCCTGTGTGATACTGTCTGCTGAGCTGTGTATCTAATCCTCTCCTGTGTGATACTGTCTGCTGAGCAGTGTATCTAATCTTATACTGTGTGATACTGTCTGCTGAGCTGTGTATCTAATATTTTACTGTGTGATACTGTCTGCTGAGCCGTGTATCTAATCTTTTACTGTGTGATACTGTCTGCTGAGCCGTGTAACTAATCTTCTCCTGTGTGACACTGTCTGCTGAGCTGTGTATCTAATCCTCTCCTGTATGATACTGTCTGCTGAGCCGTGTATCTAATCCTCTCCTGTGTGATACTGTCTGCTGAGCTGTGTATCTAATCCTCTCCTGTGTGATATTGTCTGCTGAGCTGTATATCTAATCCTCTCCTGTGTGATACTGTCTACTGAGCCGTGTATCTAATCTTTTACTGTGTGATACTGTCTGCTGAGCCGTGTAATTAATCCTCTCCTGTGTGATACTGTCTGCTGAGCTGTGTATCTAATCCTCTCCTGTGTGATACTGTCTACTGAGCTTTGTATCTAATCCTCTCCTGTGTGATACTGTCTGCTGAGCTGTGTATCTAATCCTCTCCTGTGTGATACTGTCTGCTGAGCCAAGTATCTAATCCTCTACTGTGTGATACTGTCTGCTGAGCTGTGTATCTAATCCTCCCCAGTGTGATACTATCTGCTGAGCCGTGTATCTAATCCTATCCTGTATGATACTGTCTGCAGAGCCGTGTATCTAATCCTCTCCTGTGTGATACTGTATGCTGAGCTGTGTGTCTAATCCTCTCCTGTGCGATACTGTCTGCTGAGCTGTGTATCTAATCCTCTCCTGTGTGATACTGTCTGCTGAGCAGTGTATCTAATCTTATACTGTGTGATACTGTCTGCTGAGCTGTGTATCTAATCCTATGCTGTGTGATACTGTCTGCTGAGCAGTGTATCTAGTCTTTTACTGTGTGATACTGTCTGCTGAGCT
The DNA here is from genome assembly GCF_046119375.1 of Phyllobates terribilis. Taxonomy (NCBI): domain Eukaryota; kingdom Metazoa; phylum Chordata; class Amphibia; order Anura; family Dendrobatidae; genus Phyllobates; species Phyllobates terribilis. The sequence continues at coordinate 15,949,272 of NW_027362787.1, forward strand.
GTGTATCTAATCCTCTCCTGTGTGATATTGTCTGCTGAGCTGTGTATCTAATCCTCTCCTGTGTGATACTGTCTGCTGAGCTGTGTATCTAATCCTCTCCTGTGTGATACTGTGTGCTGAGCTGTGTATCTAATCCTCTCCTGTGTGATACTGTCTGCTGAGCTGTGTATCTAATCCTCTCCTGTGTGATACTGTCTGCTGAGCTGTGTATCTAATTCTCTCCTGTGTGATACTGTCTGCTGAGCTGTGTATCTAATCCTCTCCTGTGTGATACTGTCTGCTGAGCAGTGTATCTAATCTTATACTGTGTGATACTGTCTGCTGAGCTGTGTATCTAATCCTATGCTGTGTGATATTGTCTGCAGAGCAGTGTATCTAATCCTCTCATGTGTGATACCGTCTGCTGAGCTATGTATCTAATCCTGTCCTGTGTGATACTGTCTGTTGAGCAGTGTATCTAATCCAATCCTGTGTGATACTGTCTGCTGAGCTATGTATCTAATCCTGTCCTGTGTGATACTGTCTGTTGAGCAGTGTATCTAATCCTCTCCTGTGTGATACTGTCTGCTGAGCTATGTATCTAATCTTGTCCTGTGTGATACTGTCTGTTGAGCAGTGTATCTAATCCTCTCCTGTGTGAAACTGTCTGCTGAGCTGTGTATCTAATCCTATGCTGTTTATCTAATCCTCTCCTGTGTAATACCGTCTGCTGAGCTATGTATCTAATCCTCTCCTGTGTGATACTGTCTGCTGAGCTGTGTATCTAATCCTCTCCTGTGTGATACCGTCTGCTGAGCCGTGTATCTAATCTTCTCCTGTGTGGTACTGTCTGCTGAGCTGTGTATCTAATCCTCTCCTGTGTGATACTGTCTGCTGAGCTGTGTATCTAATCCTCTCCTGTGCGATACTGTCTGCTGAGCTGTGTATCTAATCCTCTCCTGTGTGATACTGTCTGCTGAGCTGTGTATCCAATCCTCTCCTGTGTGATACTGTCTGCTGAGCTGTGTATCTAATCCTCTCCTGTGTGATACTCTCTGCTGAGCCGTGTATCTAATCCTCTCCTGTGTGATACCGTCTGCTGAGCTGTGTATCCAATTCTCTCCTGTGTGATACCATCTGCTGAGCTGTGTATCTAATCCTCTCCTGTGTAATACTGTCTGCTGAGCTGTGTATCCAATCCTCTCCTGTGTGATACTGTCTGCTGAGCTGTGTATCTAATCCTCTAATGTGTGATACTGTCTGCTGAGCTGTGTATCTAATCATCTCCTGAGTGATACTGTCTGATGAACTGTGTATCTAATCCTATCTTGCGTGATACTGCCTGCTGAGTCGTGTATCTAATCCCGCCCTGTGCGATACTGTCTGCTGAGCCGTGTATCTAATCCACTCCCGTGTGATACTGTCTGCTGGGCCGTGTATCTAATCCCCTCCTGTGTGATACTGTCTGCTGAGCTGTGTATCGAATCCTCTCCTGTGTGATACTGTCTGCTGAGCTGTGTATCTAATCCTCTCCTGTGTGATACTGTCTGCTGAGTCATGTATCTAATCCTCTCCTGTGTGATGCTGTCTGCTGAGCTGTGTATCTAATCCTCTCCTGTGTGATACTGTCTGCTGAGCAATTTATCTAATCCTGTCCTGTGTGATACTGTCTGCTGAGCTGTGTATCTAATCCTCCCCAGTGTGATACTGTCTGCAGAGCCGTGTATCTAATCCTCTCCTGTGCGATACTGTCTGCAGAGCCGTGTATCTTATCGTCTCCTGTGCGATACTGTCTGCTGAGCTGTGTATCTAATCCTATGCTGTGTGATACTGTCTGCTGAGCAGTGTATCTAATCTTTTACTGTGTGATACTGTTTGCTGAGCCGTGTAACTAATCCACTCCTGTGTGATACTGTCTGCTGAGCTGTGCATCTAATCCTACCCTGTGTGATACTGTCTGCTGAGCTGTGTATCTAATCTTCTCCTGTGTGATACTGTCTGCTGAGCTGTGTATCTAATCCTATCCTGTGTGATACTGTCTGCTGACCTGTGTATCTAATCCTCTCCTGTGTGATACTGTCTGCTGAGCTGTGTATCTAATCCTCTCCTGTGTGATAGTGTCTGCTGAGCTGTATCTCTAATCCTACCCTGTGTGATACTGTCTGCTGAGCTGTGTATCTAATCTTCTCCTGTGTGATACCATCTGCTGAGCTGTGTATCTAATCCTATCCTGTGTGATACTGTCTGCTGAGCTGTGTTTCTAATCCTCTCCTGGGTGATACTGTCTGCTGAGCTGTGTATCTAATCCTCTCCTGTGTGATATTGTCTGCTGAGCTGTGTATCTAATCCTCTCATGTGTGATACCGTCTGCTGAGCTATGCATCTAATCCTGTCCTGTGTGATACTGTCTGTTGAGCAGTGTATCTAATCCAATCCTGTGAGATACTGTGTGCTGAGCTGTGTATCTAATCCTCTTCTGTGTGATACCGTCTGCTGAGTAGTGTATAGAATCCTATCCTGTGTGATACTGTTTGCTGAGCTGTGTATCTAATCCTGTCCTGTGTGATACCGTCTGCTGAGCTGTGTATCTAATGCTGTCCTGTGTGATACTGTCTGCTGAGCTGTGTATCTATTCCTATCCTGTGTGATACTGTCTGCTGAGCCGTGTATCTAATCCTCTCCTGTGTGATACTGTCTGCTGAGCTGTGTATCTAATCCTATTCTGTGTGATACCGTCTGCTGAGCAGTGTATCTAATCCTCTCCTGTGTGATACTGTCTTCTGAGCTGTGTATCTAAACATATCCTGTGTGATACTGTCTGCTGAGCTGTGTATCTAATCCCATCCTCTGCAATACTGTCTGCTGAGCTGTGTATCTAATCCTATCCTGTGTGATACTGTCTGCTGAGCCGTGTATCTAATCCTCTACTGTGTGATACTGTCTGCTGAGCAATGTATCTAATCCTACCCTGTGTGATACTGTCTGCTGAACCGTGTATCTCATCCTCTCCTGTGTGATACTGTCTGCTGAGCTGTGTATCTAATCCTCTCCTGTGTGATACTGTCTGATGAGCAGTTTATCTAATCCTATCCTGTGTGATACTGTCTGCTGAGCTGTGTATCTAATCCTATTCTGTGTGATACCGTCTGCTGAGCAGTGTATCTAATCCTCTCCTGTGTGATACCGTCTGCTGAGCTGTGTATCTATTCCTATCCTCTGCAATACTGTCTGCTGAGCTGTGTATCTAATCCTCTCCTGTATGATACTGTCTGCTGAGCCGTGTATCTAATCCTCTCCTGTGTGATACTGTCTTCTGAGTCATGTATCTAATTCTCTCCTGTGAGATACTGTCTGCTGAGCCGTGTATCTAATCTTCTCCTGTGAGATACTGTGTGCTGAGCTGTGTATCTAATCCTCTCATGTGTGATACCGTCTGCTGAGCTATGTATCTAATCTTATCCTGTGTGATACTGTCTGCTGAGCTGTGTATCTAATCCCCTCCTGTGTGATACTGTCTGCTGAGCTGTGTATCTAATCCTCTCCTGTGTGATACTGTCTGCTGAGCTGTGTATCTAATCTTCTCCTGTGTGATACTGTCTGCTGAGCTGTGTATCTAATCCTCTCCTGTGTGATACTGTCTGCTGAGCTGTGTATCTAATCCTCTCCTGTGTGATACTGTCTGCTGAGCTGTGTATCTAATCTTCTCCTGTGTGATACTGTCTGCTGAGCCGTGTATCTAATCTTCTCCTGTGAGATACTGTGTGCTGAGCTGTGTATCTAATCCTATGCTGTGTGATACCGTCTGCTGAGCAGTGTATCTAATCTTATCCTGTGTGATACTGTCTGCTGAGCTGTGTATCTAATCCTCTCCTGTGTGATACTGTCTGCTGAGCTGTGTATCTAATCTTCTCCTGTGTGATACTATCTGCTGATCTGTGTATCTAATCTTCTCCTGTGAGATACTGTGTGCTGAGCTGTGTATCTAATCCTATGCTGTGTGATACCGTCTGCTGAGCAGTGTATCTAATCTTATCCTGTGTGATACTGTCTGCTGAGCTGTGTATCTAATCCCCTCCTGTGTGATACTGTCTGCTGAGCTGTGTATCTAATCCCCTCCTGTGTGATACTGTCTGCTGAGCTGTGTATCTAATCCTCTCCTGTGTGACACTGTCTGCTGAGCTGTGTATCTAATCCTCTCCTGTGTGATACTGTCTGCTGAGCTGTGTATCTAATCCTATGCTGTGTATCTAATCCTCTCCTGTGTGATAATGTCTGCTGAGCCATGTATCTAATCCTCTCCTGTGTGATACTGTCTGCTGAGCTGTGTATCTAATCCTCTCCTGTGTGATACTGTCTGCTGAGCTGTGTATCTAATCCTATGCTGTGTGATACTGTCTGCTGAGCTGTGTATCTAATCCTATGCTGTGTATCTAATCCTCTCCTGTGTAATACTGTCTGCTGAGATGTGTATCTAATCCTATCCTGTGTGATACTGTCTGCTGAGATGTGTATCTAATCCTATCCTGTGTGATACTGTCTGCTGAGCGGTGTATCTAATCCTCTCCTGTGTGATACTGTCTGCTGAGCCGTGTATCTAATCCTATCCTGTGTGATACTGTCTGCTGAGCGGTGTATCTAATCCTCTCCTGTGTAATACTGTCTGCTGAGTGGTGTATCTAATCCTCCCCTGTGTGATACTGTCTGCTGAGCGGTTTATCTAATCCTATCCTGTGTGATACTGTCTGCTGAGCGGTGTATCTAATCCTGTCCTGTGTGATACTGTCTGCTGAGCCGTGTATCTAATCCTATGCTGTGTGATACTGTCTGCTGAGCAGTGTATCTAATCTTATATGGTGTTATACTGTCTGCTGAGCTGTGTATCTAATCCCCTCCTGTGTGATACTATCTGCAGAGCAGTGTATCTAATCCTCTACTGTGTGATACTGTCTGCTGAGCCAAGTATCTAATCCTCTCCTGTGTGATACTGTCTGCTGAGCTGTGTATCTAATCCTCCCCAGTGTGATACTATCTGCTGAGCCGTGTTTCTAATCCTATCCTGTGTGATACTGTCTGCAGAGCCGTGTATCTAATCCTCTCCTGTACGATACTGTCTGCTGAGCTGTGTATCTAATCTTATACTGTGTGATACTGTCTGCTGAGCTGTGTATCTAATCTTATACTGTGTGATACTGTCTGCTGAGCCGTGTATCTAATCCTCTCCTGTGTGATACTGTCTGCTGAGCAGTGTATCTAATCTTATACTGTGTGATACTGTCTGCTGAGCTGTGTATCTAATCCTATGCTGTGTGATACTGTCTGCTGAGCAGTGTATCTAATCTTTTACTGTGTGATACTGTCTGCTGAGCCGTGTATCTAATCTTTTACTGTGTGATACTGTCTGCTGAGCCGTGTAACTAATCTTCTCATGTGTGACACTGTCTGCTGAGCTGTGTATCTAATCCTCTCCTGTGTGATACTGTCTGCTGAGCAGTGTATCTAATCTTATCCTGTGTGATACTGTCTGCTGAGCTGTGTATCTAAGCCTCTCCTGTGTGATATTGTCTGCTGAGCTGTATATCTAATCCTCTCCTGTGTGATACTGTCTGCTGAGCCGTGTATCTAATCTTTTACTGTGTGATACTGTCTGCTGAGCTGTGTATCTAATCCTCTCCTGTGTGATACTCTCTGCTGAGCAGTGTATGTAATCTTATACTGTGTGATACTGTCTGCTGAGCCGTGTATCTAATCCTCTCCTGTGTGATACTGTCTGCTGAGCTGTGTATCTAATCCTCTCCTGTGTGATACTGTCTGCTGAGCTGTGTATCTAATCCTCTCCTGTGTGATACTGTCTGCTGAGCCAGGTATCTAATCCTCTACTGTGTGATACTGTCTGCTGAGCTGTGTATCTAATCCTCCCCAGTGTGATACTATCTGCTGAGCCGTGTATCTAATCTTATCCTGTGTGATACTGTCTGCAGAGCCGTGTATCTAATCCTCTCCTGTGCGATACTGTCTGCTGAGCTGTGTATCTAATCCTCCCCAGTGTGATACTATCTACTGAGCCGTGTATCTAATCCTCCCCAGTGTGATACATCTGCTGAGCCGTGTATCTAATCCTCCCCAGTGTGATACTATCTGCTGAGCCGTGTATCTAATCCTCCCCAGTGTGATACTATCTGCTGAGCCGTGTATCTAATCCTCTCCTGTGTGATACTGTCTGCAGAGCCGTGTATCTAATCCTCTCCTGTGTGATACTGTGTGCTGAGCTGTGTATCTAATCCTCTCCTGTGTGATACTGTCTGCAGAGCAGTGTATCTAATCCTCTCATGTGTGATACCGTCTGCTGAGCTATGTATCTAATCCTGTCCTGTGTGATACTGTCTGTTGAGCAGTGTATCTAATCCAATTCTGTGTGATACTGTCTGCTGAGCTATGTATCTAATCCTGTCCTGTGTGATACTGTCTGTTGAGCAGTGTATCTAATCCTCTCCTGTGTGATACTGTCTGCTGAGCTATGTATCTATTCCTGTCCTGTGTGATACTGTCTGCTGAGCTGTGTATCTAATCCTCTCCTGTGTGATACTGTTTGCAGAGCCGTGTATCTAATCCTCTCCTGTGTGATACTGTGTGCTGAGCTGTGTATCTAATCCTCTCCTGTGTGATACTGTCTGCAGAGCAGTGTATCTAATCCTCTCATGTGTGATACCGTCTGCTGAGCTATGTATCTAATCCTGTCCTGTGTGATACTGTCTGTTGAGCAGTGTATCTAATCCAATTCTGTGTGATACTGTCTGCTGAGCTATGTATCTAATCCTGTCCTGTGTGATACTGTCTGTTGAGCAGTGTATCTAATCCTCTCCTGTGTGATACTGTCTGCTGAGCTATGTATCTATTCCTGTCCTGTGTGATACTGTCTGCTGAGCTGTGTATCTAATCCTATGCTGTTTATCTAATCCTCTCCTGTGTGATACTGTGTGCTGAGCTGTGTATCTAATCCTCTCCTGTGTGATACTGTCTGCTGAGCTGTGTATCTAATCCTCTCCTGTGTGATACAGTCTGCTGAGCTATGTATCTAATCCTCTCCTGTGTGATACTGTCTGCTGAGCTGTGTATCTAATCCTCTCCTGTGTGATACCGTCTGCTGAGCCGTGTATCTAATCTTCTCCTGTGTGGTACTGTCTGCTGAGCTGTGTATCTAATCCTCTCCTGTGTGATACCGTCTGCTGAGCCGTGTATCTAATCTTCTCCTGTGTGATACTGTCTGCTGAGCTGTGTATCTAATCCTCTACTGTGTGATACTGTCTGCTGAGCAATGTATCTAATCCTACCCTGTGTGATACTGTCTGCTGAACCGTGTATCTCATCCTCTCCTGTGTGATACTGTCTGCTGAGCTGTGTATCTAATCCTCTCCTGTGTGATACTGTCTGATGAGCAGTTTATCTAATCCTATCCTGTGTGATACTGTCTGCTGAGCTGTGTATCTAATCCTATTCTGTGTGATACCGTCTGCTGAGCAGTGTATCTAATCCTGTCCTGTGTGATACCGTCTGCTGAGCTGTGTATCTAATCCTATCCTCTGCAATACTGTCTGCTGAGCTGTGTATCTAATCCTCTCCTGTGTGATACTGTCTGCTGAGCCGTGTATCTAATCCTCTCCTGTGTGATACTGTCTTCTGAGTCATGTATCTAATTCTCTCCTGTGAGATACTGTCTGCTGAGCCGTGTATCTAATCTTCTCCTGTGAGATACTGTATGCTGAGCTGTGTATCTAATCCTCTCATGTGTGATACCGTCTGCTGAGCTATGTATCTAATCTTATCCTGTGTGATACTGTCTGCTGAGCTGTGTATCTAATCCCCTCCTGTGTGATACTGTCTGCTGAGCTGTGTATCTAATCCTCTCCTGTGTGATACTGTCTGCTGAGCTGTGTATCTAATCTTCTCCTGTGTGATACTGTCTGCTGAGCTGTGTATCTAATCCTCTCCTGTGTGATACTGTCTGCTGAGCTGTGTATCTAATCCTCTCCTGTGTGATACTGTCTGCTGAGCTGTGTATCTAATCTTCTCCTGTGTGATACTGTCTGCTGAGCCGTGTATCTAATCTTCTCCTGTGAGATACTGTGTGCTGAGCTGTGTATCTAATCCTATGCTGTGTGATACCGTCTGCTGAGCAGTGTATCTAATCTTATCCTGTGTGATACTGTCTGCTGAGCTGTGTATCTAATCCTCTCCTGTGTGATACTGTCTGCTGAGCTGTGTATCTAATCTTCTCCTGTGTGATACTGTCTGCTGAGCTGTGTATCTAATCTTCTCCTGTGAGATACTGTGTGCTGAGCTGTGTATCTAATCCTATGCTGTGTGATACCGTCTGCTGAGCAGTGTATCTAATCTTATCCTGTGTGATACTGTCTGCTGAGCTGTGTATCTAATCCCCTCCTGTGTGATACTGTCTGCTGAGCTGTGTATCTAATCCCCTCCTGTGTGATACTGTCTGCTGAGCTGTGTATCTAATCCTCTCCTGTGTGACACTGTCTGCTGAGCTGTGTATCTAATCCTCTCCTGTGTGATACTGTCTGCTGAGCTGTGTATCTAATCCTATGCTGTGTATCTAATCCTCTCCTGTGTGATAATGTCTGCTGAGCCATGTATCTAATCCTCTCCTGTGTGATACTGTCTGCTGAGCTGTGTATCTAATCCTCTCCTGTGTGATACTGTCTGCTGAGCTGTGTATCTAATCCTATGCTGTGTGATACTGTCTGCTGAGCTGTGTATCTAATCCTATGCTGTGTATCTAATCCTCTCCTGTGTAATACTGTCTGCTGAGATGTGTATCTAATCCTATCCTGTGTGATACTGTCTGCTGAGATGTGTATCTAATCCTATCCTGTGTGATACTGTCTGCTGAGCGGTGTATCTAATCCTCTCCTGTGTGATACTGTCTGCTGAGCCGTGTATCTAATCCTATCCTGTGTGATACTGTCTGCTGAGCGGTGTATCTAATCCTCTCCTGTGCGATACTGTCTGCTGAGCTGTGTATCTAATCCTCTCCTGTGTGATACTGTCTGCTGAGCCAAGTATCTAATCCTCTACTGTGTGATACTGTCTGCTGAGCTGTGTATCTAATCCTCCCCAGTGTGATACTATCTACTGAGCCGTGTATCTAATCCTCCCCAGTGTGATACTATCTGCTGAGCCGTGTATCTAATCCTCCCCAGTGTGATACTATCTGCTGAACCGTGTATCTAATCCTCCCCAGTGTGATACTATCTGCTGAGCCGTGTATCTAATCCTCTCCTGTGTGATACTGTCTGCAGAGCCGTGTATCTAATCCTCTCCTGTGTGATACTGTGTGCTGAGCTGTGTATCTAATCCTCTCCTGTGTGATACTGTCTGCAGAGCAGTGTATCTAATCCTCTCATGTGTGATACCGTCTGCTGAGCTATGTATCTAATCCTGTCCTGTGTGATACTGTCTGTTGAGCAGTGTATCTAATCCAATTCTGTGTGATACTGTCTGCTGAGCTATGTATCTAATCCTGTCCTGTGTGATACTGTCTGTTGAGCAGTGTATCTAATCCTCTCCTGTGTGATACTGTCTGCTGAGCTATGTATCTAATCCTGTCCTGTGTGATACTGTCTGCTGAGCTGTGTATCTAATCCTCTCCTGTGTGATACTGTCTGCTGAGCTGTGTATCTAATCCTATGCTGTTTATCTAATCCTCTCCAGTGTAATACTGTCTGCTGAGCTGTGTATCTAATCCTCTCCTGTGTGATACAGTCTGCTGAGCTATGTATCTAATCCTCTCCTGTGTGATACTGTCTGCTGAGCTGTGTATCTAATCCTCTCCTGTGTGATACCGTCTGCTGAGCCATGTATCTAATCTTCTCCTGTGTGGTACTGTCTGCTGAGCTGTGTATCTAATCCTCTCCTGTGTGATACTGTCTGCTGAGCTGTGTATCTAATCCTCTCCTGTGTGATACTGTCTGCTGAGCCGTGTATCTAATCCTCTCCTGTGCGATACTGTCTGCTGAGCTGTGTATCTAATCCTCTCCTGTGTGATACTGTCTGCTGAGCTGTGTATCTAATCCTCTCCTGTGTGATACTGTCTGCTGAGCTGTGTATCCAATCCTCTCCTGTGTGATACTGTCTGCTGAGCTGTGTATCTAATCCTCTCCTGTGTGATACTGTCTGCTGAGCCGTGTATCTAATCCTCTCCTGTGTGATACCGTCTGCTGAGCTGTGTATCCAATTCTCTCCTGTGTGATACTGTCTGCTGAGCTGTGTATCTAATCCCATCCTGTGTGATACTGTCTGCTGAGCTGTTTATCTAATCCCATCCTGTGTGATACTGTCTGCTGAGCTGTGTATCCAATCCTCTCCTGTGTGATACTGTCTGCTGAGCTGTGTATCTAATCATCTCCTGAGTGATACTGTCTGATGAACTGTGTATCTAATCCTATCTTGCGTGATACTGTCTGCTGAGTCGTGTATCTAATCCACTCCCGTGTGATACTGTCTGCTGAGCCGTGTATCTAATCCACTCCCGTGTGATACTGTCTGCTGAGCCGTGTATCTAATCCCCTCCTGTGTGATACTGTCTGCTGAGCTGTTTATCTAATCCTCTCCTGTGTGATACTGTCTGCTGAGCTGTGTATCTAATCCTCTCCTGTGTGATACTGTCTGCTGAGCTGTGTATCTAATCCTCTCCTGTGTGATACTGTCTGCTGAGTCATGTATCTAATCCTCTCCTGTGTGATACTGTCTGCTGAGCTGTGTATCTAATCCTCTCCTGTGTGATACCGTCTGCTGAGTCATGTATCTAATCCTCTCCTGTGTGATGCTGTCTGCTGAGCTGTGTATCTAATCCTCTCCTGTGTGATACTGTCTGCTGAGCTGTGTATCTAATCCTCCCCAGTGTGATACTGTCTGCAGAGCCGTGTATCTAATCCTCTCCTGTGCGATACTGTCTGCAGAGCCGTGTATCTAATCGTCTCCTGTGCGATACTGTCTGCTGAGCTGTGTATCTAATCCTATGCTGTGTGATACTGTCTGCTGAGCAGTGTATCTAATCTTTTACTGTGTGATACTGTCTGCTGAGCCGTGTAACTAATCCTATGCTTTGTGATACTGTCTGCTGAGCTGTGTATCTAATCCTCTCCTGTGTGATACTGTCTGCTGACCAGTGTATCTTATCCTCTCCTGTGTGATACTGTCTGCTGAGCTGTGTATCTAATCCTATCCTGTGAGATACTGTCAGCTGAGCTGTATCTCTAATCCTTCCCTGTGTGATACTGTCTGCTGAGCTGTGTATCTAATCTTCTCCTGTGTGATACTGTCTGCTGAGCTGTGTATCTAATCCTATCCTGTGTGATACTGTCTGCTGAGCTGTGTATCTAATCCTCTCCTGTGTGATACTGTCTGTTGAGCTGTGTATCTAATCCTCTCGTGTGATACTGTCTGCTGAGCTGTGTATCTAATCTTCTCCTGTGTGATGCCATCTGCTGAGCTGTGTATCTAATAATATCCTGTGTGATACTGTCTGCTGAGCTGTGTTTCTAATCCTCTCCTGTGTGATACTGTCTGCTGAGCTGTGTATCTAATCCTCTCCTGTGTGATATTGTCTGCTGAGCTGTATATCTAATCCTCCCATGTGTGATACTGTCTGCTGAGCTGTGTATCTAATCCTCTCATGTGTGATACCGTCTGCTGAGCTATGCATCAAATCCTGTCCTGTGTGATACTGTCTGTTGAGCAGTGTATCTAATCCAATCCTGTGAGATACTGTCTGCTGAGCTGTGTATCTAATCCTGTCCTGTGTGATACCGTCTGCTGAGCTATGTATCTAATCCTATCCGGTGTGATACTGTCTGCTGAGCTGTGTATCTAATCCTCTCCTGTGTGATACTGTCTGCTGAGCTGTGTATCTAATCTTCTCCTGTGTGATACTGTCTGCTGAGCTGTGTATCTAATCTTCTCCTGTGAGATACTGTGTGCTGAGCTGTGTATCTAATCCTATGCTGTGTGATACCGTCTGCTGAGCAGTGTATCTAATCTTATCCTGTGTGATACTGTCTTCTGAGCTGTGTATCTAAACCTATCCTGTGTGATACTGTCTGCTGAGCCGTGTATCTAATCCTCTCCTGTGTGATACTGTCTGCTGAGCTGTGTATCTAATCCTATTCTGTGTGATACCGTCTGCTGAGCAGTGTATCTAATCCTCTCCTGTGTGATACTGTCTTCTGAGCTGTGTATCTAAACCTATCCTGTGTGATACTGTCTGCTGAGCTGTGTATCTAATCCTGTCCTGTGTGATACTGTCTGCTGAGCTGTGTATCTAATCCTTTACTGTGTGATACTGTCTGCTGAGCAATGTATCTAATCCTACCCTGTGTGATACTGTCTGCTGAACCGTGTATCTAATCCTCTCCTGTGTGATACTGTCTGCTGAGCTGTGTATCTAATCCTATTCTGTGTGATACCGTCTGCTGAGCAGTGTATCTAATCCTGTCCTGTGTGATACCGTCTGCTGAGCTGTGTATCTAATCCTATCCTCTGCAATACTGTCTGCTGAGCTGTGTATCTAATCCTCTCCTGTGTGATACTGTCTGCTGAGCCGTGTATCTAATCCTCTCCTGTGTGATACTGTCTGCTGAGTCATGTATCTAATTCTCTCCTGTGAGATACTGTCTGCTGAGCCGTGTATCTAATCTTCTCCTGTGAGATACTGTGTGCTGAGCTGTGTATCTAATCCTCTCATGTGTGATACCGTCTGCTGAGCTGTGTATCTAATCCTCTCCTGTGTGATACTGTCTGCTGAGCTGTGTATCTAATCCTCTCCTGTGTGATACTGTCTGCTGAGCTGTGTATCTAATCCTATGCTGTGTATCTAATCCTCTCCTGTGTGATAATGTCTGCTGAGCGATGTATCTAATCCTCAACTGTGTGATACTGTCTGCTGAGCTGTGTATCTAATCCTATCCTGTGTGATACTGTCTGCTGAGCTGTGTATCTAATCCTCTCCTGTGTGATACTGTCTGATGAGCAGTTTATCTAATCCTATCCTGTGTGATACTGTCTGCTGAGCTGTGTATCTAATCCTATTCTGTGTGATACCGTCTGCTGAGCAGTGTATCTAATCCTGTCCTGTGTGATACCGTCTGCTGAGCTGTGTATCTAATCCTCTCCTGTGTGATACTGTCTGCTGAGCCGTGTATCTAATCCTCTCCTGTGTGATACTGTCTTCTGAGTCATGTATCTAATTCTCTCCTGTGAGATACTGTCTGCTGAGCCGTGTATCTAATCTTCTCCTGTGAGATACTGTGTGCTGAGCTGTGTATCTAATCCTCTCATGTGTGATACCGTCTGCTGAGCTATGTATCTAATCTTATCCTGTGTGATACTGTCTGCTGAGCTGTGTATCTAATCCCCTCCTGTGTGATACTGTCTGCTGAGCTGTGTATCTAATCCTCTCCTGTGTGATACTGTCTGCTGAGCTGTGTATCTAATCTTCTCCTGTGTGATACTGTCTGCTGAGCTGTGTATCTAACCTCTCCTGTGTGATACTGTCTGCTGAGCTGTGTATCTAATCCTCTCCTGTGTGATACTGTCTGCTGAGCTGTGTATCTAATCTTCTCCTGTGTGATACTGTCTGCTGAGCCGTGTATCTAATCTTCTCCTGTGAGATACTGTGTGCTGAGCTGTGTATCTAATCCTATGCTGTGTGATACCGTCTGCTGAGCAGTGTATCTAATCTTATCCTGTGTGATACTGTCTGCTGAGCTGTGTATCTAATCCTCTCCTGTGTGATACTGTCTGCTGAGCTGTGTATCTAATCTTCTCCTGTGTGATACTGTCTGCTGAGCTGTGTATCTAATCTTCTCCTGTGAGATACTGTGTGCTGAGCTGTGTATCTAATCCTATGCTGTGTGATACCGTCTGCTGAGCAGTGTATCTAATCTTATCCTGTGTGATACTGTCTGCTGAGCTGTGTATCTAATCCCCTCCTGTGTGATACTGTCTGCTGAGCTGTGTATCTAATCCCCTCCTGTGTGATACTGTCTGCTGAGCTGTGTATCTAATCCTCTCCTGTGTGACACTGTCTGCTGAGCTGTGTATCTAATCCTCTCCTGTGTGATACTGTCTGCTGAGCTGTGCATCTAATCCTATGCTGTGTGATACTGTCTGCTGAGCTGTGTATCTAATCCTATGCTGTGTATCTAATCCTCTCCTGTGTAATACTGTCTGCTGAGATGTGTATCTAATCCTATCCTGTGTGATACTGTCTGCTGAGATGTGTATCTAATCCTATCCTGTGTGATACTGTCTGCTGAGCGGTGTATCTAATCCTCTCCTGTGTGATACTGTCTGCTGAGCCGTGTATCTAATCCTATCCTGTGTGATACTGTCTGCTGAGCGGTGAATCTAATCCTCTCCTGTGCGATACTGTCTGCTGAGCTGTGTATCTAATCCTCTCCTGTGTGATACTGTCTGCTGAGCCAAGTATCTAATCCTCTACTGTGTGATACTGTCTGCTGAGCTGTGTATCTAATCCTCCCCAGTGTGATACTATCTACTGAGCCGTGTATCTAATCCTCCCCAGTGTGATACTATCTGCTGAGCCGTGTATCTAATCCTCCCCAGTGTGATACTATCTGCTGAGCCGTGTATCTAATCCTCTCCTGTGTGATACTGTCTGCAGAGCAGTGTATCTAATCCTCTCATGTGTGATACCGTCTGCTGAGCTATGTATCTAATCCTGTCCTGTGTGATACTGTCTGTTGAGCAGTGTATCTAATCCAATTCTGTGTGATACTGTCTGCTGAGCTATGTATCTAATCCTGTCCTGTGTGATACTGTCTGTTGAGCAGTGTATCTAATCCTCTCCTGTGTGATACTGTCTGCTGAGCTATGTATCTATTCCTGTCCTGTGTGATACTGTCTGCTGAGCTGTGTATCTAATCCTCTCCTGTGTGATACTGTCTGCAGAGCCGTGTATCTAATCCTCTCCTGTGTGATACTGTGTGCTGAGCTGTGTATCTAATCCTCTCCTGTGTGATACTGTCTGCAGAGCAGTGTATCTAATCCTCTCATGTGTGATACCGTCTGCTGAGCTATGTATCTAATCCTGTCCTGTGTGATACTGTCTGTTGAGCAGTGTATCTAATCCAATTCTGTGTGATACTGTCTGCTGAGCTATGTATCTAATCCTGTCCTGTGTGATACTGTCTGTTGAGCAGTGTATCTAATCCTCTCCTGTGTGATACTGTCTGCTGAGCTATGTA
The DNA here is from genome assembly GCF_046119375.1 of Phyllobates terribilis. NCBI lineage: Eukaryota > Metazoa > Chordata > Amphibia > Anura > Dendrobatidae > Phyllobates > Phyllobates terribilis. The sequence continues at coordinate 15,964,532 of NW_027362787.1, forward strand.
TCTATTCCTGTCCTGTGTGATACTGTCTGCTGAGCTGTGTATCTAATCCTATGCTGTTTATCTAATCCTCTCCTGTGTGATACTGTGTGCTGAGCTGTGTATCTAATCCTCTCCTGTGTGATACTGTCTGCTGAGCTGTGTATCTAATCCTCTCCTGTGTGATACAGTCTGCTGAGCTATGTATCTAATCCTCTCCTGTGTGATACTGTCTGCTGAGCTGTGTATCTAATCCTCTCCTGTGTGATACCGTCTGCTGAGCCGTGTATCTAATCTTCTCCTGTGTGGTACTGTCTGCTGAGCTGTGTATCTAATCCTCTCCTGTGTGATACCGTCTGCTGAGCCGTGTATCTAATCTTCTCCTGTGTGATACTGTCTGCTGAGCTGTGTATCTAATCCTCTACTGTGTGATACTGTCTGCTGAGCAATGTATCTAATCCTACCCTGTGTGATACTGTCTGCTGAACCGTGTATCTCATCCTCTCCTGTGTGATACTGTCTGCTGAGCTGTGTATCTAATCCTCTCCTGTGTGATACTGTCTGATGAGCAGTTTATCTAATCCTATCCTGTGTGATACTGTCTGCTGAGCTGTGTATCTAATCCTATTCTGTGTGATACCGTCTGCTGAGCAGTGTATCTAATCCTGTCCTGTGTGATACCGTCTGCTGAGCTGTGTATCTAATCCTATCCTCTGCAATACTGTCTGCTGAGCTGTGTATCTAATCCTCTCCTGTGTGATACTGTCTGCTGAGCCGTGTATCTAATCCTCTCCTGTGTGATACTGTCTTCTGAGTCATGTATCTAATTCTCTCCTGTGAGATACTGTCTGCTGAGCCGTGTATCTAATCTTCTCCTGTGAGATACTGTATGCTGAGCTGTGTATCTAATCCTCTCATGTGTGATACCGTCTGCTGAGCTATGTATCTAATCTTATCCTGTGTGATACTGTCTGCTGAGCTGTGTATCTAATCCCCTCCTGTGTGATACTGTCTGCTGAGCTGTGTATCTAATCCTCTCCTGTGTGATACTGTCTGCTGAGCTGTGTATCTAATCTTCTCCTGTGTGATACTGTCTGCTGAGCTGTGTATCTAATCCTCTCCTGTGTGATACTGTCTGCTGAGCTGTGTATCTAATCCTCTCCTGTGTGATACTGTCTGCTGAGCTGTGTATCTAATCTTCTCCTGTGTGATACTGTCTGCTGAGCCGTGTATCTAATCTTCTCCTGTGAGATACTGTGTGCTGAGCTGTGTATCTAATCCTATGCTGTGTGATACCGTCTGCTGAGCAGTGTATCTAATCTTATCCTGTGTGATACTGTCTGCTGAGCTGTGTATCTAATCCTCTCCTGTGTGATACTGTCTGCTGAGCTGTGTATCTAATCTTCTCCTGTGTGATACTGTCTGCTGAGCAGTGTATCTAATCTTCTCCTGTGAGATACTGTGTGCTGAGCTGTGTATCTAATCCTATGCTGTGTGATACCGTCTGCTGAGCAGTGTATCTAATCTTATCCTGTGTGATACTGTCTGCTGAGCTGTGTATCTAATCCCCTCCTGTGTGATACTGTCTGCTGAGCTGTGTATCTAATCCCCTCCTGTGTGATACTGTCTGCTGAGCTGTGTATCTAATCCTCTCCTGTGTGACACTGTCTGCTGAGCTGTGTATCTAATCCTCTCCTGTGTGATACTGTCTGCTGAGCTGTGTATCTAATCCTATGCTGTGTATCTAATCCTCTCCTGTGTGATAATGTCTGCTGAGCCATGTATCTAATCCTCTCCTGTGTGATACTGTCTGCTGAGCTGTGTATCTAATCCTCTCCTGTGTGATACTGTCTGCTGAGCTGTGTATCTAATCCTATGCTGTGTGATACTGTCTGCTGAGCTGTGTATCTAATCCTATGCTGTGTATCTAATCCTCTCCTGTGTAATACTGTCTGCTGAGATGTGTATCTAATCCTATCCTGTGTGATACTGTCTGCTGAGATGTGTATCTAATCCTATCCTGTGTGATACTGTCTGCTGAGCGGTGTATCTAATCCTCTCCTGTGTGATACTGTCTGCTGAGCCGTGTATCTAATCCTATCCTGTGTGATACTGTCTGCTGAGCGGTGTATCTAATCCTCTCCTGTGCGATACTGTCTGCTGAGCTGTGTATCTAATCCTCTCCTGTGTGATACTGTCTGCTGAGCCAAGTATCTAATCCTCTACTGTGTGATACTGTCTGCTGAGCTGTGTATCTAATCCTCCCCAGTGTGATACTATCTACTGAGCCGTGTATCTAATCCTCCCCAGTGTGATACTATCTGCTGAGCCGTGTATCTAATCCTCCCCAGTGTGATACTATCTGCTGAACCGTGTATCTAATCCTCCCCAGTGTGATACTATCTGCTGAGCCGTGTATCTAATCCTCTCCTGTGTGATACTGTGTGCTGAGCTGTGTATCTAATCCTCTCCTGTGTGATACTGTCTGCAGAGCAGTGTATCTAATCCTCTCATGTGTGATACCGTCTGCTGAGCTATGTATCTAATCCTGTCCTGTGTGATACTGTCTGTTGAGCAGTGTATCTAATCCAATTCTGTGTGATACTGTCTGCTGAGCTATGTATCTAATCCTGTCCTGTGTGATACTGTCTGTTGAGCAGTGTATCTAATCCTCTCCTGTGTGATACTGTCTGCTGAGCTATGTATCTAATCCTGTCCTGTGTGATACTGTCTGCTGAGCTGTGTATCTAATCCTCTCCTGTGTGATACTGTCTGCTGAGCTGTGTATCTAATCCTCTCCTGTGTGATACAGTCTGCTGAGCTATGTATCTAATCCTCTCCTGTGTGATACTGTCTGCTGAGCCGTGTATCTAATCCTCTCCTGTGTGATACCGTCTGCTGAGCCATGTATCTAATCTTCTCCTGTGTGGTACTGTCTGCTGAGCTGTGTATCTAATCCTCTCCTGTGTGATACTGTCTGCTGAGCTGTGTATCTAATCCTCTCCTGTGTGATACTGTCTGCTGAGCCGTGTATCTAATCCTCTCCTGTGCGATACTGTCTGCTGAGCTGTGTATCTAATCCTCTCATGTGTGATACTGTCTGCTGAGCTGTGTATCTAATCCTCTCCTGTGTGATACTGTCTGCTGAGCTGTGTATCCAATCCTCTCCTGTGTGATACTGTCTGCTGAGCTGTGTATCTAATCCTCTCCTGTGTGATACTGTCTGCTGAGCCGTGTATCTAATCCTCTCCTGTGTGATACCGTCTGCTGAGCTGTGTATCCAATTCTCTCCTGTGTGATACTGTCTGCTGAGCTGTGTATCTAATCCCATCCTGTGTGATACTGTCTGCTGAGCTGTTTATCTAATCCCATCCTGTGTGATACTGTCTGCTGAGCTGTGTATCCAATCCTCTCCTGTGTGATACTGTCTGCTGAGCTGTGTATCTAATCATCTCCTGAGTGATACTGTCTGATGAACTGTGTATCTAATCCTATCTTGCGTGATACTGTCTGCTGAGTCGTGTATCTAATCCACTCCCGTGTGATACTGTCTGCTGAGCCGTGTATCTAATCCACTCCCGTGTGATACTGTCTGCTGAGCCGTGTATCTAATCCCCTCCTGTGTGATACTGTCTGCTGAGCTGTTTATCTAATCCTCTCCTGTGTGATACTGTCTGCTGAGCTGTGTATCTAATCCTCTCCTGTGTGATACTGTCTGCTGAGCTGTGTATCTAATCCTCTCCTGTGTGATACTGTCTGCTGAGTCATGTATCTAATCCTCTCCTGTGTGATACTGTCTGCTGAGCTGTGTATCTAATCCTCTCCTGTGTGATACCGTCTGCTGAGTCATGTATCTAATCCTCTCCTGTGTGATGCTGTCTGCTGAGCTGTGTATCTAATCCTCTCCTGTGTGATACTGTCTGCTGAGCTGTGTATCTAATCCTCCCCAGTGTGATACTGTCTGCAGAGCCGTGTATCTAATCCTCTCCTGTGCGATACTGTCTGCAGAGCCGTGTATCTAATCGTCTCCTGTGCGATACTGTCTGCTGAGCTGTGTATCTAATCCTATGCTGTGTGATACTGTCTGCTGAGCAGTGTATCTAATCTTTTACTGTGTGATACTGTCTGCTGAGCCGTGTAACTAATCCTATGCTTTGTGATACTGTCTGCTGAGCTGTGTATCTAATCCTCTCCTGTGTGATACTGTCTGCTGACCAGTGTATCTTATCCTCTCCTGTGTGATACTGTCTGCTGAGCTGTGTATCTAATCCTATCCTGTGAGATACTGTCAGCTGAGCTGTATCTCTAATCCTTCCCTGTGTGATACTGTCTGCTGAGCTGTGTATCTAATCTTCTCCTGTGTGATACTGTCTGCTGAGCTGTGTATCTAATCCTATCCTGTGTGATACTGTCTGCTGAGCTGTGTATCTAATCCTCTCCTGTGTGATACTGTCTGTTGAGCTGTGTATCTAATCCTCTCGTGTGATACTGTCTGCTGAGCTGTGTATCTAATCTTCTCCTGTGTGATGCCATCTGCTGAGCTGTGTATCTAATAATATCCTGTGTGATACTGTCTGCTGAGCTGTGTTTCTAATCCTCTCCTGTGTGATACTGTCTGCTGAGCTGTGTATCTAATCCTCTCCTGTGTGATACTGTCTGCTGAGCTGTGTATCTAATCCTATCCTGTGAGATACTGTCAGCTGAGCTGTATCTCTAATCCTTCCCTGTGTGATACTGTCTGCTGAGCTGTGTATCTAATCTTCTCCTGTGTGATACTGTCTGCTGAGCTGTGTATCTAATCCTATCCTGTGTGATACTGTCTGCTGAGCTGTGTATCTAATCCTCTCCTGTGTGATACTGTCTGTTGAGCTGTGTATCTAATCCTCTCGTGTGATACTGTCTGCTGAGCTGTGTATCTAATCTTCTCCTGTGTGATGCCATCTGCTGAGCTGTGTATCTAATAATATCCTGTGTGATACTGTCTGCTGAGCTGTGTATCTAATCCTCTCCTGTGTGATACTGTCTGCTGAGCTGTGTATCTAATCCTCTCCTGTGTGATATTGTCTGCTGAGCTGTATATCTAATCCTCCCATGTGTGATACTGTCTGCTGAGCTGTGTATCTAATCCTCTCATGTGTGATACCGTCTGCTGAGCTATGCATCAAATCCTGTCCTGTGTGATACTGTCTGTTGAGCAGTGTATCTAATCCAATCCTGTGAGATACTGTCTGCTGAGCTGTGTATCTAATCCTGTCCTGTGTGATACCGTCTGCTGAGCTATGTATCTAATCCTATCCGGTGTGATACTGTCTGCTGAGCTGTGTATCTAATCCTCTCCTGTGTGATACTGTCTGCTGAGCTGTGTATCTAATCTTCTCCTGTGTGATACTGTCTGCTGAGCTGTGTATCTAATCTTCTCCTGTGAGATACTGTGTGCTGAGCTGTGTATCTAATCCTATGCTGTGTGATACCGTCTGCTGAGCAGTGTATCTAATCTTATCCTGTGTGATACTGTCTTCTGAGCTGTGTATCTAAACCTATCCTGTGTGATACTGTCTGCTGAGCCGTGTATCTAATCCTCTCCTGTGTGATACTGTCTGCTGAGCTGTGTATCTAATCCTATTCTGTGTGATACCGTCTGCTGAGCAGTGTATCTAATCCTCTCCTGTGTGATACTGTCTTCTGAGCTGTGTATCTAAACCTATCCTGTGTGATACTGTCTGCTGAGCTGTGTATCTAATCCTGTCCTGTGTGATACTGTCTGCTGAGCTGTGTATCTAATCCTTTACTGTGTGATACTGTCTGCTGAGCAATGTATCTAATCCTACCCTGTGTGATACTGTCTGCTGAACCGTGTATCTAATCCTCTCCTGTGTGATACTGTCTGCTGAGCTGTGTATCTAATCCTATTCTGTGTGATACCGTCTGCTGAGCAGTGTATCTAATCCTGTCCTGTGTGATACCGTCTGCTGAGCTGTGTATCTAATCCTATCCTCTGCAATACTGTCTGCTGAGCTGTGTATCTAATCCTCTCCTGTGTGATACTGTCTGCTGAGCCGTGTATCTAATCCTCTCCTGTGTGATACTGTCTGCTGAGTCATGTATCTAATTCTCTCCTGTGAGATACTGTCTGCTGAGCCGTGTATCTAATCTTCTCCTGTGAGATACTGTGTGCTGAGCTGTGTATCTAATCCTCTCATGTGTGATACCGTCTGCTGAGCTGTGTATCTAATCCTCTCCTGTGTGATACTGTCTGCTGAGCTGTGTATCTAATCCTCTCCTGTGTGATACTGTCTGCTGAGCTGTGTATCTAATCCTATGCTGTGTATCTAATCCTCTCCTGTGTGATAATGTCTGCTGAGCGATGTATCTAATCCTCAACTGTGTGATACTGTCTGCTGAGCTGTGTATCTAATCCTATCCTGTGTGATACTGTCTGCTGAGCTGTGTATCTAATCCTCTCCTGTGTGATACTGTCTGATGAGCAGTTTATCTAATCCTATCCTGTGTGATACTGTCTGCTGAGCTGTGTATCTAATCCTATTCTGTGTGATACCGTCTGCTGAGCAGTGTATCTAATCCTGTCCTGTGTGATACCGTCTGCTGAGCTGTGTATCTAATCCTCTCCTGTGTGATACTGTCTGCTGAGCCGTGTATCTAATCCTCTCCTGTGTGATACTGTCTTCTGAGTCATGTATCTAATTCTCTCCTGTGAGATACTGTCTGCTGAGCCGTGTATCTAATCTTCTCCTGTGAGATACTGTGTGCTGAGCTGTGTATCTAATCCTCTCATGTGTGATACCGTCTGCTGAGCTATGTATCTAATCTTATCCTGTGTGATACTGTCTGCTGAGCTGTGTATCTAATCCCCTCCTGTGTGATACTGTCTGCTGAGCTGTGTATCTAATCCTCTCCTGTGTGATACTGTCTGCTGAGCTGTGTATCTAATCTTCTCCTGTGTGATACTGTCTGCTGAGCTGTGTATCTAACCTCTCCTGTGTGATACTGTCTGCTGAGCTGTGTATCTAATCCTCTCCTGTGTGATACTGTCTGCTGAGCTGTGTATCTAATCTTCTCCTGTGTGATACTGTCTGCTGAGCCGTGTATCTAATCTTCTCCTGTGAGATACTGTGTGCTGAGCTGTGTATCTAATCCTATGCTGTGTGATACCGTCTGCTGAGCAGTGTATCTAATCTTATCCTGTGTGATACTGTCTGCTGAGCTGTGTATCTAATCCTCTCCTGTGTGATACTGTCTGCTGAGCTGTGTATCTAATCTTCTCCTGTGTGATACTGTCTGCTGAGCTGTGTATCTAATCTTCTCCTGTGAGATACTGTGTGCTGAGCTGTGTATCTAATCCTATGCTGTGTGATACCGTCTGCTGAGCAGTGTATCTAATCTTATCCTGTGTGATACTGTCTGCTGAGCTGTGTATCTAATCCCCTCCTGTGTGATACTGTCTGCTGAGCTGTGTATCTAATCCCCTCCTGTGTGATACTGTCTGCTGAGCTGTGTATCTAATCCTCTCCTGTGTGACACTGTCTGCTGAGCTGTGTATCTAATCCTCTCCTGTGTGATACTGTCTGCTGAGCTGTGTATCTAATCCTATGCTGTGTGATACTGTCTGCTGAGCTGTGTATCTAATCCTATGCTGTGTATCTAATCCTCTCCTGTGTAATACTGTCTGCTGAGATGTGTATCTAATCCTATCCTGTGTGATACTGTCTGCTGAGATGTGTATCTAATCCTATCCTGTGTGATACTGTCTGCTGAGCGGTGTATCTAATCCTCTCCTGTGTGATACTGTCTGCTGAGCCGTGTATCTAATCCTATCCTGTGTGATACTGTCTGCTGAGCGGTGAATCTAATCCTCTCCTGTGCGATACTGTCTGCTGAGCTGTGTATCTAATCCTCTCCTGTGTGATACTGTCTGCTGAGCCAAGTATCTAATCCTCTACTGTGTGATACTGTCTGCTGAGCTGTGTATCTAATCCTCCCCAGTGTGATACTATCTACTGAGCCGTGTATCTAATCCTCCCCAGTGTGATACTATCTGCTGAGCCGTGTATCTAATCCTCCCCAGTGTGATACTATCTGCTGAGCCGTGTATCTAATCCTCCCCAGTGTGATACTATCTGCTGAGCCGTGTATCTAATCCTCTCCTGTGTGATACTGTCTGCAGAGCCGTGTATCTAATCCTCTCCTGTGTGATACTGTGTGCTGAGCTGTGTATCTAATCCTCTCCTGTGTGATACTGTCTGCAGAGCAGTGTATCTAATCCTCTCATGTGTGATACCGTCTGCTGAGCTATGTATCTAATCCTGTCCTGTGTGATACTGTCTGTTGAGCAGTGTATCTAATCCAATTCTGTGTGATACTGTCTGCTGAGCTATGTATCTAATCCTGTCCTGTGTGATACTGTCTGTTGAGCAGTGTATCTAATCCTCTCCTGTGTGATACTGTCTGCTGAGCTATGTATCTAATCCTGTCCTGTGTGATACTGTCTGCTGAGCTGTGTATCTAATCCTCTCATGTGTGATACCGTCTGCTGAGCCGTGTATCTAATCTTCTCCTGTGTGGTACTGTCTGCTGAGCTGTGTATCTAATCCTCTCCTGTGTGATACTGTCTGCTGAGCTGTGTATCTAATCCTCTCCTGTGTGATACTGTCTGCTGAGCTGTGTATCTAATCCTATGCTGTTTATCTAATCCTCTCCAGTGTAATACTGTCTGCTGAGCTGTGTATCTAATCCTCTCCTGTGTGATACAGTCTGCTGAGCTATGTATCTAATCCTCTCCTGTGTGATACTGTCTGCTGAGCTGTGTATCTAATCCTCTCATGTGTGATACCGTCTGCTGAGCCGTGTATCTAATCTTCTCCTGTGTGGTACTGTCTGCTGAGCTGTGTATCTAATCCTCTCCTGTGTGATACTGTCTGCTGAGCTGTGTATCTAATCCTCTCCTGTGTGATACTGTCTGCTGAGCCGTGTATCTAATCCTCTCCTGTGCGATACTGTCTGCTGAGCTGTGTATCTAATCCTCTCCTGTGTGATACTGTCTGCTGAGCTGTGTATCTAATCCTCTCCTGTGTGATACTGTCTGCTGAGCTGTGTATCCAATCCTCTCCTGTGTGATACTGTCTGCTGAGCTGTGTATCTAATCCTCTCCTGTGTGATACTGTCTGCTGAGCCGTGTATCTAATCCTCTCCTGTGTGATACCGTCTCCTGAGCTGTGTATCCAATTCTCTCCTGTGTGATACTGTCTGCTGAGCTGTGTATCTAATCCCATCCTGTGTGATACTGTCTGCTGAGCTGTTTATCTAATCCCATCCTGTGTGATACTGTCTGCTGAGCTGTGTATCCAATCCTCTCCTGTGTGATACTGTCTGCTGAGCTGTGTATCTAATCCTCTAATGTGTGATACTGTCTGCTGAGCTGTGTATCTAATCATCTCCTGAGTGATACTGTCTGATGAACTGTGTATCTAATCCTATCTTGCGTGATACTGTCTGCTGAGTCGTGTATCTAATCCACTCCCGTGTGATACTGTCTGCTGAGCCGTGTATCTAATCCACTCCCGTGTGATACTGTCTGCTGAGCCGTGTATCTAATCCCCTCCTGTGTGATACTGTCTGCTGAGCTGTTTATCTAATCCTCTCCTGTGTGATACTGTCTGCTGAGCTGTGTATCTAATCCTCTCCTGTGTGATACTGTCTGCTGAGCTGTGTATCTAATCCTCTCCTGTGTGATACTGTCTGCTGAGTCATGTATCTAATCCTCTCCTGTGTGATACTGTCTGCTGAGCTGTGTATCTAATCCTCTCCTGTGTGATACCGTCTGCTGAGTCATGTATCTAATCCTCTCCTGTGTGATGCTGTCTGCTGAGCTGTGTATCTAATCCTCTCCTGTGTGATACTGTCTGCTGAGCTGTGTATCTAATCCTCCCCAGTGTGATACTGTCTGCAGAGCCGTGTATCTAATCCTCTCCTGTGCGATACTGTCTGCAGAGCCGTGTATCTAATCGTCTCCTGTGCGATACTGTCTGCTGAACTGTGTATCTAATCCTATGCTGTGTGATACTGTCTGCGGAGCAGTGTATCTAATCTTTTACTGTGTGATACTGTCTGCTGAGCCGTGTAACTAATCCTATGCTGTGTGATACTGTCTGCTGAGCTGTGTATCTAATCCTCTCCTGTGTGATACTGTCTGCTGACCAGTGTATCTTATCCTCTCCTGTGTGATACTGTCTGCTGAGCTGTGTATCTAATCCTATCCTTTGAGATACTGTCAGCTGAGCTGTATCTCTAATCCTTCCCTGTGTGATACTGTCTGCTGAGCTGTGTATCTAATCTTCTCCTGTGTGATACTGTCTGCTGAGCTGTGTATCTAATCCTATCCTGTGTGATACTGTCTGCTGAGCTGTGTATCTAATCCTCTCCTGTGTGATACTGTCTGCTGAGCTGTATCTCTAATCCTACCCTGTGTGATACTGTCTGCTGAGCTGTGTATCTAATCTTCTCCTGTGTGATGCCATCTGCTGAGCTGTGTATCTAATAATATCCTGTGTGATACTGTCTGCTGAGCTGTGTATCTAATCCTCCCATGTGTGATACTGTCTGCTGAGCTGTGTATCTAATCCTCCCATGTGTGATACTGTCTGCTGAGCTGTGTATCTAATCCTCTCATGTGTGATACTGTCTGCTGAGCTGTGTTTCTAATCCTACCCTGTGTGATACTGTCTGCTGAGCAGTGTATCTAATCCTCTCCTGTGTGATACTGTCTGCTGAGCTGTGTATCTAATCCTCCCATGTGTGATACTGTCTGCTGAGCTGTGTATCTAATCCTCTCATGTGTGATACCGTCTGCTGAGCTATGCATCAAATCCTGTCCTGTGTGATACTGTCTGTTGAGCAGTGTATCTAATCCAATCCTGTGAGATACTGTGTGCTGAGCTGTGTATCTAATCCTCTTCTGTGTGATACTGTCTGCTGAATAGTGTTTAGAATCCTATCCTGTGTGATAGTCTGCTGAGCTGTGTATCTAATCCTGTCCTGTGTGATACCATCTGCTGAGCTGTGTATCTAATGCTGTCCTGTGTGATACTGTCTGCTGAGCTGTGTATCTAATCCTATCCTGTGTGATACTGTCTGCTGAGCCGTGTATCTAATCCTCTCCTGTGTGATACTGTCTGCTGAGCTGTGTATCTAATCCTATTCTGTGTGATACCGTCTGCTGAGCAGTGTATCTAATCCTCTCCTGTGTGATACTGTCTTCTGAGCTGTGTATCTAAACCTATCCTGTGTGATACTGTCTGCTGAGCTGTGTATCTAATCCTCTCCTGTGTGATACTGTCTGCTGAGCTGTGTATCTAATCCTATTCTGTGTGATACCGTCTGCTGAGCAGTGTATCTAATCCTGTCCTGTGTGATACCGTCTGCTGAGCTGTGTATCTAATCCTATCCTCTGCAATACTGTCTGCTGAGCTGTGTATCTAATCCTCTCCTGTGTGATACTGTCTGCTGAGCCGTGTATCTAATCCTCTCCTGTGTGATACTGTCTGCTGAGTCATGTATCTAATTCTCTCCTGTCAGATACTGTCTGCTGAGCCGTGTATCTAATCTTCTCCTGTGAGATACTGTGTGCTGAGCTGTGTATCTAATCCTCTCATGTGTGATACCGTCTGCTGAGCTGTGTATCTAATCCTCTCCTGTGTGATACTGTCTGCTGAGCTGTGTATCTAATCCTCTCCTGTGTGATACTGTCTGCTGAGCTGTGTATCTAATCCTATGCTGTGTATCTAATCCTCTCCTGTGTGATAATGTCTGCTGAGCGATGTATCTAATCCTCAACTGTGTGATACTGTCTGCTGAGCTGTGTATCTAATCCTATCCTGTGTGATACTGTCTGCTGAGCTGTGTATCTAATCCTCTCCTGTGTGATACTGTCTGATGAGCAGTTTATCTAATCCTATCCTGTGTGATACTGTCTGCTGAGCTGTGTATCTAATCCTATTCTGTGTGATACCGTCTGCTGAGCAGTGTATCTAATCCTGTCCTGTGTGATACCGTCTGCTGAGCTGTGTATCTAATCCTCTCCTGTGTGATACTGTCTGCTGAGCCGTGTATCTAATCCTCTCCTGTGTGATACTGTCTTCTGAGTCATGTATCTAATTCTCTCCTGTGAGATACTGTCTGCTGAGCCGTGTATCTAATCTTCTCCTGTGAGATACTGTGTGCTGAGCTGTGTATCTAATCCTCTCATGTGTGATACCGTCTGCTGAGCTATGTATCTAATCTTATCCTGTGTGATACTGTCTGCTGAGCTGTGTATCTAATCCCCTCCTGTGTGATACTGTCTGCTGAGCTGTGTATCTAATCCTCTCCTGTGTGATACTGTCTGCTGAGCTGTGTATCTAATCTTCTCCTGTGTGATACTGTCTGCTGAGCTGTGTATCTAACCTCTCCTGTGTGATACTGTCTGCTGAGCTGTGTATCTAATCCTCTCCTGTGTGATACTGTCTGCTGAGCTGTGTATCTAATCTTCTCCTGTGTGATACTGTCTGCTGAGCCGTGTATCTAATCTTCTCCTGTGAGATACTGTGTGCTGAGCTGTGTATCTAATCCTATGCTGTGTGATACCGTCTGCTGAGCAGTGTATCTAATCTTATCCTGTGTGATACTGTCTGCTGAGCTGTGTATCTAATCCTCTCCTGTGTGATACTGTCTGCTGAGCTGTGTATCTAATCTTCTCCTGTGTGATATTGTCTGCTGAGCTGTGTATCTAATCTTCTCCTGTGAGATACTGTGTGCTGAGCTGTGTATCTAATCCTATGCTGTGTGATACCGTCTGCTGAGCAGTGTATCTAATCTTATCCTGTGTGATACTGTCTGCTGAGCTGTGTATCTAATCCCCTCCTGTGTGATACTGTCTGCTGAGCTGTGTATCTAATCCCCTCCTGTGTGATACTGTCTGCTGAGCTGTGTATCTAATCCTCTCCTGTGTGACACTGTCTGCTGAGCTGTGTATCTAATCCTCTCCTGTGTGATACTGTCTGCTGAGCTGTGTATCTAATCCTATGCTGTGTGATACTGTCTGCTGAGCTGTGTATCTAATCCTATGCTGTGTATCTAATCCTCTCCTGTGTAATACTGTCTGATGAGATGTGTATCTAATCCTATCCTGTGTGATACTGTCTGCTGAGATGTGTATCTAATCCTATCCTGTGTGATACTGTCTGCTGAGCGGTGTATCTAATCCTCTCCTGTGTGATACTGTCTGCTGAGCCGTGTATCTAATCCTATCCTGTGTGATACTGTCTGCTGAGCGGTGAATCTAATCCTCTCCTGTGCGATACTGTCTGCTGAGCTGTGTATCTAATCCTCTCCTGTGTGATACTGTCTGCTGAGCCAAGTATCTAATCCTCTACTGTGTGATACTGTCTGCTGAGCTGTGTATCTAATCCTCTCATGTGTGATACCGTCTGCTGAGCTATGCATCAAATCCTGTCCTGTGTGATACTGTCTGTTGAGCAGTGTATCTAATCCAATCCTGTGAGATACTGTGTGCTGAGCTGTGTATCTAATCCTCTTCTGTGTGATACTGTCTGCTGAATAGTGTTTAGAATCCTATCCTGTGTGATAGTCTGCTGAGCTGTGTATCTAATCCTGTCCTGTGTGATACCATCTGCTGAGCTGTGTATCTAATGCTGTCCTGTGTGATACTGTCTGCTGAGCTGTGTATCTAATCCTATCCTGTGTGATACTGTCTGCTGAGCCGTGTATCTAATCCTCTCCTGTGTGATACTGTCTGCTGAGCTGTGTATCTAATCCTATTCTGTGTGATACCGTCTGCTGAGCAGTGTATCTAATCCTCTCCTGTGTGATACTGTCTTCTGAGCTGTGTATCTAAACCTATCCTGTGTGATACTGTCTGCTGAGCTGTGTATCTAATCCTGTCCTGTGTGATACTGTCTGCTGAGCTGTGTATCTAATCCTTTACTGTGTGATACTGTCTGCTGAGCAATGTATCTAATCCTACCCTGTGTGATACTGTCTGCTGAACCGTGTATCTAATCCTCTCCTGTGTGATACTGTCTGCTGAGCTGTGTATCTAATCCTATTCTGTGTGATACCGTCTGCTGAGCAGTGTATCTAATCCTGTCCTGTGTGATACCGTCTGCTGAGCTGTGTATCTAATCCTATCCTCTGCAATACTGTCTGCTGAGCTGTGTATCTAATCCTCTCCTGTGTGATACTGTCTGCTGAGCCGTGTATCTAATCCTCTCCTGTGTGATACTGTCTGCTGAGTCATGTATCTAATTCTCTCCTGTCAGATACTGTCTGCTGAGCCGTGTATCTAATCTTCTCCTGTGAGATACTGTGTGCTGAGCTGTGTATCTAATCCTCTCATGTGTGATACCGTCTGCTGAGCTGTGTATCTAATCCTCTCCTGTGTGATACTGTCTGCTGAGCTGTGTATCTAATCCTCTCCTGTGTGATACTGTCTGCTGAGCTGTGTATCTAATCCTATGCTGTGTATCTAATCCTCTCCTGTGTGATAATGTCTGCTGAGCGATGTATCTAATCCTCAACTGTGTGATACTGTCTGCTGAGCTGTGTATCTAATCCTATCCTGTGTGATACTGTCTACTGAGCTGTGTGTCTAATCCTATCCTGCAGTGCACACAAACTATGAATCTCACTACAGCAACTCCGATCTAGTCACCTCTGTACTGAGACATCTAGATTGAGGTTACTGCACAGAGGACGTCCTTATACACAGTACAGTGCACAGAAATCATGAACCTTACTGCAGCAACTCCGATCTAGTCACCTCTGTACTGAGACATCTAGATTGTGGTTACTGTACAGAGGACGTCCTTATACACAGTACAGTGCACACAAACTATGAATATCAGTACAGCAACTCCGATCTACTTACCTCTGTACTGAGACAACTAGACTGAAGTTACTGTACAGAGGACATCCTTATACACAGTACAGTGCACAGAAATCATGGACCTTACTGCAGCAACTCTGATCTAGTCACCTCTGTACTGAGACATCTAGATTGAAGTTACTGTACAGAGGACGTCCTTATACACAGTACAGTGCACACAAACTATGAATATCAGTACAGCAACTCCGATCTAGTCACCTCTGTACTGAGACAACTAGACTGAAGTTACTGTACAGAGGACGTCCTTATACACAGTACGGTGCACACAAACTATGAATCTCAGTACAGCAACTCCCATCTAGTCACCTCTGTACTGAGACATCTAGACTGAAGTTACTGTACAGAGGACGTCCTTATACACAGTACAGTGCACACAAACTATGAATCTCAGTACAGCAACTCTGATCTAGTCACTTCTGTACTGAGACAACTAGACTGAAGTTACTGTACAAAGGACGTCCTTATACACAGTACGGTGCACACAAACTATGAATCTCAGTACAGCAACTCTGATCTAGTCACCTCTGTACTGAGACATCTAGACTGAAGTTACGGTACAGAGGACGTCCTTATACACAGTACAGTGCACAGAGATCATGAACCTTACTGCAGCAACTCTGATCTAGTCACCTCTGTAATGAGACAACTAGACTGAAGTTACTGTACAGAGGACGTCCTTATACACAGTACGGTGCACACAAACTATGAATCTCACTACAGCAACTCTGATCTAGTCACCTCTGTACTGAGATATCTAAATTGAAGTTACCGTACAGAGGACGTCCTTATGCACAGTACGGTGCACACAAACTAGGAATCTCAGTACAGCAACTCTGATCTAGTTACCTCTGTACTGAGACATCTAGAATGGAGTTACTGTACAGAGGACGTCCTTATACACAGTACGGTGCACACAAACTATGAATCTCAGTACAGCAACTCTGATCTAGTCACCTCTGTACTGAGACATCTAGATTGAGGTTACTGTACAGAGGACGTCCTTATACACAGTAGAGTGCACAGAAATCATGGACCTCAGTATAGCAACTCCAATCTAGTCACCTCTGTACTGAGACATCTAGACTGAAGTTACTGTATAGAGGACGTCCTTATACATAGTACAGTGCACAGAAATCATGGACCTCAGTACAGCAACTCTGATCTAGTTACCTCTGTACTAAGACAACTAGACTGAAGTTACTGTATAGAGGACGTCCTTATACACAGTACAGTGCACAGAAACTATGAATCTCAGTACAGCAACTCCCATCTAGTCACCTCTGTACTGAGACATCTAGATTGAGGTTACCATACAGAGGACGTTCTTATACACAGTACAATGCACAGAGATCATGAACCCTACTGCAGCAACTCTGATCTAGTTACCTCTGTACTGAGACAACTAGACTGAAGGTACTGTATAGAGGACGTCCTTATACACAGTACAGTGCACAGAAATCATGGACCTCAGTGCAGCAACTCTGATCTAGTCACCTCTGTACTGAGACATCTAGACTGAAGTTACTGTACAGAGGACGTCCTTATACACAGTACAGTGCACACAAACTATGAATCTCAGTACAGCAACTCTGATCTAGTAACCTCTGTACTGAGACAACTAGACTGAAGTTACTGTACAGAGGACGTCCTTATACACAGTACAGTGCACACAAACTATGAATCTCAGTACAGCAACTCTGATCTAGTCACATGTGTACTGAGACAACTAGACTGAAGTTACTGTACAGAGGACGTCCTTATACACAGTACAGTGCACAGAAACTATGAATCTCAGTACAGCAACTCTGATCTAGTCACCTCTGTACTGAGACATCTATACTAAAGTTACTGTACAGAGGACGTCCTTATACACAGTACGGTGCCCACAAACTATGAATCTCACTACAGCAACTCTGATCTAGTCACCTCTGTACTGAGACATCTAAATTGAAGTTACCGTACAGAGGACGTCCTTATACACAGTACAGTGCACAGAGATCATGGACCTCAGTGCTGCAACTCTGATCTAGTCACCTCTGTAGTGAGACATCTAAATTGAAGTTACTGTACAGAGGACGTCCTTATACACAGTACAGTGCACACAAACTATGAATCTCAGTACAGCAACTCTGATCTAGTCACCTCTGTACTGAGACATCTAGACTGAAGTTACTGTACAGAGGACGTCCTTATACACAGTACAGTGCACAGAGATCATGGACCTTTCTGCAGCAAATCTGATCTAGTCACCTCTGTACTGAGACATCTAAATTGAGGTTACTGTACAGAGGACGTCCTTATACACAGTACGGTGCACAGAGATCATGGACCTCAGTACAGCAACTCCGATCTAGTCACCTCTGTACTGAGACATCTAGAATGAGGTTAATGTACAGAGGACGTCCTTATACACAGTAGGGTGCACACAAACTATGAATCTCAGTACAGCAACTCTGATCTAGTCACCTCTGTACTGAGACATCTAGACTGAAGTTACTGTACAGAGGACGTCCTTATACACAGTACGGTGCACAGAGATCATGGACCTCAGTACAGCAACTCCGATCTAGTCACCTCTGTACTGAGACATCTAGACTGAAGTTACTGTACAGAGGACGTCCTTATACACAGTAGGGTGCACACAAACTATGAATCTCAGTACAGCAACTCTGATCTAGTTACCTCTGTACTGAGACAAATATACTGAAGTTACTGTACAGAGGACGTCCTTATACACAGTACAGTGCACAGATATCATAGACCTCAGTACAGCAACTCCGATCTAGTCACCTCTGTACTGAGACATCTAGATTGAAGTTACTGTACAGAGGACGTCCTTATACACAGTACAGTGCACACAAACTATGAATCTCAGTACAGCAACTCTGATCTACTTACCTATGTACTGAGACAAATAGACTGAAGTTACTGTACAGAGGATGTCCTTATACACATTACAGTACACAGAGATCATGGACCTCAGTACAGCAACTCCGATCTAGTCACCTCTGTACTGAGACATCTAGACTGAAGTTACTGTACAGAGGACGTCCTTATACACAGTACAGTGCACAGAAATCATGAACCTTACTGCAGCAACTCTGATCTAGTCACCTCTGTACTGAGACATCTAGACTGAAGTTACTGTATAGAGGACGTCCTTATACACAGTACAGTGCACAGAAACTATGAATCTCAGTACAGCAACTCTGATCTAGTCACCTCTGTACTGAGACATCTAGATTGAGGTTACTGTACAGAGGACGTCCTTATACACAGTAGAGTGCACAGAAATCATGGACCTCAGTATAGCAACTCCAATCTAGTCACCTCTGTACTGAGACATCTAGACTGAAGTTACTGTATAGAGGACGTCCTTATACATAGTACAGTGCACAGAAATCATGGACCTCAGTACAGCAACTCTGATCTAGTTACCTCTGTACTAAGACAACTAGACTGAAGTTACTGTATAGAGGACGTCCTTATACACAGTACAGTGCACAGAAACTATGAATCTCAGTACAGCAACTCCCATCTAGTCACCTCTGTACTGAGACATCTAGATTGAGGTTACCATACAGAGGACGTTCTTATACACAGTACAATGCACAGAGATCATGAACCCTACTGCAGCAACTCTGATCTAGTTACCTCTGTACTGAGACAACTAGACTGAAGGTACTGTATAGAGGACGTCCTTATACACAGTACAGTGCACAGAAATCATGGACCTCAGTGCAGCAACTCTGATCTAGTCACCTCTGTACTGAGACATCTAGACTGAAGTTACTGTACAGAGGACGTCCTTATACACAGTACAGTGCACACAAACTATGAATCTCAGTACAGCAACTCTGATCTAGTAACCTCTGTACTGAGACAACTAGACTGAAGTTACTGTACAGAGGACGTCCTTATACACAGTACAGTGCACACAAACTATGAATCTCAGTACAGCAACTCTGATCTAGTCACATGTGTACTGAGACAACTAGACTGAAGTTACTGTACAGAGGACGTCCTTATACACAGTACAGTGCACAGAAACTATGAATCTCAGTACAGCAACTCTGATCTAGTCACCTCTGTACTGAGACATCTATACTAAAGTTACTGTACAGAGGACGTCCTTATACACAGTACGGTGCCCACAAACTATGAATCTCACTACAGCAACTCTGATCTAGTCACCTCTGTACTGAGACATCTAAATTGAAGTTACCGTACAGAGGACGTCCTTATACACAGTACAGTGCACAGAGATCATGGACCTCAGTGCTGCAACTCTGATCTAGTCACCTCTGTAGTGAGACATCTAAATTGAAGTTACTGTACAGAGGACGTCCTTATACACAGTACAGTGCACACAAACTATGAATCTCAGTACAGCAACTCTGATCTAGTCACCTCTGTACTGAGACATCTAGACTGAAGTTACTGTACAGAGGACGTCCTTATACACAGTACAGTGCACAGAGATCATGGACCTTTCTGCAGCAAATCTGATCTAGTCACCTCTGTACTGAGACATCTAAATTGAGGTTACTGTACAGAGGACGTCCTTATACACAGTACGGTGCACAGAGATCATGGACCTCAGTACAGCAACTCCGATCTAGTCACCTCTGTACTGAGACATCTAGAATGAGGTTAATGTACAGAGGACGTCCTTATACACAGTAGGGTGCACACAAACTATGAATCTCAGTACAGCAACTCTGATCTAGTCACCTCTGTACTGAGACATCTAGACTGAAGTTACTGTACAGAGGACGTCCTTATACACAGTACGGTGCACAGAGATCATGGACCTCAGTACAGCAACTCCGATCTAGTCACCTCTGTACTGAGACATCTAGACTGAAGTTACTGTACAGAGGACGTCCTTATACACAGTAGGGTGCACACAAACTATGAATCTCAGTACAGCAACTCTGATCTAGTTACCTCTGTACTGAGACAAATATACTGAAGTTACTGTACAGAGGACGTCCTTATACACAGTACAGTGCACAGATATCATAGACCTCAGTACAGCAACTCCGATCTAGTCACCTCTGTACTGAGACATCTAGATTGAAGTTACTGTACAGAGGACGTCCTTATACACAGTACAGTGCACACAAACTATGAATCTCAGTACAGCAACTCTGATCTACTTACCTATGTACTGAGACAAATAGACTGAAGTTACTGTACAGAGGATGTCCTTATACACAGTACAGTACACAGAGATCATGGACCTCAGTACAGCAACTCCGATCTAGTCACCTCTGTACTGAGACATCTAGACTGAAGTTACTGTACAGAGGACGTCCTTATACACAGTACAGTGCACAGAAATCATGAACCTTACTGCAGCAACTCTGATCTAGTCACCTCTGTACTGAGACATCTAGACTGAAGTTACTGTACAGAGGACGTCCTTATACACAGTACAGTGCACAGAAATCATGAACCTTACTGCAGCAACTCTGATCTAGTCACCTCTGTACTGAGACATCTAGATTGAGGTTACTGTACAGAGGACGTCCTCATACACAGTACGGTGCACACAAACTATGAATCTCAGTACAGCAACTCTGAACTAGTTACCTCTGTACTGAGACATCTAGACTGAAGTTACTGTATAGAGGACGTCCTTATACATAGTACAGTGCACAGAAATCATGGACCTCAGTACAGCAACTCTGATCTAGTTACCTCTGTACTAAGACAACTAGACTGAAGTTACTGTACAGAGGACGTCCTTATACACAGTACAGTGCACAGAAACTATGAATCTCAGTACAGCAACTCCCATCTAGTCACCTCTGTACTGAGACATCTAGATTGAGGTTACCATACAGAGGACGTTCTTATACACAGTACAATGCACAGAGATCATGAACCTTACTGCAGCAACTCTGATCTAGTTACCTCTGTACTGAGACAACTAGACTGAAGTTACTGTATAGAGGACGTCCTTATACACAGTACAGTGCACAGAAATCATGGACCTCAGTGCAGCAACTCTGATCTAGTCACCTCTGTACTGAGACATCTAGATTGAGGTTACTGTACAGAGGACGTCCTTATACACAGTACGGTGCACACAAACTATGAATCTCAGTACAGCAACTCCCAACTAGTCACCTCTGTACTGAGACATCTAGACTGAAGTTACTGTACAGAGGACGTCCTTATACACAGTACAGTGCACACAAACTATGAATCTCAGTACAGCAACTCTGATCTAGTAACCTCTGTACTGAGATAACTAGACTGAAGTTACTGTACAGAGGACGTCCTTATACACAGTACAGTGCACGCAAACTATGAATCTCAGTACAGCAACTCTGATCTAGTCACATGTCTACTGAGACAACTAGACTGAAGTTACTGTACAGAGGACGTCCTTATACACAGTACAGTGCACAGAAACTATGAATCTCAGTACAGCAACTCTGATCTAGTCACCTCTGTACTGAGACATCTATACTGAAGTTACTGTACAGAGGACGTCCTTATACACAGTACGGTGCACACAAACTATGAATCTCACTACAGCAACTCTGATCTAGTCACCTCTGTACTGAGACATCTAAATTGAAGTTACCGTACAGAGGACGTCCTTATACACAGTACAGTGCACAGAGATCATGGACCTCAGTGCTGCAACTCTGATCTAGTCACCTCTGTACTGAGACATCTACATTGAAGTTACTGTACAGAGGACGTCCTTATAAACAGTACAGTGCACACAAACTATGAATCTCAGTACAGCAACTCTGATCTGGTCACCTCTGTACTGAGACATCTAGACTGAAGTTACTGTACAGAGGACGTCCTTATACACAGTACAGTGCACACAAACTATGAATCTCAGTACAGCAACTCTGATCTAGTTACCTCTGTACTGAGACAAATAGACTGAAGTTACTGTACAGAGGATGTCCTTATACACAGTACAGTACACAGAGATCATGGACCTCAGTACAGCAACTCCGATCTAGTCACCTCTGTACTGAGACATCAAGACTGAAGTTACTGTACAGAGGACGTCCTTATACACAGTACAGTGCACAGAAATCATGAACCTTACTGCAGCAACTCTGATCTAGTCACCTCTGTACTGAGACATCTAGACTGAAGTTACTGTACAGAGGAAGTCCTTATACACAGTACAGTGCACAGAAATCATGAACCTTACTGCAGCAACTCTGATCTAGTCACCTCTGTACTGAGACATCTAGATTGAGGTTACTGTACAGAGGACGTCCTCATACACAGGACGGTGCACACAAACTATGAATCTCAGTACAGCAACTCTGATCTAGTTACCTCTGTACTGAGACAACTATACTGAAATACCTGTACAGAGGACGTCCTTATACACAGTGCGGTGCACACAAACTAGGAATCTCAGTACAGCAACTCTGATCTAGTTACCTCTGTACTGAGACAACTAGACTGAAGTTACTGTACAGAGGACGTCCTTATACACAGTACAGTGCACAGAGATCATGAACCTTACTGCAGCAACTCTGATCTAGTCACCTCTGTACTGAGACATCTAAATTGAATTTACCGTACAGAGGACGTCCTTATACACAGTACGGTGCACACAAACTATGAATCTCAGTACAGCAACTCTGATCTAGTTACCTCTGTACTGAGACATCTAGAATGGAGTTACTGTACAGAGGACGTCCTTATACACAGTACAGTGCACAGAGATCATGGACCTCAGTACAGCAACTCCGATCTAGTCACCTCTGTACTGAGACATCTATACTGAAGTTACTGTACAGAGGACGTCCTTATAAACAGTACGGTGCACACAAACTTTGAATCTCAGTACAGCAACTCTGATCTAGTCACCTCTGTACTGAGACATCTAGATTGAGGTTACTGTACAGAGGACGTTCTTATACACAGTACAGTGCACAGAAATCATGGACCTCAGTACAGCAACTCCGATCTAGTCACCTCTGTACTGAGACATCTAGACTGAAGTTACTGTATAGAGGACGTCCTTATACATAGTACAGTGCACAGAAATCATGGACCTCAATACAGCAACTCTGATCTAGTTACCTCTGTACTAAGACAACTAGACTGAAGTTACTGTACAGAGGACGTCCTTATACACAGTACAGTGCACAGAAACTATGAATCTCAGTACAGCAACTCCCATCTAGTCACCTCTGTACTGAGACATCTAGATTGAGGTTACCATACAGAGGACATTCTTATACACAGTACAATGCACAGAGATCATGAACCTTACTGCAGCAACTCTGATCTAGTTACCTCTGTACTGAGACAACTAGACTGAAGTTACTGTATAGAGGACGTCCTTATACACAGTACAGTGCACAGAAATCATGGACCTCAGTGCAGCAACTCTGATCTAGTCACCTCTGTACTGAGACATCTAGATTGAGGTTACTGTACAGAGGATGTCCTTATACACAGTACGGTGCACACAAACTATGAATCTCAGTACAGCAACTCCCAACTAGTCACCTCTGTACTGAGACATCTAGACTGAAGTTACTGTACAGAGGACGTCCTTATACACAGTACAGTGCACACAAACTATGAATCTCAGTACAGCAACTCTGATCTAGTAACCTCTGTACTGAGATAACTAGACTGAAGTTACTGTACAGAGGACGTCCTTATACACAGTACAGTGCACACAAACTATGAATCTCAGTACAGCAACTCTGATCTAGTCACATGTCTACTGAGACAACTAGACTGAAGTTACTGTACAGAGGACGTCCTTATACACAGTACAGTGCACAGAAACTATGAATCTCAGTACAGCAACTCTGATCTAGTCACCTCTGTACTGAGACATCTATACTGAAGTTACTGTACAGAGGACGTCCTTATACACAGTACGGTGCACACAAACTATGAATCTCACTACAGCAACTCTGATCTAGTCACCTCTGTACTGAGACATCTACATTGAAGTTACTGTACAGAGGACGTCCTTATAAACAGTACAGTGCACACAAACTATGAATCTCAGTACAGCAACTCTGATCTGGTCACCTCTGTACTGAGACATCTAGACTGCAGTTACTGTACAGAGGACGTCCTTATACACAGTACAGTGCACACAAACTATGAATCTCAGTACAGCAACTCTGATCTAGTTACCTCTGTACTGAGACAAATAGACTGAAGTTACTGTACAGAGGATGTCCTTATACACAGTACAGTACACAGAGATCATGGACCTCAGTACAGCAACTCCGATCTAGTCACCTCTGTACTGAGACATCAAGACTGAAGTTACTGTACAGAGGACGTCCTTATACACAGTACAGTGCACAGAAATCATGAACCTTACTGCAGCAACTCTGATCTAGTCACCTCTGTACTGAGACATCTAGACTGAAGTTACTGTACAGAGGAAGTCCTTATACACAGTACAGTGCACAGAAATCATGAACCTTACTGCAGCAACTCTGATCTAGTCACCTCTGTACTGAGACATCTAGATTGAGGTTACTGTACAGAGGACGTCCTCATACACAGGACGGTGCACACAAACTATGAATCTCAGTACAGCAACTCTGATCTAGTTACCTCTGTACTGAGACAACTATACTGAAATACCTGTACAGAGGACGTCCTTATACACAGTGCGGTGCACACAAACTAGGAATCTCAGTACAGCAACTCTGATCTAGTTACCTCTGTACTGAGACAACTAGACTGAAGTTACTGTACAGAGGACGTCCTTATACACAGTACAGTGCACAGAGATCATGAACCTTACTGCAGCAACTCTGATCTAGTCACCTCTGTACTGAGACATCTAAATTGAAGTTACCGTACAGAGGACGTCCTTATACACAGTACGGTGCACACAAACTATGAATCTCAGTACAGCAACTCTGATCTAGTTACCTCTGTACTGAGACATCTAGAATGGAGTTACTGTACAGAGGACGTCCTTATACACAGTACAGTGCACAGAGATCATGGACCTCAGTGCTGCAACTCCGATCTAGTCACCTCTGTACTGAGACATCTATACTGAAGTTACTGTACAGAGGACGTCCTTATAAACAGTACGGTGCACACAAACTTTGAATCTCAGTACAGCAACTCTGATCTAGTCACCTCTGTACTGAGACATCTAGATTGAGGTTACTGTACAGAGGACGTTCTTATACACAGTACAGTGCACAGAAATCATGGACCTCAGTACAGCAACTCCGATCTAGTCACCTCTGTACTGAGACATCTAGACTGAAGTTACTGTATAGAGGACGTCCTTATACATAGTACAGTGCACAGAAATCATGGACCTCAATACAGCAACTCTGATCTAGTTACCTCTGTACTAAGACAACTAGACTGAAGTTACTGTACAGAGGACGTCCTTATACACAGTACAGTGCACAGAAACTATGAATCTCAGTACAGCAACTCCCATCTAGTCACCTCTGTACTGAGACATCTAGATTGAGGTTACCATACAGAGGACATTCTTATACACAGTACAATGCACAGAGATCATGAACCTTACTGCAGCAACTCTGATCTAGTTACCTCTGTACTGAGACAACTAGACTGAAGTTACTGTATAGAGGACGTCCTTATACACAGTACAGTGCACAGAAATCATGGACCTCAGTGCAGCAACTCTGATCTAGTCACCTCTGTACTGAGACATCTAGATTGAGGTTACTGTACAGAGGACGTCCTTATACACAGTACGGTGCACACAAACTATGAATCTCAGTACAGCAACTCCCAACTAGTCACCTCTGTACTGAGACATCTAGATTGAAGTTACTGTACAGAAGACGTCCTTATACACAGTACGGTGCACACAAACTATGAATCTCAGTACAGCAACTCTGATCTAGTCACCTCTGTACTGAGACATCTAGATTGAGGTTACTGTACAGAGGACGTCCTTATACACAGTACAGTGCACACAAACTATGAATCTCAGTACAGCAACTCTGATCTAGTAACCTCTGTACTGAGACAACTAGACTGAAGTTACTGTACAGAGGACGTCCTTATACACAGTACAGTGCACAGAAACTATGAATCTCAGTACAGCAACTCTGATCTAGTCACCTCTGTACTGAGACATCTATACTGAAGTTACTGTACAGATGACGTCCTTATACACAGTACGGTGCACACAAACTATGAATCTCACTACAGCAACTCTGATCTAGTCACCTCTGTACTGAGACATCTAAATTGAAGTTACTGTACTGTGGACGTCCTTATACACAGTACAGTGCACAGAGATCATGGACCTCAGTGCTGCAACTCCGATCCAGTCACCTCTGTACTGAGACATCTAGACTAAGGTTACTGTACAGAGGACGTCCTTATACACAGTACGGTGCACAGAAACTATGAATCTCACTACAGCAACTCTGATCTAGTCACCTCTGAACTGAGACATCTATACTGAAGTTACTGTATAGAGGACGTCCTTATACACAGTACGGTGCACACAAACTATGAATCTCAGTACAGCAACTCTGATCTAGTTACCTCTGTACTGAGACATCTAGACTGAAGTTACTGCACAGAGGACGTCCTTATACACAGTACAGTGCACAGAAATCATGAAACTTACTGCAGCAACTCTGATCTAGTCACCTCTGTACTGAGACATGTAGATTGAGGTTACTGTACAGAGGATGTCCTTATACACAGTACAGTGCACACAAACTATGAATCTCAGTACAGCAACTCTGATCTAGTCACCTCTTTACTAAGACAACTAGACTGAAGTTACTGTACAGAGGACGTCCTTATACACAGTACGGTGCACACAAACTATGAATCTCAGTACAGCAACTCTGATCTAGTCACCTCTGTACTGAGACATCTAGACTGAAGTTACTGTACAGAGGACGTCCTTATACACAGTACAGTGCACAGAGATCATGAACCTTACTGCAGCAACTCTGATCTAATCACCTTTGTACTGAGACATCTAGATTGAAGTTACTGTACAGAGGACGTCCTTATACACAGTACAGTACACAGAGATCATGGACCTCAGTACAGCAACTCCGATCTAGTCACCTCTGTACTGAGACATCTAGAATGAGGTTAATGTACAGAGGACGTCCTCATACACAGTACGGTGCACACAAACTATGAATCTCAGTACAGCAACTCTGATCTAGTTACCTCTGTACTGAGACAACTATACTGAAATACCTGTACAGAGGACGTCCTTATACACAGTACGGTGCACACAAACTATGAATCTCACTACAGCAACTCTGATCTAGTCACCTCTGTACTGAGACATCTAAATTGAAGTTACCGTACAGAGGACGTCCGTATACACAGTACGGTGCACACAAACTAGGTATCTCAGTACAGCAACTCTGATCTAGTTACCTCTGTACTGAGACATCTAGAATGGAGTTACTGTACAGAGGACGTCCTTATACACAGTACAGTGCACAGAGATCATGGACCTCAGTGCTGCAACTCCGATCCAGTCACCTCTGTACTGAGACATCTATACTGAAGTTACTGTACAGAGGACGTCCTTATACACAGTACGGTGCACACAAACTATGAATCTCAGTACAGCAACTCTGATCTAGTCACCTCTGTACTGAGACATCTAGAATGAGGTTACTGTACAGAGGACGTTCTTATACACAGTACAGTGCACAGAAATCATGGACCTCAGTACAGCAACTCCGATCTAGTCACCTCTGTACTGAGACATCTAGACTGAAGTTACTATATAGAGGACGTCCTTATACATAGTACAGTGCACAGAAATCATGGACCTCAGTACAGCAACTCTGATCTAGTTACCTCTGTACTAAGACAACTAGACTGAAGTTACTGTACAGAGGACGTCCTTATACACAGTACAGTGCACAGAAACTATGAATCTCAGTACAGCAACTCCCATCTAGTCACCTCTGTACTGAGACATCTAGATTGAGGTTACCATACAGAGGACATTCTTATACACAGTACAATGCACAGAGATCATGAACCTTACTGCAGCAACTCTGATCTAGTTACCTCTGTACTGAGACAACTAGACTGAAGTTACTGTATAGAGGACGTCCTTATATACAGTACAGTGCACAGAAATCATGGACCTCAGTGCAGCAACTCTGATCTAGTCACCTCTGTACTGAGACATCTAGATTGAGGTTACTGTACAGAGGACGTCCTTATACACAGTACGGTGCACACAAACTATGAATCTCAGTACAGCAACTCCCAACTAGTCACCTCTGTACTGAGACATCTAGACTGAAGTTACTGTACAGAGGACGTCCTTATACACAGTACAGTGCACAGAAACTATGAATCTCAGTACAGCAACTCTGATCTAGTCACCTCTGTACTGAGACATCTATACTGAAGTTACTGTACAGAGGACGTCCTTATACACAGTACGGTGCACACAAACTATGAATCTCACTACAGCAACTCTGATCTAGTCACCTCTGTACTGAGACATCTAAATTGAAGTTACCGTACAGAGGACGTCCTTATACACAGTACGGTGCACACAAACTATGAATCTCACTACAGCAACTCTGATCTAGTCACCTCTGTACTGAGACATCTATACTGAAGTTACTGTACAGAGGACGTCCTTATACACAGTACGGTGCACACAAACTATGAATCTCACTACAGCAACTCTGATCTAGTCACCTCTGTACTGAGACATCTAAATTGAAGTTACCGTACAGAGGACGTCCTTATTAGTGTTGAGCCACCCCCGTAGTGTTCGAGTTCGGTTCGGTTCGTCGAACACCCGTGTGTTCGCCGAACTGTTCGTCGAACTGTTCATCGAACACCTTCGAACACCGTTAAAACCAATGGCAGGCAAACAAAAACACATAGAAACACATAGAAAACACCTTCAAAGGTGTCCAAAAGCTGACAAACTGCTCAGAAGACACAACTAACACATGGAAAAGTGACAAGTACATATAGTCATGCGAAAAGAAAAGAGGTGGAGGAGTAAAAGGAGGGGGAGACACAGATATAGGCATGTCATGCCCTTCTAAAATCCAAAAAGTGAGAAGCCAAGACGGCCAGTCCGCTCCTGCCCGTGCCACCTCCGTGTCGCCGGGTTTGTGCCAGAGCCGCGGTGAACCCTCTCCCAATACTGGTGCCTGTCCGCTGGTGGGTCGAGAGAGCCCCCCTGTGGTGGAGGCAGCTCTAAGCTTTTTAATTTAAATTGTCCCTCTAATTTGAATGAATACACTTTAAATCCATTTACAAGGATCTATTGGAGGGCAAGTCTCATGCCAGCAGCCGCGTAATTCCAGCTCCAGTAGCGTCCACTAAAGCTGCTGCAGTTAAAAAGCTTTTATAAGGATCGAGCTCGGCTGTCCACCGCAAGGCATCCTAGTGCCAGTCCCAGCCCCTATGCCTTGGGGTGCCTCCTGATGCTCTTCACTAAGTATCCCGTGGTCCCGAAGCATTTCCTTTGAAAAAATTAAGTGTCCAAACTACAGGTGGTGTAGCTTGCTTAACAGCCGGGATAATCCGCTGACTAGCAGACACTGCTACTAGGCACAAAGTATTTCCTGGGCTAGATGCAGTTAAAAATTTGTAAGTAGATACTCTCGTTGGATGCTGAGAAAGCATTCCATAGAGTCTCCTGGCACGCCATATATGATTCTCTTAAAAAGCTTGGGGTAGGGGTCTAGGGGACCCTTTTATAGCCAAAATCACGGCCCTGTATCACAATACGTCACCTAGGCTGAAGATAAATGGAACTGTAGCACCGAGGGCTCGGTTGCTACAGAGGTATTGCACCTCACCCAGAGGTGTGATATCTCACTCTCAGATAAGGATGGAGTGTGGATCAGGACCCGACACCTGCATGCATTACACCACATTGCCATGGGGCAGGGCGACCAATATGCCCCTGAGATGGGCACGACAGTCCCTGTCCCTGGCTGGAGTGGGGGGAGGGAACACTGAGGAAGGGGAACACTGCAGTGCAGGAGCAGGGAGGAAGCAGTTCCTGGGTGCATTGAGAAGGGAGTATAAAAGGTGGGCACCATCTTAGTTCAGTGCAGAGAAGTCTGAGCAGAAGTGGCAGGGAGCAGGGGCTCTGCATGAGCTCTGCTCCGGAGGCGGGCCTAGTAACAGAGGCCCAGGCCTGCAAGAGGGAGAAGGAAGGAAGAGGAGCGGAGAAGGCTCCAGGAACGAGGAATGAAGGGATCCCAGGGGTGCGGACGGGCGAGTCGCCACCGCACGCCCGAATCCACCTGCGTGGAGGGGTCAGGCCAAAGGGGGAGACCGGTCCCCGAACTAGTGGAGGCAGGAAACGACCCTCAGCTAGAAACCGGAGGCTCTGACATTTTATGTGGCGCAGCCCCTTGCTCCACCCGCTAGGAAGGCACCACATAGGGTCAGGGAAACTGGCGCCAAGTTTACCAAGAGGAGGCCCGAGGCAGCCGGACAGAAGTGTTGGTAAGAAAGGCCAGACAAAGGACACACAAAGGGGGTCCTGTGAAGCGCTCCAAAGTTATCTGGGAGTTGTCTGAGCCCCTCACCTGGTGAGCACAGTACGACGTGGGCAGCCGTTACCTGCAGACGTGGTCTGGATAATAAGAACTGTGAGTAAAGGCCCTGAACTGCATCACTGACTCCGTGTCGTTACTGCTGCTGCCCTGCACCATCACCCCCATCCTCCGCATACACTGCCCTGAGGCTATACTCCTCCCGTGGGGAGTTATGCTACGCTCTGCTGCACCCACAACACCAGCCTTAGCGGTCTGCCCTGTAGCGGCGGTTCACTCTGACCGCAATCCACGGGTGGCGTAGTCGGACATTTAAACATCAAAACCACATAAATAGTTCCGCCACTGGTTTGACCGCCCTGAGCCACGGAACCGGATCGCCGCCACGAAGACTACAACCACCAGCATCCACCAAAAAGAGTCCGGGTGTCCCAAGGCCCAGGGGGTGCGTCAGAACATTTTCATCACCTTTCACAATCACCAATGGGACAAGGCAGGGATGTCCTCTGTCCCCTCTCTTATACATCCTAGTGACGGAGCACCTGCTCTCATCAATTCGCCATAACCCCAATATTAGGTGGATTGAGGTGGGAGGCACCGAGTACAAGTGCTCTCTATTTGCTGATGATGTCCTAGTATATATCACTCAATCACATATATCCATCCCTGCTGTTATGGCTGAAATAGATCACTTTGTTACATGGTAAAATTTTAAAATCAATGCAGCGAAGTCTGAGGCCCTCGATGTCTCCCTCCCTAAATCCATATAGGATTCCATCCAGTCCAACTTTCCCTTTGCCTGGCCTTCACAGGGTATCAAATACTTAGGAATTCCTATTCATAGAGACCTCTCCCATCTATGTTATCTTAATTTTGGGCCCTTTATTGAACAACTCCATACAGACCACGGTTGGCAAGTTAGAACTGTAAGATTCACTACGTGAACCACTGGTGTTTTGTGGAAAAGCACATGTACACCGCGTTCCAAATTATTATGCAAAAAGTGTTTAGGAGTGATAAGGGAAGAATTTGTTTGTTTGTCAGTTAAACTCATTGATGGTGATGTGTGTCAGGGCTCTTTATATCACTGTAAGCAATTGCAGACACCTGTGCTAATTAGTTTGGCAGGTGTGTCCAATGAAAGGCAAGACTACTTAAGAAGGCTCTCTCACATTATTAAGCAGCCTACATTTTCTGCCAAAATGGGAAAGAAAAAGGATGTGTCGGCTGCTGAGAAGCAACAAATTGTGGAGTGTTTAGGTCAAGGCATGACTACAATCAACATTGTGCGATGATCAGGATGAAGTGTCTTGGCAATCAAGAAGTATGTAGCTGATTCACAGTACACACGTGTGCGTGCTGATAAGGGCAAATTGAGGACTCTTTCCTACAGGCAATTACGTCAGGTTGAAACAGCAGCGGCAAAAAAGCCTTGTCATAGCAGCAGACAAGTTTTTGAAGCTGCTTGTGCCTCCAACGTCCCCCGAACAACAAGATGCAGGGTCCTTCAGAGGTTTGCAGCTGTGCATATGCCATCCTGTCGACCTCCTCTATCCACTTCACACAAGCAGAAACGGCTCCAGTGGGCCAAACATTACATGAAGACTGATTTCAAAACTGTTTTGTTCACGGATGAGTGCCGTGCAGCGCTCGATGGTCCAGATGAATGGAGTGGAGGATGGCTGGTTGATGGACACCCCACGCAAACACGGCTACAGCGCCAACAAGGAGGAGGTGGAGTAATGTTTTGGGCTGGAATCATGGGGAGAGAGATTGTCGGCCCCTTTAGGATCCCTGAAGGCGCTAAAGATGAACTCCATAATGTATGTGGATTTTCTCAAACAGCACTTCCTGCCATGGTTCAAGAAGAAGAACCGTGTATTTCACAGCAAGATCATTTTTCTGCATGATAATGCACCATCTCATGCTGCACATAAAACATCTGCATCTCTGGCTGATATGGGCATAAAAGGGGACAAACTTATGGTGTGACCCCCATGCTCCCCTGACCTCTACCCCATTCAGAACCTTTGGAGCATCATTAAAAGGAGTGTCTATGATGGCGGGAGGCAGTTCACATCTAAGCAACAGCTCTGGGAGGGTATTCTGTCCTCATGCAAAACAATTGAAGCAGAAACCATCCAAAACCTGACAAATTCAATGGACGAGAGAGTTCAGAAGCTCCTTTCGAACAAGGGGTCCTATGTGAAAAGGTAACATCACCTAGAATAAAGTTTTGAGTTGAAAACTGTTTGATTTCAGTTTCTAACAACCTGCTAATGCTTATAATTTCAAAAATGACCATTTTTTTGGTCTTTATTAAAATGAAAAGGTTGATCGAAAAGTTTGGGGGATCTAAGAGTGTGGCAACCCAGTAGTCATGATTACTTCGAATTCTGACAATATGAGGGTCATGCTGCAGGTAGTGCAGCAAGAAGGCACTTATGTGTCTTGCGCATCTCGGAGCCCCAAAATTATTTTCCGGGCTAGATGCAGCTAAAAATTATTTTTAATTTTAAATCTGGTGAAGCTTATTATAGATGGCCTAATAGGATCAGTGCTGCACACTGCTACAAAGCCCAAATTATTTTCCAGTCAAGATACAGATAAACATGATTAGTAATTTGAAAGCTTAAAACGGTTGGTAGGGTGATTTTAACCAATCATCAAGCTTTTACTCTCCCCAGGATGACACAGGGGTAGAAAAGTCGTTTCGGATCCATGATTTGTTCATCTTTATGAACGTGAGTCTGTCTACATTATCAGTGGAGAGCCGCGTGCGCTTATCTGTCAGCACACCACCAGCAGCGCTGAACACACGTTCAGACAGAACGCTGGCTGCGGGGCATGACAAGATCTCCAAGGCGTAAGTGGCTAGCTCCGGCCATTTATCCAGATTGGAAGCCCAAAAAGAGCAAGGGTCCAGTGACACAGTCGTGGCTTCAATGTTTACTTGGAGATACTCCTGTACCATCGTCTCTAGGCGTTGACTATGTGTCAGACTTCTTGTCTCCTGTGGCCTTGCAAAGGATGGGCTAAAAAAGTGGTGAAATGATTCCGCAAAATTGATGTTACCAGCAGATACTGTGGTTCTGTTACGGTTTGAGTGCTGAACACTTGACGGTCCCACGGTTGGCAAGTTGGAACTGTGAGATTCACTACGTGCACCACTGGTATTTTGTGGAAAAGCACATGTAAGATTCTGCAACAGTCTCTGCTGATACTCCTGCATGCGTGCATCCCTTTCTATGGCAGGAATAATTTCTGCAAATTTACTTTTGTACCGGGGATCTAACAGTGTGGCAACCCAGTAGTCAGGATTATTTCTAATTCTCACAATTCGAGGGTCATGTTGCAGGTAGTGCAGCAAGAAGGCACTCATGTGTGTTGCGCATCCAGGAGCACCAAGTCCCTGTTGTGTTGGTGGCGAGGTAGCAATCATGCTTCCTTCCTCTGTCCTCTCCCCCCAACCTCGCACAACAGAAATGTGATCAAGGTCTCCCTCATCTGATGAGTCTTCCATCAGTTCGTCCTCCACTTCTTCCTGGGCTCCTGCACCTTCCTCACTAGTTTGGCTGCTACCATGCGCCCTGGTAAAATCATCTCCCCCACCCTCACATGCCTGCCGCCTTGGTGCTGCCGACCGTCTGGACCTTGCAGATGTTAGCCCTTCCGCATACAACTCCTCCTCCTCTACTTCCTCCACCTCCTCTTGTGCCACCACCTGACTCCGAATTCTGTTTAACATGTGCTCCAGCATGTAAATCACCGGAATAGTCATGCTGATAATGGCATCGTCAGCACTAAACATCTTCGTCGCCATTTCAAAACTGTGCAGAAGGGTGCATAGGTCCCTGATCTGAGACCACTCCTCCAGCGTGATTTGCCCCACCTCTGAATCTCGTTGGCCCAGGCTATACGTCAGAACGTATTGCACCAGGGCTTGTCGGTGCTGCCACAGTCGCTGCAACATGTGCAGAGTTGAATTCCACCGGGTAGGCACATCGCATTTTAGCCGGTGAAGTGGCAGGCCCAACGACTTCTGTAGAGATGTAAGTCGCTGAGCTGCGGGATGCGAACGGCGGAAGTGAGCACACAGCGACCGTGCCCTCTGCAGAAGGCCATCTAGTCTGGGATAGTGGGCTAAAAATTGCTGGACAACCAGGTTCAACACGTGAGCCATACAAGGCACGTGTGTGACATTGCCCCGGCGAAGGGCCGCACCCAGGTTTGCAGCATTGTCGCACACGGCCTTCCCTGGTTTCAGGTCCAGTGGAGACAACCATTCATGAAATTGGTTCTCCAGAGCTGACCACAACTCCTCAGCTGTGTGACTCACATTTCCCAGACATTTCAATGTAAAAACCGCCTGATGACGTTGAGCCCTACTGCCAGCATAGTAAGGAGGTGTGCAGGATCCCTTCTGCGCAGTTAGAAAGCTTGTGGCATGACCAGACAGGCTTTGGGTGCAGGTGGAAGACCGAGAGGAGGTTGAGGAGGCAGAAGCAGTGGAGGAAAAATGACATAAAGAGGATTGACGCACAACTCGTGGGGACGGCAAGACTTGGACAGCAGCCCCTTGTCCTGCTGTCACCATAGTTACCCAGTGCCCAGTCAGCGACATGTAACGCCCCTGTCCATGCCTACTCGTCCAAGTGTCTGTGGTGAAATGCACCCTGTCACACACAGAGTTTCTCAAAGAAGCGGTGATGTTGTGTGCGACATGCTGGTGGAGCGCAGGCACACCTTTCTTTGAGAAGTAGTGCCGACTGGGCATCTGGTACTGGGGCACTGCGACGGACATAAGGTCTCGAAAATCCTCTGTGTCCACCAGGCGGAAAGGCAGCATTTCTGTAGCCAAGAGCTTGCAGATGGTGAAATTCAACCTCTTAGCTTTCTCATGGCTAGGAGGAAATGGTCTTTTACTTGTCCACATCTGAGGGACCGAGGGCTGGCTATTGTGCTTAGACGGGGTTGATAAGGGTGTCCCCGGCAAACTGCCGGTCTGTGAGGAAGATGCAGGCGGACATGTTAGGTTGCCTTGATCCAAAGGTGGTGCTATCGATGTCGGACAGCGCTCAAGACCAGCTGGTGTTACCACCTCCAAAGAAAATGATGACCTGCCAATCACGCTGGCTGTTGCGGGTAAAGAGGTGGCAGGTCTGCGCCCCAAAACAGGTGTGACTGCTGTCCCCCCAGTCACAGAGGATGAAGAGGCCGCGGATGCACAAGATATGGCAGACGGTGGTTGGCCCGGCCGGCTAGACCGCATTGTAGCACACTGAGCTTCCCACTGCAACTTATGCTTCATGTCCATGTGCCGGTTCATGCATGAAGTACTCAAACTATGTATTTTTTGGCCTCTACTTAGCTTTTGCTGACAAATGTTACAGATAACACGAGTTGGGTCATCTTTATCGATCTGAAAAAATGCCCAGGCTATGCAAGGCTTAGCACCCATGCGACCTGAAGAGCCACCACGACTTGTGGTGAGAGGCAGAGTTGTGTTTGAGGATGCAGTTGTTGACGTGCTTCCAGTACTACGTCTCTGTCCAGGAAGTCGCAACCTGACCTCGTCGTCACTAGCATCTTCCTCCACCTCCTCTGCTGACCTCATCTCTTGGCTGACTGTGGGTTGACAGTAAGTGGGATCTCCGACCTCATCATCATCACCCTGTGCGTTATCACACCCGTCGTCCTCAGAGCCAACCTGTTCCTGCCCTGACAAAAAAACTAAAGTTGTCGCTCCAATCAGGTATTTGAGTCTTATCATCGTCTTCCTCATTGTCTCCACCAACAGGAGTTACAGTTTGGGAATGAGGGTCTACATTATGGTCAGAACCTTCTGCGTCTGGTCCTGGATCCGACTCATAAAGATTCTGGGCATCAGTGCAGATCATTTCCTCGTCTGGATTCACAGAAGCGCTGGAGTCGACCTCTGATTCCCAGGCTATAGTATGAGTAAACAGCTCTGCAGACTCAACCATCTGTTCTACCTCATACTCAGACGGGCAGCTGGAGATTTGGGAGCTGTGAGGAAGCAAGTGCGATTTGGGTGACACCTTTGAGGACTGGAGTATTTGTGATGTTGAAGTTGATGTGGAGGAGAGCCCACTTAAAGGAGCACTTGATATCCGTTGAAGCACCTGCTGTTTTTGTGCCTCATCTGGAATTTGTAGCGATTGGCGTGGCCGTAAGAAAGGGATCTTATCACATTGTCCGCTAAAAGAAGTAGACATTTTAGTTTGGCTGGAAGATGGTCTTTCTTCTGCAGATGTTACTGTTGCTTTAACACCTACCCCACGGACACAACCTTTTTTCCCCTTCCCAACACGCCTATTCCCCTTTCCACCAGCAGCAGGCCTTTTTCCACTCATTTTGGTGGTTAACTAATTCACAACTCTGGAGTTGTTTGCACAAAAAAACAATGGATGGTAACCGAGCAGAGCTGAGTGGCCAAACTGTGGTATTAGGCCAAAACTATTGGCTGGGTTAGATGCAGAAAAAAATTATTTTTAATTTGCAACCTGATGGAGGTCAGTATAGATGGACTAATAGACCAAGTCCCACACACTGCTAGAAGCCCAAATATTTTTTCAGAGCTAGATGCAGAAAAAAATTATTTTTAATTTGCAACCTGATGGAGGTCAGTATAGATGGACTAATAGACCAAGTCCCACACACCGCTAGAAGCCCAAATATTTTTTCAGAGCTAGATGCAGAAAAAAATTATATTCAATTTGCACCCTGCTGGAGGTCAGTATAGAAGGACTAATAGAACAAGTCCCACACACTGCTAGAAGCCCAAATATTTTTTCAGAGCTAAATGAAGAAAAAAATTATTTTTAATTTGCAACCTGATGGAGGTCAGTATAGATGGACTAATAGACCAAGTCCCACACACTGCTAGAAGCCCAAATATTTTTTCAGAGCTAGATGCAGAAAAAAATTATTTTTAATTTGCAACCTGATGGAGGTCAGTATAGATGGACTAATAGACCAAGTCCCACACACCGCTAGAAGCCCAAATATTTTTTCAGAGCTAGATGCAGAAAATTTTTTTATTCAATTTGCAACCTGATGGAGGTCAGTATAGATGGACTAATAGACCAAGTCCCACACACTGCTAGAAGCCCAAATATTTTTTCAGAGCTAGATGCAGAAAAAAATTATTTTTAATTTGCAACCTGATGGAGGTCAGTATAGATGGACTAATAGACCAAGTCCCACACACTGCTAGAAGCCCAAATATTTTTTCAGAGCTAGATGCAGAAAAAAATTATTTTTAATTTGCAACCTGATGGAGGTCAGTATAGATGGACTAATAGAACAAGTCCCACACGCTGCTAGAAGCCCAAATATTTTTTCAGAGCTAAATGAAGAAAAAAATTATTTTTAATTTGCAACCTGATGGAGGTCAGTATAGATGGACTAATAGACCAAGTCCCACACACTGCTAGAAGCCCAAATATTTTTTCAGAGCTAGATGCAGAAAAAAATTATATTCAGTTTGCAACCTGATGGAGGTCAGTATAGATGGACTAATAGAATGATGCTATGCCCAAAAGATTTTACTTCACTAGGTGCAGTAAAAAAATTGGTATTCTATACACAGGTGGTATATCTTGCAACACAGATAGGCTACTCCACTGACTAACACACTCTGCAATAGGCCAAAAAGGATTAGCTTTGCTAGATTCAGCCAAATGCTGTGAAAAAAACTTGCACAGCACTGGCACAGACCTGCCTGGCAAAAACTGATAGGAACTGATGTAACCTAGTCCTGAAAAGGACTCCAATTACAATTAGTCTTTACTCCCACAATCTATCTATTTAAGAGCACAGACCTGCCTGATAAAAGTCGTAGGAAATGCTGTAACCTAGTCCTTAAAAGGACTGCAATCACAACTATTCCCTACTCCCAAGCTATCTGTAGATTTGTGCGAAAATTGGCTTGAAATTAACAAGGTATAGCGCACACAGCAACAGCGGTGCCATCTAACACGCAGCTGCAGCAGTGAGAAAATGGTGGCGACGGGGAAAATGGCTTGGTCTTATAGGGCAAGGACATGTGACATACACTGCCAATCACACATGCCCTTGCTTGTGTGAAAAAAAGCACTTCGCTCCGTGTGTGCGCTGCTGATAGGCTGACAGATTGCACCTCCCCACTGCAAATGCGGGAAAGAGAAAAAAAAATGGAGATCTTCATTGTTCCTGCAGAGATCCATCCCCTGCCCCTCCCCCCGCCCCGCTGTACACTCAAACTGCGTATTAACATTAATTTTCATCATTACTGAGAAAAAATCCAGTTATGATTTTGGTGCACGAACAGTTATCGAACATAACCTCGAACAGCCGAATTTTTCTCAAATTGTTCGTGTTCGCCGACCGGCTCGAACACCGCTCAAAACAGCTCGAATTTGAGATTGGCGAATAGTTCGAGTAGAACAACGCTCATCTCTAATCTTGAACCCTCAATCTGCTTTGAAATTTGTGCCTTAGAGACCTTGCTGATGTAGTATAACTTCCTTGTGTATTCTTGCTCAGTCTTGCCATGGTGTATGACCAGACACCTGACTGTATTATTACAAAATCCCTGACTTTGCGCAGGTGTACCTGGAATAATTGATGCTGTTTTAAAGTGAAAAGTTGGTCACACCAAATATTGATTGGATCTAGATTTTTCGTTTGTTCATTCACGTTGTATTTTGTTAATTGATTAAATAGATCATTAACATTTCTATTTTTGAAGCGTTCTTACTTTACAGCATTTTTTCTACACCTTTCTAAAGATTATTTTTATGTGATAGTGTCTTTTATTTGCTCATTAATAATCTGATATACCTTTTGGTATTTTGTGTATAGTTGTTTTTTTGCTGTTGGGGTAAATTGTAGGATATTGATTTCAGAGTGGTTTCCTGATCCTTTGATTGTAGGAATGAGTGGTATATATGTGCTAATAAATTAGGACAAAACGTAGGAAATTTAGGAAAAAACTGAACATCTCAGCAGTAATAACATGCTGATTGTGATGTCATGAAGATGACTTGAATTTCCACCAATCAGAGATCAGCATGTTTCAGGTCACCCAGATAGAACAGTCCATGAAACATGAGTCACGGCCACTGTGAGGTCATAATGCTGATTAGAATTTCCACCAGTCAGAAAACAGAACCGCCCAGAAGAACCACCCAGGAGGTATGAGTCATCGCCACTGTGAGGTCATAATGCTGACCAATCACAGAGCAGCCACACCCAGATTTTCCACCAATCAGAGAGCAGCCACACCCAGATCTTCCACCAATCAGAGATCAGCAGTGGGTATAAATAGCCGCTGCCACATGCCCGACTTAGCCTTGCACTGGTTGGGTCTCTCTTTTTTTTCCTCTCTCTTGGTCTCTCTCTCTCTCTCTCTCTCTTCTCTCTCTCTTCTCTCTCTCTTCTCTCTCTCTCTCTCTTCTCTCTCTCTTCTCTCTCTCTTCTCTCTCTCTCTTCTCTCTCTCTTCTCTCTCTCTTCTCTCTCTCTCCTCTCTCTCTCTTCTCTCTCTCTCTCTTCTCTCTCTCTTCTCTCTCTCTCTCTCTCTTTCTCTCTCTCTTCTCTCTCTCTTCTCTCTTCTCTCTCTCTCTCTTCTCTCTCTCTTCTCTCTCTCTCTCTCTCTCTTTCTCTCTCTCTCTCTCTCCGGCCCTCTTAAGGGCTACCCCAAATGTGTAAAAGATAGAAACCAATATTTGTGTTTGTCCGTTTTATGAGCCTTTGATTAACCCCTTCCCACTCTTTGCCATATATATATATATATATATATATATATATATATATATATATATATATATATACATAGTATGTGCAGGTGGGCCTTAAAGGGAATTTCCAGGACAAACATATTGATGGCCTATCCCCTGGTTAGCTCATTAATATCAGATTTGTGGGGGTCCGGCACGTGTCACCTCCACTAATCAGCTGTTTGCAGCTTCGGCAGAGGTCAGATGTAAACATTGTTGTGGAGCTGAACATCACAGCTCTGGTCACTGTGTAGTGGCTGCTCCCTGGTGCTGCAGATCAGCTCCTATTACATGAATATTAGCTGACTTGCAGGACCCACAGTATAGTGAATGGAGCAGTGATGTTCAGATCTTCAAACTATTTACATCTGAGCGTTGCAAACAACTGATGGGTAGAGCCAGTGCCGCGTGTCGGAGCCCACCGATCTGATATTGATAACCCATCCCCAGGATAAATCATCATTATTATACTACTGGAAACTCCATTAATGGATTGTCTGGGATTAATAACTCGAGCCCCTTCTTTAAGAAAAAACAGTCCCTAACTGGTCACAGGATAAATGTGGGATTTCAGGTCACCCATTTACTGCAATGTAGCTGACAATGCCACCCAGCGGATCTAAGCAAGTCCCGGGGCCACAACAATATACAGTCAGTGCCCGAGTATAGGATGGAAGATTAAAAAAAATCTTCAAAAATGTATTTTGTATGAGGTATACATCAAAAATACATGCAATGCTTTTCCTGACAACTCTGAGTTTTATAATGTGGAAAAAATCGTTTAAATAAACACTGTGTGAACATAACCCTAACTGGATTGTGACTGTGTATATACATATATAAGCTGCCCCTCCCCCACCATGTGAGCATTCTCAGCGCGTACTGACCAATGCTGTCCACCAGGTGGCAACAGCAGGAAATTACAGCGATGAGACAAACACTGCATGACAGCCCCGCCCCAATCTGTCCTATATCAGACACGCCCCCTACCAACGCCCCGCCTCCGCTGCCATGACAACCGAATTATTTAATGGCAAAAAGAGAGACCTTATATGAGCAGAGAAGTAGCGGCCGGAGCGCGGGGTCCGCACAGGTGAGCGCCCCCATAACACAGTGTATGTACTGCACGTCAGCTCTATGGCAGACTGTCACCTGTGCTGGATCCAGTACGTGTTACACTTATATCTGTGCAGAGACACAGAGGACGCAGCGGGGCCCTGTCGCCAGATATATATATATATGTGTGTGTGTGTGTATATACAGTATATATGTGTATGTATATGCTGTATTACTGTATATATGTGTGTGTGGGGATATACAGTATATATATGTGTATGTATATGCTGTATTACTGTATATATGCGTGTATATATGTACTAGCTATTGAACCCGTTCTACGCCCGGGTGGCGAGCATTTTTATTGGTATATGGTCCCCTATCCTGGTATTTGTGCTGCCCCCATCCTATTGTGGTATGCATGGTCCCTCCACCCCCCAATCCTGGTATACATGGCACACCTCATTCCCCAATCATGGTATGTATGGTCCCCTCACCCCCCAACCCTGGTATGCATGACACACCTCACCCCCCAATCATGGTATGTATGGTCCCCTCACCCCCCAATCCTAGTATGCATGGCACACCTCATTCCCCAATCCTGGTATGCATGGTCCCCTCACCTCCCAATCCTGGTATACATGGCACCCCTCACCCCCCAATCCTGGTATGCATGGCACCCCTCACCCCCAATCCTGGTATGCATGGCACCCCTCATTCCCCAATCCTGGTATGCATGGCACCCCTCATTCCCCAATCCTGGTATGCATGGCACCCCTCATTCCCCAATCCTGGTATACATGGCACCCATCACCCCCCAATCCTGGTATGCATGGTCCCCTCACCCCCCAATCCTGGTATACATGGCACCCCTCATTCTCCAATCCTGGTATGCATGGCACCCCTCACCCCCAATCCTGGTATACATGGCACCCCTCATCCCCCAATCCTGGTATACATGGTCCCCTCACCCCTCAATTCTGGTATACATGGCATCCCTCATTCCCCAATCCTGGTATACATGGCACCCCTCACCCCCTAATTCTGGTATGCATGGTCCCCTCACCCCCCAATCCTGGTATGTATGGTCCCCTCACCCCCCAATTCTGGTATACATGGCATCCCTCACCCCCCAATCCTGGTATGCATGGCACCCCTCACCCCCAATCCTGGTATACTTGGCACCCCTCATTCCCCAATCCTGGTATGCATGGCACCCCTCACCCCCAATCCTGGTATGCATGGCACCCCTCATTCCCCAATCCTGGTATGCATGGCACCCCTCATTCTCCAATCCTGGTATGCATGGCACCCCTCATCCCCAATCCTGGTATGCATGGTCCCCCCCCAATTCTGGTATACATGGCACCCC
The DNA here is from genome assembly GCF_046119375.1 of Phyllobates terribilis. Taxonomy (NCBI): domain Eukaryota; kingdom Metazoa; phylum Chordata; class Amphibia; order Anura; family Dendrobatidae; genus Phyllobates; species Phyllobates terribilis. Next base: position 16,007,202 of record NW_027362787.1, read on the forward strand.
TCAGCCCCAATCCTGGTATGCATGGTCCCCTCACCCCCCAATTCTGGTATACATGGTACCCCTCACCCCCAATCCTGGTATGCATGGTACCCCCTCATCCCTATTCTGGTATCTATGGTACCCCCTCACATCCCCAATCCTGGTATGCATGGTACCCCTCATCCCTATCCTGATATGCATGGCACCCCTCACCCCCAATCCTGTTATGCATGGCACCCCTCACCCCCAATCCTGTTATGCATGGTCCCCTCACCCCCAATCCTGTTATGCATGGTCCCCTTACCCCCCAATCCTGGTATGCATGGCACCCCTCACCCCCCAATCCTGGTATGGATAGTCCCCTCACCCGCCAATCCTGGTATGTATGGTCCTCTCACCCCCCAATCCTGGTATGTATGGCACCCCTCACCCCCCAATCCTGGTATGTATGGCACCCCTCACCCCCCAATCCTGGTATGTATGGCACCCCTCATCCCTATCATGCTACACACACATACAAGAAAATAAACACTTATACTCACCTTTCTTCCCTGTGCTCCAGCGCTGTTTCCCGTTCTGCTGGAGGCCGGGGGAGGAGTGCGGCGCCGAAGTACGCGTGTGCTCATACCACGCTGTCCGGCTCCATTTTGCTGAAGACACATTGCAAATGTGTCTTCAGTAAAATGGCGCCGGATAGCGCTATGCGCATGTGCCGATTTCAATGCCTCCCTCTTCCCCCGGACTCTGGACCGAACAGAGGCGCCGCGGTAGCGCTCATCCCGGTCAGGTAAGTATGTAAGTATGGCGCCAGAGATCGCGGTATGTGTTCAGTGTATACGCATACCTCGATCTCCAGCACCATACACTCCTCTTACCTGTAACGGCTCCATGCGTTCTTCAGTCTGGAGCCAGACTGTGCAGGCGTGTCGCACTAGCGCAGACTATAAAGGCTTCAGACAGAGGGACGCTTGTAGCGTTATATTATAGATACTCTATATGTATGTATATATATATATATGTATACTGTATATGTGTATATGCATACTGTATGTATATATATATGTATACTGTATATGTGTGTATATATGTATACTGTATGTGTGTGTATATATGTATACTGTATATGGGTGTGTATATGTATACTGTATATGGGTGTGTATATATGTATACTGTATGTGTGTGTATATATATGTATACTGTATATGTGTGTGTATATCTATACTGTGTATATATGTATACTGTATATGGGTGTGTATATATGTATACTGTATATAGGTGTATATATATGTATACTGTAGATGTGTGTATATGTATACTGTATATGGGTGTATATATGTATGCTGTATGTGTGTGTATATATATATGTACAGTGGTGGCCAAAAGTATTGGCACCCCTGCAATTCTGTCAGATAATACTCAGTTTCTTCCTGAAAATGATTGCAATCACAAATTCTTTGGTCTTATTATCTTCATTTAATTTGCTTGCAAGGAAAAACACAAAAGAGAATGAAGCAAAAATAAAATCATTGATCATTTCACACAAAACTCCAAAAATGGGCCGGACAAAAGTATTGGCACCCTCAGCCTAATACTTGGTTGCACAACCTTTAGCCAAAATAACTGCGAACAACCGCTTCCGGTAACCATCAATGAGTTTCTTACAATGCTCTGCTGGAATTGTAGACCATTCTTCTTTGGCAAACTTGTAGTGAGCTGGCCGTCTCTGGCTGTTCTGTGATAATTGATATAGAGCCTGTTACAGAAGTGATTACACAGGATGATGTTGCCACCTTGTGGCCAGAGGTTGCACCTGCGCAGGGTGTGATGACAGAGAAAAAGACTGAGCCTCCTGTGTCCCGCCCTAGAGAGTCACGTGACCAAAGTGGGAAGCAGGAAAAAGCGCGCGCAGAGTCTGCTGTGGTCTGTGAAAAGAGCCAGGACGGTGTGCAGGCCCTCGTGTGTGGCGCAGGAGAGACTCTCAACGTGATTTCTTCTATCTGACACCATATCCTCGGAGCCTTCCCCAGCTCCTGCACTGCTGAAGGATTCAGCTGTTACACTCCCTGCTACTGGAGTGTGGACTACATAAGGGGACCCACCAGAGCTTCTATCCGGATCAGAGAGACTGTAAGCGGGACCTCTGGCGAGAGGCCGAAGTATCCCTTCCTTTGTTTCCGCGAATTCTGCTGTTCCTGTTTTTTCTCCGGCTGGGACGCCTTCCTGCAAAGACAGACAGGCCTGCGACGGGGGACACATCCTTCTGGAGTAAAGGACTGGTAACGTGTGAGTAGGGACAGTGAGGGTCAGCTTATCAGTACACGTTATTACTGTGCATATTTACGGTTGTCATTTATTGTTTTTTTTTCTTTGCTGTGTTAAAAATGTATGCGAGTAAAGATACGGTTGTCAAGATAGAGTCTGTGGGGATCTTGCTGGGCCAGATCATAGATACCAATGCGCGGCCTTGCCCGCGGTCACTTCAAACTGCTCCAGGTCCCTGATATTTGAAGGGAGCCTTCTCCAAACTGCCATTTTGCGATCTCTCCACAGGTGTTCTATGGGATTCAGGTCTGGACTCATTGCTGGCCACCTTAGAAGTCTCCAGTGCTTTCTCTAAAACCATTTTATAGTGCTTTTGGAAGTGTGTTTTGGGTCATTGTCCTGCTGGAAGACCCATGACCTCTGAGGGAAACCCAGCTTTCTCACACTGGGCCCTACATTATGCTGCAAAATTTGTTGGTAGTCTTCAGACTTCATAATGCCATGCACACTGTCAAGCAGTCCAGTGCCAGAGGCAGCAAAGCAACCCCAAAACATCAGGGAACCTCCGCCATGTTTGACTGTAGGGACCGTGTTCTTTTCTTTGAATGCCTCTTTTTTTTTCCTGTACACTCTATGTTGATGCTTTTTCCCAAAAAGCTCTACTTTTGTCTCATCTGACCAGAGAACATTCTTCCAAAACGTTTTAGGCTTTCTCAGGTAAGTTTTGGCAAACTCCAGCCTGGCTTTTTTATGTCTCGGGGTAAGAAGTGGGGTCTTCCTGGGTATCCTACCATACAGTCCCTTTTCATTCAGACGCCAACGGATAGTATGGGTTGACACTGCTGTACCCTCGGACTGCAGGGCAGCTTGAACTTGTTTGGATGTTAGTCGAGGTTCTTTATCCACCATCCGCACAATCTTGCGTTGAAATCTCTCGTCAATTTTTTTTTCCGTCCACATCTAGGGAGGTTAGCCACAGTGCCATGGGCTTTACACTTCTTGATGACACTGCGCACGGAAGACACAGGAACATTCAGGTCTTTGGAGATGGACTTGTAGCCTTGAGATTGCTCATGCTTCCTCACAATTTGGTTTCTCAAGTCCTCAGACAGTTCTTTGGTCTTCTTTCTTTTCTCCATGCTCAATGTGGTATACACAAGGACACAGGACAGAGATTGAGTCAACTTTAATCCATGTTAACTGGCTGCAAGTGTGATTTAGCTATTGCCAACACCTGTTAGGTGCCACAGGTAAGTTACATGTGCTGTTAATTACACGAATTAGAGAAGCATCACATGATTTTTCAAAGGGTGCCAATACTTTTGTCCACCCCCTTTTTTAGGTTTGGTGTGGAATTATATCCAATCTGGCTTTAGGACAATTCTTTTTGTGTTTTTTTCATTGAAGACAAATTAAATGAAGAGAATAATGCCAAAGAATTTATGATTGCAATCATTTTCAGGAAGAAATTGAGTATTATCTGACAGAATTGCAGGGGTGCCAATACTTTTGGCCAGCACTGTATACTGTATATGGGCGTGTGTATATATATATGTATACTGGTATGTGTGTGTATATGTGTGTATATATGTGTATATATGTATACTGTATATGTGTGTATATATGTATACTGTATATGTGTGTATATATGTATACTGTATATGGGTGTGTATATATATATATATATATATATACAGTATATGGGTGTGTATATATATATATATATACTGTATACTGGGTGTGTATATATGTATACTGTATAAGTGTGTATATATATGTATACTGTATATGGGTGTATATATATGTATACTGGTATATGTGTGTATATATGTATACTGTATATGGGTGTATATATGCATACTGTATATGTGTGTATATATGTATACTGTATATGTGTGTATATATGTATACTGTATATGTGTGTATATATATGTATACTGTATATGGGTGTGTATATATGTATACTGTATATGTGTGTATATATATGTATACTGTATATGGGTGTGTATATGTATACTGTATATGTGTGTATATATATGTATACTGTATATGGGTGTGTATATATGTATACTGTATATGTGTGTATATGTATACTGTATATGGGTGGATATATACAGTACAGACCAAAAGTTTGGACACACCTTCTCATTTAAAGATTTTTCTGTATTTTCATGACTATGAAAATTGTACATTCACACTGAAGGCATCAAAACTATGAATTAACACATGTGGAATTATATACTTAACAAAAAGTGTGAAACCACTGAAAATATGTCTTATATTCTAGGTTCTTCAAAGTAGCCACCTTTTGCTTTGATGACTGCTTTGCACACTCTTGGCATTCTCTTGATGAGCTTCTAGAGGTAGTCACCGGAAATGGTCTTCACCTCACAGGTGTGCCCTGTCAGGTTTAATATGATAAAGTGCTTTATTCTTTGTCGGGTCCAGGGGTCCTGTAGAATGTGAATCCCTGAGGAACAACGTATCCTTGGCTTGTGCCAAGACAGAAGAAAAGTTGCTGAACACTTGGTACCCCAACGTGATCAATCTATTTGCCAATCAAGATGCCCTGCAGTTGATTAATGCGGACAAATTGGATTCCTTTTATAACTGCGTCTCGACTAGCGGGGTGCCTCAAGGGTCTGTCTTGGGCCCTATATTATTTAATATACTTATTAATGATCTAGTGGAAGGGTTGCATAGTAAAATAGCAATATTTGCAGATGATACTAAACTTTGTAACGTAGTTAATACAGATGAGGATAGGGCACAGCTACAGGAGGATTTAGATAAATTGGGGAGTTGGGCCAAAAAATGGCAAATGGGGTTCAATGCCGATAAATGTAAGGTCATGCACATGGGAAAGAAAAACAGCAGTCACCCATACATATTAAATGGGAAACCGTTGGGGAAATCTGACATGGAGAAGGACCTGGGCGTCTTGGTTAACAGCAAATTAAATTGGAGTGCCCAGTGTCAGGCAGCAGCTGCGAAGGCAAATAGAGTCATGGCATGCATCAGAAGAGGAATAGGGGCATATGATGAGAACATTGTTCTTCCTCTGTATAAAGCGCTGGTAAGGCCGCACTTAGAATATTGTGCACAGTTCTGGGCTCCGGTACTCAGGAAAGACATATTGGAGCTAGAGAGGGTACAAAGGAGGGCGACTAAGGTAATAAAGGGAATGGAGGGACTAGAATACCCAGAGAGGTTGTCCAAATTAGGCCTATTTACGTTGGAAAAGAGAAGGCTTAGGGGAGACCTCATAAACATGTATAAATACATCAGGGGGCTGTACAGAGATCTCTCCCATGACCTGTTTATACCAAGGATGGTGACAAAGACGAGGGGGCACACTATGCGTCTGGAGGAAAGGAGGTTCCTGCACCAGCATAGAAGGGGATTCTTTACGGTCAGAGCTGTGAGACTCTGGAATTCTCTGGGAGAGGAAGTGGTGATGTCCAACTCACTTAATGAGTTCAAGAGAGGACTGGACGCCTTTCTTGAGAACAATAAAATTACATCTTATGCTTAGTGATAGTTAATTAATCCAGGGATTTAATCTGACTGCCAGATTGGAGTCGGGAAGTGAATTTTTCCTCAATGATGTAAATTGGCCTATACCGCATGGTTTTTTTTTGCCTTCCCCTGGATCAACGCTGCGGAATAGCTGCAGTGCACAAGAAATAGGCTGAACTGGATGGACACTTGTCTTTTTTCGGCCTTTTAAACTATGTAACTATGTAACACTTATGTCCAAGCAGGTAAAGGCGGCTGCAAGATCCGTGATATATAAGGATTCATGTTCATTATTGTATCTCTGGATCAGACATAGACTCAGAGTGATACAACTAAATAGACCCTATAGGGGTAAAGTTGGCATATCCGGGGGGAAATATATCCCAGATTTGCCAAACTGAGCCAACTCATGAAACACATGGGTACATAGGAGAAGAAAGAGTTAATTGGCGTAAAAAATATAAATTTTTATTCCATCAAGTTAAAAAACGTACATAGTAAAAAGAGAAATGACATAATACGGATAGTATAAAGACACTAATTAGATTACCAATGTAGCAAGATATGTTACAAAGTATACATATATGGTCACGCATATGGTCACAGTGGGACATGAGCAATATAGATAATATAGCATAAGGTTAGTATATCAAGACAATCCAATGAGTGTAATAATATATCAAAAAGTAATCCAGAAGTATTCCATAGTCATTGGATTTACACTTGCCATATGCAGCAGGTATCCATCTAAATAATGCTCCTGCCCACAAATAATCAGATACATGTCACATAAAACATTTTTTAAGGTAGTCTCTTACCACAAAGAGTGCCAAAAAGGAGGGTAAAGTGCATAAAGGAACGCACAGTGGCAGAGTGGTATTCCCATCTCATATATTTATGGCACTTCCACAGTCTGAGGACGCACATTCGGCTGAAGTATATTGCTGCGCAGGGACATGCCGGGTCCCTGAGCTGCAATGCATGCTGCCAGCCAATCAAAGGCCGGTAGCTGATGTCGGCGTGCCAGTCACGAGCGACGCATGGAAGTGACGTCATGCGCTGCCCTTGCCGGCACACTGAAATCAGCTACAGAAGAAGACGCCGCATGTCGTGGGAGCGCAGGAAGGTAAGAAGAATCATTTATTTTTGTTTATTTAATGTATTAGAAAAGAACGACAGAACATTATACCAGGAAAGGGCCAAGGATGGGGAGCATTAGACAAGGAAGGGGCTCAGGGTGGGGAGAATTAGACAAGGAAGGGGCCCAGGATGGGGAGCATTATATAAAGAAGGGGCCCAGGATGGGGAACATTATACAAGGAAAGGGCCCAGGATAGGGAGCATTATACCAGAATGGGGGTCATTATACCATGACATGGGCCAGGATGAAGGACATTACACCAGGAAGGGCACAAGGATGGAGGTCATTATACCAGAATGGGGCCTAGGATGGGGGACAGGATACCAGGATGGAGGACATTGTTATAGGATGGGGGACATTGTACCAGGATTGGGGACATTGTTACAGGAAGGGGCCAGGATGGGGGACATTATTACAGTAAGAGGCACAGGACCAAGGACATTATACCAGGAAGGAGCCCAGGATTGGGACGTTATTGCTGAAAGGGGCTCAGGATGGGGGGTATTATACACAGAAGGTGGATATTATAACAGGAAGAGGCCCAGGATCGGGGATATTATAACAGGAAGGGGCGCAGGATGGGGAACATTATACCAGGAAGGGGCCTAGAATGAGAGACATTATTATAGGATGGGGCTACAATGGGAAACATCCAAGGCAGGGACGAACACGCGCATCATTATCGGATCTAGAATGCTACAAGGGCCCATACATCTGACCAACATGCTGGTGGGGGCCCAGGTCCAAATTTTGCACATCTGCAGGAACATGGCATATGGCTTAACAGTATGTCATATGTTGGGAAGGGGTTAAGCTACAGCACATTACATAGCCTCTTGCAGCTATATCAATGGAAAAATTAAAAAATGTATGGCTTTTTGAAGAAGGGAAGGAAAAAATGCAAAACAAAAAATTATCCGGTCCTGAAGGGATTAAGGAGTTCCCACCCACAGTAAATGTTGTCACTCAGCTTAAAATCTTCACTTGCTTATTAGCAGAAGCTAAGGTTTCATTAGGATCTCCGAGGCTAAAGTTACATGCGGCTCCAGCTTACATGTAAAGGGGATGGTATCAAGGAGTCTCGCCAAACTTTCCCTACAAATGTCCAACAATTCAGAATTCATATCCATTGATAATTTATCTTCTAAAATGATAGCATTTTTTTTCTATCCTTTTCATTTTATGTGTAATTAACTTTTTGCTCTCCTCCTTTAAGCAATGGGAGGAACGACTGATAAGGATCCAGGAAACCATTGATGAATGGCTGAAGGTGCCGACCCAGTGGCTTTAATCTTCTCTTCTGAGGACATCATGCAGCAAATGCCTGAAGAAGGACGCTTATTCCAGACTGTGGACAGAAACTGGAGAGAGATCATGAAACATTGCGTTAAAGACCCGAAGGTAAATGGATGCTTCATGGTGGACTGATACAAGAAAGCACGGTCATCTTGCATCCAGGATTGATGTTTTCCAAGAGTCCGTGTCCTGATGCTTCCATCACAAGGATCCCGGGTTATGGGGCTCCGCACTGCCTGGACTCCAGCCTCCCGCATCTTCTATTTTCTATCCAAATAGGTTCTAATTTTTCTTTTAATATAAACTATTGGCACAATAGTCAATGAATGTGACCTTTTTTCAGTCTCTATAACTATATAATGGAATCTTACTTATGGGCTATCTACTTTGTTTTAGGTTTTAAGCGCCACTTCTCTGACCGGACTTCTGGAGAAACTTCAGGACAGCAATGTGCTTCTGGATAAAATCATGAAAGGGCTGAATGCCTATCTGGAGAAGAAGAGGCTTTTTTCCCACGGTATAGTCCTTTCACTTGTTGCAATGATTGTATATATTCCTTAAATATTTTTTTTTCTTATTTAAACGCATTGAAATCATTTTTGTAATTGGATTTCATTAATAATTTTGCACTGTTTGCCTTCTATTGGCTCTGTGTTGCGCTGGCTATTGGACTTATTTTTAATCTGTCTTTTTTCAGCTCCTCTTAGCCGATTTATGACCACAGATCACATCAAAGCTGAATGTGCAGGAAACAAAAAGCCTAACGGTGCAACATTTTTAATGAAACTGAATTGTCGCAAATACTCGCAATTAAATGGGTATTCCCATCTCCAAGATCCTATCCCAATATGTAGTAGGCGTAGTAATAATAATAATATTAGCAAATACCTCCAATTAGAAGTGTAGTATAGTTCTTCTGATTCACTATGTCGCTTTCCCCATGTGCAAGGCATTGCAGTAGCTTCGGTATCCATGGTTACGACCACTCATATAGTGACAGTTATTTGCTAGTGGTCGTAACCTAAGCTACTGCAATGCCCTGCACATGGGGTAAGCAACAAAACAAATCAGAAGAACTATACTAAACTTCTAATTGGAGGTATTTGCTAATATTATTATTATTACGCATACTACATATTGGGGTAGAATCCTGGAGATGGGAATACACATTTCAGTTAAATAAAAAAAAGTTCCCAAAGCTGGATAGCCCCTTTAAGCTAACCATACGCATGACATATGAGATACCCGTGGTCTGAATGGTTATTTGGCTATTTCTCCTGACTCCCACCTATTCTGCTGAACAGTCATGTGGTTTTAATGGGGAGAGAGGAGAAAGTCGGTACTGGACACCTCCGGCAGCGGGTTATCTCCCCTGAGAACCAAAAGACCGGGTATTGAAATCCCATCTGCCCGATCCTTCTGGCCCTGACATCCTCTATCGGGGGAGAGTCAGGAGACCCCCATACACATCAGTGGGTAGGCCGGTCCTGCTGCAATCGTCAGGTTTAAACTATTTTAATCCAATGTGTATGGGGACTGAATCTTTACTTTAAAGCTTTGCTTTTCTATTTTCTCACATAGACACTAATACAAATGGCGCCTGACCCAATACTTTAATGACATCTTTATCATATTGTGCATTTTCGCTTTAGCTTTTTCTTCCTGTACAACGATGAAATGCTAGAAATTCTCTCTGAGACTAAAGATCCTCTGCGGGTCCAACCACATCTAAAGAAGGGCTTTGAAGGCATAGCAAAGCTGGAGCTCCTTCCTAACCTGGACATCAAAGCCATGTACAGCACCGAGGGGGAACGCGTAGAGCTCATCCAGACCATCTCCACCTCCGAGGCTCGGGGGGCCGTGGAGAAGTGGCTCATCCAAGGGGAAGATGTCATGTTAAGGAGCGTGCATGATGTTATTGCTCGGTCACGAATGGTACGGATCTACCTACAGACCAAAAGCATTAATTGAAACTAATCTAGTCTATATATATAATCGTCTTATCCCGTCTGTCTGTCTGTGTGTCTGTCTGTCCAGGAAATCCCGCGTCGCTCATTGGTCCGGCAGCGGCCAATCAGCGCCGGGGGATTTCTAAAAAAAGATGGCGGCCGTTAGCGGCTCATCTGCGGGACGGAGCTGAGCGGCGATGCAGCCGGGAGATGACCGGCGCAAGGCGCTCATCTCCCGGCCGGCAACAGCAGAAGGAACCCGACCGACGGACCCATCTGCGGGATGGAGATGCAGCCGGAAGGACCGCCGGCGTCGCTGACCTCCATGCGGAAGGGAGGACCGGGGAGCGGCGCTGCGGGTCGGGATACTTCTGCTGTGAGCGCCCGCTATGTCCCGGGTTCTCGCAGCGGAAGTAGCCGCACAGGCAGCGCCGCTCCCCGGTCCTCACCAAGACGATTCGATGATTGATCGCGGTCTTCGGACCCGACCAATCACTGATCTTAGCGCAAAACTTAAACACCGCTGTGCTGATTGGTCGCCGACGCTGCCCGCGACCAATCACCGATCTTGGCTCCACATTTAAACACCGCTGTGGTGATTGGTCGCGGCCGATATTTAAATTTGGCGCCAAAATCGGTGATTGGTCGCGGCCGATATTTCAATTTGGCGCCCAAATCGGTGATTGGTCGCGGTCAGCGTCCGCGACCAATCAGCACAATAGTGTTTAACTTTGGCGCCAAGATCAGTCATTGGTCGCGGGCCAAGACAGCGACCAATCACCGATTTGTGCGGCACTTTTAAATAGCGTCCGTGACCAATTGGATGTCAGCGCCGCTCCCCGGTCCTCCCTTCACACCCTAGCCGCATGGATGTCAGCGCCGCTCCCCGGTCCTCCCTTCACACCCTAGCCGCATGGATGTCAGCGCCGCTCCCCGGTCCTCCCTTCACACCCTAGCCGCATGGATGTCAGCGGCGCTGCCTGTGCGGATACTTCCGCTCCGAGAACCCGGGACATGAGCGGGCGCTCGCAGCAGAAGTATCTGGACTCGCAGCGCCGCTCCCCGGTCCTCCCTTAACACCCTAGCCGCTGATGTCCCCACTGTATCCGCATGGTCTTACAAAGGTCCGGACATTTGTGTTAAAAATCGCTGATTGGTCGCTGGCGCTGCCCGCGACCAATCACCGATTTGGGCGCCAAATTTAAATATCAGCCGCGACCAATCAGCACAGCGGTGTTTAAATGTGGAGCCAAGATCGGTGATTGGTCGCGGCCGATATTTAAATTTGGCGCCCAAATCGGTGATTGGTCGCGGGCAGCGCCAGCGACCAATCAGCGATTTTTAACACAAATGTCCGGACCTTTGTAACACCATGCGGATACTGTGGGGACATCAGCGGCTAGGGTGTGAAGGGAGGACCAGGGAGCGGCGCTGCGGGTCGTGATACTTCTGCTCCGAACGCCCGCTCATGTCCCGGGTTCTGGTCGCGGTCTTGGCCCACAACCAATCACGGATCTTGCCGCAAAAGTTAAACACTACGGTGCTGATTGGTCGCGGACGCTGACAGCGACCAATCACCGATTTTGGCGCCACATTCAAATATCGGCCGCGACCAATCACCGATCTTGGCTCCACATTTAAACACCGCTGTGCGGATTGGTCGCGGACGCTATTTAAATGTGGCACCAAAATCGGTGATTGGTCGCGCCCAGCGTCGGCGACCAATCAGCACAGCGGTGTTTAAATGTGGAGCCAAGATCGGTGCGGGCGCTCTCAGCAGAAGTATCCCGACCCGCAGCGCCGCTCCCCGGTCCTCCCTTCACACCCTAGCCGCTGATGTCCCCACAGTATCCGCATGGTGTTACAAAGGTCCGGACATTTGTGTTAAAAATCGCTGATTGGTCGCTGACGCTGCCGCCGACCAATCACCGATTTAGGCGCCAAATTTAAATATCGGCCGCGACCAATCACCGATCTTGGCTCAACATTTAAACACCGCTGTACTGATTGGTCGCGGACGCTATTTAAATGTGCCGCCAAGATCGGTGATTGGTCGCGGCCAGCGCCAGCGACCAATCAGCGATTTTTAACACAGATGTCCTGACCTTTGTAACACCATGCGGATACTGTGGGGACATCAGTGGCTAGGGTGTGAAGGGAGGACCGGGGAGCGGCGCTGCGAGTCCGGATACTTCTGCTGCGAGCGCCCACTCATGTCCCGGGTTCTTGCAGCGGAACTATCCGCACAGGCAGCGGCGCTGACATCCATGCGGCTAGGGTGTGAAGGGAGGACCGGAGAGCGGCGCTGACATCCAATTGGTCGCGGCCGCTATTTAAATTTAAATGTGGCGCCAAAATCGGTGATTGGTCGCGCCCAGCGTCGGCGACCAATCAGCACAGCGGTGTTTAAATGTGGAGCCAAGATCGGTGATTGGTCGCGGCCGATATTTAAAATTGGCGCCCAAATCGGTGATTGGTCGCGGGCAGCGCCAGCGACCAATCAGCGATTTTGAACACAAATGTCCGGACCTTTGTAACACCCTGCGGATACTGTGGGGACATCAGCGGCTAGGGTGTGAAGGGGGGACCGGGGAGCGGCGCTGCGGGTCCGGATACTTCTGCTCCGAGCGCCCGCTCATGTCCCGGGTTCTCGCAGCGGAAGTAGCCGCACAGGCAGGGGCGCTCCCCTGTCCTCTCTAATACGATTCCGCTCCCCGCTCCTCACCAATACGATTCGCTGATTGGTCGCGCTCTCCACACCCGACCAATCAGTGATCTTGGCGCTAAAGTTAAACACCGCTCTGCTGATTGTTCGCGTCCGCTGCCCGCAACCAATCACCGATTTGGGCGCCACATTTAAATAGCGGCCGCGACCATTCACCGATCTTGCCGCCACATTTAAACACTGCTGTGCTGATTGGACGCGGACGCCGGACGCGTCCAATCAACGAGATTGGCGCCAAATTTAAGCAACGCTCTGCTGATTGATCGCGGTCGCTGGCCGAGATCAATCAGCAGTATTGGCGCAAAATTTAAACAACGCTCTGCTGATTGGTCGCGGTTGTCGGCCGTGACCAGTCAGCAGTATTGGCGCCAAATTTAAACCTCACTCTGCTGATTGGTCGCAACCACCGGCCGCGACCAATCTGCGTTTTTGGTGCCAAATTTAAACAACGCTCTGCTGATTGGTCACGGTCGCCGGCCGAGACCAATCAGCAGCATTGGGGCCAAATGTAAACCCCGCTGTGCTGATTGGTCGCGGTCGCCGGCAAAGACCCATCAGCATTATTGGTGCCAAATTTAAACCCTGCTCTACTGATTGGTCGCAGCCGCCAGCCGCGACTAATCAGCGATTTTGGTGCCAAATTTAAACACCGCACTGCTGATTGGTCGCGGCCGCCAGCCGCGACCAATCAGCGAGATTGGCGCCAAATTTAAACGCCGCTCTGCTGATTGGTCGCGGCCGCCATCCGCGACCAATCAGCAAGATTGGCGCCAAATTTAAACAACGCTCTGCTGATTGTTCGCTGTCGCCGGCCTCGACCAATCAGCGATTTTGGCGCCAAATTTAAAGAATGCTCTGCTGTTTGGTCACGGCCGGCGACCAATCTGTGATTTTGGCGCCGAATTTAAACCCCACTCTGCATCGCTCTGCTGATTGGTCGCGGTCGGCGGCCATGACCAGTCAGCAGTATTGGCGCCAAATTTAAACACCGCTCGGCTGATTGGTCGCGACTAATCAGCGATTTTGGTGCCAAATTTAAACACGCTCTCCAGTCCTCACTAACACGGTTCGCTGATTGGTCGCGGCCGCCGCCCGCGACCAATCATCGATATTGCCGCCAAATTTAAACACCGCTTTGCTGATTGGTCGCGGTTGCCGAACGCGACCAATCAGCGATTTTGGCGCCAAATTTAAACACAGCTCTGCTGATTGCACCCGGTCGGCCGCATACCTATTCTAGAATACCCGATGCATTAGAATCGGGCCACCATCTAGTTCTTTTATATTTGTATAAGATTATTTGGCGGCAGTGAATGATTTGTGGATGATGTATCTCTTGCTATAGAGCCAGGTAGCAGATCTTCTACCTGCAATCGGTAGAAATGAATTTGCTAGATAATACTAGTAAGGTTGTCCCTCTCTTAAATGCTTCTGTCAACGTAATTTAACTTTCTTTTTTAAAAGGCATACCCTGCGACTGCAAGAAAAGACTGGGTGAGGGAATGGCCGGGACAGGTCGTGCTCTGTGTGTCTCATGTTCTGGACAAGTGAAGTGCATGAAGCTATCGGCAGTGGCCCGGAGGTACGGCATAAGCTCCTTTACTGATCAAGGTTGCTTCACTATAAACAGTCATGGCCGGAAGTGTTGGCACCCTTGAAGTTGTTCCAGAAAATGAAGTATTTTTCCATAAAAAATTGCATGTGTATTTTCTGTTATACACATGTTTATTTCCTTTGTATGTATTGGAACAACACAAAAAAAGGCAAATTGGATATAATTTCACACAAAACCCCATAAATGGGTCGGACAAAATTGTTGGCATCTTTCCAAAATTGTGGGTAAACAATTTTGTTTCAAGCATGTGATGCTCGTTCAAACTCACCTGTGGCAAGTAAAAGGTGCGGGCAATATGAAAATCACACCTGAAACCTGATACAAAGGGGAAAAGTTGACTCAGTCTTTGCGTTGTTACGTGCCACACTAAGCAGGGAGAACAGAAAGAGGAGAAGAGAACTGTCTGAGGACTTGAGAACCAAAATTGTTGACTAATATCTTCTTTTTGTGTTGTTCCAATATACACAAATGAAATAAACATGTGAACAACAAAACGTGTAATTGTAATAATTTTCTGGGAGAAATACATATATATACATTCATAGACAGACTTCATGAGTTCTCCTGCTAATAGACTGTCATACCCAGAGACGCAGCTTATAGGAGTTTCCAGGGGGGGATATACCATTGGTGCAACAGAGGTAAGGGGACCCACATTCACATCCAAAGATGCAAGCAGCTTATTTCACAGTACGTTATTAGACTGCAAAGAGCCCATGTAGTGTTCTTGCCCAGGGGTCTTCTCCTGGGGGTTGCAGTTGTACAGCGGCTCAATATCTTGAAGGTACCCAAAAGGCTCCATAGTATTGTTGGGATTTTGCATTGATTCATGCATCTTGTCTAGAGATGCGCAACTAAATTTGCAGGACCTTGGTCTAAGAGAGCAGGTTAGTAGTCTGTGGCTGTTGGATGGGAGCCTTGCTAACCGCCTCTTACATGCCGGCATCCCTGGCTCCTCTTTTGATTAGCCGGCCAGGCGTGATGTCATTTGTGCCTCACACCACAACTATGACATCGACATCAAAAGAGGAGCCGGAGATGCCGGTTCACGGGGCTCCGGTCCTGCGGCCGTGGAATACTGACCGGACTGTTGGACCAGAGTCCTGCAAATCCATTCGCTCATCTCTACTCTCGTCATATCTACCAATAAGGGAAGACATTGTATGGGATTTCCCATAATACCAGCATAAAATTAATCCATCTGCATTGAGTTTTCCATGCTGTTTGTAGCAGGGTTTTATAGAGGTACATCTGGGTATTTGGAGCAATTTGCGAGGAGGCAAATTGTCCCAGCAGACTCGCAGCACATTGGGGGCTCTCGTCACCATAGAGGGGCACGCTCGTGACGTGGTCAGGGAAATGATCGAAACAGGTTTGTGCAAACATCATGGCTGGCAGCAAACTTTCCAATACCATGTTCTATTTATTATACACTATATGGAGAAAGGTATTGTGCCCCCTCCACATTACACCTACAGGGGCTTTTATGGCCTCCTATTCTAATCCATATCCAGGATGTTAATATGGAGTCCGTCCCTCTACAGATATCACAGCTCAGTATGCAGGGCACCTTCATACATTTCACCATATTCCTATGTTCTTTCCATATCTATGTTATGTTCCCCCCTCTTTTCTTTGAGTTTTCATAGGACACAATTGATCTTGTCACAGTAAAGCAATCTTGGGGTGTACTTACAATGACGTCTATGGGGCAGTAGTCATTTCTGCATATTGAGATGGTGGTCCCTATATAGGAATGTTTTGGCATCTGTAGGTGTCGGCATCCCCTGTATATGACTCATTGCCACAATTGATCTTCTTTATAGTCAGTGGTTTGGATGGCCTAGGTGCGGTTTGTAATATTTTCTATCAATGGTGTGTGTGCCCTCCTCTGTGCAGTGTCGTTCTATAACCATGGATGGACTAATAAAGGGGTTTTATGTCAATTCCTTTAATGACCTTTTGTTCGGTTTCTTTGTAGGTATTATGTCATTCTCCGAGTGGTCAGCCATTCTAAGCCTGAGCAGACATATGGCAATGTAATTGATGTGTGCCTGACATTGCTCTTCCCTATGTGGCGGTGACATATTTATGCTGCCATTCTCCAGTATTTGTTCTAATTAATCATCCTAAAGGTGTTTAGTGGGGTTGAGGTTGAGAACGTGTGGGAAACAGTTCTGCTCTTCTATTCCCTTAGGGTTGGAAGCTACAATTGTTTAAAATGTCTTGTGCTGAAGCATTAAGATATCTTTTCACTGGAACTAAGGGGCCTAGACCACCCCCTAAAAACAAGGCCATACCTCCACCAGCAAACTGCCCAGCGGGCACAATGCAGTTAATAGGGTAACGTTCTCCTGGCATTCACCAAATCCAGACTCGTCCATCAGATGCCAGATAGAGAAGTGTGATCCGTCACTGCACAGAACAGGTCTCCTCCAGAGTCCTGTGGTGGCGGCTTCACACCACTCCATCCGACGCTCGGCATCGTGCTTGATGATGTAAGGCTGCATGCAGCTGCTCGGCCATAAAGCTCCAGGTGGGGGCGCAGTGTTTGTGGTGATGTTGTTACCAAAGTAGATCTGGACTCTGCAGTTATGGAGTCAGGAGAGCGTTCTGCCCTCTGCTCCTCAGCACTCAGTGACCCCGCTCTGTAATGTTCTGGGGTCTCCTGAGTTGCTGCAGTTCCTTCCACTCCTTAATAATATCACTCACATGTGATGGGGGAAGATTTAGGAGGGAAGAAATGTAATATCCAGACTTGTTACCCCGGTGGCTCCTATTACAGGACCGCGCTGGTATCAGAGAGCTCTGCACCACCAGCCGTTCTGTCATATGTTAGTAACAGCACACAGCATGGGAGGGCGGATGTTATACACCGGGGGGCGTGGGGATTGATGTTATACACTGGTGGGGGGCGAGAGTCTTAATGTTATACAAGGCCGAGGGGCCAGATGTTATACCCTAGGGGTACGAGGGGCTAGATGTTATACTGTCCGAGGGCTGGATGTTATACACTGAGGAGCAAGGGGACGGATATTATATACCGGGGTGAGGGGACGGATATTATACACCGGGGGGCGTGGGGACGGATATTATACACCAGGGGCGAGGGAACGGATATTATACACCAGGTGCGAGGGGACGGATATTATACACCAGGGGTGAGGGGACGGATATTATACACCAGGGGCGAGGGGACGGATATTATACACCGGGGGGCGTGGGGACGGATATTATACACCAGGTGCGAGGGGACGGATATTATACACCAGGTGCGAGGGGACGGATATTATACACCAGGGGCGAGGGGACGGATATTATACACCAGGGGCGAGGGGACGGATATTATACACCAGGGGCGAGGGGACGGATATTATTCACCAGGGGTGAGGGGACGGATATTATACACCAGGTGCGAGGGGACGGATATTATACACCAGGTGCGAGGGGACGGATATTATACACCAGGGGCGAGGGGACGGATATTATACACCAGGTGCGAGGGGACGGATATTATTCACCAGGGGCGAGGGGACGGATATTATACACCAGGGGCGAGGGGACGGATATTATACACCAGGGGCGGGGGGACGGATATTATACACTGGGGCGAGGGGACGGATATTATACACCGGGGGGGCGAGAGGCCAGATGTTATACACAAGGGGGAGGGAGCGAGGGGACAGATGTTATACACCGGGGCTGGGGGCCGGATATTATGCAAAGAAGGGCTTGGGGTTGGATGTTATACAGTGGGGTTGAGGGGATGGATTTTATACACTGGCGGGGGGGGGCGAGGGGACGGATATTATACACCGGGGGGGCGAGAGGCCGGATGTTATACACCAGGGGGAGGGAGCGAGGGGACAGATGTTATACACCGGGGCTGGGGGCCGGATGTTATACCCTGGGGGCCAGATGTTATGCAATGGAGCGCTTGGGGTTGGATGTTATACAGTGGGGTTGAGGGGATGGATTTTATACACTGGCGGGGGGGGCGAGGGGAGAGATGTTATACTAAACTAGGGGCGAGGGGTGGATGTTATACACCGGGGGAGGCGAGAGGCCGGATTTTATAAACTGGGGGCTGAGAGTCCGGATGTTATACACCGTGGGCAATGGGACTAAATGAAAAAAGCAGAATTTGGTGACTAGGAGTTTTGTCCTATAATGTATGTGCATTTGCCTTCCCTTTAGAAACTCTCCCTTGTGATTCTGCAGTGTCTTAGAGGTTGACTATCTTTTCCTACATTCCTCAGGAGTTTCTCATGAACAGACTTCCAGTGGCTTGCCCAACTCCGCTATTACTGGGAGAATGAGAATGCGAGAGTGCGAATCATCAACTGCAATGTGAAGTCCGCCTATGAGTACCTGGGCAGCTCCCCACGCCTGGTCATCACTCCGCTCACTGACCGATGCTAGCGGACTCTGCTATGATGTGATGGGTTATGCTCAGAAATGTTTTTGACTTTTGTATGATGCATGAAACTTATTAGCAATTATTATTGATATTTCATACCAGTTCTTTCATGTTTCATTGGTAGATCGGTGCTTTTTATCTAAATCTTGGTGGAGCTCCAGAAGGTCCGGCCGGCACAGGAAAAACTGAGACCACCAAAGATTTGGCCAAGGCGCTGGCCGTGCAGTGTGTGGTCTTTAACTGCTCTGATGGTTTGGACTACATAGCAATGTCAAAGGTACATACAATGTTAAGCTGCTCCATTGCAGATAATAAACTGACTCCATCCGATGTTCTGCTGACATCTTTTGATTATATAGTACAGACCAAAAGTTTGGACACACATTCTCATTTAAAGATTTTTCTGTATTTTCATGACTATGAAAATTGTACATTCACACTTAAAGCATCAAAACTATGAATTAACACATGTGGAATTATATACTTAACAAAAAAGTGTGAAACGACTGAAAATATGTCTTATAGTCTAGGTTCTTCAAAGTAGCCACCTTTTGCTTTGATGACTGCTTTGCACACTCTTGGCATTCTCTTGATGAGCTTCAAGAGGTAGTCACCGGAAATGGTTTTCACTTCACAGGTGTGCCCTGTCAGGTTTAATAAGTGGGATTTCTTGCCTTATAAATGGGGTTGGGACCATCAGTTGTGTTGTGCAGAAGTCAGGTGAATACACAGCTGATAGTCCTACTGAATAGACTGTTAGGATTTGTATTATGGCAAGAAAAAAGCAGCTAAGTAAAGAAAAACGAGTGGCCATCATTACTTTAAGAAATGAAGGTCAGTCAGTCCGAAAAATTGGGAAAACTTTGAAAGTGTCCCCAAGTACAGTTGCAAAAACCATGAAGCGCTACAAAGTAACTGGGTCACATGAGGACCGCCCCAGTAAAGGAAGACCAAGAGTCACCTCTGCTTCTGAGGATAAGTTTATCCGAGTCACCAGCCTCAGAAATCGCAGGTTAACAGCAGCTCAGATTAGAGACCAGGTCAATGCCACACAGAGTTCTAGCAGCAGACACATCTCTACAACAACAGTTAAGAGGAGACTTTGTGCAGCAGGCCTTCATGGTAAAATAGCTGCTAGGAAACCACTGCTAAGGACAGGCAACAAGAAGAAGAGACTTGTTTGGGCTAAAGAACACAAGGAATGGACACTAGACCAGTGGAAATCTGTGCTTTGGTCTGATGAGTCCAAATTTTAGATCTTTGGTTCCAACCACCGTGTCTTTGTGCGACGCAGATAAGGTGAACGGATGGACTCTACATGCCTGGTTCCCACCGTGAAGCATGGAGGAGGAGGTGTGATGGTGTGGGGGTGCTTTGCTGCTGACACTGTTGTGGATTTATTCAAAATGGAAGGCATACTGAACCAGCATGGCTACCACAGCATCTTGCAGTGGCATGCTATTCCATCTGGTTTGCGTTTAGTTGGACCATCATTTATTTTTTAACAGGACAATGACCCCAAACACACCTCCAGGCTTTGTAAGGGCTATTTGACCAAGAAAGAGAGTGATGGGGTGCTACACCAGTTGACCTGGCCTCCACAGTCACCAGACCTGAACTCAATCGAGATGGTTTGGCGTGAGCTGGACCACAGAGTGAAGGCAAAAGGGCCAACAAGTGCTAAGCATCTCTGGGAACTCCTTCAAGATTGTTGGAAGACCATTTCCGGTGACTACCTCTTGAAGCTCATCAAGAGAATGCCAAGAGTGTGCAAAGCAGTCATCAAACCAAAAGGTGGCTACTCTGAAGAACCTAGAATATAAGACATATTTTCAGTTGTTTCACACTTTTTTGTTAAGTATATAATTCCACATGTGTTAATTCATAGTTTTGATGCCTTCAGTGTGAATGTACAATTTTCAAAGTCATGAAAATCCAGAAAAATCTTTAAATGAGAAGGTGTGTCCAAACTTTTTTCTGTACTGTATATACACACACATATATATACTGTATATATATATACACACATATATATATATATATATATATATATATATACACACACACACATATATATATATATATATATATATATATATATATATATACACAACACATATATATATTGTGTATATATACACACACACACATATATATATATACTGTATATAGACACACACACATATATACTGTATATAGACACACACATATATATATACTGTATATACACACACACATACAGTATATACTGTATATAGACACACACATATATATATTGTATATAGACACACACATATATATATATATATATATACTGTATATACACACACATATATATATACTGTATATATACACACACACAAATATATAGAAATATATATATCTGGCGACAGGGCCCCGCTGCGTCCTCTGTGTCTCTGTACAGATATAAGTGTAACACGTACTGGATCCAGCACAGGTGACAGTCTGCCATAGAGCTGACGTGCAGTACATACACTGTGTTATGGGGGCGCTCACCTGTGCGGACCCCGCTCTCCGGCCGCTACTTCTTTGCTCATATAAGGTCTCATTCTGCCATTAAACAATTCGGTTGTCATGGCAGCGGGGGTGGGGCGTTGGTAGGGGGCGTGTCTGGTATAGGGCAGATTGGGGCGGGGCTGTCATGCAGTGCTTGTCTCATCCCTGTAATTTCCTGCTGATGCCACCTGGTGGACAGCATTGGTCAGTACACGCTGAGAATGCTACATTTGCATTGTACTGTGGGAGCTGCTGGTACTACTGGTGCTTCCTGACTGCTGTCCCTATGAGGTATGCAGTATGTCACATGGTGGGGGAGGAACATTTTATATATGTATATGCACTGCTCAAAAAATAAAGGGAACTGTGCGGCCCTCCAAACAAATGCCACCCCACACCATTACTGACCCACTACCAAACCGGTCATGCTGAGGGATGTTGCAGGCAGCAGATCGCTCTCCATGGCGTCTCCAGACTCTGTCACGTCTGTTACATGTGCTCAGTGTGAACCTGCTTTCATCTGTGAAGAGCACAGGGCGCCAGTGGCGACTTTGCCAATCCTGGTGTTCTGTGGCATTTCTTTGGATGGCCGCACAGCCCTCCTTGTGCTCGGCAGAGGTAGCCTGACTGCCATTAGGTACCGAGATGAGATCCTCAGACCCCTTGTGAGACCATATGCTGGTGCGGTTGGCCCTGGGTTCCTCCTAATGCCGGACAATGCCAGACCTCATGTGGCTGGAGTGTGTCAGCAGTTCCTGCAAGATGAAGGCATTGAAGCTATGGACTGGCCCGCCCGTTCCCCAGACCTGAATCCGGGACACATCTGGGACATCATGTCTCGCTCCATCCATAAAACGGACAAACAACACAAATATTGGTTCTATCTTTTACACATTTGGGGTAGCCCTTAAGAGGGCCATTGGGTCAAAGAGAGAGAGAGAAGAGAGAGGGGAGGGAGAGAAGAGAGAGGGAAGGGAGAGATACCGGGAGATACCAAGAGAGGGAAAAAAGAGAGACCCAACCAGTGCAAGGCTAAGCCGGGCAGGCGGCAGCGGCTATTTATACCCACTGCTGATCTCTGATTGGTGGAAAATCTGGGTATGGCTGCTCTGATTGGTGGAAAAACTGGGTGTGGCTGCTCTGTGATTGGTCAGCATTATGACCTCACAGTGGCGATGACTCATACCTCCTGGGTGGTTGTTTTTAATGTATTTTTTGTTGTAACATTTTGTATGGCTGTTTGGTGCAGGGGGTGGGGTCGGGAGTATTTTAACCCCTGCACACCCCCATGATCATATGCCTCGACCCGTAGAAGCGTGATAGACACGCGAAACGGCCGTCGTCTGCATAAGGCGCCGCTTCCCTGTATTTTTAATGGAAATGGAATAAAAGAAGATTTTATTAAATCGGTGTGCCACCTCGCTTTCTTCATGTATGAGTAGTATAATAATGATGATTTATCCTGGGGATGGGTTATCAATATCAGATCGGTGGGGCTCCGACACGCGGCACCGGCTCTACCCATCAGCTGATTGCAGCGCTCAAGTGTAAATAGTGTGAAGATTGAACATCACAGCTCCATTCACTGTACTGTGGGTCCTGCAGATCAGCTAATATTCATGTAATAGGAGCTGATCTGCAGCACCAGGGAGCGGCCACTACAGAGTGAACAGATCAGTGATTTTTCAGCTCCTCAACACTGTTTACATCTGACCTCGGCCGAAGCTGCAAACAGCTGATTAGTGGAGGTGCCGTGTGCCGGACCACCACAAATCTGATATTAATGAGCTAACCAGGGGATAAGCCATCAAAATGTTTGTCCTGGAAAATCCCTTTAAGGCCCACCTGCACATAATAAATAAATATATATATATATATATATATATATATATAGCAAAGAGTAGGAAGGGGTTAATCAAAGGCTCATAAAACGGACAAACAACACAAATATTGGTTCTATCTTTTACACATTTGGGGTAGCCCTTAAGAGGGCCGTTGGGTCAAAGAGAGAGAGAGAGAAGAGAGAGGGGAGGGATAGATACCGGGAGATACCAAGAGAGAGAAAAAGAGAGAGACCCAACCAGTGCAAGGCTAAGCCGGGCAGGCGGCAGCAGCTATTTATACCCACTGCTGATCTCTGATTGGTGGAAAATCTGGGGGTGCCTGCTCTGTGATTGGTGGAAAATCTGGGCATGGCTGCTCTGTGATTGGTCAGCATTATGACCTCACAGTGGCGATGACTCATACCTCCTGGGTGGTTCTTCTGGGCAATTCTGTTTTCTGATTGGTGGAAATTCTAATCAGCATTATGACCTCACAGTGGCCGTGACTCATGTTTCATGGACTGTTCTATCTGGGTGACCTGAAACATGCTGATCTCTGATTGGTTGAAATTCAAGTCATCTTCATGACATCACAATCGAGAAGAATGAATATCCAATTTACTTAATATAAATGACCAGCAATGCTGTTCTCTTAATGGTGGAAATTCAAGTCATCTTCATGACATCACAATCAGCATGTTATTACTGCCGATATGTCCAATTTTTTTCCTAAATTTCCTACGTTTGTCCTAATTTATTAGCACATATATACCACTCATTCCTACAATCAAAGGATCAGGAAACCCCTCTGAAATCAATATCCTACAATTTACCCCAACAGCAAAAAAACAACTATACACAAAATACCAAAAGGTATATCAGATTATTAATGAGCAAATAAAAGACACATAAAAATAATTTTTAGAAATGTGTAGAAAAAATGCTGTAAAGTAAGAATGCTTCAAAAATAGAAATGTTAATGATCTATTTAATCAATTAACAAAATACAAGTGAATGAACAAACGAAAAATCTAGATCCAATCAATATTTGGTGTGACCAACTTTTCACTTTAAAACAGCGTCAATTCTTCTAGGTACACCTGCGCAAAGTCAGGGATTTTGTAATAATGCAGTCAGGTGTCTGGTCATACACCATGGCAAGACTGAGCAAGAATACACAAGGAAGTTATACTACATCAGCAAGGTCTCTAAGGCACAAATTTCAAAGCAGATTGAGGGTTCAAGATGTGTCATTCAAGCACTAGTGAAGAAGCACAAGAAAATGTGCAAGGTTGAGGTCAATAGATGCAGTGGTCGGCCAAGGAAACTTAGTGCAGCAGATGTATGACACATTATGGTTACTTTCCTACAAAAGCAGAAGATGTCCAGCAGTGCCATCAGCTCAGAACTGGCAGCAACCAGTGGGACTCAGCTTCACTCATCTACTGTTCAGAGAAGACTGGCCAGAAGTGGTCTTCATAGCAGAATTATGGTGAAAAAGCCATATCTTCCACATCAAAACAAGGCCAAGTGACGCTGAGTCACTGCATTAAAACAGAGAAAACGGGGAAGGAGGGGGGGGATTGGCAAGATGTACGCGGTTGAGCCAAAATATGAAAAATGTGGTTGTTACTGTAGGGAGTTTGTTCACTGAAGGGCTGGAGAGCAGAACAATAATGAGTGTCTGTGGTCAATAGTGATGCATAACCACGGTGAAGGGTCCTGTAAGTTTGGGGCTGCATTTCAGCAAATGGAGTTGGGAATTGGGTCAGACCTCATGCTATAACATTTTCCCCCATCATGGGCCCCTCTCTGGCATAATTTCCCTCATTCTGGTTTAAGACATCGCTGTTTCCTGCGCTGCACCTTCTGCATTCTTCAATATCCAGATCCATATTCCAGTTTGTCTTCTCTTCTGCACTACGTGAGTCCACAATCAACTGAGGAATACCTACGTCTGCTTACTATCCTTATTTCTGTTTGCATATTACTGTACCTAAGTAAACTTGGACTATCGTTAACGTTTACATACCCTAATAGTAATGAAGGCCGTGCCTTACAGATTAGGTTCTAAGAAGTATTGTTTGGAATGAACTTACCTTCATAAACTGTTTGCTGTGATCTTTTGCACTTGAGTTTAAAATAGACTTTCACACTACTCTTGTCTCAGTCTCTGCTTTTGGCCCACGCCATTGGACTTCAGGGTATCTACTAACATCGTAACAGGCAGTTCCTTTGAGCTCATGATTCTCATTTGGTCTGACATGCACTGTGAGCTGTGAGGTCTTATATAGACAGGTGTGTGCCTTTCCAAATCAAGTCCTATCAGTTTAATTAAACACAGCTGGACTCCAATGAAAGAGTAGAACCATCTCAAGGAGGATCACAAGGAAATGGACAGCATGTGACTTAAATATGAGCAAAGGGTCTGAATACTTATGACCATGTGATATTTCAGTTTTCCTTTTTTAATAAATTTGCAAAAATTTCTACATTTCTTTTTTTTTTCAGTCAAGATGGGGTGCACAGTGTACTTTAATGAGAAAAAAAATGAACTTTTTAGAATTTACCAAATGGCTGCAATGAAACAAGGAGTGAAAAATGTAAAGGGGTCTGAATGCTTTCCGTACCCACTGTATATAGTACTCAATGGGTGTGGTCTGCCTCTGATTGAGAAGTGCCTCTTCCGGCAGTCTGAATAAGGGTCTATCGTTAGGGGTGTGACTAATTTGTTTTCACTTAGGGTGATATATGTCACGCTTTTAATGAGATTTAATAACATTTGTATTTTAGGGTTTCTATTATAATTCTGGGATTTCCTAATTTGTTTATAGAATTTTTGAATTGCATAACACATAGGATAAGGATAATAGGTTTAGTATATGAGATAGGAAATAGTTATTGATAGAACTAGTGCAGTGGATGGGCACTAGTGTTAATAAAAAGAGGGGCACTTCCTGATAGTGTGCGCCATGTCCCATGATTTGGGAATCTTACAGACCATATTGCACTATCATTAAGTTGCTGTTTTGTTGCTATGCAGTTAGGTTTTCCTTTCTTATAAGTTTGTCCTTTGTCTCTCCCTGTCTCTCTCAGATGTAGCTGTGATGTCAGTAACCCCTCCCTTCTTCTCCATTCTTCTTCCTCATTCACCATCTTCAGCCATGTTAGAAGCTTATGTGCTTCCAGCCCGTTTCTAAAAAAGTCTTTTTACCTGCTGTACATTTGCACATCATCGAGTATTCTGCTAGAAAATAAATCTTCTTCTGAATCTTCAACAATGTGCTTCTTGCAGTCGAGTTAAACTATCTGAAGACATCACTATGTGTGAGTACGGTAAAGAGACAGCCTAGAAACGGTGTCTCACAGCGCCCTATGCTTGCAGCTTAGTCATGGAGTCAGAATAGTGTGAGTTCAGTGAGAGTTAGTGAAGTGCATAGTGAAGGTGAAGTTCAGGTGCGGTGGGCTGCTAGGGGCAGCATGTGTCACTTGTTCCAGGCAGTGGGAGGCATTACTGGGATCCAGAGCAGTCGCTCCAGTCACGTCCAGAGCCTAAGGTCTGGCATAGGAGCTGCCGGACACTTTGTGTACTCTGAAGTACAAAGGAAGATGGACAGGGACCTGCATGGATGGAAGTTGAAGGCCAGTCCCGGGTGCACTGCAGAGGTGGACGAGAAATACAGGATGAGCTAGCAACAGGGCTGAAGAGGAGTTATGCTAAGAAGGAGGATAATGTGAATTGCTGTGCCTTATCCTGTCTGTACCCACCTGATGAACTAGAACTGTCAAGTATATGTTTGACTGTTACAAAGAACTTTGTGTCCCCTAAATTGTGTGCGGCGGCTTCTGAGGAAAGAAGCCTGAAGGCAGTGGAGGCCTGCGGCCTACAAGAGAATGTGCTGCACCCCACACCCTAGAGCACACTGGGACTGGGACACCCATTGTCTGTAAAGTGCCAGAGCGAAATCAGACAGACGTTCAGTCACGACTACCGCTCTGTGCCACTTTACAAGATGAGTGATAAGGGAACTTCTCGATCAGAAGAGAAGAGGAAATAATGGTCGCTGCCCAAACTGTGACAAGAACAGGACCACAATGTGTGTCACCCTGGCCTGGATGCCACAAATGTATAATAAAGCTGTGTCTGAGAGCAAAGGGGAGGTCCTCTAGTCAAGGGCCATTAGCATGCAATACCTCCTGTCACAGGCCAGTAGGGGGAGCAGGCTGCCCCTATAAAAGCTGGAACTGGGGGCAGGGTTAGAGAGAACTGGACAACCTGTCTCTGGATTGAGAGGTGTCCCAGAGCCGGGACAGACAGTTGTGTTGCAGCCTAAGAGGACGTGTGGCAGTAGGAGAGCCACGAGCCAGGGACAAAAGGCGAAGTGAGTCTGTCCTGGCAGATAAAGAAACTAATCTTCCAGACTTTGGTGTCTGAGGCTGTGAGGATTCCACATCCTACAGCAGATAACCAGTCCGCAGGGGACTGTATGTTCCTTGGCCTAAGAAGCCCGGAGGCTCCGCCACAGCAGAAGGGACCAACAGAGCCGTACCAGGCCGGGAGTAGCAAGGGACCCAAGTTGCAAGCCATACGGGCGAGAGGACACGGTGAGCTCAGGAACGTGGGCTGTTACATTACCAGAAGGGAAATAGCCAGAAGGAGCACAGAGAGCACGGTAGGCCGACACCCTCATCTTGACCAGGGCCAGCTTCCCACTTGCTCTCAGACATCCAGGCCCCCTCCTAGCCGGGCCTGTTTCTGGGTCGTTTTACCTGTTCTAATAAAGACCCTGAACTGTTTAAGAGGCCTCCGTTTCCTGGCTAACGCGGTTGGAATCATCCCCTCCATCATCCATCATACACTGCCCTGGGGCCCTACTCTTCCCGTGGGGAGTTGTACTATTCGGAGCTGCACATTTACATCTGCCCCAGAGGTCTGCACTGCAGCGGCGGTTAGCACTGACCGCAATCCACGGGTGGTGTAGTCGGACATTACTTAAAACTTATAAAGGACTGCCACTGGCCTGACCACCCTAAGCCACGGACCGGGTTGCCACCACTACCCCCATCGTCTCCCTATTGCCCGGCTCCGAGTGCCCCACGGCCCAGGGGGCGAGTCAGCTTTGGCGTAGTCGGCAGGATTGTAACCAACCCGCCACAAACGGGTATTACGTGCCTGAAAAAGACTGTACACGTACCTGAAGAAGAGTTTTTCCACCACCCGGAGCCGTTTCCCGCCATTTTCAACCGTCTCCCGCCATCTTCCGTCGGTTCCCGCCATCTTCAGCCGTTTTCCCGCCAACGGATGCCATTTTCAGGACGCTGCGCGGGAAGAGGAGGGGCGTGGACGTCCAAACCGCGCGAGACCCGAATCTCCGCCCCACGCACCGACGCTGCGCAAGGTCCTGGAAGGGAGAGAGAGCGACGCTGACGTCATCAGGACGCGACGCAGGTCCTCGTCCGGAGCAGCACCAGTGGAGTCGCGGCCTACAGAAGAGGATCGTCAGAAGGTAGGCCACGCTTAACTAGGGGGGAGGAAGATGTCGGACACTGAGGCGCCCACTACCACCAGCACAGCTGCAGCAGCGGTGATGCCATTTTCCCTGCCCTACGTCAATGGAGCGGCCTGGTTGCCTAAGTATTCAGGGGAGCCCCATGCCCTAACTGACTTTAAGGAAAGGCTGTACAGTTTGTTCCAAGTTTACCCCCTGACAGAGGAACAGAAGATTAGCATACTGACAGGGCAGTTAACTGGCACAGCCCAGCGGGAGGTAAAGTAATGGCCCGCTGAGGAGAAAAGGACCGTAAAGGACATTCTGGCCCGGCTGTGGGGTACCTTTGATACACGTACCTCCGCTGAAATTAAAATGCGGTTCTACGGATGTAAGCAGCGGGCACAGGACAGCATCAGAGACTATGCCCTAAATTTGCAGGAAGCCTTGAGAGCCATCAAACAAGCTGACCCTGGCAGCGTGCAGGATACGGATAAGCTACTAACAGAACAGTTCATAGAAGGTCTGCTGTCTAGCGCCCACAGGACCCAGCTGCGCCTCATGTTCTTTCAGAACCCTGATCTGACCTTTGCCCAATTCAAGGACAGGGCCATAAGGGTGCTCCGTGAACCCGCAACAAGTGGCGCTATAAACCCCCGGCGCCCTGCTCTCACCTACCACCAGAAGGCGGCGCCCTCCTCTGTGGACTCTGTGGGGGACGATGCACAGGCCCTGAACCAAGCCCCGTCGAAAGATCTGCATCACCAAGTCCAGGAGCTGACCAGGAGCGTTGCGGCATTGACCAGGACCGTCCAGGCGTTACAAGTGGACCCGTCAAGACCCATCGAGTTGGCTTCAAGTCCGGAGGATGTCCCGTGGCGTCGACAGAGGAGGACCCCGTCGTTCCGAGGAAGGCCCACAGATCGCTACGCAGAGGATGGACAGCCCATTTGCCGTCGATGCAACCAGCCCGGACACATTTCCAGGTACTGTAATTTAAACGGGTCCAACCTGGGGCAGAGAGCCAACCCCCAGGCATAAGATCACCAGGCCCTTATAATTGGCGTGATAAGTACGTTGGGGGGGGGCGCCCGGTTTTACCCGTGGTGCTGAACGGTATCCCCATGAGCGCCTTGCTGGATACCGGGTCGCAAGTAACTACTATCACTTATGTACTTTTTAAGCAGTATTGGACTGATGCTGATATAACACGGTACCCAGACAGTGACTTGAGCATCATCGCCAGTAATGGCTTGCCCGTGCCGCAGATGGGGTTCAAGGAAATGACCATTAAAATTGGTAAAGTTGAACTACCGGCACAGGGAGTGATTATTGTGGACATTGACCGTCGTGAAAGTCACCCTAAAATAACTGTGGGTACTAACGTGATTGAAAATTGTCTTTCAGAGGTAATTGTAATTCTACAACAGGTGGCAGTGAATGCTAGTTCCAGCCAACAGAGAGTCCTCAACAAGGAGATAAAAGCCCTGATGAGACGGCAGCAGGTAGAACTGTCTGGTGGTGAGATCGGTAGCGTAAGACTGAGTGACCCATTCCCCATTTCCATGCCTCCCAAAAGTGAAATGATGATCTGGTGTCGGACTGCAATCGGGTTGAGAGGTAGAGACTACCAAGCCATGGTAGAACCCGTGTACTCAGACAGCAGGCCCACCATTTTGACAGCCTGGGGGGTGGTTGATGTCCGTCATGGGAGGGTGCCCGTTCACATTCTCAACATTGGGGAGAGGGAGGTACACTTACCCAGGTACGCTACACTTGCCAAACTGTTTGCTGTTGAGCACAAAGCTATCAGGGCCGTGGAACCTTTGCCTCCCTCTCCACAGGCGGAGAGTAATGGCTCCCAGAAACAAAAGGAGGACTGGTGCCAGAAACTCCATGTGGGTGCTGACTCCACTCCCCTGCACCAAAAACAAGGAGTCTACCGGGTGGTACAGGAGTACGAGAGAGTCTTTAGTAAGCACCCGCTAGACTTCGGCAGAGTAAAAGGGATAGAACACCACATCCCCACAGGGAGCCACCCACCAATAAAAGAGAGACACAGGCCTGTACCCCCTGCACATTATCAGAACGCCAAAGGTATGCTGCGGGAAATGAAAGAAGCTGGGGACATTAGAGATAGCTGTAGCCCCTGGGCAGCCCCCCTGGTTCTGGTAAAAAAGAAAGACGGCACCATGAGAATGTGCGTGGACTATAGACAAATCAACCGTATCACCCACAAAGACGCATATCCGCTGCCTAGAATAGAAGAGTCTTTAGCCGCACTAAAATCAGCTAACTTCTTTTCTACTTTGGACCTTACTAGCGGGTACTGGCAGGTTCCTGTGGCAGAGGCTGACAAGGAGAAGACCGCCTTCACCACCCCGATGGGACTGAGCGAGTTCAACTGTATGCCCTTCGGGCTCTGGAACGCACCAGGGACCTTCCAGAGGCTGATGGAATGCTGTCTAGGGCACCGAAACTTCGAGACTGTCCTCCTTTACCTGGACGACGTGATCGTCTATTCGAAGACTTACGAGCACCATCTAAAGCACCTGGCCGAGGTGTTCGAAGCCCTGGCAGGCTATGGCCTGAAGGTGAAACCATCAAAGTGTCACCTGTTGAAACCGAAGGTCCAGTACCTAGGGCACGTGGTAAGTGCGGAAGGAGTAGCCCCCGACCCTGACAAGGTCACAGCAATCAAGAGCTGGCCAAGCCCTTCGAACATCAAGGAAGTGAGGCAATTCCTCTGGTTGGTAGGCTACTACCGAAGGTTCATCCCCGGGTTCACTAAGATGGCAGCTCCTATGCAGGACCTCCTGATAGGACAGTCTAAGTCCAGAAGCCAAAAGCCACCCTTCAAGTGGGATAAACCGGAAGAGGAGTCCTTCCGTCAGTTGAAGATGGCCCTCACAGGGGATGAGATCCTGGCCTACCCTGATTATGGCCAGCCTTTTATTCTCCACACAGACGCCAGTAATGTGGGACTGGGAGCCGTACTGTCACAAAACCAACAGGGCAGAGAAAGAGTGATCGCGTACGCCAGTCGGAAGCTGAGGCCCACCGAGAGGAACCCGGAGAATTACAGCTCCTTCAAGCTAGAATTCTTGGCGGTGGTGTGGGCCCTAACGGAACGCTTCAAGCATTACCTGACCTCCGCAAAGTTCACTGTGTACACGGACAACAACCCGTTAACACACCTAGACAGTGCAAGACTTGGTGCCCTGGAACAGCGGTGGATGGCCCGTCTCTCCAATTATGACTTCGTGATCAAGTACCAGGCAGGCAAAACCAATGCCAACGCTGATGCCCTATCGAGAATGCCTCACTTACCTGAAGGTGACGAAGACCCAGAAGAGCTGGAGGAGGTAGAACTCCCCGCGTTTCACCGGTATGGGGCCGCTCAATACTCCCACCGCGTGAAGGAGGAAGATTTAACAACCGTTATGATCAATCCCCTACCTCACCACAGCTGGGCCGAGACCCAAGATAGTGACCCTGCAATCCGCCTGGTGAAAGATCTGCTGACCCAGGAAGATGCCCGCTTAGATCCGGATGCTCCAGAGGAAGCCAAGCAGCTATGGAAAGAGAAGAGCAAGCTGTTCCTCTATGAAGGCAAGCTGTACAGAAGACTTGTCAACCACCGGACACAAGAGCTGACCTGGCAAGTCGTGGTCCCAAGGCGGGATGCAGCTATGGTCCTGGGGGCTTACCATGACAGAGCGGGGCACTTCGGTTGGAAGAAACTGGAGTTCCTGCTAAGAGGACGGCTCTTTTGGGTCGGCATGAGAGGGGCTGTAGAGAAGTGGTGCAGGGACTGTGGCCCTTGTAACTTAAGGAGAAAAGACCGCACCAGCCAGAAGACACCCTTGAAGCCCATCGTCACCCAGCAGCCTCTTGAGCTGGTAGCTCTGAACCACGTCAAATTGGCTCCAAGCCGGTCAGGATACATCTACGCCCTGACAATCGTGGACCACTATTCCCGTTTTCTAGTGGTGGTCCCGGTAAAAGACTTGACAGCCCAAACGGCGGCCAGAGCCTTCCAGCAATACTTCTGCCGTCCACACGGGTATCCGGAACAGGTCCTGACGGACCAGGGTCCAGCGTTCGGAGCTGAAATCTTGCAAGAGTTCTGCAACCTCTATGGCTGTAAGAAGATTCGGACAACGCCTTACCGCCCACAAACCAACGGGATGTGTGATTAAATGAACAATATAGTCATTGATCTCCTGAAGACGTTGCCCCTGGAGGAATGCAGCCTGTGGCCAGAAAAACTGCCGGACCTGATAGACTTATACAACCATATCCCGGTGAACGCTACAAACTGCACCCCGGCTTACCTGATGCGAGCCAGACCAGGTAAGCTGCCCCTAGATCTGGAGATGGGAGTCCTAACATCTGAGGACACCTCCCTGGATGCGGACTGGGATACGGAGAGGCGACTGCAGTACAAGAATGTACAGGAGAGTGAGGAGAAGAGCCTGGCCCAGGTGAGAGAAAGGCAAGAAAGACTCTTCAACCAACACGCCCCTGCTGGTCCCCTAGAACCTGGTGAGCAGGTCCTGAAGCGAAAGAGAAGGCCACATAAGATGGACGACCAGTGGGAAAGGGAACCCTACACCATACTGCAGTCTGATCATGACAACTCGAAGGTGTGCGTGATCACCAAGGATGGAGGAGAAACCACTAGTACCGTCTCCAGAGACCACCTAAAAAGGTGCCCCGAACAACTCCGTAGTGCAGAAGAGGATCAAAGTGACCTTGAACCCGCAGAGGACAAGGAAGAAATGATCAGCACCGTTCTCTGAGAGTTCCCTCAGTCCTGGACTCGAATAAACGATGCCATAGTGGTACCCGTCCTGCATTTCCTGCAACCGGCTCAGCAACAACCTACACCAGAGCCGGAAGGTGAAGAAGAGCAAGCAGTTCCAGAGGCAGAAGAGCCTGTACCAGCAGCCCAGGAGAATCAACCCTCTGCTGACAGTGAGCCTGCCATGCCTGCGATGAGCCAAAGGACCCGTAGACAGCTGCCTGCCCTACCTGTACACCAAGCTGATAGCTCTACCCCTAACGCTAGTGAAGAAAACCAGGTTGGTCCACCACCAGACAGTGGGTTACGCAGGTCAACCAGAAGCACAAAGGGGCAGATACCCGCTCGCTGGAGAATATAGGGTGCACTAAAACTGTAAATAACCCTGTTGCCAAGTGTTGAAATGTTTGCAAATTTACATGCATGATTAGTAATTGTGTATTTCAGTTTCTTACAGTTACCGTACGGACTCAAAGGTTATGGACTTTTAATAACCGGGACTTTGTATGGACTGCGTTCGGAGCCTGACCAAGGAATGAACTAAGACTGTAAAGGACTTGGGGCTAGGACAGACCCCCACCTGGTTAAGGCTCCCCGTTGTGTTGGTGAAAATGGACACCCGGTCACAGACCACACTGTGACCTTAAGAACTCAATCTGTGCGTCACTTGCCTGATAATGTTTTATGGTCATGCATATGATCTTTGTTTATTGTTTAGTCCCGGAGTACTAAATTTTACTAGGGGGGAATGTGTCACCCTGGCCTGGATAACACAAATGTATAATAAAGCTGTGTCTGAGAGCAAGGGGGAGGTCCTCTAGTCAAGGGCCATTAGCATGCAATACCTCCTGTCAAAGGCCAGTAGGGGGAGCAGGCTGCCCCTATAAAAGCTGGAACTGGGGGCAGGGTTAGAGAGAACTGGACAACCTGTCTCTGGATTGAGAGGTGTCCCAGAGCAGGGACAGACAGTTGTGTTGCAGCCTAAGAGGACGTGTGGCAGTAGGAGAGCCATGAGCCAGCGACAAAAGGCGAAGTGAGTCTGTCCTGGCAGATAAAGAAACTAATCTTCCAGACTTTGGTGTCTGAGGCTGTGAGGATTCCACATCCTACAGCAGATAACCAGTCCGCAGGGGACTGTATGTTCCTTGGCCTAAGAAGCCCGGAGGCTCCGCCACAGCAGAAGGGACCAGCAGAGCCGTACCAGGCCGGGAGTAGCAAGGGACCCAAGTTGCAAGCCATAAGGGCGAGAGGACACGGTGAGCTCAGGAATGTGGGCTGTTACATTACCAGAAGGGAAATAGCCAGAAGGAGCACAGAGAGCACGGTAGGCCGACATCCTCACTCTGACCAGGGCCAGCTTCCCACTTACTCTCAGACATCCAGGCCCCCTCCTAGCCGGGCCTGTTTCTGGGTCGTTTTACCTGTTCTAATAAAGACCCTGAACTGTTTAAGAGGCCTCCGTTTCCTGGCTAATGCGGTTGGAATCATCTCCTCCATCATCCATCATACACTACCCTGGGGCCCTACTCTTCCCGTGGGGAGTTGTACTATTCAGAGCTGCACATTTACATCTGCCCCAGAGGTCTGCACTGCAGCGGCGGTTAGCACTGACCGCAATCCACGGGTGGCGTAGTCGGACATTACTTAAAACTTATAAAGGACTGCCACTGGCCTGACCACCCTGAGCCACGGACCGGGTTGCCACCACTACCCCCATCTTCTCCCTATTGCCCGGCTCCGAGTGCCCGAGAGCAAATACATTAAATCACTAGCAGACAGTGCAGTTATCAAACAATAAAAAATAGACAGGATTCAAATGCAAGCAACATAATGTCAGAACTGATATACACATTAAGTGACTAGATTCCCTGGATAGCTAAATTCGCTGCTGAGGCCAGAACATGGGCTGCCCAGAACTATTTAAGTGCAACCCATGAAGATAGACACTCTAATTTACAAGGCCATAATATATAGGTGCATCTCACAAAATTAGAATATCATCAAAAAGTTAATTTATTTCAGTTCTTCAATGCAAAAAGTGAACCTCATATATTATATAGAGTCATTGCAAACACAGTGATCTATTTCAAGTGTTTATTTCTGTTAATGTCGATGATTATGGCTTACAGCCAATGAAAACACAAAAGTCATTAACTCAGTAAATTAAAATAATTAACAAAAAACACCTGCAAAGACTTCCTAAGCATTTAAAAAGGTCCCTTAGTCTGTTTCAGTAGGCTCCACAATCATGGTGAAGACTGCTGACTTGACAGATGTCCAGAAGGCAGTCATTGACACACTCCACAAGGTCCCAGAGTTCCAATTTTCATTTGAAATCAAGGTCCCAGAGTCTGGAAGAAGAGTGGAGAGGCCACGATCCAAGCTGCTTGAGGTCTAGTGTGAAGTTTCCACAATCAGTGATGGTTTGGGGAGCCATGTCATGTGCTGGTGTAGGTCCACTGTGTTTTTTCAACACCAAAGTCAGCGCAGCCGTCTACCAGGAAATTTTAGAGCATTTCATGCTTCCCTCCGCCACAGTATCATAGCTACCAGGGGGGCAAAGGGGCGGTGGCCCCGGGCCCCTCGCTCTTAGGGGGCCCATCCAGGGCTACGCCAGTGTAACTGTATCTGGCATGCCCCTGGTGCCAGCATCGGGCCCCACCGCCCGTCACCGCCGCAAGTTTACTGATGAGAGAGGGAGCGCGGATCTCTCTCCCATTAGTCCCTTCTGTGACTGACGTCCCTGGCATCATCACTTGGCGCCCGGCCCGCTGTGCTGAAGATGTGTGCGGGCTGGGTGCTCTGAGCAGCGAGGGAACCAGGAGGAGAGGTGAGTACCGTTTATTTATTTTTTGCCGGGTGGGGGGCGGCATTATATTACAGACTCTGCCTATGGGAAGGGGGAGGTGCATTATACTACAGACTCTGCCTATGGGGGGCATTATACTACAGACTCTGTTTATGAGCAGGGGAGGGCATTATACTACAGACTCTGCCTATGGGGGGGACATTGTACTACAGACTCTGCCTATAAGAGGGGGAGCATTATACTACAGACTCTGCCTATGGGGGGTGCATTTTACTACAGACTCTGCCTATAGGTGGGGCATTATACTACAGATGCTGCCTATGAGATGGGGGGGCATTATACCACAGACTCTGCCTATGAGATGGGGGGGCATTATACTACAGATTCTGCCTATGAGGAAGGGGGGGCATTATACTACAGACTCTGCCTATGAGGAGGGGGGAGCATTATACTACAGACTCTGCCTATGGGGGGGGCATTATATTGCAGACTCTGCCTATGGGGGGGCATTATACCACAGACTCTGCCTATGATGGGGGGGAGCATTATACTACAGACTCTGCCTATGGGGGGGAGCTTTATACTACAGACTCTGTCAATGGGGGGAGCATTTTACTACAGACTCTGCCTATAGGGGCGCATTATACTATACGAAGGACTATGGGGAGTGCATTATACTATATTGAGGACTATCTGGTGCATTATACTATGGGGGGGGCATTA
Organism: Phyllobates terribilis; assembly: GCF_046119375.1. Classification (NCBI taxonomy): domain Eukaryota; kingdom Metazoa; phylum Chordata; class Amphibia; order Anura; family Dendrobatidae; genus Phyllobates; species Phyllobates terribilis. The sequence goes on from NW_027362787.1 coordinate 16,044,276, forward strand.
TACTACAGACTCTGCCTATGGGGGTGCATTATACTATATGAAGGACTATGGGGAGTGCATTATACTATATTGAGGACTATCTGGTGCATTATACTATATGTAGGCTATTTATACAGTGTGGGAGATAATGTGGGTTCTTTGAACAGTGTGGGGGCCATCATACAGTGTGGGAGATAATGTGGGATCTTTGTATGGTGTGGAGGCCATCATACAGTGTTGGAGCCATCAGCTTGGGGGCTACTAAGGGGTCAGTATACTGTGTGGGGGGACTATTCAGTGAGGGGGAATTATATAGTGAATAGGAGAACATCATACTGGTTAGAGCGGAGCTCTACATGGGGGGAGACTCAGGACATTATTAAATCTTAGGTGGGCACTTATTGTTATAGGGGAACTCAGGTTATCGTGACTGTCGAAGGGGCACTATTACTTTCTAGGGGGCACAATGTGGGCACTGTTTTCTAGGACACTTGCACACGGCATTACTTTATTTTAGAGGTTTGTTTTACCATCTAGAGGGCACACAGTAGGTGCAGTAATAGGGACACATTTTGCAGCAGAGGCTCAGTATTGGGGTATCAGCAGGATGAGAAGTTTGTGCAGGTTGGGGATAGATGTGGTCAGTGCCTGAAATGTAAGGAGTCAAATGTGTCTTTGTTGTGATCTCTGCATACCTGAGACTCTGAGCCCTGGCTGGAGAAGTTGTCGTGTCGGTCTGGGCCAGATGGAAAAGACGGGAAAAGTGAACAATTTAATCAGAAAGAACGTCAGCTGTAAGGTACTATATATAACTGAGCTGTGATCTCTTATATGTTCTGCAGGACTGGCATCTATCAATATATGTCACCATATGGCGGTAATATCAGTGCTGGTCTTTGTATAGAGATTATTTTTAGTAACAGCGCGGTCATCTGCTGAGGTTTTCCTACATCAACTATCTGGGTGCGCCACTATAGTTGTAATCAGGGTTACCTGGTTAGAGGCCCACTCAGAAGTTTCGGCCCCCTGAACCAAAACCTTAGCTACGCCAAGCTTTTTGGAGATGGAAATTTCATTCTCCAGCAGGACTTGGCCCCTGTCCACACTGACAAAAGTACTAATACCTGGTTTACACACAACAGTATCACTGTGCTTGATTTGCAGCAAACTCGCCTGACCTTAACCCCATAAAGAATCTATGGGGTATTGTCAAGAGGAAGATGAGAGACCCCAGACCCAACAATGCAGACGAGCTGAAGGCTTCTATCAAAGCCACCTGGGCTTCCATAACCCCTCAGCAGTGCCACAGGCTGATCCCTCCATGCCACATTGCCACATTGATGCAGTAATTGATGTAAAAGGATCCCCGACCAAGTATTGAGGGCATTTATTGAACATACTTTTCAGTAGGATAACATTTTTGATTTTGAAAACATTTTTCAAGCTGTTGTTATAAGGTATTCTAATTAATTGAAATAATGACTTTTGAGTTTTCATTGGCTGTAAGCCATAATCATCAACATTAACAGAAATAAACACTTGAAATAGATCACTCTGTGTGTAATGGCTCTATATAATATATGAGTTTCACTTTTTGTATTGAAGAACTGAATTAAATTAACTTTTCTGGTGATATTCTAATTTTGTGAGATGCACCTGTAGATGGGCTTGGCTGCACCCTGAATAAAAATAGCATGTAAAAAATATATATGATATATATGAGGTATTGGTCGATATTTTGGCCAAAATATACAAGCTCGCAACCTGCTCAAGGGTCCTCATACTTGCGAGTCCCTACACTAACATTAAAAGCAAAGTCACAAAAACAAGGAATTAAAGTTCCCACCAAAATTCAAGAATTAACACCGCAAATACAGCAACAATAATTACAAGGATGCAGCAAACCCATATAATGAAGAAGTCAGCAACACAGGTGCAAAATATTGATGAGACAACCACTCACAACCTACCAATTCATGGAGGGGGTGATTGCTTAGTATTAAAACTGCACACAAATAAGCCTTGTATAGGGCACTGGTCACACACAGGTAGTGCACAATGTCTGGCTTACAGCCTATTAGTGAAGCCCAAACTATTAGATTAGGCGGGCTGCCCAGCACTTTTTAAGTACACCCCATGAAGACAGACACCCTAGTTTACAAGGCCAACATTGATGGGTCTGGCTGCACCCTGAATAAAAATAACGTGCAAAAAATATATATGATATATATGAGGTATTAGTAAATATTTTGGCCAAAATACACAAGCTCGCAACCCGCGTCAAGGGTCCTCATACTTGCGAGTCCCTACACTAACATTAAAAGCAAAGACAAATTTAAATTCCCACCAAAATTCAAGAATTAACACAGGAAAAAAGGGCAACAGTGTTTACCTGCCTAGGTCTCAGTACTAATCATACCATATAATAACGATGACAGCAATACAGGTGCAAAATACTGATGCGACAACCACTCACATATTACCAATTAATGGAGGGGGGTGATTACATAGTATTAAAACTGCACACAAAATTATATGGGATTGCTACATCCTAATAGTGCATTAGTTCTGAGATCTGGGCAGGTAAATGCTATATTAATAATTGATTTTTTGAGGAAAGTTAAATTCTCTTTTGTTGGCTTTACTTTTAATCTAACTGAAATACACATAAGCTTTTTTCCTAAACATTAGGATCTGTGTAGAGCCATCAGCTCAAAAAGGCTTCCTTTGACAGACTTGGCATAAGCAGGTCAAAAGGAACCCTGATCTTTACCATTACACCCCTTTACAGGAATGGAGACTTACCACATGCTCAGGGTTGCATCTACAGAGTAGCTGCTGGCCAGAGGAGCGAGCTTGAGGCTATAACTTTAACTAAAGCTTTTTTATTACTAAATGATGGGTTCTGTCTAAGGCCATTGGCTCAAAAAGGCTTCCTCGGACAGACTTGGCGCAAGCTACTCCATTCTGCAGATCCCAAGGGAACCCTGGCCTTTACCATTACACCCCTGTACAGAGATAGATACTTACCATAGGCCCAGGGTTGCATCTACAGAGTAGCTGCTGGCCGGAGGAGCGAGCTTGAGGCTATAGTGGTTGATTCAACTCTAACTAAAGCTTTTTTTTCCTAAATACTGGGATCTGTTTAAGGCTGTTGGCTCAAACAGACTTCCTCAGACAGACTTGGCGCAAGCTACTCCATTCTGCAGATCCCAAGGGAACCCTGTTTTTTACCATTACACCCCTGTACAGGGATAGATACTTACCATAGGCCTAGGGTTGCATCTACAGAGTAGCTGCTGGCCGGAGGAGTGCGCTTGAGGCTTGAGTAGTTGAATCAATCCTAACTAAAGAAAAACCTATCTAATGCCACTTTCTTGTTAGGACCTGTCTGAGGCCTATGGCTCAAAAAAGCTTCTTTGGAAAGACTTGGCAAAAGCCAGTCTATCCTACAGGTTCCAAAGGAACTCTGGCCTTCACTCTTACAGCCCTGTACAGCGATAAAGACTTATTACAGGGCCTTGATTGCATCTACATAGTAGATGCTGACTGGAGGGGCAAACTTAAGGCTAGAATGGTTCAGCCAACCCTAACTATTGCTACTTTCTTAAATGTTAAGATATTTCTGAGGCCGTTGGCTCAAACAGGCTTCCTTGGACAGACTGGGCGCAAAACACACCATTTCTGATGTTTCCAAATGAACCCTGGGCTTCACCCTTGAACCTCTATACAGGGACCGTTTCATAGTTTTAAGGTTGAAAGACACAAGTCTGTCAAGTTCAACCTAAAAGCTAATGTGTTGATCCAGAGGAAGGCAAAAACCCCATGAGGCAGATGCTAATTGCCCCATATTAGGGGAAAAATTCCTTCCCGACTCCACATATGGCAATCAGACTAGTTCCCTGGATCAACGTCCCATAACAAAATCTAGTACGGATAACCTGCAATTTTATATTATTTAAGAAAGGCACACACATTCCCTCCTTGAATTTTTTTTAGAAAATTAAGTATTTCAATTTCATGTGGTAGAGAGTTTCATAACCTCATTGCTCACACAATAAAAATTTGCCAACTAACTTCCTTTAGACAAAGTGAATTAGGATCTTTATGCTAGAGTAATTGAATTAACTCTAACTGAAATAGATTAATGCTTTTTTCCTAAATGTTGAAATTTGTTTAAATCCATCAGCTCAAAAAGGCTTTCTCGGACAGACTTGGCGCAAGCTACTCCATTCTGCAGATCCCAAGGGAACCCTGGCCTTTACCATTACACCCCTGTACAGGGACAGATACTTACCATAGGCCCAGGGCTGCATCTACAGAGTAGCTGCTGGCCGGAGGAGCGAGCTTGAGGCTATAGTGGTTGACTCAACACTAACTAAAGCTTTTTTTTCCTAAATACTGGGATCTGTTTAAGGCTGTTGGCTCAAACAGACTTCCTCGGACAGACTTGGCGCAAGCTACTCCATTCTGCAGATCCCAAGGGAACCCTGGTTTTTACCATTACACCCCTGTACAGGGATAGATACTTACCATAGGCCCAGAGTTGCATCTACAGAGTAGCTGCTGGCCGGAGGAGTGCGCTTGAGGCTTGAGTAGTTGAATCAATCCTAACTAAAGAAAAACCTATCTAATGCCACTTTCTTGTTAGGACCTGTCTGAGGCCTATGGCTCAAAAAAGCTTCTTTGGAAAGACTTGGCAAAAGCCAGTCTATCCTACAGGTTCCAAAGGAACTCTGGCCTTCACTCTTACAGCCCTGTACAGCGATAAAGACTTATTACAGGGCCTTGATTGCATCTACATAGTAGATGCTGACTGGAGGGGCAAACTTAAGGCTAGAATGGTTCAGCCAACCCTAACTATTGCTACTTTCTTAAATGTTAAGATATTTCTGAGGCCGTTGGCTCAAACAGGCTTCCTTGGACAGACTGGGCGCAAAACACACCATTTCTGATGTTTCCAAATGAACCCTGGGCTTCACCCTTGAACCTCTATACAGGGACCGTTTCATAGTTTTAAGGTTGAAAGACACAAGTCCATCAAGTTCAACCTAAAAGCTAATGTGTTGATCCAGAGGAAGGCAAAAACCCCATGAGGCAGATGCTAATTGCCCCATATTAGGGGAAAAATTCCTTCCCGACTCCACATATGGCAATCAGACTAGTTCCCTGGATCAACGTCCCATAACAAAATCTAGTACGGATAACCTGCAATTTTATATTATTTAAGAAAGGCACACACATTCCCTCCTTGAATTTTTTTTAGAAAATTAAGTATTTCAATTTCATGTGGTAGAGAGTTTCATAACCTCATTGCTCACACAATAAAAATTTGCCAACTAACTTCCTTTAGACAAAGTGAATTAGGATCTTTATGCTAGAGTAATTGAATTAACTCTAACTGAAATAGATTAATGCTTTTTTCCTAAATGTTGAAATTTGTTTAAATCCATCAGCTCAAAAAGGCTTTCTCGGACAGACTTGGCGCAAGCTACTCCATTCTGCAGATCCCAAGGGAACCCTGGCCTTTACCATTACACCCCTGTACAGGGATAGATACTTACCATAGGCCCAGGGCTGCATCTACAGAGTAGCTGCTGGCCGGAGGAGCGAGCTTGAGGCTATAGTGGTTGACTCAACACTAACTAAAGCTTTTTTTTCCTAAATACTGGGATCTGTTTAAGGCTGTTGGCTCAAACAGACTTCCTCGGACAGACTTGGCGCAAGCTACTCCATTCTGCAGATCCCAAGGGAACCCTGGTTTTTACCATTACACCCCTGTACAGGGATAGATACTTACCATAGGCCCAGAGTTGCATCTACAGAGTAGCTGCTGGCCGGAGGAGTGCGCTTGAGGCTTGAGTAGTTGAATCAATCCTAACTAAAGAAAAACCTATCTAATGCCACTTTCTTGTTAGGACCTGTCTGAGGCCTATGGCTCAAAAAAGCTTCTTTGGAAAGACTTGGCAAAAGCCAGTCTATCCTACAGGTTCCAAAGGAACTCTGGCCTTCACTCTTACAGCCCTGTACAGCGATAAAGACTTATTACAGGGCCTTGATTGCATCTACATAGTAGATGCTGACTGGAGGGGCAAACTTAAGGCTAGAATGGTTCAGCCAACCCTAACTATTGCTACTTTCTTAAATGTTAAGATATTTCTGAGGCCGTTGGCTCAAACAGGCTTCCTTGGACAGACTGGGCGCAAAACACACCATTTCTGATGTTTCCAAATGAACCCTGGGCTTCACCCTTGAACCTCTATACAGGGACCGTTTCATAGTTTTAAGGTTGAAAGACACAAGTCCATCAAGTTCAACCTAAAAGCTAATGTGTTGATCCAGAGGAAGGCAAAAACCCCATGAGGCAGATGCTAATTGCCCCATATTAGGGGAAAAATTCCTTCCCGACTCCACATATGGCAATCAGACTAGTTCCCTGGATCAACGTCCCATAACAAAATCTAGTACGGATAACCTGCAATTTTATATTATTCAAGAAAGGCACACACATGCCCTCCTTGAATTTTTTTTAGAAAATTAAGTATTTCAATTTCATGTGGTAGAGAGTTTCATAACCTCATTACTCACACAATAAAAATTTGCCAACTAACTTCCTTTAGACAAAGTGAATTAGGATCTTTATGCTAGAGTAATTGAATTAACTCTAACTGAAATAGATTAATGCTTTTTTCCTAAATGTTGAAATTTGTTTAAATCCATCAGCTCAAAAAGGCTTTCTCGGACAGACTTGGCGCAAGCTACTCCATTCTGCAGATCCCAAGGGAACCCTGGCCTTTACCATTACACCCCTGTACAGGGATAGATACTTACCATAGGCCCAGGGCTGCATCTACAGAGTAGCTGCTGGCCGGAGGAGCGAGCTTGAGGCTATAGTGGTTGACTCAACACTAACTAAAGCTTTTTTTTCCTAAATACTGGGATCTGTTTAAGGCTGTTGGCTCAAACAGACTTCCTCGGACAGACTTGGCGCAAGCTACTCCATTCTGCAGATCCCAAGGGAACCCTGGTTTTTACCATTACACCCCTGTACAGGGATAGATACTTACCATAGGCCCAGAGTTGCATCTACAGAGTAGCTGCTGGCCGGAGGAGTGCGCTTGAGGCTTGAGTAGTTGAATCAATCCTAACTAAAGAAAAACCTATCTAATGCCACTTTCTTGTTAGGACCTGTCTGAGGCCTATGGCTCAAAAAAGCTTCTTTGGAAAGACTTGGCAAAAGCCAGTCTATCCTACAGGTTCCAAAGGAACTCTGGCCTTCACTCTTACAGCCCTGTACAGCGATAAAGACTTATTACAGGGCCTTGATTGCATCTACATAGTAGATGCTGACTGGAGGGGCAAACTTAAGGCTAGAATGGTTCAGCCAACCCTAACTATTGCTACTTTCTTAAATGTTAAGATATTTCTGAGGCCGTTGGCTCAAACAGGCTTCCTTGGACAGACTGGGGGCAAAACACACCATTTCTGATGTTTCCAAATGAACCCTGGGCTTCACCCTTGAACCTCTATACAGGGACCGTTTCATAGTTTTAAGGTTGAAAGACACAAGTCCATCAAGTTCAACCTAAAAGCTAATGTGTTGATCCAGAGGAAGGCAAAAACCCCATGAGGCAGATGCTAATTGCCCCATATTAGGGGAAAAATTCCTTCCCGACTCCACATATGGCAATCAGACTAGTTCCCTGGATCAACGTCCCATAACAAAATCTAGTACGGATAACCTGCAATTTTATATTATTCAAGAAAGGCACACACATGCCCTCCTTGAATTTTTTTTAGAAAATTAAGTATTTCAATTTCATGTGGTAGAGAGTTTCATAACCTCATTACTCACACAATAAAAATTTGCCAACTAACTTCCTTTAGACAAAGTGAATTAGGATCTTTATGCTAGAGTAATTGAATTAACTCTAACTGAAATAGATTAATGCTTTTTTCCTAAATGTTGAAATTTGTTTAAATCCATCAGCTCAAAAAGGCTTTCTCGGACAGACTTGGCGCAAGCTACTCCATTCTGCAGATCCCAAGGGAACCCTGGCCTTTACCATTACACCCCTGTACAGGGATAGATACTTACCATAGGCCCAGGGCTGCATCTACAGAGTAGCTGCTGGCCGGAGGAGCGAGCTTGAGGCTATAGTGGTTGATTCAACTCTAAAGCTTTTTTTTCCTAAATACTGGGATCTGTTTAAGGCTGTTGGCTCAAACAGACTTCCTCGGACAGACTTGGCGCAAGCTACTCCATTCTGCAGATCCCAAGGGAACCCTGGTTTTTACCATTACACCCCTGTACAGGGATAGATACTTACCATAGGCCCAGGGTTGCATCTACAGAGTAGCTGCTGGCCGGAGGAGTGCACTTGAGGCTTGAGTAGTTGAATCAATCCTAACTAAAGAAAAACCTATCTAATGCCACTTTCTTGTTAGGACCTGTCTGAGGCCTATGGCTCAAAAAAGCTTCTTTGGAAAGACTTGGCAAAAGCCAGTCTGTCCTACAGGTTCCAAAGGAACTCTGGCCTTCACTCTTTCAGCTCTGTACAGCGATAAAGACTTATTGCAGGGCCTTGATTGCATCTACATAGTAGATACTGACTGGAGGGGCAAACTTAAGGCTAGAATGCTTCAGCCAACCCTAACTATTGCTACTTTCTTAAATGTTAGGATATTTCTGAGGCCGTTGGCTCAAACAGGCTTCCTTGGACAGACTGGGTGCAAAACACACCATTTCTGATGGTTCCAAATGAACCCTGGGCTTCACCCTTGAACCTCAATACATGGACAGTTTCATAGTTTTAAGGTTGAAAGACACAAGTCCATCAAGTTCAACCTAAAAGCTAATGTGTTGATCCAGAGGAAGGCAAAAACCCCATGAGGCAGATGCTAATTGGCCCATATTAGGGGAAAAATTCCTTCCCGACTCCACATATGGCAATCAGACTAGTTCCCTGGATCAACGTCCCATAACAAAATCTAGTACGGATAACCTGCAATTTTATATTATTCAAGAAAGGCACATATATGCCCTCCTTGAATTTTTTTAGAAAATTAAGTATTTCAAGTTCATGTGGTAGAGAGTTCCATAACCTCATTGCTCACACAATAAAAATTTGCCAACTAACTTCCTTTAGACAAAGTGAATTAGGATCTTTATGCTAGAGTAATTGAATTAACTCTAACTGAAATAGATTAATGCTTTTTTCCTAAATGTTGAAATTTGTTTAAATCCATCAGCTCAAAAAGGCTTTCTCGGACAGACTTGGCGCAAGCTACTCCATTCTGCAGATCCCAAGGGAACCCTGGCCTTTACCATTACACGCCTGTACATGGATAGATACTTACCATAGGCCCAGGGCTGCATCTACAGAGTAGCTGCTGGCCGGAGGAGCGAGCTTGAGGCTATAGTGGTTGATTCAACTCTAACTGAAGCTTTTTTTTTTCCTAAATACTGGGATCTGTTTAAGGCTGTTGGCTCAAACAGACTTCCTCGGACAGACTTGGCGCAAGCTACTCCATTCTGCAGATCCCAAGGGAACCCAGGTTTTTACCATTACACCCCTGTACAGGGATAGATACTTACCATAGGCCCAGGGTTGCATCTACAGAGTAGCTGCTGGCCGGAGGAGTGCGCTTGAGGCTTGAGTAGTTGAATCAATCCTAACTAAAGAAAAACCTATCTAATGCCACTTTCTTGTTAGGACCTGTCTGAGGCCTCTGGCTCAAAAAAGCTTCTTTGGAAAGACTTGGCAAAAGCCAGTCTATCCTACAGGTTCCAAAGGAACTCTGGCCTTCACTCTTACAGCCCTGTACAGCGATAAAGACTTATTACATGGCCTTGATTGCATCTACATAGTAGATGCTGACTGGAGGGGCAAACTTAAGGCTAGAATGGTTCAGCCACCCTAACTATTGCTACTTTCTGAAATGTTAGGATATTTCTGAGGCCGTTGGCTCAAACAGGCTTCCTTGGACAGACTGGGCGCAAAACACACCATTTCTGATGGTTCCAAATGAACCCTGGGCTTCACCCTTGAACCTCAATACAGGGACAGTTTCATAGTTTTAAGGTTGAAAGACACAAGTCCATCAAGTTCAACCTAAAAGCTAATGTGTTGATCCAGAGGAAGGCAAAAACCCCATGAGGCAGATGCTAATTGCCCCATTTTAGGGGAAAAATTCCTTCCCGACTCCACATATGGCAATCAGACTAGTTCCCTGGATCAACGTCCCATAATAAAATCTATTACCACTAACCTGAAATGTTATATTATTCAAGGAACATTTTTCATCAAGCAGTTTTCACCGGAAATGTGTTGCACAACTGTTTGAATCTCAGTAAATTCCTGCGCAACTTACATTTAAATACTCTGACCTTTTTACACCCACTCTTTTAACTTCTTAAATAGTGAACAGAGCTTATCTGGACCGCTTGTGGCTTAGCTTTACCTGAAAACTTATTACAAATTAGGCTGGAAAAGTGGTGTAAAATAGGACTGAAATTGACTCCATCTTTTGACTGGAGTACATTTCTTGAGGTGTAGTACGTCAGCTTTAAGGGGATATTTCAATAAATGAATGACCCTGGCTGCAGGTATAAAGAATCAAACTGTGCTGTCCTGACCCATTCCTGGGATTGTGTATGGCACTGACATCACCTCAATACTGCCGCAGCCAACAAATGTAATCAGACGGACTGCCCAGCTGAGCGCACTGAGCTGCTGCAGCTCTGAGATGGTGGAACCTCTTTTTTTTAATTAAATGACCTGCAGCTAGGGACATTCATTTATTGAAAGGGAACAACCCCTTTAAGGATGAGTCAAGTTCATTAAGAGGTTTAGTCTTTTTAATGAATTTGGTGCACGTTCCTCCAATAGGCGCTTCATGAATGCTGGTATAGAAATCCACCAGCCTTGATGAATCGGCCACCATAGGTTTACATGGCATGAGCATATACAGAACAGTTGTGTAGTATACGTTACCAGGCCCTCATGATGCTCTTGGTCCTGGATGGCCTTCCACAGTCTGCTTTCTTGCTTCATCATCTTGAAGGGCTCCACTTTCTTTTCTTCTGGCTGGCATGGTGCGGCTCTATCATCCTGCTCCTTTAACATGAAGGGACGAATGACTGTAAAGCTGCCAGGAGCGTTTTTTTATCCCCTTAGATCATTGTGACACCACAAAGTGATGACATAGACAAGTGGGTGAGGCGCCTTTATTCAGTCATCGGGTGTGGTCAGAAGAAATTAGCATATTCCGTGATGTTACTACAATGAGAACAGACATGAACATTCTATTCGGAACCCGACCGCCATTATCAGCGGAACCTTCACTGCTGTCAGATTGGCACTAAAAACAAAAAGAGACCGCGGTGAACCTGGACAGTAACAATCTACAGGGACAGTGACTGCTAAGCGGACTTCATGTCAGATGTTATGCAGTTTTGTCAGAAAAAAAACAATAAAATATATAAAAGACAGGCTCCAATAAACCTTAAACACTGGGCTGTAGTCACAGATTCTCCTTCCACCTGCAGCACATTGCTCCCCTGCCTAACCCTCCCCGTCCTGCAGCATGTTTCTCACCGCTTAATTCTCCCACTCCTGCAGCACATCACTCCCCTGTCTAAACCTCCCCCTCTTGCGGCACATTGCTCCCGTCTAATCCTCCCCTCCTTGCAGCACATTGTGCCCTTTCTAAATCTCCCCCTTCCTGCACCACATCACCCACTGCCAAATCCCCTCTTGCACCACATCGCCCACTGCCAAATCCTGCACTTCCTGCAGCATATCGCTCCCTGCCTAATCCTCTCCTATTGCATTACATCACTCCCCTGCATAAGCCACCTCTTCCTGCAGCACATCGCTTCCCTGCCTAAGCCTCCCCCTCCTGCATTACATCACTCCCCTGCCTAATCCTCCTCTTCCTGCAGCACAGCGCTCCCTGCCTAATCCTCCTCTTCCTGCAGCACATCGCTCCCTGCATGATTCTCCCTATCCTGCATTACATCACTCCCCTGCATAATCCTCCTCTCCCTGCAGCACACCACTCCCCTGGCTAATCTTCCCCCTCCTGCAGCACATCGCTCCCCTGACCCCCTCTTACGTGACATCTTTTCTATCAGTTACATTTGTGAAGTAACTGCTGTCTCCTGTGAGCAGTGGAGAGCGAAGCTGAGAGCCGGGAGGCTCTGCCCCTCTGCCCCTTCTTGCCACATCATCATCCATCTACATCAGGGCTGTCAAACTCAAATATATAGAGGGCCAAAAGGAAGAGTTTAACTCAGAAAAATAAGTCAACACTTTATCAGATGTTTCTGTGAAAACTTGAGTACAACAAATAAGATTTTGTTATTTTCCCTCAGTTATACAAAAAATAGTTATGAGAAAAGTGTGACAAAAAGGAGTCATAAAATGCACCAAAATGAAATATCACAATTTATGGCTCAAATTGAGGTGAAGCAAGGAAGAGGTTGAGCTTAGCTAATGAGATGCATCAAACATACAGGTGCTTCTCACAAAATTAGAATATCATCAAAAAGTTAATTTATTTCAGTTCTTCAATCCAAAAAGTGAAACTCATATATTATACAGAGTCATTACAGAGTGATCTATTTCAAGTGTTTATTTCTGTTAATGTTGATAATGATGGCTTACAGCCAATGAAAACACAAAGTCATTATCTCAGTAAATTAGAATAATTAACAAAAATCACCTGCAAAGGCTTCTTACGCATTTAAAAAGGTCCCTTTGTCTGTTTCAGTAGGCTCCACAATCATGGGGAAGACTGCTGACTTGACAGATGTCCAGAAGGCAGTCATTGACACACTCCACAAGGAGTGTAAACCACAAAAGGTCATTGCTAAAGAAGCTGGCTGTTAACAGAGTGCTGTATCCAAGCATATTTATGGAAAGTTGAGTGGAAAGAAAAAGTGTGGTAGGAAGAGGTGCACAAGCAACCGGGATAACCGCAGCCTTGAAAAGATTGTTAAGGAAAGGACATTCAAACATTTGGGGAAGATTCACAAGGAGTGGACTGCTGCTGGAGTCATTGCTTCAAGAGCCACCACACACAGACGTATCCAGGACATGGGCTACAAGTGTCACATTCCTTGTGTCGAGCCACTCATCACCAATAGACAACGCCAGAAGCATCTTACCTGGGCCAAGGAGAAAAACACCTGGACTGTTACTCAGTGGTCCAAGGTGTTGTTTTCCGATGAAAGTAAATTTTGCATTTAATTTGGAAATCAAGGTCCCAGAGTCTGGAGGAAGAGTGGAGAGGCCACAATCCAAGCTGCTTGAGGTCTCGTGTGAAGTTTCCACAATCGGTGATGGTTTGGGGAGCCATGTCATCTGCTGGTGTAGGTCCACTGTGTTTTATCAAGACCAAAGTCAGCGCACCCGTCTACCAGGACATTGTAGAGCACTTCATGCTTCCCTCTGCCGACAAGCTTTATGGAGATGGAAATGTCATTTTCCAGCAGGACTTGGCACCTGTCCACACGGCCAAAAGTACCAATACCTGGTTTACACACAACAGTATCACTGTGCTTGATTGGCAGTAAACTCACCTGACCTTAACCCCATAGAGAATCTATTATAGAGAATCTATGGGGTATTGTCAAGAGAAAGATGAGAGACACCAGACCCAACAATGCAGACGAGCTGAAGGCTTCTATCAAAGCCACCTGGGCTTCCATAACACCTCAGCAGTGTCACAGGCTGATCGCCTCCATGCCACATTGCCGCATTGATGCAGTAATTGATGCAAAAGGAGCCTGGCCAAGTATTGAGGGCATTTACTGAACATACATTTCAGTAGGACAACATTTCAGATTTTAAAAACATTTTTCAAGCTGGTGTTATAAAGTATTCTAATTTACTGAGATAATAGCATTAACAGAAATAAACACTTGAAATAGATCACTCTGTCTGTAATGACTCTATATAATATGAGTTTTACTTTTTGTATTGAAGAACTGAAATAAATTAACTTTTTGATGATATTCTAATTTTGTGAGAAGCACCTGTAGTATGCTATATGCCCAATTTTAACAAATGTACTGCAATTTTTCCTGAATGTGTTCAGAAATGTACTGATGTGTAAGCAGACAAATGCAGAGACATAGGCTATGTGCCCACGATGCACAAAAGCTCCGGATTTTTCCTGAGCGTTTCTGCATCTCCCTGGCAGAAAAAACGCATGCGGATTGTATATGCGGATTGTACACGCGGATTGTACATGCGGATTGTACATTCGGATTGTATATGCGGATTGTACATGCGGATTGTACATGCAGATTGTACATGCGGATTGTATATGCGGATTGTATATGCGGATTGTACATGCGGATTGTACATGCGGATTGTACATGCGTTTTTCCTGCCAGGGACATGCAGAAGTGAAGCGTTCTTCACATGCATTTCCACATGCGGGTTGACAAGCGCTTTACAAGTGATTTTAGCATCACTTGGAAAGTGCTTGTCAATTTGGTCACACTATAGAAATCCATGAAAACGGCATGGATTTATATAGTGTGACCCCAAAGACTGGTTAAAAATAAAAAAATCTACTGTATAATTGTCTTTTCCCATCTGTCTGTCTGTCTGTTTGTCCATCTGTCCTGGAAATCCCGCGTCGCTCATTGGTCCGGCAGCGGCCAATCAGCGCCGTGGGATTTCTGAAAAAAGATGGCGGCCGTTAGCGGCTCATCTGCGGGACGGAGCTCAGCGGCGATGCAGCCGGGAGATGAGCGCCGCGAGGCGCTCATCTCCCGGCCGGTACCAGCAGAAGGACATCGACCGCCGGACCCATCTGCGGGACGGAGATACAGCCGGGAGCCAAAATCGTGTAGCCAAGATCGGTGATTGGTCGCGGCCGATATTTAAATTTGGCGCCCAAATCGGTGATTGGTCGCGGGCAGCGTCCGCGACCAATCAGTACAGTAGTGTTTAACTTTTGCGGCAAGATCAGTGATTGGTCGCGGGCCAAGACCGCGACCAATCACCGATTTGTGCGGCACATTTAAATAGCGGCCGCGACCAATTGGATGTCAGCGCCGCTCCCCGGTCCTCCCTTCACCCCCTAGCCGCATGGATGTCAGCGCCGCTCCCCGGTCCTCCCTTCACACCCTAGCCGCTGATGTCCCCACAGTATCTGCATGGTGTTACAAAGGTCCGGACATTTGTGTTAAAAATCGCTGATTGGTCGCCGACGCTATTTAAATGTGGCGCCAAAATCGGTGATTGGTCGCGCCCAGCGTCGGCGACCAATCAGCGATTTTTAACACAATTGTCCGGACCTTTGTAACACCATGCGGATACTGTGGGGACATCAGCGGCTAGGGTGTGAAGGGAGGACCGGGGAGCGGCGCTGACATCCAATTGGTCGCAGCCGCTATTTAAATGTGCCGCACAAATCGGTGATTGGTCGCGGTCTTGGCCCGCGACCAATCACTGATCTTGCCGCAAAAGTTAAACACTACTGTGCTGATTGGTCGCGGACGCTGCCCGCGACCAATCACCGATTTGGGCGCCAAATTTAAATATCGGCCGCGACCAATCACCGATCTTGGCTCCACATTTAAACACCGCTGTACTGATTGGTCGCGGACGCTATTTAAATGTGGCGCCAAAATCAGTGATTGGTCGCGCCAAGCGTCGGCGACCAATCAGCACAGCGGTGTTTAAATGTGGAGCCAAGATCGGTGATTGGTCGCGGCCGATATTTAAATTTGGCGCCCAAATCGGTGATTGGTCGCGGGCAGCGCCCGCGACCAATCACCGATTTTTAACACAAATGTCCGGACCTTTGTAACACCATGCGGATACTGTGGGGACATCAGCGGCTAGGGTGTCAAGGGAGGACCGGGGAGCGGCGCTGCGGGTCCGGATACTTCAGCTGCGAGCAGTCGCTCATCTCCCGGCTTCTCGCAGCGGAAGTAGCCGCACAGGCAGCGGCGCTCCCCGGTCCTCACTAATACGATTCCGCTCCCCGGTCCTCACCAATACGATTCGCTGATTGGTCTCGCTCTCCACACGCGACCAATCAGTGATCTTGGCGCTAAAGTTAAACACCGCTCTGCTGATTGGTCGCGGCCGCTGCCCGTGACCAATCACCGATTTGGGCGCCACATTTAAATAGCGGCCGCGACCAATCACCGATCTTGCCGCCACATTTAAACACTGCTGTGCTGATTGGTCGCGGACGCCAGACGAGACCAATCAGCGATTTTGGCGCCAAATTTAAACCCGCTCCGCTAGTTGGTCGCGGATGCCGGCCGCGACTAATCAGCATTACTGGCGCCAAATTTAAACACCGCTCTGCTGATTGATCGCGGTCGCTGGCCGGGATCAATCAGCAGTATTGGCGCCAAATTTAAACACCGCTCTGCTGATTAGTCGCGGTCGCCGTCCGCGACCAATCAGCAATATTGGCGCAAAATTTAAACACCGCTCTGCTGATTGGTCGCGGTCGCCGTCCGCGACCAATCAGCAGTATTGGCGCCAAATTTAAACCCCGCTATGCTGATTGGTCGCGGTTGCCGGCCGCGACCAATCAGCAGTATTGGCGCCAAATTTAAACACCGCTCTGCTGATTGGTCGCGGTGGCCAGCCGCGACCAATCAGCGATTTTGGCGCCAAATTTAAACACCGCTCTGCTGATTGGTCGCGGGCGGCGATTGCGACCAATCAGCATTATTGGCGCCAAATTTAAACCCCGCTCTGCTGATTGGTCGAGACAGCCGGCCGCCACCAATCAGCAATTTTGGCGCCAAACTTAAACCCCGCTCTGCTGATTGGTCGCGGTTGCCGGCCGCGACTAATCAGTATTGTTGGCGCCAAATTGCCGGCCGCGACTAATCAGCATTATTGCCGCCAAATTTAAACACCGCTCTGCTGAATGGTCGTGGCCGTGACCAGTCACCACTATTGGCGCCAAATTTAAACACCGCTTTGCTGATTGGTCGCGACCGGCGGCTGCAACCAATCAGCATTATTGGCGCAAAATTTAAACCCCGCTCTGCTGATTGGTCACGTTCGCTGGCCGCGACCAATCAGCATTATTGGCGCAAAATTTAAACCCCGCCCTGCTGATTAGTCGCGACTGCCGGCCGTGACCAATCAGCGATATAGCCGCCAAATTTCAACACCGCTTTGCTGATTGGTCGCGGTTGTTGGCCGCGACCAATCAGCGATTTTGGCGCCAAATTTAAACACCGCTCTGCTGATTGCGCCCGGTCTGCCGCATACATATTCTAGAATACCCGATGCGTTAGAATCAGGCCACCATCTATAAATCTCTACTTAACTTCCGATGGCCCCCGCAGTCTTGCTTCGCTCCGTCCTGGCTGCCGGCAGATCGCGGTACACTGAAGGACCTGCTGTCACATGACTATGACGTCAGCGCAGGTCCTTCAGTCCATCGCGAGCTGCCGGCATGGGAGGACGAGCGCAGCGGGGGCTGTCAGAAGGTAAATATAACATTTATTTTATATTTTATTCTTTTTTTTGAAAGGTTCTATGGTACCCGGGTCCGGAGGAGAGTCTCCCATCCTCCACACGCGGGTACCATCCGCACATTGAACGCATGTATTCCGCATGTGCTTATCTAGTGAAGCGGAATCCATTTGTTCCAATGCAAGTCAATGGCGGCGAAAAAGCAGCGCTTACGCGAAATAATTGGTAGTGCTGCGTTTTTTTCCGCAATGATAATCCGCAGTGGAAATTTCCGCAGCATGTGCACAGCACATGCGGACTATCATTGGGGAACATGGCAGACCTTCTAACATGCGTTTTTAAGCGTTTCTGCAGCGTTTTTGCCATGCCGAAACGCTTAAAAAACGCATTGTGGGCACACAGCCTTAGGCCATGTGCCCACGTAGCGTTTTTGTAGCATTTTTGCGGCATTTTTACGGCCGCGAAAACGTTTGTAGAACAGTCTGCCATGCAAAGCCATGTGAATTCGGATGTGCTGTGCACATGATGCGCTAATTTGCGCGCCGAATTCGCATTACTTTGCAAAACGCAGCATGACCATTTCTACTGCGATTACGCTGAAGCTTATTCACGATGCGTGTGGTATCTGGGAGGAAGACGAGACTACAACTCCTCTTCATCCCGGCTACCACGCGGTGAAAAAAAGAAATAAAAAAGTTAAAAACAAACAAAACCTGTATATTCACCTCTCCGGCGGCCCCCGCTCTGCTCTCCGGTCTCCTCCGGTCTGCTGTCTGTACTGTCAGGACCTGCGGTGACGTCATTTAGTCAGGTGATGGTCGCATGACCGCTGACGTCGGCATCAGGTGATGGTCGCGTGACCATCAGCTGACTAAATGACGTCACCGCAGGTCCTGACCGTACACTGCAGGACGCTGAAGAGAGAAGACGCGGCCGGGAGCAGACCGGAGGAGACCGGAGAGCAGACCGGGGGCCGCCGGAGAGGTGAATATACCGTTGTTTTTTTTTATTTATTAACGTTTTCTTTTTTTTACTATAGATGCTGCATTTAAAGCATCTAAGTTGTTCACACATTATAGATCCATGTCGGTTGCATGGATTTATATTGTGTGATCAACTTGTCAAGCACTTTTCCAAGTGATGCTCAAAATTGCTTGGAAAAGTGCTTGAAAAAACGCATGTGAAAACGCTTCTCTCTGGCAGAAAAAACGCATGTAAATCTGCATCAAATCTGCTAGGTGTGCACACAGCCTTATAGCTGGTTTTGCTCTGAGCTGAGATGTCCGGGCTGAATAATGCTCTGGGAGCAGAACCCATCAGCAGAATCTGTCTGTTTCCTGCCTTGTAGCAGTGGATCCCGGCTATTTAGCTCACAGAGCATTGTCTACACAAGATACAATTGTATCCAATTTTCAGCTGGGAACAGGACTATGGACAAGTTTTGCAGCAACTGCATTTGTGATAGGAAATGTTGATCAATCTAGATTTTCTTCAGTGTTCTTATTCATTGCAGAAAATCTTAAAAAAGCCGAGGAATGTGGGCAACATGGTGGGTCAATGATTAACGCTGTGGGGCTGGGTTCATATAATAGCAAGGACAACATCTGCAAGAAGTTTGTATGTTCTCCCCGTGTTTGTGTGGGTTTCCTCCGGGTTCTCCGGTTTCCTCCCACACTCCAAAGACATACTGATAGGGAATTCATATTGTGAGCCCCAATGGGGACAGTGATGATAATGTCTGTAAGGTGCTACGAAATCTAACGGCGCTATATAAGAGAGTAAAATAAATATATAACTAAATAAAATGAATGTATTAAAAGGCTAAGATTGCAAAGAGCTTGTAAAAACAAGAAACTTTGCAATTTCCTTCTTATTCAAAATCTTCTCTGTTCTCAAGAAGGAAAAGATTTTTAATTCTGCAGTGTACAGCTCATTGCTATGGTTACTGACCACCTGAGAAGTGGCTGGTCTCCTTGGCAAGAAGCGCTCACTTGCAGACTGGTGGACTTCAACGCCCCTGTGCCTGTCCCATTCTGCAGAGGCAAAGCCGCCTCTGCCCGCAGAATGCAAGAGGGCACAATTCAGACAAGCGGCTCAGCCAAGCCACCGGCCAGAACTGTAAATCTTCAGCTTCTGATCAGAGGAACACAAGACCACCCCTTTAATAAAGGAGTAGAGCAGAACTCATACAGTGATTAGTGGGGGTCTGACACCTGAAATCCCCAGACATCAGCTACTTCTGCAAGATGATGTACACAGTGTTAAGAGCTGGAATAGCACAGCTCCGCACACTGTGCAATGGCTGGTTTCAGGTACTACAGCTCAGATCACAATCATTTCAATAGGAGCTGCAGTACCAAGATCGGCCACTACACAGTGTACAGCGCTGTGCTGTTTGGGCTCTCTACGCTGAGTATTTCCAGCTGCTGTCTTATTGGTGAGGGGGCCATGTGTTGGAACCTCACTGATCTGATATTGATGACCAGGGTCGGACTGCGGTGTCTGGGGCCCACAGGGGAAATTAACTCTAGGGGCCCACCTACAGCAAGATGCAAATATCTGTTATCCGCTCTCCCTGTTATAGTGGAGCATTGACTGGCGGCTCCTGCACATCTACTGGGCGACACTCTAACTGGGATGGACATGTTTGCATTAAAGGGCTTCTTTGGTTAAAACTAGTGTTGAGCGAGTATGTTCTGTTAACCCTTTCGGCGAGTATGCTCGGGCCGAGCTCCGAGTATTTATAGCTCCTCGGTGATATGGTTGAATCACTCCCGTGTGCATGATTTGCGACTGTTTGACGGTTTTAATACATGTGAGGAATGTGTAAGAAATAGACATTCCTCACATGTATTAACCCCTTAAGCCGCGGAGCATTTTCCGTTTTTGCATTTTCGCTTTTTGCTCCCCTTGTTCCCAGAGCCATAGCGTTTTTATTTTTTGGTCAATATGGCCATGTTAGGGCTTATTTTTTGCGGGACGAGTTGTACTTTTCAACGCCATTACTAGTTTTACCATGCCGTGTACGGGAAAACGGGAAAAAAATTCCAAGCGCCGTGAAATTGCAAAAAAAGTGCAATACCACTGAGGTTTTTTTTAATTTTTTTTACCACGTTCACTGAATGCTAAAACTGACCTGCCATTATTATTCTCCATGTCATTAAGAGCTCGTAGACACCAAACATGTATAGGTTCTTTTTTATTTAAGTGATGAAAAAAAAATCCAAAGTTTGGTAAAAAAAAAAAAAAAAAAAAAAATGGTGCCATTTTCCGAGACCCGTAGCGTCTCCATTTTTCGGGATCTGGGGCAGGGTGAGGGCTTATTTTTTGTGAACCGAGCTGAAGTTTTTATAGATGCTATTTTGGGGTTGATCCGATGTTTTGATCGTCCGTTATTGCATTTTATTGCAATTTTACGGTGACCAAAAAACGTAATTCTGGCGTTTAGAATTTTTTTCTCATTACGCCATTTACCGATCGCATTAATTCTATTTTTATATTGATAGATCAGGCGATTCTGAACGCGGCAATACCAAATATGTGTATGTGGGGTTTATTTTATGATTTTATTTTGAATGGGGCGAAAGGGGGGTGATTTAAACTTTTAAATTTTTTTATTTTTTTTCATATTTTTTAAAACTTTTTTTTTCACTTTTTGCTTGCTTCTGTACTCTACATAGGAGACTTGAAGCAGCAACTGTCTGATCACCTCTGCTACATACAGGGAACCAGCAGATCCCCTGTATGCAGCAGAAATGGTCCTGTCCTATGAGCACCGACCACTAGATGGCGCTCATAGCAATTCCACCCGCGCCTGTTGCGGGCACATGTCAGCTGTAATAATCAGCTGACATGTGCTTGGTTCAGTGCGGGCTCAGCGCCGGAGCCCTCACTGAACCGGAGGATAACGACATGCGCGTACTAATACGTGACATGTCGTTAAGGGGTTAAAGCTGTCAAACAGTTGCAAATCATGCACACGGGAGCGATTCAACCATATCACCGAGCAGCTGTAAATACTCGGAGCTCGGGCCGAGCATACTCGGACAGAACATACTCGCTCAACACTAGTTAAAACAAGTTATCACCGATCCATGGGCTCTACAGGATAGGTGATCACTTATTGAGCATTTGTGTCCGAACATTGGAAAACGCACCTATCGGAAGAATGGGGAAGTTTTATCCCTGACAGAACACTTATCCCTATTTTAAAATGCTGCGGCAGGTGGGACGTCTGACCGCAGCTCTATTCATTCTCTTAGAGACTTGCAAAAAAGAGCAGCGCTCACAGCCACTGAGAGAATGAATGGATCAGTGGTCGCATCTCACATGCCGCTCCAGTCTAATGGGGAGAAAAGCTCCACATTCTGCCGGTGTGTGCAAGCAGTCAGACCCCCACCAATCAATATTATCACTGATCCTGTGGAGAGGTGATTACTTGTTTTCACCGGAGAACCCCTGTAAGTGCATCTCTGCCGCTCTTGTCCAAGTATTTAATCGCTAAGGCCACGGCCCTACTATCAGTATTCGGTCAGTGTCCAGTCAGTATTTTTTCTCAGGAGTGGGAGCCAAAACAGGTGATGAACAATCAGAGAAAAGGTATAATAGAAACAAGTCACCAATTCTGCATTAATCAACCATTCCTGGTTTCGGCAGCCACTCCTGAGAAAAATACTGACCAAATACTGATGGTGGGGCTGTGGCCTAATGGAAAAAAATCTTTTCCTAGTTAAGATCAGCGAGAACAAAATGACCGCCATACACAGCACAGTCCACTATATCAACACCAATAATACCACATACAAAAGGGACAAATATCGCCACACCTTGACTAGATCACATATTACCACTACATAGTGACTGAATAATACCACATACAAGGAACAAATATGGCCAAACTATGACCAGACCATATATTACCACCCCAAGGTGACCAAATACTACAGTACTGATCATGAATACAAAACCACAAAACTAACAACACTGTTATTACCACCAGCGACATTATACACAGGAGCTCTGTATATAGTGCCAGTGTACAGGTAACACAGTGATCACCAGTGACATTATAGACAGGAGCTCTGTATATAGTGTATAGGTAATACAGTGATCACCAGTGACATACACAGGAGCTCTGTATATACTATATACACACGTGGTCAAAATTGTTGGTACCCCTCGTTTAATGAAAGAAAAACCCACAATGGTCACAGAAAAAACTTGAATCTGACAAAAGTAATAATAAATTAAAAATCGATGAAAATGAACAAATGAAAGACAGACATTGCTTTTCAACCCTGCTTCCACAGAATTTTAAAAAAATTAAACTCTTGAAATAGGCCTGGACAGAAATGATGGTACCCCTGAAAATAATGTGACAAAAGGGACATGTTAAATCAAGTTGTGTCCACTAATTAGCATCACAGGTGTCTACAATCTTGTAATCAGTCAGTGGGCCTGTATATAGGGCTACAGATACTCACTGTGCTGTTTGGTGACATGGTGTGTACCACACTCAACATGGACCAAAGGAAGCAAAGGAAAGAGTTGTCTCAGGAGATTAGAAAGAAAATTATAGACAAGCATGTTAAAGGTAAAGGTTAGAAGACCATCTCCAAGCAGCTTGATGTTCCTGTAACTACAGTTGCACATATTATTCAGAAATTTAAGATCCATGGGACTGTAGCCAACCTCCCTGGACGTGGCCGCAGGAGGAAAATTGATAACAAATCAAAGAGACAAATAATATGAATGGTAACAAAAGAGCCCAGGAAAACTTCTAAAGAGATTAAAGGTGAACTTCAAGCTCAAGGAACATCAGTGTCAGATCGCACCATCCGTCGTTGTTTGATCTAAAGTGGACTTCATGGGAGACGACCAAGGAGTACACCATTGTTGAAAAAAAATCATAAAAAAGCCAGACTGGAATTTGCCAAACTACATGTTCACAAGTCACAAAGCTTTTAGGAGAATGCCCTATGGACAGATGAGACAAAAATGGAAGTTTTTGGCAAGGCACATCAGATCTATGTTCACAGATGGAAAAATGAAGCATATCAAGATAAGAACACTGTCCCTACTGTGAAACATGGAGGAGTCTCTTTTATGTTTTGGGGCTGGTCTGCCGCATCTGGCACAGGGTGTCTTGAATCTGTGCAGGGTACAATGAAATCTCAAGACTATCAAGGGATTCTAGAGAGAAATGTGCTGCTCAGTGTCAGAAAGCGTGGTCTCAGTCGCAGGTCATGGGTCTTGCAACAGTATTATGACCCAAAACACACAGCTAAAAACACCCAACAATGGCTAAGAGGAAAACATTGGACTATTCTGAAGTGGCTTCTATGAGCCCTGACCTAAATCCTATTGAGCATCTTTGGAAAGAGCTGAAACATGACGTCTGGAAAAGGCAACCTTCAACCATGAGACAACTGGAGCAGTTTGCTCATGAGGAGTGGCCAAAATACCTGTGGAGAGGTGCAGAAGTCTCATTGACAGTTACAGGAGTCGTTTGATTGCAGTGATTGCCTCAAAAGGTTGTTCAGCAAAATATAAAGTTAAGAAGAACCATCATTTCTGTCCAGGCCTGTTTCATCAGTTTATTTTATTTTTTTTTTATTCTGTGGAAGCAGAAAAGCAATGTCTGACTTTCATTTGTTCATTTTCATAGATTTTTAATTTATTATTACTTTTGTCAGATTCAAGTTATTTCTGTGACCATTGTGGGTTTTTCTTTCATTAAACGAGGGGTACCAACAGTTTTGACCACGTGTGTAGTGTAAGTGTACATGTGTGTCACCCTGGCCTGGATGCCACAAGTGTAATTAAAGCTGTGTCTGAGAGCAGGGGGGAGGTTCTCTAGTCAGGGGAACATTAGCATGCAATGCCTCCTGTCTCAGGCCAGTAGGGGGAGCAGGCTGCCCCTATAAAAGCTGGTGCTGAGGGCAGGGTTAGAGAGAACCCAGATGACCTGTCTCAGGACTGAGACGTGTCTCAGCAGAGCAGGGACAGACAGTTGCACTGCACCTAAGAGGAAGTGTGGCAGGAGGAGAGCCACAAGCCAGAGACAAGAGGCGAAGAGAGCCTGTCTTGGCAGATAACAGACTTAATCTACCAGACTTTGGTGTCTGAGGCTGGAAGGATTCCACATCCCCCAGCAGAGAACCAGTCCGCAAGGGACTGTATATTCCTTGGCCTAAGAAGCCTGGAGGCTCTGCAACAACAGAAGGGACCAGTAAAGCCATACAAGGCTGGGAGCAGAAAGGAACCCACATCGCAGGCCATACAGGCGAGAAAACACGGAAAGCTCGGAAACGTGGGCTGTTACCCTATCAGGAGGAGATAGCCAGAAGGAGCGCAGAAAGCACGGTAGGCCTACACCCTCACCCTGACCAGGGCCAATTTCCCCGTTGCTCTCAGACATCCAGGTCCCCTCCTAGCCGGGACTGTTTGTGGGTCAGTTTACCTGTTTAGTAAAGACCCTGGACTGCAACCTGTTGTCTGTGTGCTCCTTGCTCCTCCAGCACTATCAGCACTGGGACTCCCACTACCATCACTCCCAACATCCATTATACTGCCCTGGGGCCGCACTCTTCCCGTGGAGAGTCACACTACCCTAGATGCACACCTCATCAGCCCCAGCGGTCTGCATGCAGCGGCGGTTCCTAATAACCGCAATCCACGGGTGGCGTAGTCGGACATTATCAGCAGAACATAGCAGACTACCATTGGCCTGACCACCCTGAGCCACGGAACCGGGTCGCCACTACTACCCCCATCGTCTCCCTATTGCCCGGATCCGAGTGCCCCACGGCCCAGGGGGCGAGTCAGCTTTGGCGTAGTCGGCAGGATTTCGTGCCCGCAACCACCGGGTACTGCGTGCCTAAAAAAGACTTTTGTAACTTACCTGTGGCAAAGTTTCCCGCCGTCCGGAGTCGTTTCCCGCCATCCGGAGCCGATTCCCGCCATCGGACGCCATCTTGGACCGTTTCCCGCCGTCTTCTGCCGCCTTCCCACCATCCGCAGCTGCTTCCCGCCATCGGACGCCATCTTCAGGACGCCGCGCGGGAAGAAGATGGGCGTGGACGTCAAAACCGCGCGAGATCCGAAGCTCCGCCCCACGCACCGACGCTGCGCAAGGTCCTGGAAGGGAGAGAGAGCGACGCTGACGTCATCAGGACGCGACGCCAGGTCCTCGTCCATAGCAGCAGCAGCGGAGCCGCGGCCTACAGAAGAGGATCGTCGGAAGGTAGGCCACGCGTAACTAGGGGGGGAGGAAGATGACGGACACAGAGGCGCCCACTACCACCAACGCAGCTGCAGCAGCGGTGATGCCCTTTTCCTTGCCCTACATCCCTGGAGCGGCCTGGCTGCCCAAATACTCAGGGGAGCCCCATGCCCTAACTGACTTCAAGGAAAGGCTATACAGTTTGTTCCACGTTTACCCCCTGACAGAGGAACAGAAGGTCAGCATATTAACAGGGCAGTTAACTGGCGCAGCCCAGCGGGAGGTAAAATCATGGCCCACTGAGGAGAAAAGGACTGTGAAGGGTATTCTGGCCAGGCTGCGGGGTACCTTTGACACACGTACCTCCGCTGAGATTAAAATGAGGTTCTATGGATGTAAGCAGCGGGCACAGGACAGCATCAGAGACTATGCCCTAAATCTGCAGGAAGCCTTGAGGGCTATTCAACAAACTGACCCTGGCAGTGTGCAGGAAACGGATAAGCTGCTAACAGAACAATTCATAGAAGGTCTGCTGTCTAGCGCCCACAGGGCCCAACTGCGCCTCATGTTCTTTCAGAACCCCGACCTGACCTTTGCCCAATTTAAGGACAGGGCCATAAGGGTGCTCCGTGAATCTGCAACCAGTAGCGCTATAAACCCCCGGCGCCCTGCTATCACTTACCACCAGGAGGCGGCGCCCTCCTCTATGGACTCCGTGGAGGCTGATGCACAGGCCCTGAACCAAGCCCCGTCGAAAGATCTGCACCACCAAGTCCAGGAGCTGACCAGGAGCGTCGCGGCGTTGACCAGGACCGTCCAGGCGTTGCAAGTGGACCCGTCAAGACCCATCGAGCTAGCTTCAAGTCCGGAGAATGTCCCATGGCGTCGACAGAGGAGGATCCCGTCGTTCCGAGCGAGGCCCACAGACCGCTACGCAGAGGATGGACAGCCCATTTGCCGTCGATGCAACCAGCCCGGACACATTTCCAGGTACTGTAATTTAAACGGGTCCAACCTGGGGCAGAGGGCCAACCCCCAGGCATAAGATCACCAGGCCCTTACAATTGGCGTAATAAGTACGTTGGGGGGCGCCCGGTTTTACCCGT
Organism: Phyllobates terribilis; assembly: GCF_046119375.1. Taxonomy (NCBI): domain Eukaryota; kingdom Metazoa; phylum Chordata; class Amphibia; order Anura; family Dendrobatidae; genus Phyllobates; species Phyllobates terribilis. The sequence continues at coordinate 16,071,062 of NW_027362787.1, forward strand.
GGTGCTGGACGGTATCCCCATGAGCGCCTTGCTGGATACTGGGTCACAAGTAACCACTATCCCTTATGTACTTTTTAAGCAGTATTGGACTGATGCTGATATCACACGGTATCCAGACGGTAACTTGAGCATCATCGCCAGTAATGGCTTACCCGTGCCGCAGAGGGGGTTCAAGGAGATGACCATTAAGATTGGTAAAGTTGAACTACCGGCACAGGGAGTGATTATTGTGGACATTGACCGTCATGAAAGTCACCCTAAAATAACTGTGGGTACTAACGTGATTGAAAATTGTCTTTCAGAGGTAATTGTAATCTTACAACAGGTGGCGGTGAATGCTAGTTCCAGCCAACAGAGAATCCTCAACAAGGAGATAAAGGCCCTGATGAGACGGCAGCAGGTAGAACTGTCTGGTGGTGAGATCGGTAGCGTAAGACTGAGTGACCCATTCCCCATTTCCATGCCTCCCAAAAGTGAAATGATGATCTGGTGTCGGACTGCAATCGGGTTGAGAGGTAGAGACTACCAAGACATGGTAGAACCCGTGTACTCAGACAGCAGGCCCACCATTTTGACAGCCCGGGGGGTGGTTGATGTCCGTCATGGGAGGGTGCCCGTCCGCATCCTCAACATTGGGGAGAGGGAGGTACACTTACCCAGGTACGCTACACTTGCCAAGCTGTTTGTGGTCGAACACAAAGCTATCAGGGCCGTGGAACCTTTGCCTCCATCTCCACAGGCGGAGAGTAATGGCTCCCAGAAACAAAAGGAGGACTGGTGCCAGAAACTCCACGTGGGTGCTGACTCCACTCCCCTGCACCAAAAACAAGGAGTCTACTGGGTGGTACAGGAGTACGAGAGAGTCTTTAGTAAGCACCCGCTAGACTTCGGCAGAGTAAAGGGGATAGAACACCACATCCCCACAGGGAGCCACCCACCGATAAAAGAGAGGCACAGACCTGTACCCCCTGCACATTATCAGAACGCAAGGGGCATGCTAAGAGAGATGAAAGAAGCTGGGGTTATTAGAGACAGCTGTAGCCCCTGGGCAGCCCCCTTGGTTCTGGTCAAAAAGAAAGACGGCACCATGAGAATGTGCGTCGACTATAGACAAATCAACCGTATCACTCACAAAGACGCATATCCGCTGCCTAGAATAGAAGAGTCTTTAGCCGCGCTAAAATCAGCTAACTTCTTTTCTACTTTGGACCTTACTAGCGGGTACTGGCAGGTTCCTGTGGCAGAGGCTGACAAGGAGAAGACCGCCTTCACCACCCCGATGGGACTGAGCGAATTCAACTGCATGCCTTTCGGGCTCTGCAACGCACCAGGGACCTTCCAGCGGCTGATGGAATGCTGTCTAGGGCACCGAAACTTCGAGACGGTCCTCCTTTACCTGGACGACGTGATCGTCTATTCGAAGACCTACGAGGACCATCTGAAGCACCTGGCCGAGGTGTTCGAAGCCCTGGCAGGCTATGGCCTGAAGGTGAAACCATCGAAGTGTCACCTGCTGAAACCAAAGGTCCAGTACCTAGGGCACGTGGTAAGCGCGGAAGGAGTGGCCCCCGACCCTGACAAGGTCACGGCAATCAAGAGCTGGCCAAGCCCCTCGAACATCAGAGAGGTGAGACAGTTTCTCGGGTTGGTAGGCTACTACCGAAGATTCATCCCCGGGTTCACCAAGATGGCAGCTCCTATGCAGGACCTCCTGATCGGACAGTCTAAGTCCAGGAGCCAAAAGCCGCCCTTCAAGTGGGATAAACCGGAAGAGGAGTCCTTCCGCCAGCTAAAGATGGCCCTCACAGGGGATGAGATCCTGGCCTACCCTGATTATGGCCAGCCTTTCATTCTCCACACAGATGCCAGTAATGTGGGACTGGGAGCCGTATTGTCCCAAAACCAACAGGGCAGATAACAGGTGATCGCATACGCCAGCCGGAAGCTGAGGCCCACCGAAAGGAACCCGGAGAATTACAGCTCCTTCAAGCTAGAATTCTTGGCAGTGGTGTGGGCCGTGACGGAACGCTTCAAGCATTACCTGGCCTCCGCAAAGTTCACCGTGTACACGGACAACAACCCGTTGACACACCTGGACAATGCAAGACTGGGTGCCCTGGAACAGCGGTGGATGGCCCGTCTCTCCAACTATGACTTCGTGATCAAGTACCGGGCAGGCAAAACCAACGCCAACGCGGACGCCCTATCAAGGATGCCTCACTTACCTGAAGGTGACGAAGACCCAGAAGAGCTGGAGGAGGTAGAACTCCCCGCGTTTCACCGGTATGGAGCCGCTCAACACTCTCACCGCGTGAAGGAGGAGGATCTAACAACTGTGATGATGAATCCCCTACCTCACCACAGCTGGGCCGAGACCCAAGATAGTGACCCTGCAGTCCGCCTGGTGAAAGATCTGCTGACCCGGGAAGACGCCCGCTTATATCCAGATGCCCCAGAGGAAGCCAAGCAGCTATGGAAGGAGAAGAGCAAGCTGTTCCTCTACGAAGGCAAGTTGTGCAGAAGGATTGTCAACCACCGGACGCACGAGCTGACCTGGCAAGTCGTGGTCCCAAGGAGGGATGCAGCTATGGTCCTGGGGGCTTACCATGACAGAGCGGGACACTTCGGTTGGAAGAAACTGGAGTTCCTACTAAGAGGAAGATTCTTTTGGGTCGGCATGAGAGGAGCTGTAGAAAAATGGTGCAGAGACTGTGGCCCTTGTCACCTAAGGAGGAAGGACCGTGCCAGCCAGAAGACACCCTTGAGGCCCATCGTCACCACGCAGCCTCTTGAGCTGGTAGCTCTGGAACACGTCAAATTGGCTCCCAGCCAGTCAGGATACATCTATGCCCTGACAATCGTGGACCACTATTCCCGTTTTCTAGTGGTGGTCCCGGTAAAGGACTTGACAGCCCAAACAGCGGCCAGAGCCTTCCAGCAATATTTCTGCCGTCCACACGGGTATCCGGAACAGGTCCTGACAGACCAGGGTCCAGCGTTCGAGGCTGAAATCTTCCAGGAGTTCTGCAACCTCTATGGCTGTAAGAAGATTCGTACAACGCCTTACCACCCCCAAACCAACGGGATGTGTGAGAAGATGAACAATATAGTCATTGATCTCCTGAAGACGTTGCCCCTGGAGGAACGCAGCCTGTGGCCAGAAAAACTGCCGGACCTGATAGACCTATACAACAATATCCCGGTGAATGCTACAAACTGCACCCCGGCTTACCTGATGCGAGCTAGACCAGGAAAGCTGCCCGTAGACCTGGAGATGGGAGTCCTAATACCTGAGGACACCTCCCCGGATGCGGACTGGGATACGGAAAGGCAACTGCAGTACAAGAAGGTACAGGAGAGTGTGGAGAAGAGCCTGGCCCAGGTGAGAGAGAAGCAAGAAAGACTCTTCAATCAACACGCCCCTGCTAGTCCCCTAGAACCTGGTGAGCAAGTCCTAAAGCGAAAAAGAAGGCTACATAAGTTGGACGACCAGTGGGAAAGGGAACCCTACACCGTACTGCAGTCTGACCACGACAACCCAAAGGTGTGCGTAATCACCAAGGACGGAGGAGAAACCACTAGTGTCGTCTCCAGAGACCATCTCAAAAGGTGCCCTGAGCAACTCCGTAGTGCAGAAGAGGATCAGAGTGACCTTGAACCCGCAGAGGACAAAGAAGAAATGATCAGCACCGTTCTCGGAGAGTTCCCTCAGTCCTGGACTCGCATAAATGATGCCATAGTGGTACCTGTCCTGCATTTCCTGCAACCGACACAGCAACAACCAACACCAGAGCCGGAAGGTGAAGAGGAGCAAGCAGTTCCAGAGGCAGAAGAGCCTGTACCAGCAGCCCAGGAGAGTCAACCCTCTGCTGACAGTGAGCCTGCCATGCCTGCGGTAAGCCAAAGGACCCGCAGACAGCTGCCTGCCCTACCTGTACACCCAGCTGGTAGCTGCACCCCTAACGCTAGTGGGGAAAGCCAAGTTAGTCCACCACCAGACAGTGGGCTACGTAGGTCAACCAGGAGCACAAAGGGACAGATACCCGCTCGCTGGAGAATATAGAGTGTACTAAAATTGTAAATAACCCTGTTGCCAAATGTTGAATTGTTTGCAAAGTTACATGCATGTTTGGTAATACTCTGTTTCAGTTTCTTGCAGCTACCGTAAGGACTCACAGGTTATGGACTTTTTATAACCGGGACCTTGTATGGACTGCGTTCAGAGCCTAACCCAGGAATGAACTAAGACTGTGAAGGACTTGGGGTAGGACAGACCCCCACCTGGTTAAGGCTCCCCGTTGTGCTGGTGATATGGACACCCGGTCACAGGCCACACTGTGACCTTAAGAACTCAATTTGTGCGTCGTCTGTCTATTAATGTTTTATTGTTATGCATATTGTCTTTGTTTACTGTTTAGTCCCGGAGTACTAAATTTCACTAGGGGGGAATGTGTCACCCTGGCCTGGATGCCACAAGTGTAATTAAAGCTGTGTCTGAGAGCAGGGGGGAGGTTCTCTAGTCAGGGGAACATTAGCATGCAATGCCTCCTGTCTCAGGCCAGTAGGGGGAGCAGGCTGCCCCTATAAAAGCTGGTGCTGAGGTCAGGGTTAGAGAGAACCCAGATGACCTGTCTCAGGACTGAGACGTGTCTCAGCAGAGCAGGGACAGACAGTTGCACTGCACCTAAGAGGAAGTGTGGCAGGAGGAGAGCCACAAGCCAGAGACAAGAGGCGAAGCAAGCTTGTCTTGGCAGATAACAGACTTAATCTACCAGACTTTGGTGTCTGAGGCTGGAAGGATTCCACATCCCCCAGCAGAGAACCAGTCCGCAAGGGACTGTATATTCCTTGGCGTAAGAAGCCTAGAGGCCCTGCCACAACAGAAGGGACCAGTAAAGCCATACAAGGCTGGGAGCAGAAAGGAACCCACGTCGCAGGCCATACAGGCGAGAAAACACGGAAAGCTCGGAAACGTGGGCTGTTACCCTATCAGGAGGAGATAGCCAGAAGGAGTGCAGAAAGCACGGTAGGCCTACACCCTCACCCTGACCAGGGCCAATTTCCCTGTTGCTCTCAGACATCCAGGTCCCCTCCTAGCCGGGACTGTTTGTGGGTCAGTTTACCTGTTTAGTAAAGACCCTGGACTGCAACCTGTTGTCTGTGTGCTCCTTGCTCCTCCAGCACAATCAGCACTGGGACTCCCACTACCATCACTCCCAACATCCATTATACTGCCCTGGGGCCGCACTCTTCCCGTGGAGAGTCACACTACCCTAGCTGCACACCTCATCAGCCCCAGCGGTCTGCATGCAGCGGCGGTTCCTAATAACCGCAATCCACGGGTGGCGTAGTCGGACATTATCAGCAGAACATAGCAGACTACCATTGGCCTGACCACCCTGAGCCACAGAACCGGGTCGCCACTACTACCCCCATCGTCTCCCTATTGCACGGATCCGAGTGCCCCACGGCCCAGGGGGCGAGTCACATGTAATACACTGACTCACCAGTGACGTCTCTAGGTGAAGTCCTTCATCTTCGCTTTTCTTCTTCATCTGGCACAGACGGCCATCACTTCTTCCAGCCAGGAATCATCTCTGCAGAAAATAACACACAGTTATCAATAACTGATCTCTTCTAGGGAATATTCCCACTCCACCCCCCGACTTCTACACTACACCAGTTGAAGAAAAAAAGCGATATAGTGCCGCCCTGCACAGTAACAGGAGCCCGCTTTTGTCCTATCCCATGGAAAACAATTTCCTAAAAAGTAAATTATATTACAGAAGTAATAATGTCTCTAATTGGACTCTAAAATAATAATGTTCCTCACTGGCCACCATAAACTAATAAAGTATGTTCCTCAATCTGGCACCAAACAGTAATTAAGTCCCTTGTTCAGCCTGGCACCCCCATATATCCATCCTGGCCCCCCCTTCCCTGCATATATCCATCCTGACACCCCCCATATATCCCTTCTGGCCCCCATATGTCCAGTGTGACCCCTCCATATATTTATCCTAGCCCACGTGTATCGAGCCTGCCCCCTCCCATATACCCATCCTAGTCCCCCATGTGGCCCTCCTGTTCCCCCCATATATCCATCCTGGCCTCCATGTGTCCAGCCTGCCCCCCCACATATCCATCCTGGCCTCCATGTTTCCAGCCTGCCCCCCCATATATCTGTCCTGGCCTCCATGTGTCCAGCCTGCCCCCTCCCATATATCTGTCCTAAAGCCCCATGTGTCAAGCCTGCCCCCCCATATATCCATCCTGGCCTCCATGTGTCCAGCATGCCCCCCCTACATATCCATCCTGGCCTCCATGTGTCCAGCCTGCCCCCCCCAATATATCCATCCTGGCCTCCATGTTTCCAGCCTGCCCCCCATATATCCATGCTGGCCTCCATGTGTCCAGCCTGCCCCCTCATATATCCATCCTGCCCTTCCCCCCTGCATATATCCATCCTGACACCCCCCCATATATCCATACTGGCCCCCATATGTCCAGCGTGGCCCCTCCATATATTTATCCTAGCCCACGTGTATCGAGCCTGCCCTCCCACATACCTATCCTAGCCCCCCATGTGTCCAGCCTGCCCCCCACATATCCATCCTGGCCATCATGTGTCCAGCCTGCCCCGCCCCCCATATATCCGGCCCCCCATATATCCATCCCCCTCACATATCCATCCTGGCCTCCATGTGTCCAGCCTGCCCCACCATATAGCCATCCTGCCCACCCTTTCCCATGTGTCCAGCCAGGCTCCCCCTTATGTGTCCAGCCAGGCTCCCCCCCTTGTGTGTCCAGCCAGGGTTCCCCCTTGTGTGTCCAGCCAGGCTCACACCCTTGTGTGTCCAGCCAGTGTTCCCCCTTGTGTGTCCAGCCAGGGTTCCCCCTTGTGTGTCCAGCCAGGGTTCCCACTTGTGTGTCCAGTCAGGGCTTCCCTTGTGTGTCCAGCCAGGGCTCCCCCTTGTGGGTCCAGCCAGGGTTCCCCCTTGTGTGTCCATCCAGCTCCCCCCTTGTGTGTCCAGCCAGGGCTCCCCCTTGTAGGTCCAGCCAGGGTTCCCCCTTGTGTGTCCATCCAGCTCCCCCCTTGTGGGGGCCCATCCCATTCTGCATCCACTCATATACACAGAGACACACACACAGACACCTCTTGCCTTCCTGCTCTCCCGTGCGGTGTCCTCCTTCTCCGGCGGCTGAGTTGCGCGCCTCCTTCACTGCAGGCGCATGACGATGACGTCATACGCCGGCCGGGGAAGGGAGACGCGCAGCTTCAGCTGCTTCACTGGGACGTGTGTCGCGGCGGTTCAGGTAATGAACGCCGCGTGAGCGCGTCCCTGCATACACTGTGCCTGCGCTTTTAAAGGGCCCGTGCCCCTTAAAACCGCAGGTTTTTTTATTTTTTCATTCTCTTCTCCCCCTCTCCTCTGCAGAAGGGTACCCCGCCAGCCCAGTCCCTCCCTGTTGATGACTTATCCTAAAATCGGTCATTAATATATAAGTCCTGGACAGTCCCGTTAAGCTTGTTTTACCTAGTTATAAAAGCCCTTTAAGTCCTCATTATAAGGTAAGGTATGAATGGATCTAATTAAATTCTCCAAAGAGAACTATTTATACATTTTAGTCACTGTGAGCTTTCTACAAGATATTGCGGGCAGTATATAGCGAATATACGGACACAGAGCCATTCGCCGGCTCAGATTGCCAATAAGCACCTTGTAAATATGAGACCTTGACATCATAGGTTACTTGGCTTAATATGAAATTGTCCCTCATGTGTACCGCATTGTGGGCAGGGACTATATGTACATCACTGCAGAATATGTTGGCAATAAAAAGTCAACAGAAATGAATATCATGCAGATCCTCACCAGGACTCCAGCAGTGTCACCATCCTGCCACCATACAGCTATAGAAGGACAATAAACCTGCAGGGTTCTCCCCTCAGTTATTTTTTCCTTTAATTTTATTATCTGTTTCTTACTCACAGTGAAAGAACAGTCATCAGATATTTTATTGTTCACTTTTTATTTTACAGTCTCAGCTCTGAAGAATAGAACGTCTTATGAATAAATGACAGCTCACTTATTACAGTGGTGGCCAAAAGTATTGGCACCCCTGCAATTCTGACAGATAATACTCAGTTTCTTCCTGAAAATGATTGCAATCACAAATTCTTTGGTATTATTATCTTCATTTAATTTGCTTGCAAGGAAAAAATACAAAAGAGAATGAAGCAAAAATCAAAACCTTGATCATTTCACACAAAACTCCAAAAATGGGCCAGACAAAAGTATTGGCACCCTCAGCCTAATACTTGGTTGCACAACCTTTAGCCAAAATAACTGCGAACAACCGCTTCCGGTAACCATCAATGAGTTTCTTACAATGCTCTGCTGGAATCGTAGACCATTCTTCTTTGGCAAACTGCTCCAGGTCCCTGATATTTGAAGGGTGCCTTCTCCAAACTGCCATTTTGTGATCTCTCCACAGGTGTTCTATGGGATTCAGGTCTGGACTCATTGCTGGCCACCTTAGAAGTCTCCAGTGCTTTCTCTAAAACCATTTTATAGTGCTTTTGGAAGTGTGTTTTGGGTCATTGTCCTGCTGGAAGACCCATGACCTCTAAGGGCGACCCAGCTTTCTCACACTGGGCCCTACATTATGCTGCAAAATTTGTTGGTAGTCTTCAGACTTCATAATGCCATGCACACGGTCAAGCAGTCCAGTGCCAGAGGCAGCAAAGCAACCCCAAAACATCAGGGAACCTCCGCCATGTTTGACTGTAGGGACCATGTTCTTTTCTTTGAATGCCTCTTTTTTTTTCCTGTACACTCTATGCTGATGGTTTTTCCCAAAAAGCTCGACTTTTATCTCATCTGACCAGAGAACATTCTTCCAAAACATAGTAACATAGTTTGTAAACATAGTTAGTAAAAGCCGAATAAAGACTTGCGTCCATCAAGTTCGACCTGTTAGTTCTGTAATTGCTAAAGTTGATCCAGAGGAGGGCAAAAACCCCAAATGATTTGGCCAATCTTCACCTGAGGAAAAATTCCCTCCTGACTCTGAAACCAGCAGTCAGAATAAATCCCTGTATCAACTTACTATTTTATTTTATTTTTAAGTATATGCTGAAATCTGCCTGGTATCTAGAAATGCATCCAGTCCACGTTTGAACTGGTTTAGTGAATCTGACATTACCGTCTCCTCACTCAGTGAATTCCATATTCTCACTGCTCTTACCGTAAAGAACCCCTTCCTATGCTGGTGCTGAAACCTTTTCTCTTCCAGTCTTAGTGAATGCCCTCTTGTTACCGTAATATCCCTCCTTTTGAACAAATCCCTGGCAAGGTCTCTATACTGTCCCCTAACATATTTGTACACATTTATTATGTCCCCCCTCAACCTTCTCTTTTCCAGGCTGAATAGTCCTAGTTTTGCCAACCTCTCTGGGTATTGCAGTCCCTCCATTCCCTTTATTAATTTTGTTGCCCTCCTTTGTACCTTTTCAAGCTCATTTATATCCTTTCTATATATTGGGGCCCATAACTGAGCACAGTATTCCAAGTGTGGTCTGACCAGTGCTTTGTACAGTGGAAGAACAATGTTCTCATCCTTTGCAGCTATACCTCTTCCGATACATCCCATTACCCTGTTTGCCCTTACAGCAGCGGCCTGACTTTGGGCACTCCAATTTAGTTTGCCATCAATCAAGATGCCCAAGTCCTTCTCCATCTCTGAATTCCCCAATGATTTCCCATTCAGTGAGTACTGGTGACTTCCATTTTTCCTTCCCATATGCATGACCTTACATTTCTCCTCGTTAAACCTCATTTGCCATTTAATGCTCCACCTACCCAGCTTATCCAAATCCCTCTGTAGGTCTTCACTATCCTCTTTTGTATTAATTGTTTTACATAACTTTGTGTCATCTGCAAATATTGATATTTTACTATTTATCCCGTTGACTATGTCGTTAATAAAGATATTAAATAACATTGGGCCTAGTACAGACCCCTGTGGTACCCCACTAGTGACGCTTACCCAATCTGAGTATATTCCATTTATAACCACCCTCTGCCTTCTATCCCTTAGCCAGTTAGCTACCCACTTGCAGACATTTTCCCCCAGCCCCATCATTCTCATTTTGTATACCAACCTATTATGTGGCACGCTATCGAAAGCTTTTGAGAAGTCGAGATACACGACATCCACTGGTTCCCCCTGATCTACTCGAGAGCTAACCTCCTCGTAGAAGTCAATCAGGTTTGTTTGGCAGGAGCGATTCCTCATGAATCCATGTTGGTTCGGGATTAAAAGATTATTAGCATCAAGATGCTCCATAATTGCCTCTTTAATGAAGCTTTCAAAAATTTTGCCCACAACGGACGTCAGACTCACCGGCCGATAGTTTCCGGCGTCACTTTTCGCTCCCTTTTTGAATATTGGCACTACATTCGCCTGTCGCCAATCAAGTGGTACAGACCCAGTCTCAACAGAGTCCTTAAATATAAGATATAACGGTCTGTCTATCACATTACTTAGTTCCCTTAGTACCCGTGGGTGTATGCCATCAGGTCCTGGTGATTTGTTTATTTTAATGTTACTGAGGCGTTTCTGTACCCCAGCTTGGGTTAGATTTGTCATACTTAGTGGAGGATTAAGTTTGTCACTTCTCATTTCTCCTGTTAGTTCGATTTCCTTTGTGAAAGTTGTCGAAAAAAAATTATTTAATAGATTAGCTTTATCCTCATCTTTCTCTATGATTTTGCCTTCCTCATTTTTTATCGGTCCAATATTATCCGATTTAATCCTTTTACTATTTATATACGTAAAGAACAGTTTGGGATTTGATCTACTTTCCCTAGCAATACGTCTCTCTGTTTCCTCCTTCGCTATTTTTATTTGTTTTTTGCAGGTTCTCGTTTTTTCCTTGTAACACATTAGTGCCTCCTTACTGTTTTCCTGTTTTAATCTCTTGAATGCCTCTTTTTTGCTATTTAACGCCCCTTTTACGTTCTTGTTCAACCATATTGGTTTCCTCTTATTTCTGGCCCTTTTATTCCCATACGGTATATACCTCTCGCACTGAGTATTCAGAATTCTTTTGAAGGTTTCCCATTTACTATTCGTATTCCTTTGATTAAGAACTTTGTCCCAGTCAATAAGTTGAAGGCTTTCTTTCAGCTGATCAAACTTCGCCCTCCTAAAGTTTAATGTTTTTGTTGTTCCCTTATTGATAACCCTACTGAAGGGCATTTTGAAGTCGATAATATTATGGTCGCTATTACCTAGGTGCCCCCCTATCTGTACCTCAGTTATTCTATCAGGCCTATTAGTCAATATTAAGTCTAACACGGCCTTCCCTCTCGTTGGTTCCTGCACTAGTTGGGAGAGATAATTATCCTTAATATTTGTCAAGAACCTTTTTCCTTTCTGAGATCTACAGGTTTCTGTTTCCCAGTCAATATCCGGGTAGTTGAAATCCCCCATTACAATCACTTCATTATGTTTTGCTACTTTGTCTATTTGTCCTAATAGCAGTTTCTCATTCTCCTCTGTTATATTGGGTGGCTTATAGCAGACCCCCAGTAATATTTTATTATTATTTTTAGTTCCCTCTATCTCTACCCACATGGACTCGACCCCCTCTTCTCCCTCTCCTATATCTTCCCTTAGTCTGGGTTTTAGACATGACTTTACATATAAGCAGACTCCTCCGCCTTTCCCCTGTTTCCGGTCCCTTCTAAATAAACTATAATCTAATAAATTTACCGCCCAGTCGTAGCTATCGTCTAGCCAAGTCTCTGTTATACCTACGATGTCATACCTCTCCTCCCATATAAGCGCCCGCAGCTCATCCGCCTTATTGGTCAGGCTTCTTGCGTTGGTCAGCATGCAAGATAAAACTTTGTGGTTATTTAGCATCCTATTCTTCTCTAACGATCTAACTGTACTATCCCCACCCCCCTCTCCACCTTCATTATATTCACTTCTCCCCTTCCCCCTTGCTTGCCTCACATCCCACCTATTTCCTTGGTTCCCCCCCCCCCGTCTCTAGTTTAAAAACTCCTCCAACCTATTAGCCATCTTCTTCCCCAGCACCGCTGCACCCTCCCCATTGAGGTGCAGCCCATCCCTACGGTAGAGCCTGTAGCCGACCGCGAAGTCGGCCCAGTTCTCCATGAACCCAAACCCTTCTGCCTTGCACCAACTCTTTAGCCACTTATTCACCTCCCTAACCTCCTGTTGGCGCTCCTGTGTGGCTCGCGGGATTGGTAGTATTTCTGAGAAAACTACCTTGGAGGTCCTTGCCCTAAGCTTCCTACCTAGGTCCCTGAAATAATTTTTAAGGACCCTCCATCTACCACTCACTTTGTCATTGGTGCCGATGTGGACCATGACCAATGGGTCTTCGCCAGCCCCACCCAGTAACCTGTCAACCCGATCCGCGATGTGCCGGACTCGAGCGCCAGGGAGGCAGCACACCGTTCGGCGATCCCGGTCTTTGTGACAGATTGCCCTGTCTGTCCCCCTAATAATAGAGTCACCCACTACCAGAACCTGTCTTGCCTGCCCTACACTTCCCCCCTCCCCCTCATTACTGGAGCATACACTCCCCCGGCGGTCAGAGGATCTGTCGTGCTCCAATAATGCCGGTTCTGAACGAGCCTTCCTATACTTCTTCCCTCTATCCCTCCTTACTGTTATCCAGCTCCCTGCCTGTTCAGCCTGCACTTCCCCTCTATGCTCCACCCCCAGTATTGACCCATTGAGTGTCTGCTCGGTGAGCAGCAAACTCCGTTCTATGTTGTCGATGCTCCTCAGTACCGCTATCTGAGCACTTAGATCCAGAATTTGGGCTTCCAAGTGCACGATATGCTCACATCTCTCGCAGCAGTATGGATCCTCGAGCGGGTGCTCACGGAATGCATACATTATGCAAGATGTACACTGCACGGCTCCGTCCAACATGGACGTCATTCTAAATATGGGGATACAGTCAGTATATATATACAAGTACAAAACACAATTATTTATATATAGGTGTATGGACGGGGATCAATTAGGGATGTGCAAGTGTATCAATTAGATATCGGCGGGGGATCAGTTAAGTATGGACGGGGGATCAATTAAGTATCAAGTATGGACGGGGGAATCAGCTAAGTAGGTCAGGTGGATTAATTAAGTAAAAAGTAAAGTAAAGAAAGAATGAAATACAGTCAGCAATTCAGTCCTAAGTCCTCCCTTCCAAACTCCCTGAATCCAAAGTCACTGAAAAACAAGTCACACACTTACTTTCGTTCGCACTTACGCTCCGGACACACGCAGCTCGTTCACACTCGCAAACTAAGAGATTTAAAGTGTTTTTTTTTGTTTGTTTTTTTTTTCCTTTTCCAGCAATGTACCCTTCACCTCAATGCACTTCCAAAGGACTTGATGCCCAACCAGCTGCCCCTTATAAACCCTTAATTATGACCCCTTCCCCTTAATTAACCCCTTGTGAGTAAATCTACACCTCAGGATTTTAGTGCAATGTAGTTAACCCTTAAATACACAGGTAGTAAACTAAGAAACTAAAACTGTAGTGAGAAAATAGATTTTTAATAGCCCAATAAATCTAAACAGGTAGAAAAGCACTCAGCAGATCACAATGCAGCACTCACCGCAATTCACACAGGTATTTTCTGCAGGATTCCCAATACCTCTTCACTGAAAAACAAGTCACACACTTACTTTCGTTCGCACTTACGCTCCGGACACACGCAGCTCGTTCACACTCGCAAACTAAGAGATTTAAAGTGTTTTTTTTTTTTTTCCTTTTCCAGCAATGTACCCTTCACCTCAATGCACTTCCAAAGGACTTTATGCCCAACCAGCTGCCCCTTATAAACCCTTAATTATGACCCCTTCCCCTTAATTAACCCCTTGTGAGTAAATCTACACCTCAGGATTTTAGTGCAATGTAGTTAACCCTTAAATACACAGGTAGTAAACTAAGAAACTAAAACTGTAGTGAGAAAATAGATTTTAAAAAGCCCAATAAATCTAAACAGGTAGAAAAGCACTCAGCAGATCACAATGCAGCACTCACCGCAATTCACACAGGTATTTTCTGCAGGATTCCCAATACCTCTTCACGCAATTCACACAGGTATTTTCTGCAGGATTCCCAATACCTCTTCACGCAATTCACACAGGTATTTTCTGCAGGATTCCCAATACCTCTTCACCTTCACCTCAATGCACTTCCAGTTTTAGGCTTTATCAGGTAAGTTTTGGCAAACTCCAGCCTGGCTTTTTTATGTCTCGGGGTAAGAAGTGGGGTCTTCCTGGGTATCCTACCATACAGTCCCTTTTCATTCAGACGCCGACGGATAGTACGGGTTGACACTGTTGTAGCCTTGGACTGCAGGGCAGCTTGAACTTGTTTGGATGTTAGTCGAGGTTCTTTATCCACCATCCGCACAATCTTGCGTTGAAATCTCTCGTCAATTTTTCTTTTCCGTCCACATGTAGGGAGGTTAGCCACAGTGCCATGGGCTTTAAACTTCTTGATGACACTGCGCACGGAAGACACAGGAACATTCAGGTCTTTGGAGACGGACTTGTAGCCTTCAGATTGCTCATGCTTCCTCACAATTTGGTTTCACAAGTCCGCAAACAGTTCTTTGGTCTTCTTTCTTTTCTCCATGCTCAATGTGGTACACACAAGGACACAGGACAGAAGTTGAGTCAACTTTAATCCATGTTAACTGGCTGCAAGTGTGATTTAGTTATTGCCAACACCTGTTAGGTGCCACAGGTGCTCTTTCAGCTGCTCATAAAACCCGGCCCTGTAATCCGGACCCATTAAATTCCTCTCAGCACTATGTGTGCTGGAGCCTGCTTCTCCGGATCCTACATCACCGAAGCATGGCACTTCGAGGACACATACCTCCCGTCCACGATCTGTCCGGCAGCAACCTTACATACACCCCCCCTCTGTCCAAAGCCGTAGGGCTTGGCACCTTCTGTCACCATACAATAAACCCTTGACAAGGCAGCGGCATTCCCATGTTGTTTCCCAGGCCTATGCTCTACCCGGAAACTAAAATCTTGTAGAGCCAGGAACCACCTAGTCACTCTGGCATTGTTTCCCTTCTTTTCTCGCATCCACCTCAATGGGGCATGGTCTGACACTAACCTGAACCTTCTACCTAATAGGTAATACCTCAGAGAGTTTAACGCCCACTTAATGGCCAAACATTCTTTTTCTACAATGGAGTAGTCCTTCTCACAAGCGGAGAGCTTCAGACTGAGGTATTTTACAGGGTGTTCTTCTCCGTTAATCTCCTGGGACAAGACTGCTCCCAGCCCGACATCCGATGCATCCATCTGGACCACAAACTCCTTGGAGAAGCTGGGTGCCACCAAGACTGGTTGTTTACAGAGGACCAGTTTCAATTCCTGGCAGGTCGCTTCTGCTTCCGGGGACCACTTGGCCATAGCTGACTTCATCCCTTTCGGAAGATCCATCAATGGGGCTGCTATCAGGGCAAAGTTAGGGACAAATCTTCGATAGTAGCCCACAATGCCTAGAAACGCCATGACCTGCTTCTTCGAGAGGGGCTGTGGCCAGTTCAAGATCGCCTCGACCTTATTTATTTGTGGTTTTATTTCCCCTCTACCAACCACGTACCCTAGGTACTTGGCTTCCTCCATCCCCATGGCACATTTCTTCGGGTTGATAGTAAAGCCCGCCTTCCTTAGGGCATCAAGTATGGCTTGAACTTTGTCCAGATGACTTTCCCAGTCCTGGCTAAATATGACGATGGCATCTAGGTAGGCCGCTGCATACTGTTTGTGGGGTGCTAAGATCCGGTCCATGGCTCTCTGGAAGGTGGCCGGAGCTCCCTTCAACCCAAACGGCATCCTGACGTATTGGCGTCGAGAAGGCTGTCTTCTCCTTAGCCTCTTTGGACAGGGGAATTTGCCAATATCCTTTGGTGAGGTCCAGAGTGGTGATGTACCGAGCGGGTCCTAGCCTTTCGATAAGCTCATCTACCCTAGGCATTGGGTAGGCGTCGAACTTTGAGACCTCCTTCAGCTTCCTATAGTCGTTGCAAAACCGCCATTCCCCATCTGGTTTCGGCACTAAGACTATAGGACTGGACCATCCACTTTTGGACTCTTCAATGACTCCCAGGTTTAGCATCCGCCTTACTTCTTTAGAGATCACCTCTCTGCGGGCTTCGGGGATCCGGTATGGTTTTAGATTGACGCGAACATGAGGCTCTGTGAGAACCTCATGCTCTATGACCTGAGTGAGTCCTGGCAACTCCGAAAACATGTCTTTATTTCGCTGTAACAACTCTTTGCACTGTTGCTTTTGGGCATGTGACAGTGACTCTGCCACCTTGACCTCTTTCACATCGGCCTCAGCCTCAGCCATTAAACAGGGAGCTTCCGCAGGCTCTCTATCTTGCCATGGCTTAATCAAGTTAACATGGTAAATTTGGTAGGGCTTCCTCTTCCCTGGTTGGTGGATCTTAAAGTTGACTTCCCCCACTTTCTCTACCACCTCATAGGGGCCCTGCCACTTGGCCATGAACTTGTCTCCACTGTGGGACTAGCACAAGCACTCGATCTCCTGGGTTGAACGATCTCACCCTGGCCGACCTATTATACACCCTGGACTGTGCCTCTTGTGCCTTAAGGAGGTGCTCCCTCACAATGGGCATCACATGGGCAATCCTCTCTTGCATCTGGGCAACGTGCTCCACCACTCTCCTATAGGGAGTGGTCTCAGCTTCCCAGGACTCTTTCTCCACCTCCAGGAGTCCTGAGGGTGTCGTCCATAGAGTGGTTCAAACGGGGAGAAACCTGTGGAAGCTTTGGGAACTTCCCTCATGGCGAACAACATATAGTCCCAGTCTCGGCCATCCTTTTCCACTGCTTTCCTCAACATTGCTTTCAAGGTTTTGTTAAACCTCTCTACCAGTCCGTCCGTCTGGGGAGAGTACACGGAGGTTCTCAGTTGTGCAATCTGCAGTGTCTTGCACAATTCCCTCATGACCTTCGACATAAATGGAGTTCCTTGGTCTGTTAGGATCTCGTTAGGCAACCCAGTTCTTGAAAACATGTGGTCTAACTCCCGGGCTATACACCTGGTGGAGGAGTTTCGTAGTGGTACGGCCTCCAGATACCATGTAGCATAATCTAATACCACCAGGATATACTGATGCACTTGGGCGGACTTGACCAGAGGCCCCACTAGATCCATTGCTATGCGTTCGAATGGAACCTCGATGACTGGTAGTGGCACTAGGGGACTGCGGAAGTGGGCCACTGGGGAGGTTATCTGGCATGTGGGGCAGGAACGACAATAACTCTATATTTCTCTATAGCAACCTGGCCAGTAGAATCTTTGGAGGATCCGTTCTTGAATCTTGTCTGCACCCAGGTGACCACCCAACACATGAGAATGAGCCATGTCTAACACCCTGCGTCTATAGGGCCCTGGCACCAGCAACTGTTCTATTACCTCACCCCTTGGCTTGGTTATTCTGTACAGCAAATCCCCATTCACAGCAAAATGAGGGAACCGAGTGTCAGCCCCCGGTTCCTGAGGCACCCCATTTAACACAGTAACATTTTCAAAGGCCCCTTTCAGAGTTAAATCCCTGAGTTGGGCAGTTCCAAAGTTTCCCTCGGACACCTAAAGCTCAGGGATATTGGACTCAGGGGATGCTACTTCAGCCTCATTGCCCACCAGCACACACATGGGAAACTCATCTACTATGTTCTGCGGGTAAGTTTCCTTAGGGGCGATCTGGCTGTCGTCCAAGCAACCAGGTGTCCCCGCTTTCCCCCACATTTCCCAGAATAATGCACAGTAACGTCCAATTATTATGGGATGCAATAGGTCCTTAACGACCGCCACTTCATGAGATGTGGTGCCACAGTCTGTGTTTACATCCACCTGGGCCACAGGATAGTTCTTAGCGTCCCCATTGATACACCGGACACCCACCACCTTCCCAGAAACCAGCCGATGAGGGAGTGTGGCCCTTATCAGGGTCACCAAACTTCCTGAGACCAATAGTCCAGAGACTTGTGCCCCGTTAACTGACACTGAGCATGCCTGAGGGCCCTCGCCATGTTGACGAACCGCGCTGCAGGCGGGGTAGGCAAAATAAGAGCAACGCCGGCCCATGTTACAGTCCATTGGTTCAGAGGTTATGGGACACCGGGAGGCAATATGGCCAGGGGTATGACATCTCCAACACACTATATTATGGGGTGGGACCTTGGGCAGCAACTCAGACCCCTCCTGAACTCTAGGATGCCCCCCAGGTGTGGCGCTAGCTCCCTTCTTTTGGGTGTCCGCCACCTTTTGGGAACCCCAGTATTGAGAGGCTACGACCCCTTGTTTTCCCAACGGACTCTCAACCGCCTGGTATCTTTCCACCAACCCCACCAAGTCATCAGCATTATAGGGATCTCCCTGGGCAACCCAGGATTTTACCGACTTCGGGAGAGAGTGTATAAACCTGTCTATAACGACCTCTATCTCATATCATAGGACTATCTATCATCTATCTATTATCTATATGACGCGCCCCCTGGGCCATGGGGCACCCGGGACCGGACTTCAGGGCAATACTGGGAGTAGTTGTGGCGACCTGGTCCCGTGGCTCAGGGTGGCCAGACCAATATTGTGGCAGTCTCTGTATCAGTATAATGCAATGTCCGACTACGCCACCCGTGGATTGCGGTCAATAAGAACCGCCGCTGCTGAGCAGACCTCTGAGGCTGAGGTTGTGAGGGCAGCAGAGTGTAGTATAACTCCCCACGGGAGGAGTATAGCCTCAGGCTAGTGAGTGTGGATGATAGGAGTGATGGTACACGAGCGCAGCAGGAACGACTCAGAGGCTTTGCAGTGCAGTTCAGGGTCTTTACTGATGGTGATAAGGCAGACCCTCCCGGGAGTACTGGCTAGCATAAGAGGCCTGGTCAGTCTGTGAGCAAACTGGAGTTCCCCTGGCCAGGTGGAGTTGTAGGCCTCCCCGACTATCTGCACTCTTCCTGGCTACCTTGCTGTAAGCGAGTGGAAGTAGCCCACGTCCCTGAGTGTTCCGTGTGGTGCTCACCTGTATGGCTGGTGACTTGGGGCCTTCTGATAGCCCCCGCTCCTCGATTGCAGTGCTGGTCCCTTGCTCGTGACTGAGCCTCCGGGCTTCTATGGCGAGAGGACTTGAAATCCCCTGCCGGCGGGTTTCTGCTGCTGGGTATATATAAGTCCCCGCAACCTCGGACTCCTGTGTCCGGTTCTCAGAGTCTTCTGCCAGGACGAACTCCGCTTAGCTCAAGTCCCTGGTCTTCAGCTCCTGCTCCTACAGAGCTCCTCGCTGTTACTTTCCCTGTGTCTGGAACTAACTCCAGGCTCTGACTTCACTAACCCCGCCCCAGATCCAGTTTATATAGGGCAGGTTCCTCCCCTATCTGGTCTGGGACAGGAGGTGTTGCATGTTTAAGGGCTCCGAACCAGGAAACCTCCCACTTGCTCTCAGACATAATATTTCTATTACAGTGGTAACCAGACCCCTGGGGTGCCACATATCCATCTATCTATCTCATATCTATCTATCTATCAATCTCATATCTATCTATCTTCTCCACTTTTTATCTGGTCTCAGGTATGACTTTCATATTACCCACGACTGTTACTTGCCACAGGTGAGTTTTAACGAGCATCACATGCTTGAAGCAAAGTTGTTTTTCCACAATTTTGGAAAAGTGCCAACAATTTTGTCCGGCCCATTTTTGGAGTTTTGTGTGAAATTATGTCCAATTTGCCTTTTTTTCCCATTTTTTTGTGCTGTTTCAATACACACAAAGGAAATAAATATTATAACAAATGTATAACAAAACATGTGTAATTGTAATAATTTTCTGGGAGAAATACTTCACTTTCTGGAACAATCTCAAGGTTGCTAAACACTTCCGGCCATGACTGTGTGTATATATGGGCCCTCAATAAACCATCCCTCTCAACGAAAAGGCCACAGCAAGGGTCAGGAATCGGTGGCCTTCCCTCTCCGAATCTTAGGGAGAGACGGTTGTGCTTCCAGCATCCACCTAGGCTGCCACCCCAGTGGAACTAATAGCAGGGTAGCCAACTGTCCAGAAATTCTTGGACAGTCCATAAAAATAGGGCACTTTTTTCCCTGTCCGTAAAAAAAATGTGATGCGTCCATAATCTTTCTGAAGCTGGAGAGACTTGTTCAGATGGAGGGAGATGTAGGGGCATCATATTGTGTATAGGGAGATGTAGGGGCATCATATTGTGTATAGGTATCATATTGTGTATCTGCATGTGTGGGGACATCATACGGTGTATATGGAGCTGTGAGCACATCATACTGTATTTAGGGAACAATGAGGGAATCATACTGTATACAAGGAGCTGTGGAAACATAATGCTGTGTAAAGGGTCTGTGGGGTCATCATCTAATATACAGTACAGACCAAAAGTTTGGACACACCTTCTCATTTAAAGATTTTTCTGTATTTTCATGACTATGAAAATTGTACATTCACACTGAAGGCATCAAAACTATGAATTACCACATGTGGAATTATATACTTAACAAAAAAAGTGTGAAACAACTGAAAATATGTCTTATATTCTAGGTTCTTCAAAGTAGCCACCTTTTGCTTTGATGACTGCTTTGCACACTCTTGGCATTCTCTTGATGAGCTTCAAGAGGTAGTCACCGGAAATGGTTTTCACTTCACAGGTGTGCCCTGTCAGGTTTAATAAGTGGGAGTTCTTGCCTTATAAATGGGGTTCGGATCATCAGCTGTGTTGTGCAGAAGTCTGGTAGATACACAGCTGATAGTTCTACTAAATAGACTGTTAGAATTTGTATTATGGCAAGAAAAAAGCAGCTAAGTAAAGAAAAATGAGTGGCCATCATTACTTTAAGAAATGAAGGTCAGTCAATGCAAAAAATTGGTAAAACTTTGAAAGTGTCCCCAAGTGCAGATGCAAAAACCATCAAGCGCTGCAAGAAACTGGCTCACATGAGGACTGCCCCAGGAAAGGAAGACCAAGAGTCACCTCTGCTTCTGAGGATAAGTTTATCCGAGTCACCAGCCTCAGAAATCGCAGGTTAACAGCAGCTCAGATTAGAGACCAGGTCAATGCCACACAGAGTTCTAGCAGCAGACACATCTCTTCAACAACTGTTAAGAGGAGACTTTGTGCAGCAGGCCTTCATGGTAAAATAGCTGCTAGGAAACCACTGCTAAGGACAGGCAACAAGCAGAAGAGACTTATTTGGGCTAAAGAACACAAGGAATGGACATTAGACCAGTGGAAATCTGTGCTTTGGTCTGATGAGTTTAAATTTGAGATCTTTGGTTCCAACCACCGTGTCTTTGTGCGATGCAGAAAAGGTGAACGGATGGACTCTACATGTCTGGTTCCCACCGAGAAGCATGGAGGAGGAGGTGTGATGGTGTGGGGGTGCTTTGCTGGTGACACTGTTGGGGATTTATTCAAAATTGAAGGCATACTGAACCAGCATGGCTACAACAGCATCTTGCAGCGGCATGCTATTCCATCCGGTTTGCGTTTAGTTGGACCATCATTTATTTTTCAACAGGACAATGACCCCAAACACACCTCCAGGCTGTGTAAGGGCTATTTGACCAAGAAGGAGAATGATGGGGTGCTACGCCAGATGACCTGGCCTCCACAGTCACCAGACCTGAACCCAATCGAGATGATTTGGGGTGAGCTGGACCGCAGAGTGAAGGCAAAAGGGCCAACAAGTGCTAAGCATCTCTGGGAACTCCTTCAAGATTGTTGGAAGACCATTTCCATTGACTACCTCTTGAAGCTCATCAAGAGAATGCCAAGAGTGTGCAAAGCAGTCATCAAAGCAAAAGGTGGCTACTTTGAAGAACCTAGAATATAAGACATATTTTCAGTTGTTTCACACTTTTTTGTTAAGTATATAATTCCACATGTGTTAATTCATAGTTTTGATGCCTTCAGTGTGAATGTACAATTTTCATAGTCATGAAAATACAGAAAAATCTTGAAATGAGAAGGTGTGTCCAAACTTTTGGTCTGTACTGTATATAATCGTCTAATCCCGTCTGTCTGTCTGTCCTTCTGTCCAGGAAATCCTGCGTCGCTGATTGGTCCAGCCGCGGCCAATCAGCGACGCGGGATTTCAGAAAAAGATGGCGGCCGTTAGCAGCTCATCTGCCGCACGGAGGTCAGCGGCGATGCAGCCGGGAGATGACCGGCGCTAGCCGCTCATCTCCCGGCTGCTCGCAGCAGAAGTACCGCGACCGGCGGCGCTGCTGACCTCCATGCGGCTACCGTCGGGAGATCAATGGCTAGGGCCGCTGATCTCCCGACGGCAAGTGAGAAGCTAGGACCGGGGAGTGGCGCCGCCAGTCGGGATACTTCGGCTGTGAGCAGCCGGCCATCTCCCGGTTCCTCGCAGCGGAAGTACCCGCACAGGTAGCGTCGCTGCCCGGTCCTCAGTAATACGATTCGCTGATTGGTCGGAATCAGCGATATTGGCGCCGCGACCAATCAGCGATACTGGCGCCAAATTTAAACACCGCTCTGCTGATTGGTCGTGGCCGGCGGCCGCGACCAATCAGCGATTTTGGCGCCACATTTAAACACCACTCTGTTGATTGCGCCTGGTCGGCCGCATACAGATTCTAGAATACCCGATGCGTTAGAATCGGGACACCATCTAGTACTGTATATAAAGAGCTGTGGAAGCCATCACACTATATATAGAGACCTGTGAAAAGCTAATGTGTTGATCCAGAGGAAGTCAAAAAACCCCATGAGGCAGATGCTGCTTGCCCAAAATTAGGGGAAAAATTCCTTCCCGACTCCACATATGGCAATCAGACTAGTTGCTTGGATCAACGTCCCATAACAAAATCTAGTATGAATAACCTGTAATATTATTCAAGAAAGTCACACAGGACCTCCTTGATCTTTTTTTTAGAGAATTAAGTATTACAAGGTCATGTGGTAGAGAGTTCCATACCTCACACAATAAAACATTGCCATCTAACTTCCTTTAGACAAAGCGAATTAGGAGCTTGATGCTAGAGTAGTTGAATTAAAACTGAAAAAAATTATTAACACAGCAAAAAAGAGGAACAGTATTTATTCTCCAGCCCAGGTCTCAAAACTAATGCACTAATCAGGATGAAGCAAACCATATAATAAAGGCAGGGGCAGCACAGGTGCAAAATACTGATGAGACAACCAACTCATAACCTACCAATTCTTGGAGGGGGTCATTGCTTAGTATTAAAACTGCACACAAAAAATGGCTTGTATAGGTCACTGGTCACACACAGATTGTTAGGGGAATGGTTGCAAACAACTTTATTAAATAATGGAAAGCCAACGAACCCGGGGTCCGCGATGCAGCCTGGAGGACTGCGAACGAACACCTTCCGGGTAAGAAGGTAAAACAACCAACTGAAATAACAATCCCCCCCGTGTTACTGCACACCGGAACGGGAATAGGGATTCGCACTATCTCCGTTAACTGCACGAGAGATGTGCGACAAATAATGTAGCTGTAGCCCTGTTAACTGCACAGAGGCTACGCAGCAGGCGCTAGGATGCATGTGTGATTCACGCAGGCGTATACATGCTCCCAGCCGGCGTGCTACCGGACTGAGGAGTATCTCTCCACGTGGCTAACAGGCGGTGCCGGGAATACGGAGTCCGCAGTCTGCTCGGGGTGTATAGCGACCCCCTTGTTGGAGCCAGACTGTCAGACGAAGTTACCTGCCTCCCTCCATCTAAGGCTGTCTATCCCCTGCTAAACCTGCCTGTCAGAAGCTATAACAGCAAAAGTACACGTGGAGCCGAAACGACCAAGCGTCCACACAATAACACCAACTCAGCTCAATGATCAGAGCGCGCCGCCATGTTTGTGGGCGTGCTATTTAAATATTAAGCCCTGCCCACCGTCACATTATTGGTGACGTCACCCGCGACCAATCAGGCGGTGCCAGGTCACCAGATCAGCTGACTCCCAAACCACTAATCACGGTCCGCCATGTCACGGGCATGCTCAGTGCAGTGTATCCTGGACTTAGGCTGTAACAGCCCTGTTTCCCTCCGCAACCTATCCTTAATGTTGCTAGGAACAAAGACCCAAGAGACAGCTTGTACATCTCGTGCACCAGCTAGGCGTTGGGACCAATGACGATGCTGAGCAGCATCTGGACCGGAATGGGAGACCACAGAATCCACTGATGATTCTGAACCCATTTCAGATCCAGAAAACACCTGACGCCTAACACAGATAGTGCTCAATATAGGGCTTACAGCCTATTAGTGACCCTCATACTGTTAGATTAGGCAGGCTGCAAAGCACTATCTAAGTGCACCCCATGAGGACAAACCCCCTAGTTTACAAATCCAGCATTGATGGGCTTGTCTGAACCCTGAATAAAAATAACATGCAAAATCTATATATGAGGTTCTGGTAAATATTTTGGCGCTGGTCACGCACAGTGTCTGGTTTACAGCCTATTAGTGACGCCCATACTATTAGATTAGGCAGGCTATGCTCCCCTCATACACCTTACCACGGTGTGTAGTGTGACATGGAGCTAAACCCCCTGTCTTCTTAAGAATAAGGCTGCGAAAACCCTTCTCTTTATTGATAGTAGAGAAACCTCCATACAGTAGATGCGGAAAACATACGATGAACCCCAGTATTGTACCACATAGATAGGGCTCTTACCGGCTAAGCTTGGAGCAGGCTGTGTGCACAGAGCTCAAGATACAAAACTGTAGGGATGTGGACTGTCTTACCCTGTTCCTGCCCCTGAAGACAACAAACACCTCATGTGAACACTCTCTTGCGGTTTTATATGTAAAAGTGATATGTGTCTTATGTAATGTATAATGGTGATGTAACAGCATGTGAAGTGTTAATGCATAATGTGAGTATAGCATAAGATAAGCTTAGGATACCATAAGACATAAGTATAACATAAACCCTAAAATACAAATTTTATTAAATCTCTTTAAAATCGGGACATGCGGCATAAAGATGATCCGCATCAGTATTGCACTTTATCAAGATAAGTTCCTTTTATTGTTTAGTCTTGTGATCATTTATGTCATTGATACCTCTATGGGTGATTATTTCCAGGGCTGGCTAGGGTTATCCAGGGATAGCCGCCGTGGAGCGGGGGCACCACAGTGTCAACATTAACTAGGGTGTCACCCTCCACTATAAGGCAGGTAATCAGCATCTAGGGTGTTGAACAGGGCTGATTGTAGCCTTTGTTTGGATGCCCGAATGTATCCTTTGGCTTGGAGGTCCAAAGATATTAGGAACGTTCTTGGGTGTTTTTATAAATTTGCACATTGTCACTTTATTCACTGTTGTCACTTTAATCATTTAGTACACACTGAGGATTGATTGTTTGATGTGATATCTGTACTAGTGTTGAGCCACCCCCGTAGTGTTCGGGTTCGGTTCGGTTCGTCGAACACCGGGATGTTCGAGGAACTGTTCGTCGAACTGTTCGTCGAACACCTTAGAACACCGTCGAACACCGTTAAAACCAATGGCAGGCAAACAAAAACACATAGAAACACATAGAAAACACCTGCAAAGGTGTCCAAAAGCTGACAAACTGCTCAGAAGACACTCTCTTTAAAAAAGCCGGCCGGCAAATTCAGCAGCGGCATACACCGGTACCCGACAATTTAGACAAGAAGGAATAGAGCATCACACATAGATTAGATAGATAGAAACATGTCAGTCACACATATAAGAAGCACAGTGACAGTGTTGGTTACTGCACTTGTCATTTAGTGTAAAGGATTTATTAAAAAAAATATTAGTGTTTTCATGCACCGTCTCTTTAAAAAAGCCGGCCGGCAATTCAGCATCTGTACCCGACAATTTAGAACAGAAAGAATAGAGCTTCACACATAGATTAGATAGATAGAAACATGTCAGTCACATATATAATAAGTACAGTGATAGTGTTGCTTACTGTACTTGTCATTTAGTGTAAAGGATTTATTTAAAAAAATAATAGTGTTTTCATGCACTGTCTCTTTAAAAAAGCCGGCCGGCAATTCTGCAGCGGTACCCGACAATTTAGAACAGAAAGATAGAGCATCACACATAGATTAGATAGATAGAAACATGTCAGTCACATATATATGAAGTACAGTGATAGTGTTGGTTACTGTACTTGTCATTTAGTATTAAAATAAAGGATTTATTATTAAAAAAATTGGCGTGGGGTTCCCCTTAATTTTAGGCTCTAGCGGAGGTTAAGCAGACAGCTGGGGCAGATGTTTGAAGCCTGGGAAGGGGGTAATACCCACGGAGCTTCCCAGGCTACTAATATCAGCCCCCAGCTGAATACATAGCCTTTACTAGCTATTAAAATGGGGGACCCCCCCAAAAAAATGACGTGGGGTCCCCCCTAATTTAATAGCTAGCAAAGGCTAGGCAGACAGCTGGGGGCTGATATTAATAGCCCAGGAAGGGAGCCATGAATATTGGCCCCCTCCCAGGCTAGAAACACCAGCCGTCAGCCGCCCCAGAAATGGCGCATTCATAGGATGCGCCAATTCTGGCACTTAGCCTCGCTCTTCCACGCTGCCCTGGTGCGGTGGCAGGGGGTAATAGGGTTGGGGTTGATGTCAGCTTATAATGCCAGCTGACATCAAGCCCAGGTTAGTAATGGAGAGGCGTCTATAAGACACCCCCATTACTAACCCCATAGTCAAAGTTAAAAAAAACACAAACACCCAGAATAAAGTCCTTTAATTGAAATAAAGACACAATCCTTTATTGTTCTAAATTAAACCATACTTACCATCACGCCCATTCCAGCTGAAGCCAACGATCTTCTGCAATAAAAGAAAAATAATAAAGCAACCTCATCCTTACCTTTCCATGGTTCCCACGACAGCTTCAGCTCTGCTACATCGAGATGACAGGCTGGACCGCAGCAGAACGCTGCCATCCAGCCTGTCATCCCGCAGACACTGAGAAGCGCAGGCTTGCTTGCGCTGCTCAGCGTCTCTCTGTGACGACATCCAGATGAGCCGAGTTCATGTCCAATGAACTCGGCTCACCTCATGCACGTCACTGACAGCGTGGGAAAATTCTCACGCTGAAGCGCTGATTGCAGGAGAATTTTCCCACGCTGTCAGTGACGTGCAGGAGGTGAGCTGAGTTCATTGGACATGAGCTCACCTCATGCACATCACTGACAGCGTGGGAGAATTCTCCTGCACTCAGCACTTCAGCGTGAGAATTTTCCCACGCTGTCAGTGACGTGCATGAGGTGAGCCGAGTTCATTGGACATGACCTCGGCTCATCTGGATGCCGTCACAGCGAGACAGTGAGGAGCGCAAGCATGCCTGCGCTTCTCAGTGTCTGCGGGATGACAGACTGGATGGCAGCGTTCTGCTGCGGTCCAGCCAGTCATCTCGATGTAGCAGAGCTGAAGCTGTCGTGGGAACCATGGAAAGGTAAGGATGAGGTTGGTTTATTATTTTTCTTTTATTGCAGGAGATCGTTGGCTTCAGCTGGAATGGGTGTGATGGTAAGTATGGTTTAATTTAGAACAATAAAGAATTGTGTCTTTATTTCAATTAAAGGACTTTATTCTGGGTGTTGTGTTTTTTTAAAATACTTTACTAGAAATTCATGGCGGTCATGTCTAATACTGGCGTGACCCCATGAATTTTGGGCTTGGGGCCAGCTGATAATACCAAGCTGGCCCTAACCCCTTTATTACCCAGTGAGCCACCGCACCAGGGCCCTGGATGAGTTGGGTACAGCGCCAGAAGATGGCGCTTCTATGAACGCGCCATTTTCTGGGGTGGCTGCGGACTGCAATTTGTAGCGGGGGGGGGGCCCAGAAAGCTTGGGCCTCCCTGCGCTGCAGATTCCAGCCCCCAGCTGCCTAGTTGTACCTGGCTGGACACAAAAATAGGGCGAAGCCCCACGTACTTTTTTTTTAATTATTTCATGAAATTCATGAAATAATTAAGAAAAAAAGGCCTTCCCTATATTGTTGTGTCCGGCCAGGTACAAATAGGCAGCTGGTGGATGGGGGCAGCCCGTTCCTGCCTGCTGTACCTGGCTGGACACAAATATAGTGCGAAGCCCCACTTCAATTTTTTTAAATTATTTCAGGAAATTCATGAAATAATTTAAAAAAAATTGACGTGGGGCTTCGCACTATATTTGTGTCCAGCCAGGTACAGCAGGCAGGAACGGGCTGCCCCCAACCACCAGCTGCCTATTTGTACCTGGCCGGACACAACAATATAGGGAAGCCCTTTTTTTCTTAATTATTTCATGAAATAATTTAAAGAAAATTGACGTGGGGCTTCGCCCTGTTTTTGTGTCCAGCCAGGTACAACTAGGCAGCTGGGGGCTGGAATCCGCAGCGCAGGGAGGCCCAAGCTTTCTGGGCCACCCCCGCTGCAAATTGCAGTCCGCAGCCACCCCGGAAAATGGCGCGTTCATAGAAGCGCCATCTTCTGGCGCTGTACCCAACTCATCCAGGGCCCTGATGCGGTGGCTCACTGGGTAATAAAGGGGTTAGGGCCAGCTTGGCATTATCAGCTGGCCCTAAGCCCGAAATTCATGGGGTCACACCAATATTAGACATGACCACCATGAATTTCTAGTAAAGTATTTAAAAAAAACACAACACCCAGAAAAAAGTCCTTTAATTGAAATAAACACACAATTCTTTATTGTTCTAAATTAAACCATACTTACCATCACGCCCATTCCAGCTGAAGCCAACGATCTCCTGAAATAAAAGAAAAATAATAAAGCAACATCATCCTTACCTTTCCATGGTTCCCATGACAGCTTCAGCTCTGCTACATCGAGATGACAGGCTGGACCGCAGCAGAACGCTGCCATCCAGCCTGTCATCCCGCAGACACTGAGAAGCGCAGGCTTGCTTGCGCTCCACAGTGTCTCTCTGTGAGGGCATCCAGATGAGCCGAGTTAATGTCCAATGAACTCGGCTCACCTCATGCACGTCACTGACAGCGTGGGAAAATTCTCCTGCACTCAGCGCTTCAGCGTGGGAGAATTCTCACACTGAAGCGCTGAGTGCAGGAGAATTCTCCCACGCTGTCAGTGACGTGCAGGAGGTGAGCTGAGTTCATTGGACATGAGCTCACCTTATGCACGTCACTGACAGCGTGGGAGAATTCTCCTGCACTCACCGCTTCAGCGTGAGAATTTTCCCACGCTGTCAGTGACGTGCATGAGGTGAGCCGAGTTCATTGGACATGAACTCGGCTCATCTGGATGTCGTCACAGAGAGACGCTGAGCAGCGCAAGCAAGCCTGCGCTTCTCAGTGTCTGCGGGATGAGAGGCTGGATGGCAGCGTTCTGCTGCGGTCCAGCCTGTCATCTCGATGTAGCAGAGCTGAAGCTGTCGTGGGAACCATGGAAAGGTAAGGATGAGGTTGCTTTATTATTTTTCTTTTATTGCAGGAGATCGTTGGCTTCAGCTGGAATGGGCGTGACGGTAAGTATGGTTTAATTTAGAACAATAAAGGATTGTGTCTTTATTTCAATTAAAGGACTTTATTCTGGGTGTTTGTGTTTTTTTTAACTTTGACTATGGGGTTAGTAATGGGGGTGTCTTATAGACGCCTCTCCATTACTAACCTGGGCTTGATGTCAGCTGGCATTATAAGCTGACATCAACCCCAACCCTATTACCCCCTGCCACCGCACCAGGGCAGCGTGGAAGAGCGAGGCTAGGTGCCAGAATTGGCGCATCCTATGAATGCGCCATTTCTGGGGCGGCTGACGGCTGGTGTTTCTAGCCTGGGAGGGGGCCTATATTCATGGCTCCCTTCCTGGGCTATTAATATCAGCCCCCAGCTGTCTGCCTAGCCTTTGCTAGCTATTAAATTAGGGGGGACCCCACGTCATTTTTTTGGGGGGGTCCCCCATTTTAATAGCTAGTAAAGGCTATGTATTCAGCTGGGGGCTGATATTAGTAGCCTGGGAAGCTCCGTGGGTATTACCCCCTTCCCAGGCTTCAAACATCTGCCCCAGCCGTCTGCTTAACCTCCGCTAGAGCCTAAAATTAAGGGGAACCCCACGCCAATTTTTTTAATAATAAATCCTTTATTTTAATACTAAATGA
This sequence comes from Phyllobates terribilis, assembly GCF_046119375.1. Classification (NCBI taxonomy): domain Eukaryota; kingdom Metazoa; phylum Chordata; class Amphibia; order Anura; family Dendrobatidae; genus Phyllobates; species Phyllobates terribilis. The sequence goes on from NW_027362787.1 coordinate 16,101,306, forward strand.
CAAGTACAGTAACCAACACGGTCACTGTACTTCATATATATGTGACTGACATGTTTCTATCTATCTAATCTATGTGTGAAGCTCTATTCTGTCTGTTATAAATTGTCGGGTACCGCTGCTGAATTGCCGGCCGGCTTTTTTAAAGAGACGGTGCACGAAAACACTAATTTTTTTTTGATAAATCCTTTACGCTAAATGACAAGTACAGTAAGCAGCACTTTCACTGTACTTCGTATATATGTGGCTGACATGTTTATATCTATCTAATCTATGTGTGAAGCTCTATTCTTTCTATTCTAAATTGTCGGGTACAGGTGTATGCCGCTGCTGAATTGCCGGCTTTTCATGTTTCACTGTTGGCACTGTTCCCATCGATTTGGGCAATCACTGTAATGCCACAACCACCATGGCTGTGGCATTACAGTGAGTGGCAGACAATCCCTGCATGATTGGTGCTCTAAATAGCGCCAGACATGCAGGACACGCTTTTGGTGCACGAACAGTTATCGAACATAACCTCGAACAGCCGAATTTTTTGCAAATCGTTCGGGTTCGTCGAACAACTCGAACAGCGCCCAAAACAGCTCGAATTTGAGATTGGCGAACAGTTCTAGTCGAACACCGCTCATCTCTAATCTGTACCAGTTTCTGGTAGACTGTCAGATCTTTGGTCTATGTAAGTACGAATAAGGGACTTTTAGGGTCTAGGGGCAGCTGCCGTTCAGCAAGGGTGCCATTGTCATCTATATGTAGGATGCCCATCTCCATTGACATGCAGGTTCAGGCTAGGGTATCTATAGGGTGAGTTTTATTGAAGTACAGTGGGTACGGAAAGCATTCAGACCCCTTTAAATTTTTCACTCTTTGTTTCATTGCAGCCATTTGGTAAATTCTAAAAAGTTCATTTTTTTCTCATTAAAGTCCACTCTGCACCCCATGTTGACTGAAAAAAACAGAAATGTAGAAATTTTTGCAAATTTATTAAAAAAGGAAAACTGAAATATCACATGGTCATAAGTATTCAGACCCTTTGCTCATATTTAATTCACATGCTGTCCATTTCCTTGTGATCCTCCTTGAGATGGTTCTACTCTTTCATTGGAGTCCAGCTGTGTTTATTTAAACTGATAGGACTTGATTTGGAAAGGCACACACCTGTCTATATAAGACCTCACAGCTCACAGTGCATGTCAGACCAAATGACCAGTATTGAGTAGAAGCCCCCTTTTGAGCTAGTGCATCCATGAGTCTTCTTGGGAATGATGCAACAAGTTTTTCACACCTGGATTTGGGGTTCCTCTGCCATTCTTCCTTGCAGATCCTCTCCAGTTCTGTCAGGTTGGATGGTGAACGTTGGTGGACAGCCATTTTCAGGTCTCTCCAGAGATGTTCAATTGGGTTTAGGTCAGGGCTCTGGCTGGGCCAGTCTAGAATGGTCACAGAGTTGTTCTGAAGCCACTCCTTTGTTATTTTAACTGTGTGCATAGGGTCATTGTCTTGTTGGAAGGTGAACCTTCGGCCAAGTCTGAGGTCCAGAGCACTCTGGAAGAGGTTTTCATCCAGGATATCTGTGTACTTGGCCACATTCATGTTTCTTTCAATTCCAACCAGTCGTCCTGTCCCTGCAGCTGAAAAACACCCCCATGATGCTGCCACCACCATGTTTCACTGTTGGGATTGTATTGGGCAGGTGATGAGCAGTGCCTGGTTTTCTCCACACATACCCCTTAGAATTATCACCAAAAAGTTCTATCTTAGTCTCATCAGACCAAAGAATCTTATTTCTCATAGACTTGGAGTCCTTCATGTGTTTTTAAGCAAACTCTGTGCAGGCTTCCATATGTCTTGCACTGAGGAGAGGCTTCCTTTGGGCCACTCTGCCATAAAGGCTCGACTTGTGGAGGGCTGCAGTGATAGTTGACTTTATGCAACTTTCTCCCATCTCCCTACTGCATCTTTGGAGCTCAGCCACAGTGATCTTGGGGTTCATCTTTACCTCTCTCACCAAGGCTCTTCTCCCACGATTGCTCAGTTGAGCTGGACGGCCAGGTCTAGGAAGACTTCTGGTGGTCCCAAACTTTTTCCACTTAAGGATTATGGAGGCCACTGTGTTCTTAGGACCCTTGACTAATGCAGAAATTCTTTTGTAAACTTGGCCAGATCTGTGCCTTGCCACAATTCTGTCTCTAAGCTCCTTGGGCAGTGTCAGGATGCCAGGTTTAATTTTACTTTGCCAGTAGTTTTTCCCTTAGCCAAGATGGCTTCCATTGCCTCACTGGGGTCATGTGTTTCCTGCCTGTGGACCTACTTAAACTGCATGTGTTGCAATCATGCCTTGCCTGAGTATTGTGTGCTTTTAGCTTTCTACTCACCTGTGCTAGCCCTCTGAATAGAGTCTTGCTGACTTTGTGTTTACTCCTAGTCATCCGCTGAAAGGATTGCTGCCTGAATCCTCTGCTAAGGGGACTTCTGCTGAAAGGAACCGCAGGCTGTTGTTCACTCACGCTGGGATCTCTGAACTTTTGTCTTCCTGAAGAAAACTTCTCCTGGATCTCTACACCTCTGGTATAGTCACCATCTTGCTCTGTGTTTAAATACCCGGCTCCAGCTCTGCTTAAGACATCGCTGTTTCCTCCGCTGCACCTCCTGCATTCTTCAATATCCAGATCCATATTCCACTTTGTCTTCTCTTCTGCACTACGTGAGTCCACAATCAACTGAGGAATACCTACGTCTGCTTACTATCCTTATTTCTGTTTGCATATTACTGTACCTAAGTAAACTTGGACTATCGTTAACGTTTACATACCCTAATAGTAATGAAGGCCGTGCCTTACAGATTAGGTTCTAAGAAGTATTGTTTGGAATGAACTTACCTTCATAAACTGTTTGCTGTGATCTTTTGCACTTGAGTTTAAAATAGACTTTCACACTACTCTTGTCTCAGTCTCTGCTTTTGGCCCACGCCATTGGACTTCAGGGTATCTACTAACATCGTAACAGGCAGTTCCTTTGAGCTCATGATTCTCATTTGGTCTGACATGCACTGTGAGCTGTGAGGTCTTATATAGACAGGTGTGTGCCTTTCCAAATCAAGTCCTATCAGTTTAATTAAACACAGCTGGACTCCAATGAAAGAGTAGAACCATCTCAAGGAGGATCACAAGAAATGGACAGCATGTGACTTAAATATGAGCAAAGGGTCTGAATACTTATGACCATGTGATATTTCAGTTTTCCTTTTTTAATAAATTTGCAAAAATTTCTACATTTCTGTTTTTTTTTCAGTCAAGATGGGGTGCACAGTGTACTTTAATGAGAAGAAAAAAAGAACTTTTTAGAATTTACCAAATGGCTGCAATGAAACAAAGAGTGAAAGATGTAAAGGGGTCTGAATGCTTTCAGTACCCACTGTATATAGTACTCAATGTTCCAGGCAGTGGGAGGCATTACTGGGATCCAGAGCAGTCGCTCCAGTCACGTCCAGAGCCTAAGGTCTGGCATAGGAGCTGCCGGACACTTTGTGTGCTCTGAAGTACAAAGGAAGATGGACAGGGACCTGCATAGATGGAAGTTGAAGGCCAGTCCCGGGTGCACTGCAGAGGTGGACGAGAAATACAGGATGAGCTAGCAACAGGGCTGAAGAGGAGTTATGCTAAGAAGGAGGATAATGTGAATTGCTGTGCCTTATCCCATCTGTACCCACCTGATGAACTTGAACTGTCAAGTATATGTTTGACTGTTACAAAGAACTTCGTGTCCCCTAAATTGTGTGCGGCGGCTTCTGAGGACAGAAGCCTGAAGGCAGTGGAGGCCTGCGGCCTACAAGAGAGTGTGCTGCACCCCACACCCTAGAGCACACTGGGACTGGGACACCCATTGTCTGTAAAGTGCCAGAGCGAAATCAGACCGACGTTCAGTCACGACTACCGCTCTGTGCCACTTTACAAGATGAGTGATAAGGGAACTTCTCCATCAGAAGAGACGAGGAAATAATGGTCGCTGCCCAAACTGTGACAAGAACAGGACCACAATGCAACAAGAACTGTCTCACAATGCTCTTGGAACTTTCCCATAATGCATTGCAAATTGAAACTAGAGCAAATACATTAAATCACTAGCAGACAGTGCCGTTATCAAACAATAAAAAAGAGACAGGATTCAAATGCAAGCAACATAATGTCAGAACTGATATACACATAAAGTGACTAGATTCCCTGGATAGCTAAATTCGCTGCTGAGGCAAGAACACGGGCTGCCCAGCACTATTTAAGTGCACCCCATGAAGATAGACACTCTAATTTACAAGGCCATAACATATAGGTGCATCTCACAAAATTAGAATATCATCAAAAAGTTAATTTATTTCAGTTCTTCAATGCAAAAAGTGAACCTCATATATCATATAGAGTCATTACAAACACAGTGATCTATTTCAAGTGTTTATTTCTGTTAATGTTGATGATTATGGCTTATAGCCAATGAAAACACAAAAGTCATTAACTCAGTAAATTAAAATAATTAATAAAAAACACCTGCAAAGACTTCCTAAGCATTTAAAAAGGTCCCTTAGTCTGTTTTAGTAGGCTCCACAATCATGACAATCATGGTGAAGACTGCTGACTTGACAGATGTCCAGAGTTCCAATTTTCATTTGAAATCAAGGTCCCAGAGTCTGGAAGAAGAGTGGAGAGGCCACAATCCAAGCTGCTTGAGGTCTAGTGTGAAGTTTCCACAATCAGTGATGGTTTGGGGAGCCGTGTCATCTGCTGGTGTAGGTCCACTGTGTTTTTTCAACACCAAAGTCAGCGCAGCCGTCTACCAGGAAATTTTAGAGCACTTCATGCTTCCCTCTGCCACAGTATCAAGCTACCAGGGGGGCAAAGGGGGCGGTGGCCCCGGGCCCCTCGCTCTTAGGGGGCCCATCCAGGGCTACGCCAGTGTAACTGTATCTAGCATGCCCCTGGTGCCAGCATCGGGCCCCACTGCCCGCCACCGCCGCAAGTTTACTGATGAGAGAGGGAGCGCGGATCTCTCTCCCATTAGTCCCTTCTGTGACTGACGTCTCTGACATCATCACTTGGCGCCCAGCCCGCTGTGCTGAAGATGTGTGCGTGCTGGGTGCTCTGAGCAGCGAGGGAACCAGGAGGAGAGATGAGTACTGTTTATTTATTTTTTGCCGGGTGGGGGGCGGCATTATATTACAGACTCTGCCTATGGGAAGGGGGAGGTGCATTATACTACAGACTCTGCCTATGGGGGAGCATTATCCTAAAGACTCTGCCCACAGAGAGGGGGGGCATTATACTAAAGACTCTGCCTATGGGGAGGGGGGGCATTATACTACAGACTGTCTATGGGGAGGGGGGGAGCATTATACTAAAGCCTCTGTCTATGGGGGGGCATTCTACTACAGACTCTGCCTATGGGGGGCATTATACTACAGACTCTGTTTATGAGCAGGGGAGAGCAGTAGACTACAGACTCTGCCTATGGGGGGACATTGTACTACAGACTCTGCCTATAAGAGGGGGAGCATTATACTACAGACTCTGCCTATGGGGGGTGCATTTTACTACAGACTCTGCCTATAGGTGGGGCATTATACTACAGACGCTGCCTATGAGATGGGGGGGGGCATTATATCACAGACTCTGCCTATGAGGAGGGGGGGCACATTATACTACAGACTCTGCCTATGAGATGGGGGGGCATTATACTAAAGATTCTGCCTATGAGGAGGGGGGGATTATACTACAGACTCTGACTATGAGGAGGGGGGAGCATTATACTACAGACTCTGCCTATGGGGGGGCATTATACTACAGACTCTGCCTATAAGGAGGGGGGGAGCATTATACTACAGACTCTGCCTATGGGGGGGACATTGTACTACAGACTCTGCCTATAAGAGGGGGAGCATTATACTACAGACTCTGCCTATGGGGGGTGCATTTTACTACAGACTCTGCCTATAGGTGGGGCATTATACTACAGGCGCTGCCTATGAGATGGGGGGGCATTATACCACAGACTCTGCCTATGAGGAGGGGGGGCACATTACACTACAGACTCTGCCTATGAGATGGGGGGGGGGGCATTATACTACAGATTCTGCCTATGAGGAGGGGGGGGCATTATACTACAGACTCTGCCTATGAGGAGGGGGGAGCATTATACTACAGACTCTGCCTATGGGGGGGCATTATACTGCAGACTCTGCCTATGGGGGGGCATTATACCACAGACTCTGCCTATGAGGAGGGGGGGAGCATTATACTACAGACTCTGCCTATGGGGGGGAGCTTTATACTACAGACTCTGTCAATGGGGGGAGCATTTTACTACAGACTCTGCCTATAGGGGCGCATTATACTATACGAAGGACTATGGGGAGTGCATTATACTATATTGAGGACTATCTGGTGCATTATACTATATGTAGGCTATTTATACAGTGTGGGAGATAATGTGGGTTCTTTGAACAGCGTGGGGGCCATCATACAGTGTGGGAGATAATGTGGGGTCTTTGTATAGTGTGGAGGCCATCATACAGTGTTGGAGCCATCAGCTTGGGGGCTACTAAGGGGTCAGTATACTTTGTGGGGGTACTATACAGTGAGGGGGAATTATATCGTGAATAGGAGAACATCATACTGGTTAGAGCGGAGCTCTACATGGGGGGAGACTCAGGACATTATTAAATCTTAGGTGGGCACTTATTGTTATAGGGGAACTCAGGTTATCGTGACTGTCGAAGGGGCACTATTACTTTCTAGGGGGCACAATGTGGGCACTGTTTTCTAGGACACTTGCACACGGCATTACTTTATTTTAGAGGTTTGTTTTACCATCTAGAGGGCACACAGTAGGTGCAGTAATAGGGACACATTTTGCAGCAGAGGCTCAGTATTGGGGTATCAGCAGGATGAGAAGTTTGTGCAGGTTGGGGATAGATGTGGTCAGTGCCTGAAATGTAAGGAGTCAAATGTGTCTTTGTTGTGATCTCTGCATACCTGAGACTCTGAGCCCTGGCTGGAGAAGTTGTCGTGTTGGTCTGGGCCAGATGGAAAAGACGGGAAAAGTGAACAATTTAATCAGAAAGAACGTCAGCTGTAAGGTACTATATATAACTGAGCTGTGATCTCTTATATGTTTTGCAGGACTGGCATCTATCAATATATGTCACCATATGGCGGTAATATCAGTGCTGGTCTTTGTATAGAGATTATTTTTAGTAACAGCGCGGTCATCTGCTGAGGTTTTCCTACATCAACTATCTGGGTGCGCCGCTATAGTTGGAATCAGGGTTACCTGGTTAGAGGCCCACTCAGAAGTTTCGGCCCCCTGAACCAAAACCTTAGCTACGCCAAGCTTTTTGGAGATGGAAATTTCATTCTCCAGCAGGACTTGGCCCCTGTCCACACTGACAAAAGTACTAATACCTGGTTTAAAACAACAGTATCACTGTGCTTGATTGGCAGCAAACTCACCTGACCTTAACCCCATAAAGAATCTATGGGGTATTGTCAAGAGGAAAATGAGAGACACCAGACCCAACAATGCAGACGAGCTGAAGGCTTCTATCAAAGCCACCTGGGCTTCCATAACCCCTCAGCAGTGTCACAGGCTGATCGCCTCCATGCCACATTGCCACATTGATGCAGTAATTGATGTAAAAGGATCCCCGACCAAGTATTGAGGGCATTTATTGAACATACATTTCAGTAGGATAACATTTTGGATTTTGAAAACATTTTTCAAGCTGTTGTTATAAGGTATTCTAATTAATTGAAATAATGACTTTTGAGTTTTCATTGGCTGTAAGCCATAATCATCAACATTAACAGAAATAAACACGTGAAATAGATCACTCTGTGTGTAATGGCTCTATATAATATATGAGTTTCACGTTTTGTATTGAAGAACTGAAATAAATTAACTTTTCTGGTGATATTCTAATTTTGTGAGATGCACCTGTAGATGGGCTTGGCTGCACCCTGAATAAAAATAGCATGTAAAAAATATATATGATATATATGAGGTATTGGTCGATATTTTGGCCAAAATATACAAGCTCGCAACCTGCTCAAGGGTCCTCATACTTGCGAGTCCCTACACTAACATTAAAAGCAAAGTCACAAAAACAAGGAATTAAAGTTCCCACCAAAATTCAAGAATTAACACAGCAAATACAGCAACAATAATTACAAGGATGCAGCAAACCCATATAATGAAGAAGTCAGCAACACAGGTGCAAAATATTGATGAGACAACCACTCACAACCTACCAATTCATGGAGGGGGTGATTGCTTAGTATTAAAACTGCACACAAATAAGCCTTGTATAGGGCACTGGTCACACATAGGTAGTGCACAATGTCTGGCTTACAGCCTATTAGTGAAGCCCAAACTATTAGATTAGGCGGGCTGTCCAGCACTTTTTAAGTGCACCCCATGAAGACAGACACCCTAGTTTACAAGGCCAACATTGATGGGTCTGGCTGCACCCTGAATAAAAATAACGTGCAAAAAATATATATGATATATATGAGGTATTAGTAAATATTTTGGCCAAAATACACAAGCTCGCAACCCGCGTCAAGGGTCCTCATACTTGCGAGTCCCTACACTAACATTAAAAGCAAAGACAAATTTAAATTCCCACCAAAATTCAAGAATTAACACAGGAAAAAAGGGCAACAGTGTTTACCTGCCTAGGTCTCAGTACTAATCATACCATATAATAACGATGACAGCAATACAGGTGCAAAATACTGATGCGACAACCACTCACATATTACCAATTAATGGAGGGGGGTGATTACATAGTATTAAAACTGCACACAAAATTATATGGGATTGCTACATCCTAATAGTGCATTAGTTCTGAGATCTGGGCAGGTAAATGCTATATTAATAATTGATTTTTTGAGGAAAGTTAAATTCTCTTTTGTTGGCTTTACTTTTAATCTAACTGAAATACACATAAGCTTTTTTCCTAAACATTAGGATCTGTGTAGAGCCATCAGCTCAAAAAGGCTTCCTTTGACAGACTTGGCATAAGCAGGTCAAAAGGAACCCTGATCTTTACCATTACACCCCTTTAGAGGAATGGAGACTTACCACATGCTCAGGGTTGCATCTACAGAGTAGCTGCTGGCCAGAGGAGCGAGCTTAAGGCTATAACTCTAACTAAAGCTTTTTTATTACTAAATGATGGGTTCTGTCTAAGGCCATTGGCTCAAAAAGGCTTCCTCGGACAGACTTGGCGCAAGCTACTCCATTCTGCAGATCCCAAGGGAACCCTGGCCTTTACCATTACACCCCTGTACAGGGATAGATACTTACCATAGGCCCAGGGTTGCATCTACAGAGTAGCTGCTGGCCGGAGGAGCGAGCTTGAGGCTATAGTGGTTGATTCAACTCTAACTAAAGCTTTTTTTTCCTAAATACTGGGATCTGTTTAAGGCTGTTGGCTCAAACAGACTTCCTCGGACAGACTTGGCGCAAGCTACTCCATTCTGCAGATCCCAAGGGAACCCTGGTTTTTACCATTACACCCCTGTACAGGGATAGATACTTACCATAGGCCCAGGGTTGCATCTACAGAGTAGCTGCTGGCCGGAGGAGTGCGCTTGAGGCTTGAGTAGTTGAGTCAATCCTAACTAAAGAAAAACCTATCTAATGACACTTTCTTGTTAGGACCTGTCTGAGGCCTATGGCTCAAAAAAGCTTCTTTGGAAAAACTTGGCAAAAGCCAGTCTATCCTACAGGTTCCAAAGGAACTATGACCTTCACTCTTACATCCCTGTACAGTGATAAAGACTTATTACAGGGCCTTGATTGCATCTACATAGTAGATGCTGACTGGAGGGGCAAACTTAAGGTTAGAATGGTTCAGCCAACCCTAACTATTGCTACTTTCTTAAATGTTAGGATATTTCTGAGGCCGTTGGCTCAAACAGGCTTCCTTGGACAGACTTGGCGCAAAACACACCATTTCTGATGTTTCCAAATGAACCCTGGGCTTCACCCTTGAACCTCTATACAGGGACCGTTTCATAGTTTTAAGGTTGAAAGACACAAGTCCATCAAGTTCAACCTAAAAGCTAATGTGTTGATCCAGAGGAAGGCAAAAACCCCATGAGGCAGATGCTAATTGCCCCATATTAGGGGAAAAATTCCTTCCCGACTCCACATATGGCAATCAGACTAGTTCCCTGGATCAACGTCCCATAACAAAATCTAGTACGGATAACCTGCAATTTTATATTATTCAAGAAAGGCACACACATGCCCTCCTTGAATTTTTTTTAGAAAATTAAGTATTTCAATTTCATGTGGTAGAGAGTTTCATAACCTCATTGCTCACACAATAAAAATTTGCCAACTAACTTCCTTTAGACAAAGTGAATTAGGATCTTTATGCTAGAGTAATTGAATTAACTCTAACTGAAATAGATTAATGCTTTTTTCCTAAATGTTGAAATTTGTTTAAATCCATCAGCTCAAAAAGGCTTTCTCGGACAGACTTGGCGCAAGCTACTCCATTCTGCAGATCCCAAGGGAACCCTGGCCTTTACCATTACACCCCTGTACAGGGATAGATACTTACCATAGGCCCAGGGCTGCATCTACAGAGTAGCTGCTGGCCGGAGGAGCGAGCTTGAGGCTATAGTGGTTGATTCAACTCTAACTAAAGCTTTTTTTTCCTAAATACTGGGATCTGTTTAAGGCTGTTGGCTCAAACAGACTTCCTCGGACAGACTTGGCGCAAGCTACTCCATTCTGCAGATCCCAAGGGAACCCTGGTTTTTACCATTACACACCTGTACAGGGATAGATACTTACCATAGGCCCAGGGTTGCATCTACAGAGTAGCTGCTGGCCGGAGGAGTGCGCTTGAGGCTTGAGTAGTTGAATCAATCCTAACTAAAGAAAAACCTATCTAATGCCACTTTCTTGTTAGGACCTGTCTGAGGCCTATGGCTCAAAAAAGCTTCTTTGGAAAGACTTGGCAAAAGCCAGTCTATCCTACAGGTTCCAAAGGAACTCTGGCCTTCACTCTTACAGCCATGTACAGTGATAAAGACTTATTACAGGGCCTTGATTGCATCTACATAGTAGATGCTGACTGGAGGGGCAAACTTAAAGTTAGAATGGTTCAGCCAACCCTAACTATTGCTACTTTCTTAAATGTTAGGATATTTCTGAGGCCATTGGCTCAAACAGGCTTCCTTGGACAGACTTGGCGCAAGACACACCATTTCTGATGTTTCCAAATGAACCCTGGGCTTCACCCTTGAACCTCTATACAGGGACCGTTTCATAGTTTTAAGGTTGAAAGACACAAGTCTGTCAAGTTCAACCTAAAAGCTAATGTGTTGATCCAGAGGAAGGCAAAAACCCCATGAGGCAGATGCTAATTGCCCCATATTAGGGGAAAAATTCCTTCCCGACTCCACATATGGCAATCAGACTAGTTCCCTGGATCAACGTCCCATAACAAAATCTAGTACGGATAACCTGCAATTTTATATTATTTAAGAAAGGCACACACATGCCCTCCTTGAATTTTTTTTAGAAAATTAAGTATTTCAATTTCATGTGGTAGAGAGTTTCATAACCTCATTGCTCACACAATAAAAATTTTCCAACTAACTTCCTTTAGACAAAGTGAATTAGGATCTTTATGCTAGAGTAATTGAATTAACTCTAACTGAAATAGATTAATGCTTTTTTCCTAAATGTTGAAATTTGTTTAAATCCATCAGCTCAAAAAGGCTTTCTCGGACAGACTTGGCGCAAGCTACTCCATTCTGCAGATCCCAAGGGAACCCTGGCCTTTACCATTACACCCCTGTACAGGGATAGATACTTACCATAGGCCCAGGGTTGCATCTACAGAGTAGCTGCTGGCCGGAGGAGCGAGCTTGAGGCTATAGTGGTTGATTCAACTCTAACTAAAGCTTTTTTTTCCTAAATACTGGGATCTGTTTAAGGCTGTTGGCTCAAACAGACTTCCTCGGACAGACTTGGCGCAAGCTACTCCATTCTGCAGATCCCAAGGGAACCCTGGTTTTTACCATTACACCCCTGTACAGGGATAGATACTTACCATAGGCCCAGGGTTGCATCTACAGAGTAGCTGCTGGCCGGAGGAGTGCGCTTGAGGCTTGAGTAGTTGAGTCAATCCTAACTAAAGAAAAACCTATCTAATGACACTTTCTTGTTAGGACCTGTCTGAGGCCTATGGCTCAAAAAAGCTTCTTTGGAAAAACTTGGCAAAAGCCAGTCTATCCTACAGGTTCCAAAGGAACTCTGACCTTCACTCTTACATCCCTGTACAGTGATAAAGACTTATTACAGGGCCTTGATTGCATCTACATAGTAGATGCTGACTGGAGGGGCAAACTTAAGGTTAGAATGGTTCAGCCAACCCTAACTATTGCTACTTTCTTAAATGTTAGGATATTTCTGAGGCCGTTGGCTCAAACAGGCTTCCTTGGACAGACTTGGCGCAAAACACACCATTTCTGATGTTTCCAAATGAACCCTGGGCTTCACCCTTGAACCTCTATACAGGGACCGTTTCATAGTTTTAAGGTTGAAAGACACAAGTCCATCAAGTTCAACCTAAAAGCTAATGTGTTGATCCAGAGGAAGGCAAAAACCCCATGAGGCAGATGCTAATTGCCCCATATTAGGGGAAAAATTCCTTCCCGACTCCACATATGGCAATCAGACTAGTTCCCTGGATCAACGTCCCATAACAAAATCTATTACGGATAACCTGCAATTTTATATTATTCAAGAAAGGCACACACATGCCCTCCTTGAATTTTTTTTAGAAAATTAAGTATTTCAATTTCATGTGGTAGAGAGTTTCATAACCTCATTGCTCACACAATAAAAATTTGCCAACTAACTTCCTTTAGACAAAGTGAATTAGGATCTTTATGCTAGAGTAATTGAATTAACTCTAACTGAAATAGATTAATGCTTTTTTCCTAAATGTTGAAATTTGTTTAAATCCATCAGCTCAAAAAGGCTTTCTCGGACAGACTTGGCGCAAGCTACTCCATTCTGCAGATCCCAAGGGAACCCTGGCCTTTACCATTACACCCCTGTACAGGGATAGATACTTACCATAGGCCCAGGGCTGCATCTACAGAGTAGCTGCTGGCCGGAGGAGCGAGCTTGAGGCTATAGTGGTTGATTCCACTCTAACTAAAGCTTTTTTTTCCTAAATACTGGGATCTGTTTAAGGCTGTTGGCTCAAACAGACTTCCTCGGACAGACTTGGCGCAAGCTACTCCATTCTGCAGATCCCAAGGGAACCCTGGTTTTTACCATTACACACCTGTACAGGGATAGATACTTACCATAGGCCCAGGGTTGCATCTACAGAGTAGCTGCTGGCCGGAGGAGTGCGCTTGAGGCTTGAGTAGTTGAATCAATCCTAACTAAAGAAAAACCTATCTAATGCCACTTTCTTGTTAGGACCTGTCTGAGGCCTATGGCTCAAAAAAGCTTCTTTGGAAAGACTTGGCAAAAGCCAGTCTATCCTACAGGTTCCAAAGGAACTCTGGCCTTCACTCTTACAGCCATGTACAGTGATAAAGACTTATTACAGGGCCTTGATTGCATCTACATAGTAGATGCTGACTGGAGGGGCAAACTTAAAGTTAGAATGGTTCAGCCAACCCTAACTATTGCTACTTTCTTAAATGTTAGGATATTTCTGAGACCATTGGCTCAAACAGGCTTCCTTGGACAGACTGGGCGCAAAACACACCATTTCTGATGTTTCCAAATGAACCCTGGGCTTCACCCTTGAACCTCTATACAGGGACCGTTTCATAGTTTTAAGGTTGAAAGACACAAGTCCATCAAGTTCAACCTAAAAGCTACAGATTCTGCCTATGAGGAGGGGGGGGCATTATACTACAGACTCTGCCTATGAGGAGGGGGGAGCATTATACTACAGACTCTGCCTATGGGGGGGGCATTATACTGCAGACTCTGCCTATGGGGGGGCATTATACCACAGACTCTGCCTATGAGGAGGGGGGGAGCATTATACTACAGACTCTGCCTATGGGGGGGAGCTTTATACTACAGACTCTGTCAATGGGGGGAGCATTTTACTACAGACTCTGCCTATAGGGGCGCATTATACTATACGAAGGACTATGGGGAGTGCATTATACTATATTGAGGACTATCTGGTGCATTATACTATATGTAGGCTATTTATACAGTGTGGGAGATAATGTGGGTTCTTTGAACAGCGTGGGGGCCATCATACAGTGTGGGAGATAATGTGGGGTCTTTGTATAGTGTGGAGGCCATCATACAGTGTTGGAGCCATCAGCTTGGGGGCTACTAAGGGGTCAGTATACTTTGTGGGGGTACTATACAGTGAGGGGGAATTATATCGTGAATAGGAGAACATCATACTGGTTAGAGCGGAGCTCTACATGGGGGGAGACTCAGGACATTATTAAATCTTAGGTGGGCACTTATTGTTATAGGGGAACTCAGGTTATCGTGACTGTCGAAGGGGCACTATTACTTTCTAGGGGGCACAATGTGGGCACTGTTTTCTAGGACACTTGCACACGGCATTACTTTATTTTAGAGGTTTGTTTTACCATCTAGAGGGCACACAGTAGGTGCAGTAATAGGGACACATTTTGCAGCAGAGGCTCAGTATTGGGGTATCAGCAGGATGAGAAGTTTGTGCAGGTTGGGGATAGATGTGGTCAGTGCCTGAAATGTAAGGAGTCAAATGTGTCTTTGTTGTGATCTCTGCATACCTGAGACTCTGAGCCCTGGCTGGAGAAGTTGTCGTGTCGGTCTGGGCCAGATGGAAAAGACGGGAAAAGTGAACAATTTAATCAGAAAGAACGTCAGCTGTAAGGTACTATATATAACTGAGCTGTGATCTCTTATATGTTTTGCAGGACTGGCATCTATCAATATATGTCACCATATGGCGGTAATATCAGTGCTGGTCTTTGTATAGAGATTATTTTTAGTAACAGCGCGGTCATCTGCTGAGGTTTTCCTACATCAACTATCTGGGTGCGCCGCTATAGTTGGAATCAGGGTTACCTGGTTAGAGGCCCACTCAGAAGTTTCGGCCCCCTGAACCAAAACCTTAGCTACGCCAAGCTTTTTGGAGATGGAAATTTCATTCTCCAGCAGGACTTGGCCCCTGTCCACACTGACAAAAGTACTAATACCTGGTTTAAAACAACAGTATCACTGTGCTTGATTGGCAGCAAACTCACCTGACCTTAACCCCATAAAGAATCTATGGGGTATTGTCAAGAGGAAAATGAGAGACACCAGACCCAACAATGCAGACGAGCTGAAGGCTTCTATCAAAGCCACCTGGGCTTCCATAACCCCTCAGCAGTGTCACAGGCTGATCGCCTCCATGCCACATTGCCACATTGATGCAGTAATTGATGTAAAAGGATCCCCGACCAAGTATTGAGGGCATTTATTGAACATAGATTTCAGTAGGATAACATTTTGGATTTTGAAAACATTTTTCAAGCTGTTGTTATAAGGTATTCTAATTAATTGAAATAATGACTTTTGAGTTTTCATTGGCTGTAAGCCATAATCATCAATATTAACAGAAATAAACACGTGAAATAGATCACTCTGTGTGTAATGGCTCTATATAATATATGAGTTTCACGTTTTGTATTGAAGAACTGAAATAAATTAACTTTTCTGGTGATATTCTAATTTTGTGAGATGCACCTGTAGATGGGCTTGGCTGCACCCTGAATAAAAATAGCATGTAAAAAATATATATGATATATATGAGGTATTGGTCGATATTTTGGCCAAAATATACAAGCTCGCAACCTGCTCAAGGGTCCTCATACTTGCGAGTCCCTACACTAACATTAAAAGCAAAGTCACAAAAACAAGGAATTAAAGTTCCCACCAAAATTCAAGAATTAACACAGCAAATACAGCAACAATAATTACAAGGATGCAGCAAACCCATATAATGAAGAAGTCAGCAACACAGGTGCAAAATATTGATGAGACAACCACTCACAACCTACCAATTCATGGAGGGGGTGATTGCTTAGTATTAAAACTGCACACAAATAAGCCTTGTATAGGGCACTGGTCACACACAGGTAGTGCACAATGTCTGGCTTACAGCCTATTAGTGAAGCCCAAACTATTAGATTAGGCGGGCTGTCCAGCACTTTTTAAGTGCACCCCATGAAGACAGACACCCTAGTTTACAAGGCCAACATTGATGGGTCTGGCTGCACCCTGAATAAAAATAACGTGCAAAAAATATATATGATATATATGAGGTATTAGTAAATATTTTGGCCAAAATACACAAGCTCGCAACCCGCGTCAAGGGTCCTCATACTTGCGAGTCCCTACACTAACATTAAAAGCAAAGACAAATTTAAATTCCCACCAAAATTCAAGAATTAACACAGGAAAAAAGGGCAACAGTGTTTACCTGCCTAGGTCTCAGTACTAATCATACCATATAATAACGATGACAGCAATACAGGTGCAAAATACTGATGCGACAACCACTCACATATTACCAATTAATGGAGGGGGGTGATTACATAGTATTAAAACTGCACACAAAATTATATGGGATTGCTACATCCTAATAGTGCATTAGTTCTGAGATCTGGGCAGGTAAATGCTATATTAATAATTGATTTTTTGAGGAAAGTTAAATTCTCTTTTGTTGGCTTTACTTTTAATCTAACTGAAATACACATAAGCTTTTTTCCTAAACATTAGGATCTGTGTAGAGCCATCAGCTCAAAAAGGCTTCCTTTGACAGACTTGGCATAAGCAGGTCAAAAGGAACCCTGATCTTTACCATTACACCCCTTTAGAGGAATGGAGACTTACCACATGCTCAGGGTTGCATCTACAGAGTAGCTGCTGGCCAGAGGAGCGAGCTTGAGGCTATAACTCTAACTAAAGCTTTTTTATTACTAAATGATGGGTTCTGTCTAAGGCCATTGGCTCAAAAAGGCTTCCTCGAACAGACTTGGCGCAAGCTACTCCATTCTGCAGATCCCAAGGGAACCCTGGCCTTTACCATTACACCCCTGTACAGGGATAGATACTTACCATAGGCCCAGGGTTGCATCTACAGAGTAGCTACTGGCCGGAGGAGCGAGCTTGAGGCTATAGTGGTTGATTCAACTCTAACTAAAGCTTTTTTTTCCTAAATACTGGGATCTGTTTAAGGCTGTTGGCTCAAACAGACTTCCTCGGACAGACTTGGCGCAAGCTACTCCATTCTGCAGATCCCAAGGGAACCCTGGTTTTACCATTACACCCCTGTACAGGGATAGATACTTACCATAGGCCCAGGGTTGCATCTACAGAGTAGCTGCTGGCCGGAGGAGTGCGCTTGAGGCTTGAGTAGTTGAGTCAATCCTAACTAAAGAAAAACCTATCTAATGACACTTTCTTGTTAGGACCTGTCTGAGGCCTATGGCTCAAAAAAGCTTCTTTGGAAAAACTTGGCAAAAGCCAGTCTATCCTACAGGTTCCAAAGGAACTCTGACCTTCACTCTTACATCCCTGTACAGTGATAAAGACTTATTACAGGGCCTTGATTGCATCTACATAGTAGATGCTGACTGGAGGGGCAAACTTAAGGTTAGAATGGTTCAGCCAACCCTAACTATTGCTACTTTCTTAAATGTTAGGATATTTCTGAGGCCGTTGGCTCAAACAGGCTTCCTTGGACAGACTTGGCGCAAAACACACCATTTCTGATGTTTCCAAATGAACCCTGGGCTTCACCCTTGAACCTCTATACAGGGACCGTTTCATAGTTTTAAGGTTGAAAGACACAAGTCCATCAAGTTCAACCTAAAAGCTAATGTGTTGATCCAGAGGAAGGCAAAAACCCCATGAGGCAGATGCTAATTGCCCTATATTAGGGGAAAAATTCCTTCCCGACTCCACATATGGCAATCAGACTAGTTCCCTGGATCAACGTCCCATAACAAAATCTAGTACGGATAACCTGCAATTTTATATTATTCAAGAAAGGCACACACATGCCCTCCTTGAATTTTTTTTAGAAAATTAAGTATTTCAATTTCATGTGGTAGAGAGTTTCATAACCTCATTGCTCACACAATAAAAATTTGCCAACTAACTTCCTTTAGACAAAGTGAATTAGGATCTTTATGCTAGAGTAATTGAATTAACTCTAACTGAAATAGATTAATGCTTTTTTCCTAAATGTTGAAATTTGTTTAAATCCATCAGCTCAAAAAGGCTTTCTCGGACAGACTTGGCGCAAGCTACTCCATTCTGCAGATCCCAAGGGAACCCTGGCCTTTACCATTACACCCCTGTACAGGGATAGATACTTACCATAGGCCCAGGGCTGCATCTACAGAGTAGCTGCTGGCCGGAGGAGCGAGCTTGAGGCTATAGTGGTTGATTCAACTCTAACTAAAGCTTTTTTTTCCTAAATACTGGGATCTGTTTAAGGCTGTTGGCTCAAACAGACTTCCTCGGACAGACTTGGCGCAAGCTACTCCATTCTGCAGATCCCAAGGGAACCCTGGTTTTTACCATTACACACCTGTACAGGGATAGATACTTACCATAGGCCCAGGGTTGCATCTACAGAGTAGCTGCTGGCCGGAGGAGTGCGCTTGAGGCTTGAGTAGTTGAATCAATCCTAACTAAAGAAAAACCTATCTAATGCCACTTTCTTGTTAGGACCTGTCTGAGGCCTATGGCTCAAAAAAGCTTCTTTGGAAAGACTTGGCAAAAGCCAGTCTATCCTACAGGTTCCAAAGGAACTCTGGCCTTCACTCTTACAGCCATGTACAGTGATAAAGACTTATTACAGGGCCTTGATTGCATCTACATAGTAGATGCTGACTGGAGGGGCAAACTTAAAGTTAGAATGGTTCAGCCAACCCTAACTATTGCTACTTTCTTAAATGTTAGGATATTTCTGAGGCCATTGGCTCAAACAGGCTTCCTTGGACAGACTTGGCGCAAGACACACCATTTCTGATGTTTCCAAATGAACCCTGGGCTTCACCCTTGAACCTCTATACAGGGACCGTTTCATAGTTTTAAGGTTGAAAGACACAAGTCTGTCAAGTTCAACCTAAAAGCTAATGTGTTGATCCAGAGGAAGGCAAAAACCCCATGAGGCAGATGCTAATTGCCCCATATTAGGGGAAAAATTCCTTCCCGACTCCACATATGGCAATCAGACTAGTTCCCTGGATCAACGTCCCATAACAAAATCTAGTACGGATAACCTGCAATTTTATATTATTTAAGAAAGGCACACACATGCCCTCCTTGAATTTTTTTTAGAAAATTAAGTATTTCAATTTCATGTGGTAGAGAGTCTCATAACCTCATTGCTCACACAATAAAAATTTGCCAACTAACTTCCTTTAGACAAAGTGAATTAGGATCTTTATGCTAGAGTAATTGAATTAACTCTAACTGAAATAGATTAATGCTTTTTTCCTAAATGTTGAAATTTGTTTAAATCCATCAGCTCAAAAAGGCTTTCTCGGACAGACTTGGCGCAAGCTACTCCATTCTGCAGATCCCAAGGGAACCCTGGCCTTTACCATTACACCCCTGTACAGGAATAGATACTTACCATAGGCCCAGGGTTGCATCTACAGAGTAGCTGCTGGCCGGAGGAGCGAGCTTGAGGCTATAGTGGTTGATTCAACTCTAACTAAAGCTTTTTTTTCCTAAATACTGGGATCTGTTTAAGGCTGTTGGCTCAAACAGACTTCCTCGGACAGACTTGGCGCAAGCTACTCCATTCTGCAGATCCCAAGGGAACCCTGGTTTTTACCATTACACCCCTGTACAGGGATAGATACTTACCATAGGCCCAGGGTTGCATCTACAGAGTAGCTGCTGGCCGGAGGAGTGCGCTTGAGGCTTGAGTAGTTGAGTCAATCCTAACTAAAGAAAAACCTATCTAATGACACTTTCTTGTTAGGACCTGTCTGAGGCCTATGGCTCAAAAAAGCTTCTTTGGAAAAACTTGGCAAAAGCCAGTCTATCCTACAGGTTCCAAAGGAACTCTGACCTTCACTCTTACATCCCTGTACAGTGATAAAGACTTATTACAGGGCCTTGATTGCATCTACATAGTAGATGCTGACTGGAGGGGCAAACTTAAGGTTAGAATGGTTCAGCCAACCCTAACTATTGCTACTTTCTTAAATGTTAGGATATTTCTGAGGCCGTTGGCTCAAACAGGCTTCCTTGGACAGACTTGGCGCAAAACACACCATTTCTGATGTTTCCAAATGAACCCTGGGCTTCACCCTTGAATCTCTATATAGGGACCGTTTCATAGTTTTAAGGTTGAAAGACACAAGTCCATCAAGTTCAACCTAAAAGCTAATGTGTTGATCCAGAGGAAGGCAAAAAACCCCATGAGGCAGATGCTAATTGCCCCATATTAGGGGAAAAATTCCTTCCCGACTCCACATATGGCAATCAGACTAGTTCCCTGGATCAACGTCCCATAACAAAATCTAGTACGGATAACCTGCAATTTTATATTATTCAAGAAAGGCACACACATGCCCTCCTTGAATTTTTTTTAGAAAATTAAGTATTTCAATTTCATGTGGTAGAGAGTTTCATAACCTCATTGCTCACACAATAAAAATTTGCCAACTAACTTCCTTTAGACAAAGTGAATTAGGATCTTTATGCTAGAGTAATTGAATTAACTCTAACTGAAATAGATTAATGCTTTTTTCCTAAATGTTGAAATTTGTTTAAATCCATCAGCTCAAAAAGGCTTTCTCGGACAGACTTGGCGCAAGCTACTCCATTCTGCAGATCCCAAGGGAACCCTGGCCTTTACCATTACACCCCTGTACAGGGATAGATACTTACCATAGGCCCAGGGCTGCATCTACAGAGTAGCTGCTGGCCGGAGGAGCGAGCTTGAGGCTATAGTGGTTGATTCAACTCTAACTAAAGCTTTTTTTTCCTAAATACTGGGATCTGTTTAAGGCTGTTGGCTCAAACAGACTTCCTCGGACAGACTTGGCGCAAGCTACTCCATTCTGCAGATCCCAAGGGAACCCTGGTTTTTACCATTACACACCTGTACAGGGATAGATACTTACCATAGGCCCAGGGTTGCATCTACAGAGTAGCTGCTGGCCGGAGGAGTGCGCTTGAGGCTTGAGTAGTTGAATCAATCCTAACTAAAGAAAAACCTATCTAATGCCACTTTCTTGTTAGGACCTGTCTGAGGCCTATGGCTCAAAAAAGCTTCTTTGGAAAGACTTGGCAAAAGCCAGTCTATCCTACAGGTTCCAAAGGAACTCTGGCCTTCACTCTTACAGCCATGTACAGTGATAAAGACTTATTACAGGGCCTTGATTGCATCTACATAGTAGATGCTGACTGGAGGGGCAAACTTAAAGTTAGAATGGTTCAGCCAACCCTAACTATTGCTACTTTCTTAAATGTTAGGATATTTCTGAGGCCATTGGCTCAAACAGGCTTCCTTGGACAGACTTGGCGCAAGACACACCATTTCTGATGTTTGCAAATGAACCCTGGGCTTCACCCTTGAACCTCTATACAGGGACCGTTTCATAGTTTTAAGGTTGAAAGACACAAGTCTGTCAAGTTCAACCTAAAAGCTAATGTGTTGATCCAGAGGAAGGCAAAAACCCCATGAGGCAGATGCTAATTGCCCCATATTAGGGGAAAAATTCCTTCCCGACTCCACATATGGCAATCAGACTAGTTCCCTGGATCAACGTCCCATAACAAAATCTAGTACGGATAACCTGCAATTTTATATTATTTAAGAAAGGCACACACATGCCCTCCTTGAATTTTTTTTAGAAAATTAAGTATTTCAATTTCATGTGGTAGAGAGTTTCATAACCTCATTGCTCACACAATAAAAATTTGCCAACTAACTTCCTTTAGACAAAGTGAATTAGGATCTTTATGCTAGAGTAATTGAATTAACTCTAACTGAAATAGATTAATGCTTTTTTCCTAAATGTTGAAATTTGTTTAAATCCATCAGCTCAAAAAGGCTTTCTCGGACAGACTTGGCGCAAGCTACTCCATTCTGCAGATCCCAAGGGAACCCTGGCCTTTACCATTACACCCCTGTACAGGGATAGATACTTACCATAGGCCCAGGGCTGCATCTACAGAGTAGCTGCTGGCCGGAGGAGCGAGCTTGAGGCTATAGTGGTTGATTCAACTCTAACTAAAGCTTTTTTTTCCTAAATACTGGGATCTGTTTAAGGCTGTTGGCTCAAACAGACTTCCTCGGACAGACTTGGCGCAAGCTACTCCATTCTGCAGATCCCAAGGGAACCCTGGTTTTTACCATTACACCCCTGTACAGGGATAGATACTTACCATAGGCCCAGGGTTGCATCTACAGAGTAGCTGCTGGCCGGAGGAGTGCGCTTGAGGCTTGAGTAGTTGAATCAATCCTAACTAAAGGAAAACCTATCTAATGCCACTTTCTTGTTAGGACCTGTCTGAGGCCTATGGCTCAAAAAAGCTTCTTTGGAAAGACTTGGCAAAAGCCAGTCTATCCTACAGGTTCCAAAGGAACTCTGGCCTTCACTCTTACAGCCCTGTACAGCGATAAAGACTTATTACAGGGCCTTGATTGCATCTACATAGTAGATGCTGACTGGAGGGGCAAACTTAAGGCTAGAATAGTTCAGCCAACCCTAACTATTGCTACTTTCTTCAATGTTAAGATATTTCTGAGGCCGTTGGCTCAAACAGGCTTCCTTGGACAGACTGGGCGCAAAACACACCATTTCTGATGTTTCCAAATGAACCCTGGGCTTCACCCTTGAACCTCTATACAGGGACCGTTTCATAGTTTTAAGGTTGAAAGACACAAGTCCATCAAGTTCAACCTAAAAGCTAATGTGTTGATCCAGAGGAAGGCAAAAACCCCATGAGGCAGATTCTAATTGCCCCATATTAGGGGAAAAATTCCTTCCCGACTCCACATATGGCAATCAGACTAGTTCCCTGGATCAACGTCCCATAACAAAATCTAGTACGGATAACCTGCAATTTTATATTATTCAAGAAAGGCACACACATGCCCTCCTTGAATTTTTTTTAGAAAATTAAGTATTTCAATTTCATGTGGTAGAGAGTTTCATAACCTCATTGCTCACACAATAAAAATTTGCCAACTAACTTCCTTTAGACAAAGTGAATTAGGATCTTTATGCTAGAGTAATTGAATTAACTCTAACTGAAATAGATTAATGCTTTTTTCCTAAATGTTGAAATTTGTTTAAATCCATCAGCTCAAAAAGGCTTTCTCGGACAGACTTGGCGCAAGCTACTCCATTCTGCAGATCCCAAGGGAACCCTGGCCTTTACCATTACACCCCTGTACAGGGATAGATACTTACCATAGGCCCAGGGCTGCATCTACAGAGTAGCTGCTGGCCGGAGGAGCGAGCTTGAGGCTATAGTGGTTGATTCAACTCTAACTAAAGCTTTTTTTTCCTAAATACTGGGATCTGTTTAAGGCTGTTGACTCAAACAGACTTCCTCGGACAGACTTGGCGCAAGCTACTCCATTCTGCAGATCCCAAGGGAACCCTGGTTTTTACCATTACACCCCTGTACAGGGATAGATACTTACCATAGGCCCAGGGTTGCATCTACAGAGTAGCTGCTGGCCGGAGGAGTGCGCTTGAGGCATGAGTAGTTGAATCAATCCTAACTAAAGGAAAACCTATCTAATGCCACTTTCTTGTTAGGACCTGTCTGAGGCCTATGGCTCAAAAAAGCTTCTTTGGAAAGACTTGGCAAAAGCCAGTCTATCCTACAGGTTCCAAAGGAACTCTGGCCTTCACTCTTACAGCCCTGTACAGCGATAAAGACTTATTACAGGGCCTTGATTGCATCTACATAGTAGATGCTGACTGGAGGGGCAAACTTAAGGCTAGAATGGTTCAGCCAACCCTAACTATTGCTACTTTCTTCAATGTTAAGATATTTCTGAGGCCGTTGGCTCAAACAGGCTTCCTTGGACAGACTGGGCGCAAAACACACCATTTCTGATGTTTCCAAATGAACCCTGGGCTTCACCCTTGAACCTCTATACAGGGACCGTTTCATAGTTTTAAGGTTGAAAGACACAAGTCCATCAAGTTCAACCTAAAAGCTAATGTGTTGATCCAGAGGAAGGCAAAAACCCCATGAGGCAGATGCTAATTGCCCCATATTAGGGGAAAAATTCCTTCCCGACTCCACATATGGCAATCAGACTAGTTCCCTGGATCAACGTCCCATAACAAAATCTAGTACGGATAACCTGCAATTTTATATTATTCAAGAAAGGCACACACATGCCCTCCTTGAATTTTTTTTAGAAAATTAAGTATTTCAATTTCATGTGGTAGAGAGTTTCATAACCTCATTGCTCACACAATAAAAATTTGCCAACTAACTTCCTTTAGACAAAGTGAATTAGGATCTTTATGCTAGAGTAATTGAATTAACTCTAACTGAAATAGATTAATGCTTTTTTCCTAAATGTTGAAATTTGTTTAAATCCATCAGCTCAAAAAGGCTTTCTCGGACAGACTTGGCACAAGCTACTCCATTCTGCAGATCCCAAGGGAACCCTGGCCTTTACCATTACACCCCTGTACAGGGATAGATACTTACCATAGGCCCAGGGCTGCATCTACAGAGTAGCTGCTGGCCGGAGGAGCGAGCTTGAGGCTATAGTGGTTGATTCAACTCTAACTAAAGCTTTTTTTTCCTAAATACTGGGATCTGTTTAAGGCTGTTGGCTCAAACAGACTTCCTCGGACAGACTTGGCGCAAGCTACTCCATTCTGCAGATCCCAAGGGAACCCTGTTTTTTACCATTACACCCCTGTACAGGGATAGATACTTACCATAGGCCCAGGGTTGCATCTACAGAGTAGCTGCTGGCCGGAGGAGTGCGCTTGGGGCTTGAGTAGTTGAATCAATCCTAACTAAAGAAAAACCTATCTAATGCCACTTTCTTGTTAGGACCTGTCTGAGGCCTATGGCTCAAAAAAGCTTCTTTGGAAAGACTTGGCAAAAGCCAGTCTATCCTACAGGTTCCAAAGGAACTCTGGCCTTCACTCTTTCAGCTCTGTACAGCGATAAAGACTTATTGCAGGGCCTTGATTGCATCTACATAGTAGATACTGACTGGAGGGGCAAACTTAAGGCTAGAATGGTTCAGCCAACCCTAACTATTGCTACTTTCTTAAATGTTAGGATATTTCTGAGGCCGTTGGCTCAAACAGGCTTCCTTGGACAGACTGGGCGCAAAACACACCATTTCTGATGTTTCCAAATGAACCCTGGGCTTCACCCTTGAACCTCAATACAAGGACAGTTTCATAGTTTAAAGGTTGAAAGACACAAGTCCATCAAGTTCAACCTAAAAGCTAATGTGTTGATCCAGAGGAAGGCAAAAACCCCATGAGGCAGATGCTAATTGCCCCATATTAGAGGAAAAATTCCTTCCCGACTCCACATATGGCAATCAGACTAGTTCCCTGGATCAACGTCCCATAACAAAATCTAGTACGGATAACCTGCAATTTTATATTATTCAAGAAAGGCACACATATGCCCTCCTTGAATTTTTTTTAGAAAATTAAGTATTTCAAGTTCATGTGGTAGAGAGTTCCATAACCTCATTGCTCACACAATAAAAATTTGCCAACTAACTTCCTTTAGACAAAGTGAATTAGGATCTTTATGCTAGAGTAATTGAATTAACTCTAACTGAAATAGATTAATGCTTT
This sequence comes from Phyllobates terribilis, assembly GCF_046119375.1. Classification (NCBI taxonomy): domain Eukaryota; kingdom Metazoa; phylum Chordata; class Amphibia; order Anura; family Dendrobatidae; genus Phyllobates; species Phyllobates terribilis. The sequence continues at coordinate 16,127,192 of NW_027362787.1, forward strand.
TTTCCTAAATGTTGAAATTTGTTTAAATCCATCAGCTCAAAAAGGCTTTCTCGGACAGACTTGGCGCAAGCTACTCCATTCTGCAGATCCCAAGAGAACCCTGGCCTTTACCATTACACGCCTGTACATGGATAGATACTTACCATAGGCCCAGGGCTGCATCTACAGAGTAGCTGCTGGCCGGAGGAGCGAGCTTGAGGCTATAGTGGTTGATTCAACTCTAACTGAAGCTTTTTTTTTTCCTAAATACTGGGATCTGTTTAAGGCTGTTGGCTCAAACAGACTTCCTCGGACAGACTTGGCGCAAGCTACTCCATTCTGCAGATCCCAAGGGAACCCAGGTTTTTACCATTACACCCCTGTACAGGGATAGATACTTACCATAGGCCCAGGGTTGCATCTACAGAGTAGCTGCTGGCCGGAGGAGTGCGCTTGAGGCTTGAGTAGTTGAATCAATCCTAACTAAAGAAAAACCTATCTAATGCCACTTTCTTGTTAGGACCTGTCTGAGGCCTATGCCTCAAAAAAGCTTCTTTGGAAAGACTTGGCAAAAGCCAGTCTATCCTACAGGTTCCAAAGGAACTCTGGCCTTCACTCTTACAGCCCTGTACAGCGATAAAGACTTATTACATGGCCTTGATTGCATCTACATAGTAGATGCTGACTGGAGGGGCAAACTTAAGGCTAGAATGGTTCAGCCACCCTAACTATTGCTACTTTCTGAAATGTTAGGATATTTCTGAGGCCGTTGGCTCAAACAGGCTTCCTTGAACAGACTGGGCGCAAAACACACCATTTCTGATGGTTCCAAATGAACCCTGGGCTTCACCCTTGAACCTCAATACAGGGACAGTTTCATAGTTTTAATGTTGAAAGACACAAGTCCATCAAGTTCAACCTAAAAGCTAATGTGTTGATCCAGAGGAAGGCAAAAACCCCACGAGGCAGATGCTAATTGCCCCATTTTAGGGGAAAAATTCCTTCCCGACTCCACATATGGCAGTCAGACTAGTTCCCTGGATCAACGTCCCATAATAAAATCTATTACCACTAACCTGAAATGTTATATTATTCAAGGAACATTTTTCATCAAGCAGTTTTCACCGAAAATGTGTTGCACAACTGTTTGAATCTCAGTAAATTCCTGCGCAACTTACATTTGAATACTCTGACCTTTTTACACCCACTCTTTTAACTTCTTAAATAGTGAACAGAGCTTATCTGGACCGCTTGTGGCTTAGCTTTACCTGAAAACTTATTACAAATTAGGCTGGAAAAGTGGTGTAAAATAGGACTGAAATTGACTCCATCTTTTGACTGGAGTACATTTCTTGAGGTGTAGTACGTCAGCTTTAAGGGGATATTTAAATAAATGAATGACCCTGGCTGCAGGTATAAAGAATCAAACTGTGCTGTCCTGACCCATTCCTGGGATTGTGTATGGCACTGACATCACCTCAATACTGCCGCAGCCAACAAACGTAATCAGACGGACTGCCCAGCTGAGCGCACTGAGCTGCTGCAGCTCTGAGATGGTGGAAGCTCTTTTTTTTAATTAAATGACCTGCAGCTAGGGACATTCATTTATTGAAAGGGAACAACCCCTTTAAGGATGAGTCAAGTTCATTAAGAGGTTTAGTCTTTTTAATGAATTTGGTGCACGTTCCTCCAATAGGCGCTTCATGAATGCTCGTATAGAAATCCACCAGCCTTGATGAATCGGCCACCATAGGTGTACATGGCATGAGCATATACAGAACAGTTGTGTAGTATACGTTACCAGGCCCTCATGATGCTCTTGGTCCTGGATGGCCTTCCACAGTCTGCTTTCTTGCTTCATCATCTTGAAGGGCTCCACTTTCTTTTCTTCTGGCTGGCATGGTGCGGCTCTATCATCCTGCTCCTTTAACACGAAGGGACGAATGACTGTAAAGCTGCCAGGAGCGTTTTTTTATCCCCTTAGATCATTGTGACACCACAAAGTGATGACATAGACAAGTGGGTGAGGCGCCTTTATTCAGTCATCGGGTGTGGTCAGAAGAAATTAGCATATTCCGTGATGTTACTACAATGAGAACAGACATGAACATTCTATTCGGAACCCGACCGCCATTATCAGCGGAACCTTCACTGCTGTCAGATTGGCACTAAAAACAAAAAGAGACCGCGGTGAACCTGGACAGTAACAATCTACAGGGACAGTGACTGCTAAGCGGACTTCATGTCAGATGTTATGCAGTTTTGTCAGAAAAAAAAACAATAAAATATATAAAAGACAGGCTCCAATAAACCTTAAACACTGGGCTGTAGTCACAGATTCTCCTTCCACCTGCAGCACATTGCTCCCCTGCCTAACCCTCCCCGTCCTGCAGCATGTTTCTCACCGCTTAATTCTCCCACTCCTGCAGCACATCACTCCCCTGTCTAAACCTCCCCCTCTTGCGGCACATTGCTCCCGTCTAATCCTCCCCTCCTTGCAGCACATTGTGCCCTTTCTAAATCTCCCCCTTCCTGCACCACATCACCCACTGCCAAATCCCCTCTTGCACCACATCGCCCACTGCCAAATCCTGCACTTCCTGCAGCATATCGCTCCCTGCCTAATCCTCTCCTATTGCATTACATCACTCCCCTGCATAAGCCACCTCTTCCTGCAGCACATCGCTTCCCTGCCTAAGCCTCCCCCTCCTGCATTACATCACTCCCCTGCCTAATCCTCCTCTTCCTGCAGCACAGCGCTCCCTGCCTAATCCTCCTCTTCCTGCAGCACATCGCTCCCTGCATGATTCTCCCTATCCTGCATTACATCACTCCCCTGCATAATCCTCCTCTCCCTGCAGCACACCACTCCCCTGGCTAATCTTCCCCCTCCTGCAGCACATCGCTCCCCTGATCCCCTCTTACGTGACATCTTTTCTATCAGTTACATTTGTGAAGTAACTGCTGTCTCCTGTGAGCAGTGGAGAGCGAAGCTGAGAGCCAGGAGGCTCTGCCCCTCTGCCCCTTCTTGCCACATCATCATCCATCTACATCAGGGCTGTCAAACTCAAATATATAGAGGGCCAAAAGGAAGAGTTTAACTCAGAAAAATAAGTCAACACTTTATCAGATGTTTCTGTGAAAACTTGAGTACAACAAATAAGATTTTGTTATTTTCCCTCAGTTATAAAAAAAATAGTTATGAGAAAAGTGTGACAAAAAGGAGTCATAAAATGCACCAAAATGAAATATCACAATTTATGGCTCAAATTGAGGTGAAGCAAGGAAGAGGTTGAGCTTAGCTAATGAGATGCATCAAACATACAGGTGCTTCTCACAAAATTAGAATATCATCAAAAAGTTAATTTATTTCAGTTCTTCAATCCAAAAAGTGAAACTCATATATTATACAGAGTCATTACAGAGTGATCTATTTCAAGTGTTTATTTCTGTTAATGTTGATAATGATGGCTTACAGCCAATGAAAACACAAAGTCATTATCTCAGTAAATTAGAATAATTAACAAAAATCACCTGCAAAGGCTTCTTACGCATTTAAAAAGGTCCCTTTGTCTGTTTCAGTAGGCTCCACAATCATGGGGAAGACTGCTGACTTGACAGATGTCCAGAAGGCAGTCATTGACACACTCCACAAGGAGTGTAAACCACAAAAGGTCATTGCTAAAGAAGCTGGCTGTTAACAGAGTGCTGTATCCAAGCATATTTATGGAAAGTTGAGTGGAAAGAAAAAGTGTGGTAGGAAGAGGTGCACAAGCAACCGGGATAACCGCAGCCTTGAAAAGATTGTTAAGGAAAGGACATTCAAACATTTGGGGAAGATTCACAAGGAGTGGACTGCTGCTGGAGTCATTGCTTCAAGAGCCACCACACACAGACGTATCCAGGACATGGGCTACAAGTGTCACATTCCTTGTGTCGAGCCACTCATGACCAATAGACAACGCCAGAAGCATCTTACCTGGGCCAAGGAGAAAAACACCTGGACTGTTGCTCAGTGGTCCAAGGTGTTGTTTTCCGATGAAAGTAAATTTTGCATTTAATTTGGAAATCAATGTCCCAGAGTCTGGAGGAAGAGTGGAGAGGCCACAATCCAAGCTGCTTGAGGTCTCGTGTGAAGTTTCCACAATCGGTGATGGTTTGGGGAGCCATGTCATCTGCTGGTGTAGGTCCACTGTGTTTTATCAAGACCAAAGTCAGCGCAGCCGTCTACCAGGACATTGTAGAGCACTTCATGCTTCCCTCTGCCGACAAGCTTTATGGAGATGGAAATGTCATTTTCCAGCAGGACTTGGCACCTGTCCACACGGCCAAAAGTACCAATACCTGGTTTACACAACAGTATCACTGTGCTTGATTGGCAGCAAACTCACCTGACCTTAACCCCATAGAGAATCTATTATAGAGAATCTATGGGGTATTGTCAAGAGAAAGATGAGAGACACCAGACCCAACAATGCAGACGAGCTGAAGGCTTCTATCAAAGCCACCTGGGCTTCCATAACCCCTCAGCAGTGTCACAGGCTGATCGCCTCCATGCCACATTGCCGCATTGATGCAGTAATTGATGCAAAAGGAGCCTGGCTAAGTATTGAGGGCATTTACTGAACATACATTTCAGTAGGACAACATTTCAGATTTTAAAAACATTTTTCAAGCTGGTGTTATAAAGTATTCTAATTTACTGAGATAATAGCATTAACAGAAATAAACACTTGAAATAGATCACTCTGTCTGTAATGACTCTATATAATATGAGTTTTACTATTTGTATTGAAGAACTGAAATAAATTAACTTTTTGATGATATTCTAATTTTGTGAGAAGCACCTGTAGTATGCTATATGCCCAATTTTAACAAATGTACTGCAATTTTTCCTGAATGTGTTCAGAAATGTACAGATGTGTAAGCAGACAAATGCAGAGACTTAGGCTATGTGCCCACGATGCACAAAAGCTCCGGATTTTTCCTGAGCGTTTCTGCATCTCCCTGGCAGAAAAAACGCATGCGGATTGTACATGCGGATTGTACATGCGGATTGTACATGCGGATTGTATATGCGGATTGTACATGCGGATTGTACATGCGGATTGTACATGCAGATTGTACATGCGGATTGTATATGCGGATTGTACATGCGGATTGTACATGCGGATTGTACATGCGGATTGTACATGCGGATTGTACACGCGGATTGTACATGCGGATTGTACATGCGGATTGTATATGCGGATTGTACATGCGGATTGTACATGCGGATTGTACATGCGGATTGTACATGCGGATTGTATATGCGGATTGTATATGCGGATTGTACATGCGGATTGTACATGCGGATTGTACATGCGTTTTTCCTGCCAGGGACATGCAGAAGTGAAGCGTTCTTCACATGCATTTCCACATGCGGGTTGACAAGCGCTTTACAAGCGATTTTAGCATCACTTGGAAAGTGCTTGTCAATTTGGTCACACTATAGAAATCCATGAAAACGGCATGGATTTATATAGTGTGACCCCAAAGACTGGTTAAAAATAAAAAAATCTACTGTATAATTGTCTTTTCCCATCTGTCTGTCTGTCTGTTTGTCCGTCTGTCCTGGAAATCCCGCGTCGCTCATTGGTCCGGCAGCGGCCAATCAGCGCCGTGGGATTTCTGAAAAAAGATGGCGGCCGTTAGCGGCTCATCTGCGGGACGGAGCTCAGCGGCGATGCAGCCGGGAGATGAGCGCCGCGAGGCGCTCATCTCCCGGCCGGTACCAGCAGAAGGACATCGACCGCCGGACCCATCTGCGGGACGGAGATACAGCCGGGAGCCAAAATAGTGTAGCCAAGATCGGTGATTGGTCGCGGCCGATATTTAAATTTGGCGCCCAAATCGGTGATTGGTCGCGGGCAGCGTCCGCGACCAATCAGTACAGTAGTGTTTAACTTTTGCGGCAAGATCAGTGATTGGTCGCGGGCCAAGACCGCGACCAATCACCGATTTGTGCGGCACATTTAAATAGCGGCCGCGACCAATTGGATGTCAGCGCCGCTCCCCGGTCCTCCCTTCACCCCCTAGCCGCATGGATGTCAGCGCCGCTCCCCGGTCCTCCCTTCACACCCTAGCCGCTGATGTCCCCACAGTATCTGCATGGTGTTACAAAGGTCCGGACATTTGTGTTAAAAATCGCTGATTGGTCGCCGACGCTATTTAAATGTGGCGCCAAAATCGGTGATTGGTCGCGCCCAGCGTCGGCGACCAATCAGCGATTTTTAACACAATTGTCCGGACCTTTGTAACACCATGCGGATACTGTGGGGACATCAGCGGCTAGGGTGTGAAGGGAGGACCGGGGAGCGGCGCTGACATCCAATTGGTCGCAGCCGCTATTTAAATGTGCCGCACAAATCGGTGATTGGTCGCGGTCTTGGCCCGCGACCAATCACTGATCTTGCCGCAAAAGTTAAACACTACTGTGCTGATTGGTCGCGGACGCTGCCCGCGACCAATCACCGATTTGGGCGCCAAATTTAAATATCGGCCGCGACCAATCACCGATCTTGGCTCCACATTTAAACACCGCTGTACTGATTGGTCGCGGACGCTATTTAAATGTGGCGCCAAAATCGGTGATTGATCGCGCCAAGCGTCGGCGACCAATCAGCACAGCGGTGTTTAAATGTGGAGCCAAGATCGGTGATTGGTCGCGGCCGATATTTAAATTTGGCGCCCAAATCGGTGATTGGTCGCGGGCAGCGCCCGCGACCAATCACCGATTTTTAACACAAATGTCCGGACCTTTGTAACACCATGCGGATACTGTGGGGACATCAGCGGCTAGGGTGTCAAGGGAGGACCGGGGAGCGGCGCTGCGGGTCCGGATACTTCAGCTGCGAGCAGTCGCTCATCTCCCGGCTTCTCGCAGCGGAAGTAGCCGCACAGGCAGCGGCGCTCCCCGGTCCTCACTAATACGATTCCGCTCCCCGGTCCTCACCAATACGATTCGCTGATTGGTCTCGCTCTCCACACGCGACCAATCAGTGATCTTGGCGCTAAAGTTAAACACCGCTCTGCTGATTGGTCGCGGCCGCTGCCCGTGACCAATCACCGATTTGGGCGCCACATTTAAATAGCGGCCGCGACCAATCACCGATCTTGCCGCCACATTTAAACACTGCTGTGCTGATTGGTCGCGGACGCCAGACGAGACCAATCAGCGATTTTGGCGCCAAATTTAAACCCGCTCCGCTAGTTGGTCGCGGATGCCGGCCGCGACTAATCAGCATTACTGGCGCCAAATTTAAACACCGCTCTGCTGATTGATCGCGGTCGCTGGCCGGGATCAATCAGCAGTATTGGCGCCAAATTTAAACACCGCTCTGCTGATTAGTCGCGGTCGCCGTCCGCGACCAATCAGCAATATTGGCGCAAAATTTAAACACCGCTCTGCTGATTGGTCGCGGTCGCCGTCCGCGACCAATCAGCAGTATTGGCGCCAAATTTAAACCCCGCTATGCTGATTGGTCGCGGTTGCCGGCCACGACCAATCAGCAGTATTGGCGCCAAATTTAAACACCGCTCTGCTGATTGGTCGCGGTGGCCAGCCGCGACCAATCAGCGATTTTGGCGCCAAATTTAAACACCGCTCTGCTGATTGGTCGCGGGCGGCGATTGCGACCAATCAGCATTATTGGCGCCAAATTTAAACCCCGCTCTGCTGATTGGTCGAGACAGCCGGCCGCCACCAATCAGCAATTTTGGCGCCAAACTTAAACCCCGCTCTGCTGATTGGTCGCGGTTGCCGGCCGCGACTAATCAGTATTGTTGGCGCCAAATTGCCGGCCGCGACTAATCAGCATTATTGCCGCCAAATTTAAACACCGCTCTGCTGAATGGTCGTGGCCGTGACCAGTCACCACTATTGGCGCCAAATTTAAACACCGCTTTGCTGATTGGTCGCGACCGGCGGCTGCAACCAATCAGCATTATTGGCGCAAAATTTAAACCCCGCTCTGCTGATTGGTCACGTTCGCTGGCCGCGACCAATCAGCATTATTGGCGCAAAATTTAAACCCCGCCCTGCTGATTAGTCGCGACTGCCGGCCGTGACCAATCAGCGATATAGCCGCCAAATTTCAACACCGCTTTGCTGATTGGTCGCGGTTGTTGGCCGCGACCAATCAGCGATTTTGGCGCCAAATTTAAACACCGCTCTGCTGATTGCGCCCGGTCTGCCGCATACATATTCTAGAATACCCGATGCGTTAGAATCAGGCCACCATCTATAAATCTCTACTTAACTTCCGATGGCCCCCGCAGTCTTGCTTCGCTCCGTCCTGGCTTCCGGCAGATCGTGGTACACTGAAGGACCTGCTGTCACATGACTATGACGTCAGCGCAGGTCCTTCAGTCCATCGCGAGCTGCCGGCATGGGAGGACGAGCGCAGCGGGGGCTGTCAGAAGGTAAATATAACATTTATTTTATATTTTATTCTTTTTTTTGAAAGGTTCTATGGTACCCGGGTCCGGAGGAGAGTCTCCCATCCTCCACACGCGGGTACCATCCGCACATTGAACGCATGTATTCCGCATGTGCTTATCTAGTGAAGCGGAATCCATTTGTTCCAATGCAAGTCAATGGCGGCGAAAAAGCAGCGCTTACGCGAAATAATTGGTAGTGCTGCGTTTTTTTCCGCAATGATAATCCGCAGTGGAAATTTCCGCAGCATGTGCACAGCACATGCGGACTATCATTGGGGAACATGGCAGACCTTCTAACATGCGTTTTTAAGCGTTTCTGCAGCGTTTTTGCCATGCCGAAACGCTTAAAAAACGCATTGTGGGCACACAGCCTTAGGCCATGTGCCCACGTAGCGTTTTTGTAGCATTTTTGCGGCATTTTTACGGCCGCGAAAACGTTTGTAGAACAGTCTGCCATGCAAAGCCATGTGAATTCGGATGTGCTGTGCACATGATGCGCTAATTTGCGCGCCGAATTCGCATTACTTTGCAAAACGCAGCATGACCATTTCTACTGCGATTACGCTGAAGCTTATTCGCGATGCGTGTGGTATCTGGGAGGAAGACGAGACTACAACTCCTCTTCATCCCGGCTACCACGCGGTGAAAAAAAGAAATAAAAAAGTTAAAAACAAACAAAACCTGTATATTCACCTCTCCGGCGGCCCCCGGTCTGCTCTCCGGTCTCCTCCGGTCTGCTGTCTGTACTGTCAGGACCTGCGGTGACGTCATTTAGTCAGGTGATGGTCGCATGACCGCTGACGTCGGCATCAGGTGATGGTCGCGTGACCATCAGCTGACTAAATGACGTCACCGCAGGTCCTGACCGTACACTGCGGGACGCTGAAGAGAGAAGACGCGGCCGGGAGCAGACCGGAGGAGACCGGAGAGCAGACCGGGGGCCGCCGGAGAGGTGAATATACCGTTGTTTTTTTTTATTTATTAACGTTTTCTTTTTTTTACTATAGATGCTGCATTTAAAGCATCTAAGTTGTTCACACATTATAGATCCATGTCGGTTGCATGGATTTATATTGTGTGATCAACTTGTCAAGCACTTTTCCAAGTGATGCTCAAAATTGCTTGGAAAAGTGCTTGAAAAAACGCATGTGAAAACGATTCTCTCTGGCAGAAAAAACGCATGTAAATCTGCATCAAATCTGCTAGGTGTGCACACAGCCTTATAGCTGGTTTTGCTCTGAGCTGAGATGTCCGGGCTGAATAATGCTCTGGGAGCAGAACCCATCAGCAGAATCTGTCTGTTTCCTGCCTTGTAGCAGTGGATCCTGGCTATTTAGCTCACAGAGCATTGTCTACACAAGATACAATTGTATCCAATTTTCAGCTGGGAACAGGACTATGGACAAGTTTTGCAGCAACTGCATTTGTGATAGGAAATGTTGATCAATCTAGATTTTCTTCAGTGTTCTTATTCATTGCAGAAAATCTTAAAAAAGCCGAGGAATGTGGGCAACATGGTGGGTCAATGATTAACGCTGTAGGGCTGGGTTCATATAATAGCAAGGACAACATCTGCAAGGAGTTTGTATGTTCTCCCCGTGTTTGTGTGGGTTTCCTCCGGGTTCTCCGGTTTCCTCCCACACTCCAAAGACATACTGATAGGGAATTCATATTGTGAGCCCCAATGGGGACAGTGATGATAATGTCTGTAAGGTGCTACAAAATCTAACGGCGCTATATAAGAGAGTAAAATAAATATATAACTTGTTAGGATCATTCAGCCATGGAGGGTCCTTGTTGGAGTCGGGGTATCCCCGTAACAAGAAATACACAGACACGTAGTGTATAATCAAGTACTGGGAAGCCCCTGAGCGCGTCTGCCTCTATAGGTGCAGTCCCTTTATTTATATTAATAATCATTTCATTCATTTTTTTTTTTTTTTTTTGACAGACATGCGCAGTAAAATGCCTTTGTTTCACAGGCAGCGAAATGATGATTCATAACAATGGAATGTTGATAAGAAAGTTTCATAAACAAAAAGTGATAATTAGTAGAAGGTTTCTGAGACAGCTAAAAACAAGTTACAATCTAGTTTCTGGGCGTCAGTCCAAATGTCCAGATAAGGGAAGAATAACTTCATCTGTGTCTTACATCGTAGTCTTGCGTGAAGTACAACTCCCATCATCCTCTCAGTCCCCCCTTTGATTCTTCCTTATGGACTTTTGGTAGAAAACCTGGTCCGGGAGTTCTTTTCTTTCATATTCTTGAGTCCGTGTTACAAAGCTTATTTATGCATATTAAAATAATTTTTAATCCTATTTTAAACACTACATATATGACTACTATAATTAGCACAATCTGTAATATACCTTGCAGAATTCCAGCCACCCAACCTCCAATACCCTTAAACCAGTTCTTTGGGTTGAGAAAGGAGAAGGTGTCTGACCACCAGCTATCTTTATTTTGATCATTGTGTCTGTCATATTCGTCCCACATCTGCATCAACATTGGATACACAAAGAAAGTGCTGAATATTTTATTAGGAATTCCCATTTGGACCACATGTGGCCTACCTGAAGGTCTAGGCGAGTTGTCGGCTGCTCTTTTGTATAGTGTGTGTTTAGGTACTGCTTGCATATCTACCTGCTGATTCTGAACTATAAATGTGGCCGGTGTTAAGCGTCCTAGAGTACATGTACCTTTTATTCCTACTGGGAGCCATTTGTATGCTCCATTTCCACAAATCCAGAAGGTTCCTTCAGGCAGATCCCATATTGCAGAGTGTTGGAGCACCAACCTATGTACCAAATCTAAAAATTTAGATACATTCTGAAGTATACACCAAGGGGGTTTTTGACCTAATGGACTACAGTATCCTGCATCTGGATTTTCACAAGTCGGTGTACCTGGGTCATATGCACTTGACTCATTACATAATATATTACCTGGTATTTTTGAACATGTATCATTGTTTCCATCGGGGAATAATTGTGAATATTTCCAACCATTATTGTGTATGTATTTTTCTACTATATCAGGTTTAAAAGGTTGAGAAGAAGATACTGTGCTACTAAAACTGAGTTGTATATTTTCTGTAGGAATTAACCCTAAGTCTGTTAGTCCCGTCTTATTTCTAGGAACCCATACACCTCCTTTAAACGCTAAATATTGTAAGTTGTTTATTTTTCCAGTCATATTACCTTGCCACCAGGGAAATCCCACCCACCCCACAACTGGGATGGCAACAGTAGTGTTCCATAATCTAGAATTAACGGTTTGGTTATTTGCTAATTTGTCTGAGCAATTAGTCCATGTAAACACTTCCTCAGGGGTCATGGGTACGGCCAGGAAGGGTATGCTCGTGGCTGATATTGGAGAATGCGTACAAATCCAACAGTCTGCTATTTTCTGTCCTCCATCGAGCAGCCCGTTTACCAATGTCTCATGATGTTTTATAAATTTATTATCTGTAGGTTTTGGGGAACTTAGTTTATCCCACAGGTCTCCCTGATCTATCGTTATAGCTAACACAAGTACAATCACCACTATTTCTTTTTGCAATGGCTTGCATGTACCCATGCTGATTTTCCTTCCAATTTTACTGCAGTTGGAGTTGTCAATAACACCTGATATGGACCCTCAAATCTGGGTTCTAGCGTTCTTCTGTTATGTCTTTTTACGTAGACTTCGTCTCCTGGTTGCAGCTTGTGCGTTCCCTCAATGGAATCTGGATCTGGAATGGAAGAGAACACTAAAGAGTGTATTTTAGACACATGCTTACATAAATTTTGTACATAAGCAGTTAAGCTTTCAGTTTCTAACATTAAAGTCTGTGGGAAATACAATCCAGTATTGGCAACTCTACCAAACAATATTTCATGGGGGGTGAGTTTGCTCTTTCCCTGGGGGGTGTTTCTGACTGAATACAATGCTATTGGGAGACACTCAGTCCATGGTTTCTGTGTTTCTGCCATGGCTTTCTGTATTTTTAACTTAAGTGTTCCATTCATTCTCTCAACCTTACCAGAACTCTGTGGGTGGTAAGGGGTGTGTAGTTCACTTTTTATACACAACATTTTCATTACATTCTGAAAGATCTCTCCAGTAAAATGTGTACCTCTATCTGACTCGATCACTTCTGGGATACCATAACGGGGTACCAGTTCATGTGCTATTTTTACTGCAGTGACTTTAGCCGTGGCTGTATGAACTGGATAAGCCTCTGGCCACCCCGAAAACATGTCCACACATACCAGTACATACTCATAGTGTCCATGCTTAGGCATCTGGATGTAATCGATCTGAAGTCTCTGGAACGGATATAGTGGTCTTACATGGTGCTTCTGGGGGGTCTTAACAGTCTGTCCTGGATTGTGGGCTAAACAGATTTCACAAGAACCACATTTTGCTCGAGCTACCTGGCCGAACCCTGGGGCTAACCACTTCTGTCTGACCCTCTGTATCATACCGTTTGCAGACACATGTGTAGGTCCGTGGGCTTCACTGACCACAACAGGGTACCACGCTCGGGGGAGACAAAGCTCATCTCCTTTTCTCCATAGTCCTTCTTTTTCTTCTGCCCCCTGTTTCTGCCACTCTTCTTTTTCTTCTCTACTCACCTGTTGGTGGGCTTCTTTGAGCCGTGTAATTAAGTCAAATTCTGATACTGCACTAATAGTGTGGCCAGTTGTCAGAGGTTTTACTGCAGCTCGCTTAGCAGCCTTGTCGGCTCGGTCATTACCCCTAGCTATCTCGGTGTCGAGTCTTACATGTGCAGGTACTTTTATTACTGCTACTTGTTTGGTTGAGGCAGCTGATTCTAGGATTTGTCTAATCATTTGTCCATGTTTTACTGGTTGACCTGAAGCTGTCATGTAACCTCTAGCTCTCCATATACATCCAAAATCATGTACAATACCATATGCATATCAGTAAAAATATTAGCGGTTTTTTCTTTTGCTAACTGTAATGCTCGTATTAGAGCTAATAGTTCAGCTTCCTGGGCTGAACAGCTGGCCTGCATTGGCTCAGCTTCAATAACATCATGATCTGATACAATGGCATAACCTGTGTGAAAGTTACCAGTTTCATCTGCATACCTACTACCATCTATATACATATGTAGGTCTGGATTGTCAAGAGGGGTGTCCTGTACATTAGGTAGCCCTTGTGTTTCTTGTTCTATACACTGTAAGCAATCATGTATTATATTGTCTTGTTCGTGGTATTGTAAAAAATTTTCATCTTCGTCTTCCTGACCTCCTTCCACTCCCCCCTTTGTCTCTAGTGGTAACAGAGTGGCTAAATTTAGAGACAATATGCGGCGAAAAGTGAGGTTTGGTGGCATTAGTAAGGAGCATTGTAATCTAAGATGTCTAGCCATTGAAATGTGTTTTGGCAATACCTGATTCAGTATGCCATGTACATCATGTGTAGTTTGTACTATTAGGGCATGGTCTAGTACTATTTCTGAGGCTTTTTCTACCAAAAGAGAGACAGCTGCTACTACTCTGACACATGATGGTGCAGCTTTGGTAACATTATCTAATTGAGCAGAATAGTATGCGACAGGTCTTTGTTTATTTTCATGTTTCTGTGTTAGTACTCCTGTAGCATGATTAGACATTTCCGCAGCCATTAATTGGAATGGTTTGGCGTAGTCTGGGATTCCCAAGGCCGGGGCTGACATGAGACCTTTCTTGAGGTCTTGAAAGGCTATGAGCGCTGATTCAGTTAACTGAAAAGGCTCGATTTTTAAACAATCATATAGAGGTTGCATAAGCTGACTAGCATGTATAACCCATTGTCTGCAGTGTGATACTATTCCCAAAAATGCTCTTAATGTTTTGTAGTTCTTGGGAGGAACAAGATCTCTAATGATTTTTAGTCTGTCGGCGGTGAGGTGCCGAATACCTTGTGAAATGCAGTGACCTAGAAATACTACCGTAGTCATACAAAGTTGTACTTTTTTCTTGTTAACTTTACAGCCCATGTCTGCTAGAAATATTAACAACCTTATTGTGTTGCTGTTTGCGGACTCTTGAGCAGGGGCACATAACAATAGGTCATCAACATATTGGAGAATTACAACCTCATCCGTAGGTTTGAAATTTTGAAGAACTGATCTCATAGCTTCTGAGTACAAGGTAGGTGAATGTATCATACCCTGTGGTAATCTTGTCCATGCTAATTGTCTATTCTTAAATGTAAATGCAAACAGTTTGTAACAGTCTGGGTGTAATGGTACTGAAAAAAATGCATTTGATAAGTCTATGACAGAAAATACTCGTGCTGTTGCTGGGATCTGTGATAGCAACGTGTGTGGATTTGGCACAACAGGAGTAATAGGTTCCAAAATTTTATTTATCTCTCTTAGATCATGTACCATCCGGTACCTAGCAGCTGACCCCTCAGTAGATTTCTTTTTTACGGGGTACAACGGTGTATTGGCTGGTGACTTTACTTCTATCAGTACTCCAGTTTTTAGATAATCTTTTATCTGTTCTCCTATGGCGTGTTCTTGTTGGGCACTAATAGGATACTGTCTCAATTGGGGTAGTGTCACACCTGGAACAGGAGTGACTTTTACTGGAGCTATTGGCATTAGTCCTACATCGGTGTCATGTTGTGCCCATAATTTTTCTGGTACCTCAGAAAGATCTAAAATAATTTGGGTAGGGGCAGGATCTTTCTCATCCTCTAAGGCTTGGACTTTTACAATGTTTTCTAGAGACTCTTGGTCATCAGGCACCAAAATTTGGACTCTACCATCCTTTGTCTCTTACCACTCCTGCTTTTCTAGCCCGAATGTCCTCCCATAGTTTCCTGTTAAACCTGTCATGCCTTGCTACCTGAAAAGTTTTGCAAACTTTCCCTAAATTCTTAGTTGCTTCTACACCACACCTTTCTTTCACGATTGTATAGACATCTTGTTCATCATTTGTGGTCTTAGTCTGTTTGTTGCCCATTTTTCCTGACTATTCTTACCTTAGGAGGCTTTTTGGGTTAGATAAAATATATTCTATATTTTACCTTTCCTCGTTACCTATTCTGTCCTAAGGAGCCATTGTTGCCCATTTTTCCTGACTATTCCTACCTTAGGAGGCTTTTTGGGTTAGATAAAATATATTCTATATTTTACCTTTCCTCGTTACCTATTCTGTCCTAAGGAGCCAGTATCTGAAACGGTTTCTCTGGACCGTTTTGTCTGAAGTGTAGAGTAATTCTAACACACATATATATGGCAACAAGGGCAAGACCAACAATACATAAAATGAACCATACAGTCTCCATTATATATCGTGTCCCTGGAGTATTATCATTACTTCCATGGGCTCATTCTGTCAATCTCTTATCCGTCAAAAAGGAGGACAAAGGTTCGGGAGTTAAGCGTGAGCGAAGGTTTCCCCGAAAGGACACAACCTTATGACTCAGTTAGGCAATCTCCGTAATACTTATGTCATCTACCTTAGTGCGGCTTATGAGGCTATTCCCGACATCCACATCTCTTTCATACCATCCGTTTCATAACCTTCTCTGACCTCTCCTTCGGCAGATCCTACAGTATATACATGAATGACCCGAGCTATAGGTATCCTTCTCTACTAGTTCCTCAATCCCAACACAAGATATGCATGAAATTTACGGACTATCGCAGAGCAGATGTAAGAGAACTAACAGTGTCTCTTACCTGGCCAGGTTTGTCATCTGCTGTTCCGATGTCCCAATCTCAGCGGTTACTCGTGCCGGTCGATGAACTTGAAGGAATACGCAGACCTCGGGTCCCTGTTTCGGGCGCCAGGAATTGTTAGGATCATTCAGCCATGGAGGGTCCTTGTTGGAGTCGGGGTATCCCCGTAACAAGAAATACACAGACACGTAGTGTATAATCAAGTACTGGGAAGCCCCTGAGCGCGTCTGCCTCTATAGGTGCAGTCCCTTTATTTATATTAATAATCATTTCATTCATTTTTTTTTTTTTTTTTTGTCAGACATGCGCAGTAAAATGCCTTTGTTTCACAGGCAGCGAAATGATGATTCATAACAATGGAATGTTGATAAGAAAGTTTCATAAACAAAAAGTGATAATTAGTAGAAGGTTTCTGAGACAGCTAAAAACAAGTTACAATCTAGTTTCTGGGCGTCAGTCCAAATGTCCAGATAAGGGAAGAATAACTTCATCTGTGTCTTACATCGTAGTCTTGCGTGAAGTACAACTCCCATCATCCTCTCATAACTAAATAAAATGAATGTATTAAAAGGCTAAGATTGCAAAGAGCTTGTAAAAACAAGAAACTTTGCAATTTCCTTCTTATTCAAAATCTTCTCTGTTCTCAAGAAGGAAAAGATTTTTAATTCTGCAGTGTACAGCTCATTGCTATGGTTACTGACCACCTGAGAAGTGGCCGGTCTCCTTGGCAAGAAGCGCTCACTTGCAGACTGGTGGACTTCAGCGCCCCTGTGCCTGTCCCATTCTGCAGAGGCAAAGCCGCCTCTGCCCGCAGAATGCAAGAGGGCACAATTCAGACAAGCGGCTCAGCCAAGCCACCGGCCAGAACTGTAAATCTTCAGCTTCTGATGAGAGGAACACAAGACCACCCCTTTAATAAAGGAGTAGAGCAGAACTCATACAGTGATTAGTGGGGGTCTGACACCTGAAATCCCCAGACATCAGCTACTTCTGCAAGATGATGTACACAGTGTTAAGAGCTGGAATAGCACAGCTCCGCACACTGTGCAATGGCTGGTTTCAGGTACTACAGCTCAGATCACAATCATTTCAATAGGAGCTGCAGTACCAAGATCGGCCACTACACAGTGTACAGCGCTGTGCTGTTTGGTCTCTACGCTGAGTATTTCCAGCTGCTGTCTTATTGGTGAGGGGGCCGTGTGTTGGAACCTCACTGATCTGATATTGATGACCAGGGTCGGACTGCGGTGTCTGGGGCCCACAGGGGAAATTAACTCTAGGGGCCCACCTACAGCAAGATGCAAATATCTGTTATCCGCTCTCGCTGTTATAGTGGAGCATTGACTGGCGGCTCCTGCACATCTACTGGGCGACACTCTAACTGGGATGGACATGTTTGCATTAAAGGGCTTCTTTGGTTAAAACTAGTGTTGAGCGAGTATGTTCTGTTAACCCTTTCGGCGAGTATGCTCGGGCCGAGCTCCGAGTATTTACAGCTGCTCGGTGATATGGTTGAATCGCTCCCGTGTGCATGATTTGCGACTGTTTGACGGTTTTAATACATGTGAGGAATGTGTAAGAAATAGACATTCCTCACATGTATTAACCCCTTAAGCCGCGGAACATTTTCCGTTTTTGCATTTTCGCTTTTTGCTCCACTTGTTCCCAGAGCCATAGCGTTTTTATTTTTTGGTCAATATGGCCATGTTAGGGCTTATTTTTTGCGGGACGAGTTGTACTTTTCAACGCCATTACTAGTTTTACCATGCCGTGTACGGGAAAACGGGAAAAAAATTCCAAGCGCCGTGAAATTGCAAAAAAAGTGCAATACCACTGAGGTTTTTTTTAATTTTTTTTTACCACGTTCACTGAATGCTAAAACTGACCTGCCATTATTATTCTCCATGTCATTAAGAGCTCGTAGACACCAAACATGTATAGGTTCTTTTTTATTTAAGTGATGAAAAAAAAATCCAAAGTTTGGTAAAAAAAAAAAAAAAAAAAAAAAATGGTGCCATTTTCCGAGACCCGTAGCGTCTCCATTTTTCGGGATCTGGGGCAGGGTGAGGGCTTATTTTTTGTGAACCGAGCTGAAGTTTTTATAGATGCTATTTTGGGGTAGATCCGATGTTTTGATCGTCCGTTATTGCATTTTATTGCAATTTTACGGTGACCAAAAAACGTAATTCTGGCGTTTAGAATTTTTTTCTCATTACGCCATTTACCGATCGCATTAATTCTATTTTTATATTGATAGATCAGGCGATTCTGAACGCGTCAATGCCAAATATGTGTATGTGGGGTTTATTTTATGATTTTATTTTGAATGGGGCGAAAGGGGGGTGATTTAAACTTTTAAATTTTTTTATTTTTTTTCATATTTTTTAAAACTTTTTTTTTCACTTTTTGCTTGCTTCTGTACTCTACATAGGAGACTTGAAGCAGCAACTGTCCGATCACCTCTGCTACATACAGGGAACCAGCAGATCCCCTGTATGCAGCAGAAATGGTCCTGTCCTATGAGCACCGACCACTAGATGGCGCTCATAGCAATTCCACCCGCGCCTGTTGCGGGCACATGTCAGCTGTAAGAATCAGCTGACATGTGCTTGGTTCAGTGCGGGCTCAGCGCCGGAGCCCTCACTGAACCGGAGGATAACGACATGTGCGTACTAATACGTGACATGTCGTTAAGGGGTTAAAGCTGTCAAACAGTTGCAAATCATGCACACGGGAGCGATTCAACCATATCACCAAGCAGCTGTAAATACTCGGAGCTCGGGCCGAGCATACTCGGACAGAACATACTCGCTCAACACTAGTTAAAACAAGTTATCACCGATCCATGGGCTCTACAGGATAGGTGATCACTTATTGAGCATTTGTGTCCGAACATTGGAAAACGCACCTATCGGAAGAATGGGGAAGTTTTATCCCTGACAGAACACTTATCCCTATTTTAAAATGCTGCGGCAGGTGGGACGTCTGACCGCAGCTCTATTCATTCTCTTAGAGACTTGCAAAAAAGAGCAGCGCTCACAGCCACTGAGAGAATGAATGGATCAGTGGTCGCATCTCACATGCCGCTCCAGTCTAATGGGGAGAAAAGCTCCACATTCTGCCGGTGTGTGCAAGCAGTCAGACCCCCACCAATCAATATTATCACTGATCCTGTGGAGAGGTGATTACTTGTTTTCACCGGAGAACCCCTGTAAGTGCATCTCTGCCGCTCTGCTCCAAGTATTTAATCGCTAAGGCCACGGCCCTACTATCAGTATTCGGTCAGTATCCAGTCAGTATTTTTTCTCAGGAGTGGGAGCCAAAACAGGTGATGAACAATCAGAGAAAAGGTATAATAGAAACAAGTCACCAATTCTGCATTAATCAACCATTCCTGGTTTCGGCACCCACTCCTGAGAAAAATACTGACCAAATACTGATGGTGGGGCTGTGGCCTAATGGAAAAAAATCTTTTCCTAGTTAAGATCAGCGAGAACAAAATGACCGCCATACACAGCACAGTCCACTATATCAACACCAATAATACCACATACAAAAGGGACAAATATCGCCACACCTTGACTAGATCACATATTACCACTACATAGTGACTGAATAATACCACATACAAGGAACAAATATGGCCAAACTATGACCAGACCATATATTACCACCCCAAGGTGACCAAATACTACAGTACTGATCATGAATACAAAACCACAAAACTAACAACACTGTTATTACCACCAGCGACATTATACACAGGAGCTCTGTATATAGTGCCAGTGTACAGGTAACATAGTGATCACCAGTGACATTATAGACAGGAGCTCTGTATATAGTGTATAGGTAATACAGTGATCACCAGTGACATACACAGGAGCTCTGTATATACTATATACACACGTGGTCAAAATTGTTGGTACCCCTCGTTTAATGAAAGAAAAACCCACAATGGTCACAGAAAAAACTTGAATCTGACAAAAGTAATAATAAATTAAAAATCGATGAAAATGAACAAATGAAAGACAGACATTGCTTTTCAACCCTGCTTCCACAGAATTTAAAAAAAATTAAACTCTTGAAATAGGTCTGGACAGAAATGATGGTACCCCTGAAAATAATGTGACAAAAGGGACATGTTAAATCAAGTTGTGTCCACTAATTAGCATCACAGGTGTCTACAATCTTGTAATCAGTCAGTGGGCCTGTATATAGGGCTACAGATACTCACTGTGCTGTTTGGTGACATGGTGTGTACCACACTCAACATGGACCAAAGGAAGCAAAGGAAAGAGTTGTCTCAGGAGATTAGAAAGAAAATTATAGACAAGCATGTTAAAGGTAAAGGTTATAAGACCATCTCCAAGCAGCTTGATGTTCCTGTAACTACAGTTGCACATATTATTCAGAAATTTAAGATCCATGGGACTGTAGCCAACCTCCCTGGACGTGGCCGCAGGAGGAAAATTGATAACAAATCAAAGAGACAAATAATATGAATGGTAACAAAAGAGCCCAGGAAAACTTCTAAAGAGATTAAAGGTGAACTTCAAGCTCAAGGAACATCAGTGTCAGATCGCACCATCCGTCGTTGTTTGATCTAAAGTGGACTTCATGGGAGACGACCAAGGAGTACACCATTGTTGAAAAAAAATCATAAAAAAGCCAGACTGGAATTTGCCAAACTACATGTTCACAAGTCACAAAGCTTTTAGGAGAATGCCCTATGGACAGATGAGACAAAAATGGAAGTTTTTGGCAAGGCACATCAGATCTATGTTCACAGATGGAAAAATGAAGCATATCAAGATAAGAACACTGTCCCTACTGTGAAACATGGAGGAGTCTCTTTTATGTTTTGGGGCTGGTCTGCCGCATCTGGCACAGGGTGTCTTGAATCTGTGCAGGGTACAATGAAATCTCAAGACTATCAAGGGATTCTAGAGAGAAATGTGCTGCTCAGTGTCAGAAAGCGTGGTCTCAGTCGCAGGTCATGGGTCTTGCAACAGTATTATGACCCAAAACACACAGCTAAAAACACCCAACAATGGCTAAGAGGAAAACATTGGACTATTCTGAAGTGGCTTCTATGAGCCCTGACCTAAATCCTATTGAGCATCTTTGGAAAGAGCTGAAACATGACGTCTGGAAAAGGCAACCTTCAACCATGAGACAACTGGAGCAGTTTGCTCATGAGGAGTGGCCAAAATACCTGTGGAGAGGTGCAGAAGTCTCATTGACAGTTACAGGAGTCGGTTGATTGCAGTGATTGCGTCAAAAAGTTGTTCAGCAAAATATAAAGTTAAGAAGAACCATCATTTCTGTCCAGGCCTGTTTCATCAGTTTATTTATTTTTTTTTATTCTGTGGAAGCAGAAAAGCAATGTCTGACTTTCATTTGTTCATTTTCATAGATTTTTAATTTATTATTACTTTTGTCAGATTCAAGTTATTTCTGTGACCATTGTGGGTTTTTCTTTCATTAAACGAGGGGTACCAACAGTTTTGACCACGTGTGTAGTGTAAGTGTACATGTGTGTCACCCTGGCCTGGATGCCACAAGTGTAATTAAAGCTGTGTCTGAGAGCAGGGGGGAGGTTCTCTAGTCAGGGGAACATTAGCATGCAATGCCTCCTGTCTCAGGCCAGTAGGGGGAGCAGGCTGCCCCTATAAAAGCTGGTGCTGAGGGCAGGGTTAGAGAGAACCCACATGACCTGTCTCAGGACTGAGACGTGTCTCAGCAGAGCAGGGACAGACAGTTGCACTGCACCTAAGAGGAAGTGTGGCAGGAGGAGAGCCACAAGCCAGAGACAAGAGGCGAAGAGAGCCTGTCTTGGCAGATAACAGACTTAATCTACCAGAGTTTGGTGTCTGAGGCTGGAAGGATTCCACATCCCCCAGCAGAGAACCAGTCCGCAAGGGACTGTATATTCCTTGGCCTAAGAAGCCTGGAGGCCCTGCCACAACAGAAGGGACCAGTAAAGCCATACAAGGCTGGGAGCAGAAAGGAACCCACGTCGCAGGCCATACAGGCAAGAAAACATGGAAAGCTCGGAAACGTGGGCTGTTACCCTATCAGGAGGAGATAGCCAGAAGGAGTGCAGAAAGCACGGTAGGCCTACACCCTCACCCTGACCAGGGCCAATTTCCCCGTTGCTCTCAGACATCCAGGTCCCTTCCTAGCCGGGACTGTTTGTGGGTCAGTTTACCTGTTTAGTAAAGACCCTAGACTGCAACCTGTTGTCTGTGTGCTCCTTGCTCCTCCAGCACTATCAGCACTGGGACTCCCACTACCATCACTCCCAACATCCATTATACTGCCCTGGGGCCGCACTCTTCCCGTGGAGAGTCACACTACCCTAGCTGCACACCTCATCAGTCCCAGCGGTCTGCAGGCAGCGGCGGTTCCTAATAACCGCAATCCATGGGTGGCGTAGTCAGACATTATCAGCAGAACATAGCAGACTACCATTGGCCTGACCACCCTGAGCCACGGAACCGGGTCGCCACTACTACCCCCATCGTCTCCCTATTGCCCGGATCCGAGTGCCGCACGGCCCAGGGGGCGAGTCAGCTTTGGCGTAGTTGGCAGGATTTCGTGCCCGCAACCACCGGGTACTGCGTGCCTGAAAAAGACTTTTGTAACTTACCTGTGGCAAAGTTTCCCGCCGTCCGG
Organism: Phyllobates terribilis; assembly: GCF_046119375.1. NCBI lineage: Eukaryota > Metazoa > Chordata > Amphibia > Anura > Dendrobatidae > Phyllobates > Phyllobates terribilis. The sequence continues at coordinate 16,150,021 of NW_027362787.1, forward strand.
AGTCTTTTCCCGCCATCCGGAGCCGATTCCCGCCATCGGACGCCATCTTGGACCGTTTCCCGCCATCTTCTGCCGCCTTCCCGCCATCCGCAGCTGCTTCCCGCCATCGGACGCCATCTTCAGGACGCCGCGCGGGAAGAAGAGGGGCGTGGACGTCAAAACCGCGCGAGATCCGAAGCTCCGCCCCACGCACCGACGCTGCGCAAGGTCCTGGAAGGGAGAGAGAGCGACGCTGACGTCATCAGGACGCGACGCCAGGTCCTCGTCCATAGCAGCAGCAGCGGAGCCGCGGCCTACAGAAGAGGATCGTCGGAAGGTAGGCCACGCGTAACTAGGGGGGGAGGAAGATGACGGACACAGAGGCGCCCACTACCACCAACGCAACTACAGCAGCGGTGATGCCCTTTTCCTTGCCCTACATCCCTGGAGCGGCCTGGCTGCCCAAATACTCAGGGGAGCCCCATGCCCTAACTGACTTCAAGGAAAGGCTATACAGTTTGTTCCACGTTTACCCCCTGACAGAGGAACAGAAGGTCAGCATATTAACAGGGCAGTTAACTGGCGGGAGGTAAAATCATGGCCCACTGAGGAGAAAAGGACTGTGAAGGGTATTCTGGCCCGGCTGCAGGGTACCTTTGACACACGTACCTCTGCTGAGATTAAAATGAGGTTCTATGGATGTAAGCAGCGGGCACAGGACAGCATCAGAGACTATGCCCTAAATCTGCAGGAAGCCTTGAGGGCTATTCAACAAACTGACCCTGGCAGTGTGCAGGAAACGGATAAGCTGCTAACAGAACAATTCATAGAAGGTCTGCTGTCTAGCGCCCACAGGGCCCAACTGCGCCTCATGTTCTTTCAGAACCTCGACCTGACCTTTGCCCAATTTAAGGACAGGGCCATAAGGGTGCTCCGTGAATCTGCAACCAGTGGCGCTATAAACCCCCGGCGCCCTGCTATCACTTACCACCAGGAGGCGGCGCCCTCCTCTATGGACTCCGTGGAGGCTGATGCACAGGCCCTGAACCAAGCCCCGTCGAAAGATCTGCACCAACAAGTCCAGGAGCTGACCAGGAGCGTCGCGGCGTTGACCAGGACCGTCCAGGCGTTGCAAGTGGACCCGTCAAGACCCATCGAGCTGGCTTCAAGTCCGGAGGATGTCCCATGGCGTCGACAGAGGAGGATCCCGTCGTTCCGAGGGAGGCCCACAGACCGCTACGCAGAGGATGGACAGCCCATTTGCCGTCGATGCAACCAGCCCGGACACATTTCCAGGTACTGTAATTTAAACGGGTCCAACCTGGGGCAGAGGGCCAACCCCCAGGCATAAGATCACCAGGCCCTTACAATTGGCGTAATAAGTACGTTGGGGGGCGCCCAGTTTTACCCGTGGTGCTGGACGGTATCCCCATGAGCGCCTTGCTGAATACTGGGTCACAAGTAACCACTATCCCTTATGTACTTTTTAAGCAGTATTGGACTGATGTTGATATCACACGGTATCCAGACGGTAACTTGAGCATCATCGCCAGTAATGGCTTACCCGTGCCGCAGATGGGGTTCAAGGAGATGACCATTAAGATTGGTAAAGTTGAACTACCGGCACAGGGAGTGATTATTGTGGACATTGACCGTCGTGAAAGTCACCCTAAAATAACTGTGGGTACTAATGTAATTGAAAATTGTCTTTCAGAGGTAATTGTAATCTTACAACAGGTGGCGGTGAATGCTAGTTCCAGCCAACAGAGAGTTCTCAACAAGGAGATAAAGGCCCTGATGAGACGGCAGCAGGTAGAACTGTCTGGTGGTGAGATCGGTAGCGTAAGACTGAGTGACCCATTCCCCATTTCCATGCCTCCCAAAAGTGAAATGATGATCTGGTGTCGGACTGCAATCGGGTTGAGAGGTAGAGACTACCAAGCCATGGTAGAACCCGTGTACTCAGACAGCAGGCCCACCATTTTGACAGCCCGGGGGGTGGTTGATGTCCGTCATGGGAGGGTGCCCGTCCGCATCCTCAACATTGGGGAGAGGGAGGTACACTTACCCAGGTACGCTACACTCGCCAAGCTGTTTGTGGTCGAACACAAAGCTATCAGGGCCGTGGAACCCTTGCCTCCATCTCCTCAGGCGGAGGGTAATGGCTCCCAGAAACAAAAGGAGGACTGGTGCCAGAAACTCCACGTGGGTGCTGACTCCACTCCCCTGCACCAAAAACAAGGAGTCTACCGGGTGGTACAGGAGTACGAGAGAGTCTTTAGTAAGCACCCGCTAGACTTCGGCAGAGTAAAGGGGATAGAACACCACATCCCCACAGGGAGCCACCCACCGATAAAAGAGAGGCACAGACCTGTACCCCCTGCACATTATCAGAACGCAAGGGGCATGCTAAGAGAGATGAAAGAAGCTGGGGTTATTAGAGACAGCTGTAGCCCCTGGGCAGCCCCCTTGGTTCTGGTCAAAAAGAAAGACGGCACCATGAGAATGTGCGTCGACTATAGACAAATCAACCGTATCACTCACAAAGACGCATATCCGCTGCCTAGAATAGAGGAGTCTTTAGCCGCACTAAAATCAGCTAACTTCTTTTCTACTTTGGACCTTACTAGCGGGTACTGGCAGGTTCCTGTGGCAGAGGCTGACAAGGAGAAGACCGCCTTCACCACCCCGATGGGACTGAGCGAATTCAACTGCATGCCTTTCGGGCTCTGCGACGCACCAGGGACCTTCCAGCGGCTGATGGAATGCTGTCTAGGGCACCGAAACTTCGAGACGGTCCTCCTTTACCTGGACGACGTGATCGTCTATTCGAAGACCTACGAGGACCATCTGAAGCACCTGGCCGAGGTGTTCGAAGCCCTGGCAGGCTATGGCCTGAAGGTGAAACCATCGAAGTGTCACCTGCTGAAACCAAAGGTCCAGTACCTAGGGCACGTGGTAAGCGCGGAAGGAGTGGCCCCCGACCCTGACAAGGTCACGGCAATCAAGAGCTGGCCAAGCCCCTCGAACATCAAAGAGGTGAGACAGTTTCTCGGGTTGGTAGGCTACTACCGAAGATTCATCCCCGGGTTCACCAAGATGGCAGCTCCTATGCAGGACCTCCTGATCGGACAGTCTAAGTCCAGGAGGCAAAAGCCGCCCTTCAAGTGGGATAAACCGGAAGAGGAGTCCTTCCGCCAGCTAAAGATGGCCCTCACAGGGGATGAGATCCTGGCCTACCCTGATTATGGCCAGCCTTTCATTCTCCACACAGATGCCAGTAATGTGGGACTGGGAGCCGTATTGTCCCAAAACCAACAGGGCAGAGAACGGGTGATCGCATACGCCAACCAGAAGCTGAGGCCCACCGAGAGGAACCCGGAGAATTACAGCTCCTTCAAGCTAGAATTCTTGGCGGTGGTGTGGGCCGTGATGGAACGCTTCAAGCATTACCTGGCCTCCGCAAAGTTCACCGTGTACACGGACAACAACCCGTTGACACACCTGGACAATGCAAGACTGGGTGCCCTGGAACAGCGGTGGATGGCCCGTCTCTCCAACTATGACTTCGTGATCAAGTACCGGGGAGGCAAAACCAACTCCAACGCGGACGCCCTATCAAGGATGCCTCACTTACCTGAAGGTGACGAAGACCCAGAAGAGCTGGAGGAGGTAGAACTCCCCGCGTTTCACCGGTATGGAGCCGCTCAACACTCTCACCGCGTGAAGGAGGAGGATCTAACAACTGTGATGATGAATCCCCTACCTCACCACAGCTGGGCCGAGACCCAAGATAGTGACCCTGCAGTCCGCCTGGTGAAAGATCTGCTGACCCGGGAAGACGCCCGCTTAGATCCAGATGCCCCAGAGGAAGCCAAGCAGCTATGGAAGGAGAAGAGCAAGCTGTTCCTCTACGAAGGCAAGTTGTGCAGAAGGATTGTCAACCACCGGACGCACGAGCTGACCTGGCAAGTCGTGGTCCCAAGGAGGGATGCAGCTATGGTCCTGGGGGCTTACCATGACAGAGCGGGACACTTCGGTTGGAAGAAACTGGAGTTCCTACTAAGAGGAAGATTCTTTTGGGTCGGCATGAGAGGAGCTGTAGAAAAATGGTGCAGAGACTGTGGCCCTTGTCACCTAAGGAGGAAGGACCGTGCCAGCCAGAAGACACCCTTGAGGCCCATCATCACCACGCAGCCTCTTGAGCTGGTAGCTCTGGACCATGTCAAATTGGCTCCCAGCCGGTCAGGATACATCTATGCCCTGACAATCGTGGACCACTATTCCCGTTTTCTAGTGGTGGTCCCGGTAAAGGACTTGACAGCCCAAACAGCGGCCAGAGCCTTCCAGCAATATTTCTGCCGTCCACACGGGTATCCGGAACAGGTCCTGACAGACCAGGGTCCAGCGTTCGAGGCTGAAATCTTCCAGGAGTTCTGCAACCTCTATGGCTGTAAGAAGATTCGTACAACGCCTTACCACCCCCAAACCAACGGGATGTGTGAGAAGATGAACAATATAGTCATTGATCTCCTGAAGACGTTGCCCCTGGAGGAACGCAGCCTGTGGCCAGAAAAACTGCCGGACCTGATAGACCTATACAACAATATCCCAGTGAATGCTACAAACTGCACCCCGGCTTACCTGATGCGAGCTAGACCAGGAAAGCTGCCCGTAGACCTGGAGATGGGAGTCCTAATACCTGAGGACACCTCCCCGGATGCGGACTGGGATACGGAAAGGCAACTGCAGTACAAGAAGGTACAGGAGAGTGTGGAGAAGAGCCTGGCCCAGGTGAGAGAGAAGCAAGAAAGACTCTTCAATCAACACGCCCCTGCTAGTCCCCTAGAACCTGGTGAGCAAGTCCTAAAGCGAAAAAGAAGGCTACATAAGTTGGACGACCAGTGGGAAAGGGAACCCTACACCGTACTGCAGTCTGACCACGACAACCCAAAGGTGTGCGTAATCACCAAGGACGGAGGAGAAACCACTAGTGTCGTCTCCAGAGACCATCTCAAAAGGTGCCCTGAGCAACTCCGTAGTGCAGAAGAGGATCAGAGTGACCTTGAACCCGCAGAGGACAAGGAAGAAATGATCAGCACCGTTCTCGGAGAGTTTCCTCAGTCCTGGACTCGCATAAATGATGCCATAGTGGTACCTGTCCTGCATTTCCTGCAACCGGCACAGCAACAACCAACACCAGAGCCGGAAGGTGAAGAGGAGCAAGCAGTTCCAGAGGCAGAAGAGCCTGTACCAGCAGCCCAGGAGAGTCAACCCTCTGCTGACAGTGAGCCTGCCATGCCTGCGGTAAGCCAAAGGACCCGCAGACAGCTGCCTGCCCTACCTGTACACCCAGCTGGTAGCTGCACCCCTAACGCTAGTGGGGAAAGCCAAGTCAGTCCACCACCAGACAGTGGGCTACGTAGGTCAACCAGGAGCACAAAGGGACAGATACCCGCTCGCTGGAGAATATAGAGTGTACTAAAATTGTAAATAACCCTGTTGCCAAATGTTGAATTGTTTGCAAAGTTACATGCATGTTTGGTAATACTCTGTTTCAGTTTCTTGCAGCTACCGTAAGGACTCACAGGTTATGGACTTTTTATAACCGGGACCTTGTATGGACTGCGTTCCGAGCCTAACCCAGGAATGAACTAAGACTGTGAAGGACTTGGGGTAGGACAGACCCCCACCTGGTTAAGGCTCCCCGTTGTGCTGGTGATATGGACACCCGGTCACAGGCCACACTGTGACCTTAAGAACTCAATTTGTGCGTCGTCTGTCTATTAATGTTTTATTGTTATGCATATTGTCTTTGTTTACTGTTTAGTCCCGGAGTACTAAATTTCACTAGGGGGGAATGTGTCACCCTGGCCTGGATGCCACAAGTGTAATTAAAGCTGTGTCTGAGAGCAGGGGGGAGGTTCTCTAGTCAGGGGAACATTAGCATGCAATGCCTCCTGTCTCAGGCCAGTAGGGGGAGCAGGCTGCCCCTATAAAAGCTGGTGCTGGGGGCAGGGTTAGAGAGAACCCAGATGACCTGTCTCAGGACTGAGACGTGTCTCAGCAGAGCAGGGAAAGACAGTTGCACTGCACCTAAGAGGAAGTGTGGCAGGAGGAGAGCCACAAGCCAGAGACAAGAGGCGAAGCAAGCCTGTCTTGGCAGATAATAGACTTAATCTACCAGACTTTGGTGTCTGAGGCTGGAAGGATTCCACACCTCCCAGCAGAGAACCAGTCCGCAAGGGACTGTATATTCCTTGGCCTAAGAAGCCTGGAGGCCCTGCCACAACAGAAGGGACCAGTAAAGCCATACAAGGATGGGAGCAGAAAGGAACCCACGTCGCAGGCCATACAGGCGAGAAAACACGGAAAACTCGGAAACGTGGGCTGTTACCCTATCAGGAGGAGATAGCCAGAAGGAGCGCAGAAAGCACGGTAGGCCTACACCCTCACCCTGACCAGGGCCAATTTCCCCGTTGCTCTCAGACATCCAGGTCCCCTCCTAGCCGGGACTGTTTGTGGGTCAGTTTACCTGTTTAGTAAAGACCCTGGACTGCAACCTGTTGTCTGTGTGCTCCTTGCTCCTCCAGCACTATCAGCACTGGGACTCCCACTACCATCACTCCCAACATCCATTATACTGCCCTGGGGCCGCACTCTTCCCGTGGAGAGTCACACTACCCTAGCTGCACACCTCATCAGCCCCAGCGGTCTGCATGCAGCGGCGGTTCCTAATAACCGCAATCCACGGGTGGCGTAGTCGGACATTATCAGCAGAACATAGCAGACTACCATTGGCCTGACCACCCTGAGCCACGGAACCGGGTCGCCACTACTACCCCCATCGTCTCCCTATTGCCCGGATCCGAGTGCCCCACGGCCCAGGGGGCGAGTCACATGTAATACACTGACTCACCAGTGACGTCTCTAGGTGAAGTCCTTCATCTTCGCTTTTGTTCTTCATCTGGCACAGACGGCCATCACTTCTTCCAGCCAGGAATCATCTCTGCAGAAAATAACACATAGTTATCAATAACTGATCTCTTCTAGGGAATATTCCCACTCCACCCCCCGACTTCTACACTACACCAGTTGAAGAAAAAAAGCGATATAGTGCCGCCCTGCACAGTAACAGGAGCCCGCTTTTGTCCTATCCCATGGAAAACAATTTCCTAAAAAGTAAATTATATTACAGAAGTAATAATGTCTCTAATTGGACTCTAAAATAATAATGTTCCTCACTGGCCACCATAAACTAATAAAGTATGTTCCTCAATCTGGCCCCAAACAGTAATTAAGTCCCTTGTTCAGCCTGGCACCCCCATATATCCATCCTGGCCCCCCCTTCCCTGCATATATCCATCCTGACACCCCCCATATATCCCTTCTGGCCCCCATATGTCCAGTGTGACCCCTCCATATATTTATCCTAGCCCACGTGTATCGAGCCTGCCCCCTCCCATATACCCATCCTAGTCCCCCATGTGGCCCTCCTGTTCCCCCCATATATCCATCCTGGCCTCCATGTGTCCAGCCTGCTCCCCCACATATCCATCCTGGCCTCCATGTTTCCAGCCTGCCCCCCCATATATCTGTCCTGGCCTCCATGTGTCCAGCCTGCCCCCTCCCATATATCTGTCCTAAAGCCCCATGTGTCAAGCCGGCCCCCCATATATCCATCCTGGCCTCCATGTGTCCAGAATGCCCCCCCTACATATCCTTCCTGGCCTCCATGTGTCCAGCCTGCCCCCCACAATATATCCATCCTGGCCTCCATGTTTCCAGCCTGCCCCCCATATATCCATCCTGGCCTCCATGTGTCCAGCCTGCCCCCTCATATATCCATCCTGCCCTTCCCCCCTGCATATATCCATCCTGACACCCCCCCATATATCCATACTGGCCCCCATATGTCCAGCGTGGCCCCTCCATATATTTATCCTAGCCCACGTGTATCGAGCCTGCCCCTCCACATATCTATCCTAGCCCCCCATGTGTCCAGCCTGCCCCCCACATATCCATCCTGGCCATCATGTGTCCAGCCTGCCCCGCCCCCCATATATCCGGCCCCCCCATATATCCATCCCCCTCACATATCCATCCTGGCCTCCATGTGTCCAGCCTGCCCCACCATATAGCCATCCTGCCCACCCTTTCCCATGTGTCCAGCCAGGCTCCCCCTTATGTGTCCATCCAGGCTCCCCCCTTGTGTGTCCAGCCAGGGTTCCCCCTTGTGTGTCCAGCCAGGCTCTCACCCTTGTGTGTCCAGCCAGTGTTCCCCCTTGTGTGTCCAGCCAGGGTTCCCCCTTGTGTGTCCAGCCAGGGTTCCCTCTTGTGTGTCCAGTCAGGGCTTCCCCTTGTGTGTCCAGCCAGGGCTCCCCCTTGTGGGTCCAGCCAGGGTTCCCCCTTGTGTGTCCATCCAGCTCCCCCCTTGTGTGTCCAGCCAGGGCTCCTCCTTGTGTGTCCAGTCAGGGCTCCCCCTTGTGTGTCCAGCCAGGGCTCCCCCTTGTGTGTCCAGCCAGGACTCCCCCTTGTGTGTCCAGCCAGGGTTCCCTCTTGTGTGTCCAGTCAGGGCTCCCCCTTGTGTGTCCAGTCAGGGCTCCCCCTTGTGTGTCCAGCCAGGGCTTCCCCTTGTGTGTCCAGCCAGGGCTCCCCCTTGTGTGTTCAGCCAGGGCTCCCCCTTTTGTGTCCAGCAAGGCCCCCCTTGTGTGTCCATCCGGGCCCCCCCTTGTGTGTCCAGCCAGGGTCCCCCCTTGTGTGTCTAGCCGGGCCCCCCCTTGTGTGTCCAGCCAGGGGCCCATCCCATTCTGCATCCACTCATATACACACAGACACACACACAGACACCTCTTACCTTCCTGCTCTCCCGTGCGGTGTCCTCCTTCTCCGGTGACGTCATACGCCGGCCGGGGAAGGGAGACGCGCAGCTTCAGCTGCTTCACTGGGACGTGTGTCGCGGCGGTTCAGGTAATGAACGCCGCGTGCGCGCGTCCCTGCATACACTGTGCCTGCGCTTTTAAAGGGCCCGTGCCCCTTAAAACCGCAAGTTTTTTTATTTTTTCATTCTCTTCTCCCCCTCTCCTCTGCAGAAGGGTACCCCGCCAGCCCAGTCCCACCCTGTTGATGACTTATCCTAAAATCGGTCATTAATATATAAGTCCTGAACAGTCCCGTTAAGCTTGTTTTACCTAGTTGTAAAAGCCCTTTAAGTCCTCATTATAAGGTAAGGTATCAATGGATCTAATTAAATTCTCCAAAGAGAACTATTTATACATTTTAGTCACTGTGAGCTTTCTACAAGATATTGCGGGCAGTATATAGCGAATATACGGACACAGAGCCATTCGCCGGCTCAGATTGCCAATAAGCACCTTGTAAATATGAGACCTTGACATCATAGGTTACTTGGCTTAATATGAAATTGTCCCTCATGTGTACCGCATTGTGGGCAGGGACTATATGTACATCACTGCAGAATATGTTGGCAATAAAAAGTCAACAGAAATGAATATCATGCAGATCCTCACCAGGACTCCAGCAGTGTCACCATCCTGCCACCATACAGCTATAGAAGGACAATAAACCTGCAGGGTTCTCCCCTCAGTTATTTTTCCTTTAATTTTATTATCTGTTTCTTACTCACAGTGAAAGAACAGTCATCAGATATTTTATTCTTCACTTTTTATTTTACAGTCTCAGCTCTGAAGAATAGAACGTCTTATGAATAAATGACAGCTCACTTATTACAGTGGTGGCCAAAAGTATTGGCACCCCTGCAATTCTATCAGATAATACTCAGTTTCTTCCTGAAAATGATTGCAATCACAAATTCTTTGGTATTATTATCTTCATTTAATTTGCTTGCAAGGAAAAAACACAAAAGAGAATGAAGCAAAAATCAAATCATTGATCATTTCACACAAAACTCCAAAAATGGGCCAGACAAAAGTATTGGCACCCTCAGCCTAATACTTGGTTGCACAACCTTTAGCCAAAATAACTGCGAACAGCCACTTCCGGTAACCATCAATGAGTTTCTTACAATGCTCTGCTGGAATTGTAGACCATTCTTCTTTGGCAAACTGCTCCAGGTCCCTGATATTTGAAGGGTGCCTTCTCCAAACTGCCATTTTGTGATCTCTCCACAGGTGTTCTATGGGATTCAGGTCTGGACTCATTGCTGGCCACCTTGGAAGTCTCCAGTGCTTTCTCTAAAACCATTTTATAGTGCTTTTGGAAGTGTGTTTTGGGTCATTGTCCTGCTGGAAGACCCATGACCTCTAAGGGCGACCCAGCTTTCTCACACTGGGCCCTACATTATGCTGCAAAATTTGTTGGTAGTCTTCAGACTTCATAATGCCATGCACACTGTCAAGCAGTCCAGTGCCAGAGGCAGCAAAGCAACCCCAAAACATCAGGGAACCTCCGCCATGTTTGACTGTAGGGACCATGTTCTTTTCTTTGAATGCCTCTTTTTTTTTCCTGTACACTCTATGTTGATGGTTTTTCCCAAAAAGCTCGACTTTTGTCTCATCTGACCAGAGAACATTCTTCCAAAACATAGTAACATAGTTTGTAAACATAGTTAGTAAAGCCGAATAAAGACTTGCGTCCATCAAGTTCGACCTGTTAGTTCTGTAATTGGTAAAGTTGATCCAGAGGAGGGCAAAAACCCCAAATGATTTGGCCAATCTTCACCTGAGGAAAAATTCCCTCCTGACTCTGAAACCAGCAGTCAGAATAAATCCCTGTATCAACTTACTATTTTATTTTATTTTTAAGTATATGCTGAAATCTGCCTGGTATCTAGAAATGCATCCAGTCCCCGCTTGAACTGGTGTAGTGAATCTGACATCACCGTCTCCTCACTCTGTGAATTCCATATTCTCACTGCTCTTACCGTAAAGAACCCCTCTAGTGACGCTTACCCAATCTGAGTATATTCCATTTATAACCACCCTCTGCCTTCTATCCCTTAGCCAGTTAGCTACCCACTTGCAGACATTTTCCCCCAGCCCCATCATTCTCATTTTGTATACCAACCTATTATGTGGCACGCTATCGAAAGCTTTTGAGAAGTCGAGATACACGATATCCACTGGTTCCCCCTGATCTACTCGAGAGCTAATCTCCTCGTAGAAGTCAATCAGGTTTGTTTGGCAGGAGCGATTCCTCATGAATCCATGTTGGTTCGGGATTAAAAGATTATTAGCATCAAGATGCTCCGTAATTGCCTCTTTAATGAAGCTTTCAAAAATTTTGCCCACAACGGACGTCAGACTCACCGGCCGATAGTTTCCGGCGTCACTTTTCGCTCCCTTTTTGAATATTGGCACTACATTCGCCTGTCGCCAATCAAGTGGCACAGACCCAGTCTCAACAGAGTCCTTAAATATAAGATATAACGGTCTGTCTATCACATTACTTAGTTCCCTTAGTACCCGTGGGTGTATGCCATCAGGTTCTGGTGATTTGTTTATTTTAATGTTACTGAGGCGTTTCTGTACCCCAGCTTGGGTTAGATTTGTCATACTTAGTGGAGGATTAAGCTTGTCACTTCTCATTTCTCCTGTTAGTTTGATTTCCTTTGTGAAAGTTGTCGAAAAAAAATTATTTAATAGATTAGCTTTATCCTCATCTTTCTCTATGATTTTGCCTTCCTCACTTTTTATTGGTCCAATATTATCCGATTTAATCCTTTTACTATTTATATACGTAAAGAACAGTTTGGGATTTGATCTACTTTCCCTAGCAATACGTCTCTCTGTTTCCTCCTTCGCTATTTTTATTTGTTTTTTACAGGTTCTCGTTTTTTCCTTGTAACACATTAGTGCCTCCTTACTGTTTTCCTGTTTTAATCTCTTGAATGCCTCTTTTTTGCTATTTAACGCCCCTTTTACGTTCTTGTTCAACCATATTGGTTTCCTCTTATTTCTGGCCCTTTTATTCCCATATGGTATATACCTCTCGCACTGAGTATTCAGAATTCTTTTGAAGGTTTCCCATTTACTATTCGTATTCCTTTGATTAAGAACTTTGTCCCAGTCAATAAGTTGAAGGCTTTCTTTCAGCTGATCAAACTTCGCCCTCCTAAAGTTTAATGTTTTTGTTGTTCCCTTATTGATAACCCTACTGAAGGGCATTTTGAAGTCGATAATATTATGGTCGCTATTACCTAGGTGCCCCCCTATCTGTACCTCAGTTATTCTATCAGGCCTATTAGTCAATATTAAGTCCAACACGGCCTTCCCTCTCGTTGGTTCCTGCACTAGTTGAGAGAGATAATTATCCTTAATATTTGTCAAGAACCTTTTTCCTTTCTGAGATCTACAGGTTTCTGTTTCCCAGTCAATATCCGGGTAGTTGAAATCCCCCATTACAATCACTTCATTATGTTTTGCTACTTTGTCTATTTGTCCTAATAGCAGATTCTCATTCTCCTCTGTTATATTGGGTGGCTTATAGCAGACCCCCAGTAATATTTTATTATTATTTTTAGTTCCCTCTATCTCTACCCACATGGACTCGACCCCCTCTTCTCCCTCTCCTATATCTTCCCTTAGTCTGGGTTTTAGACATGACTTTACATATAAGCAGACTCCTCCGCCTTTCCCCTGTTTCCGGTCCCTTCTAAATAAACTATAATCTAATAAATTTACCGCCCAGTCGTAGCTATCGTCTAGCCAAGTCTCTGTTATACCTACGATGTCATACCTCTCCTCCGATATAAGCGCCCGCAGCTCATCCGCCTTATTGGTCAGGCTTCTTGCGTTGGTCAGCATGCAAGATAAAACTTTGGGGTTATTTAGCATCCTATTCTTCTCTAACGATCTAACTGTACTATCCCCACCCCCCTCTCCACCCTCATTATATTCACTTCTCCCCTTCCCCCTTGCTTGCCTCACATCCCACCTATTTCCTTGGTTTCCCCCCCCCGTCTCTAGTTTAAAAACTCCTCCAACCTATTAGCTATCTTCTTCCCCAGCACCGCTGCACCCTCCCCATTGAGGTGCAGCCCGTCCCTACGGTAGAGCCTGTATCCGACCGCGAAGTCGGCCCAGTTCTCCATGAACCCAAACCCTTCTGCCTTGCACCAACTCTTTAGCCACTTATTCACCTCCCTAACTTCCTGTTGGCGCTCCTGTGTGGCTCGCGGGATTGGTAGTATTTCTGAGAAAACTACCTTGGAGGTCCTTGCCCTAAGCTTCCTACCTAGGTCCCTGAAATCATTTTTAAGGACCCTCCATCTACCACTCACTTTGTCATTGGTGCCGATGTGGACCATGACCGCTGGGTCTTCGCCAGCCCCACCCAGTAACCTGTCAACCCGATCCGCGATGTGCCGGACTCGAGCGCCAGGGAGGCAGCACACCGTTCGGCGATCCCGGTCTTTGTGACAGATTGCCCTGTCTGTCCCCCTAATAATAGAGTCGCCCACTACCAGAACCTGTCTTGCCTGCCCTACACTTCCCCCCTCCCCCTCATTACTGGAGCATACACTCCCCCGGCGGTCAGAGGATCTGTCATGCTCCAATAATGCCGGTTCTGAACCAGCCTTCCTATACTTCTTCCCTCTATCCCTCCTTACTGTTATCCAGCTCCCTGCCTGTTCAGCCTGCACTTCACCTCTATGCTCCACCCCCAGTATTGACCCATTGAGTGTCTGCTCGGTGAGCAGCAAACTCCGTTCTATGTTGTCGATGCTCCTCAGTACCGCTATCTGAGCACTTAGATCCAGAATTTGGGCTTCCAAGTGCACGATATGCTCAAATCTCTCGCAGCAGTATGGATCCTCGAGTGGGTGCTCACGGAATGCATACATTGCGCAAGATGTACACTGCACGGCTCCGTCCAACATGGACGTCATTCTAAATATGGGGATACAGTCAGTATATATATACAAGTACAAAACACAATTATTTATATATAGGTGTATGGACGGGGATCAATTAGGGATGTGCAAGTGTATCAATTAGATATTGGCAGGGGATCAGTTAAGTATGGGCGGGGGATGAATTAAGTATCAAGTATGGACGGGGGAATCAGCTAAGTAGGTCAGGTGGATTAATTAAGTAAAAAGTAAAGTAAAGAAAGAATGAAATACAGTCAGCAATTCAGTCCTAAGTCCTCCCTTCCAAACTCCCTGAATCCAAAGTCACTGAAAAACAAGTCACACACTTACTTTCGTTCGCACTTACGCTCCGGACACACGCAGCTCGTTCACACTCGCAAACTAAGAGATTTAAAGTGTTTTTTTTTTTTTTTCCTTTTCCAGCAATGTACCCTTCACCTCAATGCACTTCCAAAGAACTTTATGCCCAACCAGCTGCCCCTTATAAACCCTTAATTATGACCCCTTCCCCTTAATTAACCCCTTGTAAGTAAATCTACACCTCAGGATTTTAGTGCAATGTAGTTAACCTTTAAATACACAGGTAGTAAACTAAGAAACTAAAACTGTAGTGAGAAAATAGATTTTAAAAAGCCCAATAAATCTAAACAGGTAGAAAAGCACTCAGCAGATCACAATGCAGCACTCACCGCAATTCACACAGGTATTTTCTGCAGGATTCCCAATACCTCTTCACGCAATTCACACACGTATTTTCTGCAGGATTCCCAATACCTCTTCACGCAATTCACACAGGTATTTTCTGCAGGATTCCCAATACCTCTTCACGCAATTCACACAGGTATTTTCTGCAGGATTCCCAATACCTCTTCACCTTCACCTCAATGCACTTCCAGTTCTAGGCTTTATCAGGTAAGTTTTGGCAAACTCCAGCCTGGCTTTTTTATGTCTCGGAGTAAGAAGTGGGGTCTTCCTGGGTATCCTACCATACAGTCCCTTTTCATTCAGACGCCGACGGATAGTACGGGTTGACACTGTTGTACCCTCAGACTGCAGGGCAGCTTGAACTTGTTTGGATGTTAGTCGAGGTTCTTTATCCACCATCCGCACAATCTTGCGTTGAAATCTCTCGTCAATTTTTCTTTTCCGTTCACATGTAGGGAGGTTAGCCACAGTGCCATGGGCTTTAAATTTCTTGATGACACTGCGCACGGAAGACACAGGAACATTCAGGTCTTTGGAGACGGACTTGTAGCCTTCAGATTGCTCATGCTTCCTCACAATTTGGTTTCACAAGTCCTCAGACAATTCTTTGGTCTTCTTTCTTTTCTCCATGCTCAATGTGGTACACACAAGGACACAGGACAGAGGTTGAGTCAACTTTAATCCATGTTAACTGGCTGCAAGTGTGATTTAGTTATTGCCAACACCTGTTAGGTGCCACAGGTAAGTTACAGGTGCTGTTAATTACACAAATTAGAGAAGCATCACATGATTTTTCAAACAGTGCCAATACTTTTGTCCATCCCCTTTTTTAGGTTTGATGTGGAATTATATCCAATTTGGCTTTGGGACAATTCTATTTGTGTTTTTTCATTGAAGACAAATTAAATGAAGATAATAATACCAAAGAATTTGTGATTGCAATCATTTTCAGGAAGAAACTGAGTATTATCTGACAGAATTGCCGGGGTGCCAATACTTTTGGCCACCACTGTATTTCATGCGGCAGAAGTTAGCCTCCAGCAATGGAAGAGGGAACCGAGAAAGTGTAGAAAATGCTCTATCATGGCAGCAGTGGTAAGAGACATTGGAAATGCACGATCAAACCTATCATATCATAGGATTATCTATCATCTATCTATCCTTATATACTCTATTTCATATCTATCTATCCATCTATCTATCCATATATGTATCTATCTACAGTACAGACCAAAAGTTTGGACACACCTTCTCATTTAAAGATTTTTCTGTATTTTCATGACTAGGAAAATTGTACATTCACACTGAAGGCATCAAAACTATGAATTAACACATGTGGAATTATATACTTAACAAAAAAGTGTGAAACAACTGAAAATATGTGTTATATTCTAGGTTCTTCAAAGTAGCCACCTTTTGCTTTGATGACTGGTTTGCACACTCTTGATGAGCTTCAAGAGGTAGTCGCCGGAAATGGTCTTCCAACAATCTTGAAGGAGTTCCCAGAGATGCTTAGCACTTGTTGGCCCTTTTGCCTTCACTCTGCGGTCCAGCTCACCCCAAATCATCTCGATTGGGTTCAGGTCTGGTGACTGTGGAGGCCAGGTCATCTGGCGTAGCACCCCATCACTCTCCTTCTTGGTCAAATAGCCCTTACACAGCCTGGAAGTGTGTTTGGGATCATTGTCCTGTTGAAAAATAAATGATGGTCCAACTAAACGCAAACCGGATGGAATAGCATGCCGCTGCAAGATGCTGTGGTAGCCATGCTGGTTCAGTATGCCTTCAATTTTGAATAAATCCCCAACAGTGTCACCAACAAAGCCCCCCCACACCATCACACCTCCTCCTCCTCCATGCTTCACGGTGGGAACCAGGCATGTAGAGTCATGCGTCGCAGAAAGACACGGTGGTTGGAACCAAAGATCTCAAATTTGGACTCATCAGACCAAAGCACAGATTTCCACTGGTCTAATGTCCATTCCTTGTGTTCTTTAGCCCAACCAAGTCTCTTCTGTTTGTTGCCTGTCCTTAGCAGTGGTTTCCTAGCAGCTATTTTACCATGAAGGCCTGCTGCACAAAGTCTCCTCTTAACAGTTGTTGTAGAGATGTGTCTGCTGCTAGAACTCTGTGTGGCATTGACCTGGTCTCTAATCTGAGCTGCTGTTAACCTGTGATTTCTGAGGCTGGTGACTCGGATAAGCTTATCCTCAGAAGCAGAGGTGACTCTTGGTCTTCCATTCCTGGGGCGGTCCTCATGTGAGCCAGTTTCTTTGTAGCGCTTGATGGTTTTTGCAACTGCACTTGGGGACACTTTCAAAGTTTGCCCAATTTTTCGGACTGACTGACCTTCATTTCTTAAAGTAATGATGGCCACTCGTTTTTCTTTTCTTAGCTGCTTTTTTCTTGTCATAATACAAATTCTAACAGTCTATTCAGTAGGACTATTAGCTGTGTATCCACCAGACTTCTGCACAACACAACTGATGGTCCCAACGTCATTTATAAGGCAAGAAATCCCACTTATTAAACCTGACAGGGCACACCTGTGAAGTGAAAACCATTTCCGGTGACTACCTCTTGAAGCTCATCAAGAGAATACCAAGAGTGTGCAAAGCAGTCATCAAAGCAAAAGGTGGCTACTTTGAAGAACCTAGAATATAAGACATATTTTCAGTTGTTTCACACTTTTTTGTTAAGTATATAATTCCACATGTGGTAATTCATAGTTTTGATGCCTTCAGTGTGAATGTACAATTTTCCTAGTCATGAAAATACAGAAAAATCTTTAAATGAGAAGGTGTGTCCAAACTTTTGGTCTGTACTGTATCTTTCTATCTATCCATGTATGATGGATGGATAGATAGATAGATGGATAGATGAATAAATAGATGGATAGATAGATAGATAGATAAATAGATAGATAGATAGTGTAGGGATTTGTACTCACTGAGCCGCGTTGGAGGTAGGCACAGGTTCACACAGTGATGCAGTCCACGGGTTCAAACAAACTGGTGGCTTATTTTAGTGTCCATACACCAGTTAAGAAACAAAAGTTACAGCCTTTTCCTGGCACAAAAAGGAATAACAGAACAAAGCTCAAAATAACAAGTCCATGCAGCACGGCTTCAGCCGTTTAAACAAGGTGCTTTTCTCTGCCTCCTGCAGAGTCTAAGAAGCACCTGCAAGGTCTGCTCACCTTGCCCAGCAAACACAGACAGACAGAGACAGGCGCAGCTGTCTTAAATTAGCCTTCCAAGACCTGGACTGGAGGTAAGTGAGAAGCTGTTCCCCCCAGCTCTTTCAGCTGCTCATAAAACCCGGCCCTGTAATCCGGACCCATTAAATTCCTCTCAGCACTATGTGTGCTGGAGCCTCCTTCTCCGGATCCTACATCACCGAAGCATGGCACTTCGAGGACACATACCTCCCGTCCACGATCTGTCCGGCAGCAACCTTACATACACCCCCCCTCTGTCCAAAGCCGTAGGGCTTGGCACCTTCTGTCACCATACAATAAATCCTTGACAAGGCAGCGGCATTCCCATGTTGTTTCCCAGGCCTATGCTCTACCCGGAAACTAAAATCTTGTAGAGCCAGGAACCACCTAGTCACTCTGGCATTGTTTCCCTTCTTTTCTCGCATCCACCTCAATGGGGCATGGTCTGACACTAACCTGAACCTTCTACCTAATAGGTAATACCTCAGAGTGTCTAACGCCCACTTAATGGCCAAACATTCTTTTTCTACAATGGAGTAGTCCTTCTCACAAGCGGAGAGCTTCAGACTGAGGTATTTTACAGGGTGTTCTTCTCCGTTAATCTCCTGGGACAAGACTGCTCCCAGCCCGACATCCGATGCATCCATCTGGACCACAAACTCCTTGGAGAAGCTGGGTGCCACCAAGACTGGTTGTTTACAGAGGACCAGTTTCAATTCCTGGCAGGTCGCTTCTGCTTCCGGGGACCACTTGGCCATAGCTGACTTCATCCCTTTCAGAAGATCCATTAGTGGGGCTGCTATCAGGGCAAAGTTAGGGACAAATCTTCGATAGTAGCCCACAATGCCTAGAAACGCCCTGACCTGCTTCTTCGAGAGGGGCTGTGGCCAGTTCAAGATCGACTTGACCTTATTTATTTGTGGTTTTATTTCCTCTCTACCAACCACGTACCCTAAGTACTTGGCTTCCTCCATCCCCATGGCACATTTCTTCGGGTTGATAGTAAAGCCCGCCTTCCTTAGGGCATCAAGTATGGCTTGAACTTTGTCCAGATGACTTTCCCAGTCCTGGCTAAATATGACGATAGCATCTAGGTAGGCCGCAGCATACTGTTTGTGGGGTGCTAAGATCCGGTCCATGGCTCTCTGGAAGGTGGCCGGAGCTCCCTTCAACCCAAACGGCATCCTGACGTATTGGCGTTGAGAAGGCTGTCTTCTCCTTAGCCTCTTTGGACAGGGGAATTTGCCAATATCCTTTGGTGAGGTCCAGAGTGGTGATGTACCGAGCGGGTCCTAGCCTTTCCATAAGCTCATCTACCCTAGGCATTGGGTAGGCGTCGAACTTTGAGACCTCCTTCAGCTTCCTATAGTCGTTGCAAAACCGCCATTCCCCATCTGGTTTCGGCACTAAGACTATAGGACTGGACCATCCACTTTTGGACTCTTCAATGACTCCCAGGTTTAGCATCCGCCTTACTTCTTTAGAGATCACCTCTCTGCGGGCTTCGGGGATCTGGTATGGTTTTAGATTGACGCGAACATGAGGCTCTGTGAGAACCTCATGCTCTATGACCTGAGTGAGTCCTGGCAACTCCGAAAACATGTCTTTATTTCGCTGTAACAACTCTTTGCACTGTTGCTTTTGGGCATGTGACAGTGACTCTGCCACCTTGACCTCTTTCACATCGGCCTCAGCCTCAGCCACTAAACAGGGAGTTTCCGCAGGCTCTCTATCTTGCCATGGCTTAATCAAGTTAACATGGTAAATTTGGTAGGGCTTCCTCTTCCCTGGTTGGTGGATCTTAAAGTTGACTTCCCCCACTTTCTCTACCACCTCATAGGGGCCCTGCCACTTGGCCATGAACTTGCTCTCCACTGTGGGACTAGCACAAGCACTCGATCTCCTGGGTTGAACGATCTCACCCTGGCCGACCTATTATACACCCTGGACTGTGCCTCTTGTGCCTTGAGGAGGTGCTCCCTCACAATGGGCATCACATGGGCAATCCTCTCTTGCATCTGGGCAACGTGCTCCACCACTCTCCTATAGGGAGTGGTCTCAGCTTCCCAGGACTCTTTCTCCACCTCCAGGAGTCCTGAGGGTGTCGTCCATAGAGTGGTTCAAACGGGGAGAAACCTGTGGAAGCTTTGGGAACTTCCCTCATGGCGAACAACATATAGTCCCAGTCTCGGCCATCCTTTTCCACTGCTTTCCTCAACATTGCTTTCAAGGTTTTGTTAAACCTCTCTACCAGTCCGTCCGTCTGGGGAGAGTACACGGAGGTTCTCAGTTGTGCAATCTGCAGTGTCTTGCACAATTCCCTCATGACCTTCGACATAAATGGAGTTCCTTGGTCTGTTAGGATCTCGTTAGGCAACCCGGTTCTTGAAAACATGTGGACTAACTCCCGGGCTATACACCTGGTGGAGGAGTTTCGTAGTGGTACGGCCCCCAGATACCATGTAGCATAATCTAATACCACCAGGATATACTGATGCCCTTGGGCGGACTTGACCAGAGGCCCCACTAGATCCATTGCTATGCGTTCGAATGGAACCTCGATGACTGGTAGTGGCACTAGGGGACTGCGGAAGTGGGCCACTGGGGAGGTTATCTGGCATGTGGGGCAGGAACGACAATAACTCTATATTTCTCTATAGCAACCTGGCCAGTAGAATCTTTGGAGGATCCGTTCTTGAATCTTGTCTGCACCCAGGTGACCACCCAACACATGAGAATGAGCCATGTCTAACACCCTGCGTCTATAGGGCCCTGGCACCAGCAACTGTTCTATTACCTCACCCCTTGGCTTGGTTATTCTGTACAGCAAATCCCCATTCACAGCAAAATGAGGGAACTGAGTGTCAGCCCCCGGTTCCTGAGGCACCCCATTTAACACAGTAACATTTTCAAAGGCCCCTTTCAGAGTTAAATCCATGAGTTGGGCAGTTCCAAAGTTTCCCTCGGACACCTCCAGCTCAGGGATATTGGACTCAGGGGATGCTACTTCATCCTCATTGCCCACCAGCACACACATGGGAAACTCATCTACTATGTTCTGAGGGTAAGTTTCCTTAGGGGCGATCTGGCTGTCGTCCAAGCAACCAGGTGTCCCCGCTTTCCCCCACATTTCCCAGAATAATGCAAAGTAACGTCCAATTATTATGGGATGCAATAGGTCCTTAACGACCGCCACTTCATGAGATGTGGTGCCACAGTCTGTGTTTACATCCACCTGGGCCACAGGATAGTTCTTAGCGTCCCCATGGATACACCGGACATCCACCACCTTCCCAGAAACCAGCCGATGAGGGAGTGTGGCCCTTATCAGGGTCACCAAACTTCCTGAGACCAATAGTCCAGAGACTTGTGCCCCGTTAACTGACACTGAGCATGCCTGAGGGCCCTCGCCATGTTGACGAACCGCGCTGCAGGCGGGGTAGGCAAAATAAGAGCAACGCCGGCCCATGTTACAGTCCATTGGTTCAGAGGTTATGGGACACCGGGAGGCAATATGGCCAGGGGTATGACATCTCCAACACACTATATTATGGGGTGGGACCTTGGGCAGCAACTCAGACCCCTCCTGAACTCTAGGATGCCCCCCAGGTGTGGCGCTAGCTCGCTTCTTTTGGGTGTCCGCCACCTTTTGGGAACCCCAGTATTGAGAGGCTACGACCCCTTGTTTTCCCAACGGACTCTCAACTCCCAACTCTTTCCACCAACCCCACCAAGTCATCAGCATTATAGGGATCTCCCTGGGCAACCCAGGATTTTACCGACTTCGGGAGAGAGTGTATAAACCTGTCTATAACGACCTCTATCTCATATCATAGGACTATCTATCATCTATCTATTATCTATATGACGCGCCCCCTGGGCCATGGGGCACCCGGGACCGGACTTCAGGGCAATGCTGGGAGTAGTAGTGGCGACCCGGTCCCGTGGCTCAGGGTGGCCAGACCAATATTGTGGCAGTCTCTGTATCAGTATAATGCAATGTCCGACTACGCCACCCGTGGATTGCGGTCAATAAGAACCGCCGCTGCTGAGCAGACCTCTGAGGCTGATGTTGTGAGGGCAGCAGAGTGTAGTATAACTCCCCATGGGAGGAGTATAGCCTCAGGCTAGTGAGTGTGGATGATAGGAGTGATGGTGCACGAGCGCAGCAGGAACGACTCAGAGGCTTTGCAGTGCAGTTCAGGGTCTTTACTGATGGTGATAAGGCAGACCCTCCCGGGAGTACTGGCTAGCATAAGAGGCCTGGTCAGTCTGTGAGCAAACTGGAGTTCCCCTGGCCAGGTGGAGTTGTAGGCCTCCCTGACTATCTGCACTCTTCCTGGCTACCTTGCTGTAAGCGAGTGGAAGTAGCCCACGTCCCTGAGTGTTCCGTGTGGTGCTCACCTGTATGGCTGGTGACTTGGGGCCTTCTGATAGCCCCCGCTCCTCGATTGCAGTGCTGGTCCCTTGCTCGTGACTGAGCCTCCGGGCTTCTATGGCCAGAGGACTTGAAATCCCCTGCCGGCGGGTTTCTGCTGCTGGGTATATATAAGTCCCCGCAACCTCGGACTCCTGTGTCCGGTTCTCAGAGTCTTCTGCCAGGACGAACTCCGCTTAGCTCAAGTCCCTGGTCTTCAGCTCCTGCTCCTACAGAGCTCCTCGCTGTTACTTTCCCTGTGTCTGGAACTAACTCCAGGCTCTGACTTCACTAACCCCGCCCCAGATCCAGTTTATATAGGGCAGGTTCCTCCCCTATCTGGTCTGGGACAGGAGGTGTTGCATGTTTAAGGGCTCCGAACCAGGAAACCTCCCACTTGCTCTCAGACATAATATTTCTATTACAGTGGTAACCAGACCCTGGGGTGCCACATATCCATCTATCTATCTCATATCTATCTATCTATCAATCTCATATCTATCTATCTTCTCCACTTTTTATCTGGTCTCAGGTATGACTTTCATATTACCCACGACTGTTACTTGCCACAGGTGAGTTTTAACGAGCATCACATGCTTGAAGCAAAGTTGTTTTTCCACAATTTTGGAAAAGTGCCAACAATTTTGTCCGGCCCAGTTTTGGAGTTTTGTGTGAAATTATGTCCAATTTGCCTTTTTTTCCCATTTTTTTGTGCTGTTTCAATACACACAAAGGAAATAAATATTATAACAAATGTATAACAAAACATGTGTAATTGTAATAATTTTCTGGGAGAAATACTTCACTTTCTGGAACAATCTCAAGGTTGCTAAACACTTCCGGCCATGACTGTGTGTATATATGGGCCCTCAATAAACCATCCCTCTCAACGAAAAGGCCACAGCAAGGGTCAGGAATCGGTGGCCTTCCCTCTCCGAATCTTAGGGAGAGACGGTTGTGCTTCCAGCATCCACCTAGGCTGCCACCCCAGTGGAACTAATAGCAGGGTAGCCAACTGTCCAGAAATTCTTGGACAGTCCATAAAAATAGGGCACTTTTTTCCCTGTCCGTAAAAAAAAATGTGATGCGTCCATAATCTTTCTGAAGCTGGAGAGACTTGTTCAGATGGAGGGAGATGTAGGGGCATCATATTGTGTATAGGGAGATGTAGGGGCATCATATTGTGTATAGGTATCATATTGTGTATCTGCATGTGTGGGGACATCATACGGTGTATATGGAGCTGTGAGCACATCATACTGTATTTAGGGAACAATGAGGGAATCATACTGTATACAAGGAGCTGTGGAAACATAATGCTGTGTAAAGGGTCTGTGGGGTCATCATCTAATATACAGTACAGACCAAAAGTTTGGACACACCTTCTCATTTAAAGATTTTTCTGTATTTTCATGACTATGAAAATTGTACATTCACACTGAAGGCATCAAAACTATGAATTAACACATGTGGAATTATATACTTAACAAAAAAAGTGTGAAACAACTGAAAATATGTCTTATATTCTAGGTTCTTCAAAGTAGCCACCTTTTGCTTTGATGACTGCTTTGCACACTCTTGGCATTCTCTTGATGAGCTTCAAGAGGTAGTCACCGGAAATGGTTTTCACTTCACAGGTGTGCCCTGTCAGGTTTAATAAGTGGGAGTTCTTGCCTTATAAATGGGGTTCGGATCATCAGCTGTGTTGTGCAGAAGTCTGGTGGATACACAGCTGATAGTCCTACTAAATAGACTGTTAGAATTTGTATTATGGCAAGAAAAAAGCAGCTAAGTAAAGAAAAATGAGTGGCCATCATTACTTTAAGAAATGAAGGTCAGTCAATGCAAAAAATTGGTAAAACTTTGAAAGTGTCCCCAAGTGCAGATGCAAAAACCATCAAGCGCTGCAAGAAACTGGCTCACATGAGGACTGCCCCAGGAAAGGAAGACCAAGAGTCACCTCTGCTTCTGAGGATAAGTTTATCCGAGTCACCAGCCTCAGAAATCGCAGGTTAACAGCAGCTCAGATTAGAGACCAGGTCAATGCCACACAGAGTTCTAGCAGCAGACACATCTCTTCAACAACTGTTAAGAGGAGACTTTGTGCAGCAGGCCTTCATGGTAAAATAGCTGCTAGGAAACCACTGCTAAGGACAGGCAACAAGCAGAAGAGACTTATTTGGGCTAAAGAACACAAGGAATGGACATTAGACCAGTGGAAATCTGTGCTTTGGTCTGATGAGTCTAAATTTGAGATCTTTGGTTCCAACCACCGTGTCTTTGTGCGATGCAGAAAAAGTGAACGGATGGACTCTACATGTCTGGTTCCCACCGAGAAGCATGGAGGAGGAGGTGTGATGGTGTGGGGGTGCTTTGCTGGTGACACTGTTGGGGATTTATTCAAAATTGAAGGCATACTGAACCAGCATGGCTACAACAGCATCTTGCAGCGGCATGCTATTCCATCCGGTTTGCATTTAGTTGGACCATCATTTATTTTTCAACAGGACAATGACCCCAAACACACCTCCAGGCTGTGTAAGGGCTATTTGACCAAGAAGGAGAATGATGGGGTGCTACGCCAGATGACCTGGCCTCCACAGTCACCAGACCTGAACCCAATCGAGATGATTTGGGGTGAGCTGGACCGCAGAGTGAAGGCAAAAGGGCCAACAAGTGCTAAGCATCTCTGGGAACTCCTTCAAGATTGTTGGAAGACCATTTCCATTGACTACCTCTTGAAGCTCATCAAGAGAATGCCAAGAGTGTGCAAAGCAGTCATCAAAGCAAAAGGTGGCTACTTTGAAGAACCTAGAATATAAGACATATTTTCAGTTGTTTCACACTTTTTTGTTAAGTATATAATTCCACATGTGTTAATTCATAGTTTTGATGCCTTCAGTGTGAATGTACAATTTTCATAGTCATGAAAATACAGAAAAATCTTGAAATGAGAAGGTGTGTCCAAACTTTTGGTCTGTACTGTATATAATCGTCTTATCCCGTCTGTCTGTCTGTCCTTCTGTCCAGGAAATCCTGCGTCGCTGATTGGTCCAGCCGCGGCCAATCAGCGACGCGGGATTTCAGAAAAAGATGGCGGCCGTTAGCAGCTCATCTGCCGCACGGAGGTCAGCGGCGATGCAGCCGGGAGATGACCGGCGCTAGCCGCTCATCTCCCGCCTGCTCGCAGCAGAAGTACCGCGACCGGCGGCGCCGCTGACCTCCATGCGGCTACCGTCGGGAGATCAATGGCTAGGGCCGCTGATCTCCCGACGGCAAGTGTGAAGCGAGGACCGGGGAGCGGCGCCGCCAGTCGGGATACTTCGGCTGTGAGCAGCCGGCCATCTCCCGGTTCCTTGCAGCGGAAGTACCCGCACAGGTAGCGTCGCTGCCCGGTCCTCAGTAATACGATTCGCTGATTGGTCGGAATCAGCGATATTGGCGCCGCGACCAATCAGCGATACTGGCGCCAAATTTAAACACCGCTCTGCTGATTGGTCGTGGCCGGCGGCCGCGACCAATCAGCGATTTTGGCGCCACATTTAAACACCACTCTGTTGATTGCGCCTGGTCGGCCGCATACAGATTCTAGAATACCCGATGCGTTAGAATCGGGCCACCATCTAGTACTGTATATAAAGAGCTGTGGGAGCCATCACACTATATATAGAGACCTGTGAAAAGCTTATGTGTTGATCCAGAGGAAGTCAAAAAAAACCATGAGGCAGATGCTGCTTGCCCAAAATTAGGGGAAAAATTCCTTCCCGACTCCACATATGGCAATCAGACTAGTTGCTTGGATCAACATCCCATAACAAAATCTAGTATGAATAACCTGTAATGTTATTCAAGAAAGTCACACAGTACCTCCTTGAACTTTTTTTTAGAGAATTAAGTATTACAAGGTCATGTGGTAGAGAGTTCCATACCTCACACAATAAAACATTGCCATCTAACTTCCTTTAGACAAAGCGAATTAGGAGCTTGATGCTAGAGTAGTTGAATTAAAACTGAAAAAAATTATTAACACAGCAAAAAAGAGGAACAGTATTTATTCTCCAGCCCAGGTCTCAAAACTAATGCACTAATCAGGATGAAGCAAACCATATAATAAAGGCAGGGGCAGCACAGGTGCAAAATACTGATGAGACAACCAACTCATAACCTACCAATTCTTGGAGGGGGTCATTGCTTAGTATTAAAACTGCACACAAAAAATGGCTTGTATAGGTCACTGGTCACACACAGATTGTTAGGGGAATGGTTGCAAACAACTTTATTAAATAATGGAAAGCAAACGAACCCGGGGTCCGTGATGCAGCCTGGAGGACTGCGGACGAACACCTTCCGGGTAAGAAGGTAAAACAACCAACTGAAATAACAATCCCCCCCGTGTTACTGCACACCGGAACGGTAATAGGGATTCGCACTATCTCCGTTAACTGCACGAGAGATGTGCGACAAATAATGGAGCCGTAGCCCTGTTAACTGCACAGAGGCTACGCAGCAGGCGCTAGGATGCGTGTGTGATTCACGCAGGCGTATACATGCTCCCAGCCGGCTTGCTACCGGACTGAGGAGTATCTCTCCACGTGGCTAACAGGCGGTGCCGGGAATACGGAGTCCGCAGTCTGCTCGGGGTGTATAGCGACCCCCTTGTTGGAGCCAGAGTGTCAGACGAAGCTACCTGCCTCCCTCCATCTAAGGCTGTCTATCCCCTGCTAAACCTGCCTGTCAGAAGCTATAACAGCAAAAGCACACGTGGAGCCGAAACGACCAAGCGTCCACACAATAACACCAACTCAGCTCAATGATCAGAGTGCGCCGCCATGTTTGTGGGCGTGCTATTTAAATATTAAGCCCTGCCCATCGTCACATTATTGGTGACGTCACCCGCGACCAATCAGGCGGTGCCAGGTCACCGGATCAGCTGACTCCCAAACCACTAATCACGGTCCGCCATGTCACGGGCATGCTCAGTGCAGTGTATCCTGGACTTAGGCTGTAACAGCCCTGTTTCCCTCCCAACCTATCCTTCATGTTGCTAGGAACAAAGACCCAAGAGACAGCTTGTACATCTCGTGCACCAGCTAGGCGTTGGGACCGATGACGATGCTGAGAAGCATCTGGACCGGAATGGGAGACCACAGAATCCACTGATGATTCTGAACCCATTTCGGATCCAGAAAACACCTGACGCCTAACACAGATAGTGCTCAATATAGGGCTTACAGCCTATTAGTGACCCTCATACTGTTAGATTAGGCAGGCTGCAAAGCACTATCTAAGTGCACCCCATGAGGACAGACCCCCTAGTTTACAAATCCAGCATTGATGGGCTTGTCTGAACCCTGAATAAAAATAACGTGCAAAATCTATATATGAGGTACTGGTAGATATTTTGGCGCTGGTCACGCACAGTGTCTGGTTTACAGCCTATTAGTGACGCCCATACTATTAGATTAGGCAGGCTATGCTCCCCTCATACACCTTACCACGGTGTGTAGTGTGACATGGAGCTAAACCCCCTGTCTTCTTAAGAATAAGGCTGCGAAAAACCTTCTCTTTATTGATAGTAGAGAAACCTCCATACAGTAGATGCGGAAAACATACGATGAACCCCAGTATTGTACCACATAGATAGGGCTCTTACCGGCTAAGCTTGGAGCAGGCTGTGTGCACAGAGCCCAAGATACAAAACTGTAGGGATGTGGACTGTCTTACCCTGTTCCTGCCCCTGAAGACAACAAACACGTCATGTGAATACTGTCTTGCAGTTTTATATCTAAAAGTGATATGTGTCTTATGTAATGTATAATGGTGATGTAACAGCATGTGAAGTGTTAATGCATAATGTGAGTATAGCATAAGATAAGCTTAGGATACCATAAGACATAAGTATAACATAAACCCTAAAATACAAATTTTATTAAATCTCTTTAAAATCAGGACATGCGGCATAAAGATGATCCGCATCAGTATTGCACTTTATCAAGATAAGTTCCTTTTATTGTTTAGTCTTGTGATCATTTATGTCATTGATACCTCTATGGGTGATTAATTCCAGGGCTGGCTAGGGTTATCCAGGGATAGCCGCCGTGGAGCGGGGCGCCACAGTGTCAACATTAACTAGGGTGTCACCCTCCACTATAAGGCAGGTAATCAGCATCTAGGGTGTTGAACAGGGCTGATTGTAGCCTTTGTTTGGATGCCCGAATGTATCCTTTGGCTTGGAGGTCCAAAGATATTAGGAACGTTCTTGGGTGTTTTTATAAATTTTCACATTGTCACTTTATTCACTGTTGTCACTTTAATCATTTAGTACACACTGAGGATTGATTGTTTGATGTGATATCTGTACCAGTTTCTGGTAGACTGTCAGATCTTTGGTCTATGTAAATACGAATAAGGGACTTTTAGGGTCTAGGGGCAGCTGCCGTTCAGCAAGGGTGCCATTGTCATCTATATGTAGGATGCCCATCTCCGTTGACATGCAGGTTCAGGCTAGGGTATCTATAGGGTGAGTTTTATTGAAGTACAGTGGGTACGGAAAGCATTCAGACCCCTTTAAATTTTTCACTCTTTGTTTCATTGCAGCCATTTGGTAAATTCTAAAAAGTTCATTTTTTTCTCATTAAAGTACACTCTGCACCCCATCTTGACTGAAAAAAACAGAAATGTAGAAATTTTTGCAAATTTATTAAAAAAGGAAAACTGAAATATCACATGGTCATAAGTATTCAGACCCTTTGCTCATATTTAAGTCACATGCTGTCCATTTCCTTGTGATCCTCCTTGAGATGGTTCTACTCTTTCATTGGAGTCCAGCTGTGTTTAATTAAACTGATAGGACTTGATTTGGAAAGGCACACACCTGTCTATATAAGACCTCACAGCTCACAGTGCATGTCAGACCAAATGACCAGTATTGAGTAGAAGCCCCCTTTTGAGCTAGTGCATCCATGAGTCTTCTTGGGAATGATGCAACAAGTTTTTCACACCTGGATTTGGGGTTCCTCTGCCATTCTTCCTTGCAGATCCTCTCCAGTTCTGTCAGGTTGGATGGTGAACGTTGGTGGACAGCCATTTTCAGGTCTCTCCAGAGATGTTCAATTGGGTTTAGGTCAGGGCTCTGGCTGGGCCAGTCTAGAATGGTCACAGAGTTGTTCTGAAGCCACTCCTTTGTTATTTTAACTGTGTGCTTAGGGTCATTGTCTTGTTGGAAGGTGAACCTTCGGCCAAGTCTGAGGTCCAGAGCACTCTGGAAGAGGTTTTCATCCAGGATATCTGTGTACTTGGCCACATTCATGTTTCTTTCAATTCCAACCAGTCGTCCTGTCCCTGCAGCTGAAAAACACCCCCATGATGCTGCCACCACCATGTTTCACTGTTGGGATTGTATTGGGCAGGTGATGTGCAGTGCCTGGTTTTTTCCACACATACCCCTTAGAATTATCACCAAAAAGTTCTATCTTAGTCTCATCAGACCAAAGAATCTTATTTCTCATAGACTGGGAGTCCTTCATGTGTTTTTAAGCAAACTCTGTGCAGGCTTTCATATGTCTTGCACTGAGGAGAGGCTTCCGTTGGGCCACTCTGCCATAAAGGCTCGACTTGTGGAGGGCTGCAGTGATAGTTGACTTTATGCAACTTTCTCCCATCTCCCTACTGCATCTTTGGAGCTGAGCCACAGTGATCTTGGGGTTCATCTTTACCTCTCTCACCAAGGCTCTTCTCCCACGATTGCTCAGTTTAGCTGGACGGCCAGGTCTAGGAAGAATTCTGGTGGTCCCAAACTTCTTCCACTTAAGGATTATGGAGGCCACTGTGTTCTTAGGACCCTTGACTAATGCAGAAATTCTTTTGTAAACTTGGCCAGATCTGTGCCTTGCCACAATTCTGTCTCTAAGCTCCTTGGGCAGTGTCAGGATGCCAGGTTTAATTTTACTTTGCCAGTAGTTTTTCCCTTAGCCAAGATGGCTTCCATTGCCTCACTGGGGTCATGTGTTTCCTGCCTGTGGACCTACTTAAACTGCATGTGTTGCAATCATGCCTTGCCTGAGTATTGTGTGCTTTTAGCTTTCTACTCACCTGTGCTAGCCCTCTGAATAGAGTCTTGCTGACCTTGTGTTTACTCCTAGTCATCCGCTGAAAGGATTGCTGCCTGAATCCTCTGCTAAGGGGACTTCTGCTGAAAGGAACCACTGGCTGTTGTTCACTCACGCTGGGATCTCTGAACTTTTGTCTTCCTGAAGAAAACTTCTCCTGGATCTCTACACCTCTGGTATAGTCACCATCTTGCTCTGTGTTTAAATACCCGACTCCAGCTCTGCTTAAGACATCGCTGTTTCCTCCGCTGCACCTCCTGCATTCTTCAATATCCAGATCCATATTCCAGTTTGTCTTCTCTTCTGCACTACGTGAGTCCACAATCAACTGAGGAATACCTACGTCTGCTTACTATCCTTATTTCTGTTTGCATATTACTGTACCTAAGTAAACTTGGACTATCGTTAACGTTTACATACCCTAATAGTAATGAAGGCCGTGCCTTACAGATTAGGTTCTAAGAAGTATTGTTTGGAATGAACTTACCTTCATAAACTGTTTGCTGTGATCTTTTGCACTTGAGTTTAAAATAGACTTTCACACTACTCTTGTCTCAGTCTCTGCTTTTGGCCCACGCCATTGGACTTCAGGGTATCTACTAACATCGTAACAGGCAGTTCCTTTGAGCTCATGATTCTCATTTGGTCTGACATGCACTGTGAGCTGTGAGGTCTTATATAGACAGGTGTGTGTGTGGCACCCCAGGGGTCTGGTTTCCACAGTAACAGCAATGTTATGTCTGAGAGCAGGTGGGAGGTCTCTTGGTCAGGAATCCTATGCATGCCACACCTCCTGCCCAGTCCTGGGAGGGGAAGGACTTCCCCTGTTTAAACCTGGGGCTGAGTCAGGGTTAGGGAGTTGAGAGGGAGAGTTCAGCCAGGAGGGCTGACAGGGAGCTGTGGCTCCGGCTGGGCCCAGCTCCTGGGCCATGCCAGGAGTAGAGACAGAGAAAAGAAGCAAATATAGGAACAGAACATCAGGAGCTCTGTGGAGCAGTGTTACAAGGAGTCAGGGGCTGGCAGCTGCAGAGCTCGCCCTGACTGAGAAGATTTCTTACCGGACCCGGAGTCCGAGGCTGTGGGGACTAACTCCTACCCAGCAGCAGAATCCGTCAGGCAGGGGATTTCAGGTCCTCTGGCCAAGAAACCCGAAGGCACAGTCACACGCATGGGACCAGCACCGCCATCGTGGAGCGGAAGCCATTAGAAGGCCCCGAGTCACCGGCCATACGGGTGAGCACCACACGGTACACTCAGGGACGTGGGCTACTTTTACCCGCCTCTAGCAAGGTAGCCAGAAGAGTACAGTTAGTTGGGAAGGCCTACAACTCCGCCTGGCCAGGGGAGATCCCATCTGCTCAAGGACTGACCAGGCCCCGATCGCTAGCAAGTACTCCGGGAGGGTCTATCTTTGTCACCAGTAAAGACCCTGAACTACACCGCATCGTCTCTGAGTGGTTCCTGCTACCCCCATCATCCACGTCGGCTGCCCTGAGGCCATACCCCTCCCGTTGAGGGTTATACCATCCACGCTGCACCATCCTTCCACCGGCCTCAGCGGTCTGCCCTGCAGCGGCAGCTCCATAGCTGCATTCAACGGGTGGCGTAGTCATCCACCATCTACTGCTAATAGACTGCCACTTAGTCTGACTCCCTGGGCACGGACCGGGTCACCGCCACGAGACTACTACCCCCATCTGATCCGGCTCCGGGTAGGCTCCCGCGTGCGCAACGCTGCGCGACTCAGGCCCAGGGGCGCGTCATGTGCCTTTCCAAATCAAGTCCTATCAGTTTAATTAAACACAGCTGGACTCCAATGAAAGAGTAGAACCATCTCAAGGAGGATCACAAGAAATGGACAGCATGTGACTTAAATATGAGCAAAGGGTCTGAATACTTATGACCATGTGATATTTCAGTTTTCCTTTTTTAATAAATTTGCAAAAATTTCTACATTTCTGTTTTTTTTTCAGTCAAGATGGGGTGCACAGTGTACTTTAATGAGAAAAAAAAAAGAACTTTTTAGAATTTACCAAATGGCTGCAATGAAACAAAGAGTGAAAGATGTAAAGGGGTCTGAATGCTTTCCGTACCCACTGTATATAGTACTCAATGTTCCAGGCAGTGGGAGGCATTACTGGGATCCAGAGCAGTCGCTCCAGTCACGTCCAGAGCCTAAGGTCTGGCATAGGAGCTGCCGGACACTTTGTGTGCTCTGAAGTACAAAGGAAGATGGACAGGGACCTGCATAGATGGAAGTTGAAGGCCAGTCCCGGGTGCACTGCAGAGGTGGACGAGAAATACAGGATGAGCTAGCAACAGGGCTGAAGAGGAGTTATGCTAAGAAGGAGGATAATGTGAATTGCTGTGCCTTATCCCATCTGTACCCACCTGATGAACTTGAACTGTCAAATATATGTTTGACTGTTACAAAGAACTTTGTGTCCCCTAAATTGTGTGCGGCGGCTTCTGAGGACAGAAGCCTGAAGGCAGTGGAGGCCTGTGGCCTACAAGAGAGTGTGCTGCACCCCACACCCTAGAGCACACTGGGACTGGGACACCCATTGTCTGTAAAGTGCCAGAGCGAAATCAGACCGACGTTCAGTCACGACTACCGCTCTGTGCCACTTTACAAGATGAGTGATAAGGGAACTTCTCCATCAGAAGAGAAGAGGAAATAATGGTCGCTGCCCAAACTGTGACAAGAACAGGACCACAATGCAACAAGAACTGTCTCACAATGCTCTTGGAACTTTCCCATAATGCATTGCAAATTGAAACTAGAGCAAATACATTAAATCACTAGCAGACAGTGCAGTTATCAAACAATAAAAAAGAGACAGGATTCAAATGCAAGCAACATAATGTCAGAACTGATATACACATAAAGTGACTAGATTCCCTGGATAGCTAAATTCGCTGCTGAGGCCAGAACATGGGCTGCCCAGCACTATTTAAGTGCACCCCATGAAGATAAACACTCTAATTTACAAGGCCATAACATATAGGTGCATCTCACAAAATTAGAATATCATCAAAAAGTTAATTTATTTCAGTTCTTCAATGCAAAAAGTGAACCTCATATATATATAGAGTCATTACAAACACAGTGATCTATTTCAAGTGTTTATTTCTGTTAATGTTGATGATTATGGCTTATAGCCAATGAAAACACAAAAGTCATTAACTCAGTAAATTAACAAAAAACACCTGCAAAGACTTCCTAAGCATTTAAAAAGGTCCCTTAGTCTGTTTTAGTAGGCTCCACAATCATGACAATCATGATGAAGACTGCTGGCTTGACAGATGTCCAGAGTTCCAATTTTCATTTGAAATCAAGGTCCCAGAGTCTGGAAGAAGAGTGGAGAGGCCACAATCCAAGCTGCTTGAGGTCTAGTGTGAAGTTTCCACAATCAGTGATGGTTTGGGGAGCCGTGTCATCTGCTGGTGTAGGTCCACTGTGTTTTTTCAACACCAAAGTCAGCGCAGCCGTCTACCAGGAAATTTTAGAGCACTTCATGCTTCCCTCTGCCACAGTATCAAGCTACCAGGGGGGCAAAGGGGGCGGTGGCCCCGGGCCCCTCGCTCTTAGGGGGCCCATCCAGGGCTACGCCAGTGTAACTGTATCTAGCATGCCCCTGGTGCCAGCATCGGGCCCCACTGCCCGCCACCGCCGCAAGTTTACTGATGAGAGAGGGAGCGCGGATCTCTCTCCCATTAGTCCCTTCTGTGACTGACGTCTCTGACATCATCACTTGGCGCCCAGCCCGCTGTGCTGAAGATGTGTGCGTGCTGGGTGCTCTGAGCAGCGAGGGAACCAGGAGGAGAGATGAGTACTGCTTATTTATTTTTTGCCGGGTGGGGGGCGGCATTATATTACAGACTCTGCCTATGGGAAGGGGGAGGTGCATTATACTACAGACTCTGCCTATGGGGGAGCATTATCCTAAAGACTCTGCCCACAGAGAGGGGGGGCATTATACTAAAGACTCTGCCTATGGGGAGGGGGGGCATTATACTACAGACTGTCTATGGGGAGGGGGGGGAGCATTATACTAAAGCCTCTGTCTATGGGGGGGCATTCTACTACAGACTCTGCCTATGGGGGTCATTATACTACAGACTCTGTTTATGAGCAGGGGAGAGCAGTAGACTACAGACTCTGCCTATGGGGGGACATTGTACTACAGACTCTGCCTATAAGAGGGGGAGCATTATACTACAGACTCTGCCTATGGGGGGTGCATTTTACTACAGACTCTGCCTATAGGTGGGGCATTATACTACAGACGCTGCCTATGAGATGGGGGGGGCATTATATCACAGACTCTGCCTATGAGGAGGGGGGCACATTATACTACAGACTCTGCCTATGAGATGGGGGGGCATTATACTAAAGATTCTGCCTATGAGGAGGGGGGGGGATTATACTACAGACTCTGACTATGAGGAGGGGGGAGCATTATACTACAGACTCTGCCTATGGGGGGGCATTATACTGCAGACTCTGCCTATGGGGGGGGCATTATACTACAGACTCTGCCTATAAGGAGGGGGGGAGCATTATACTACAGACTCTGCCTATGGGGGGGACATTGTACTACAGACTCTGCCTATAAGAGGGGGAGCATTATACTACAGACTCTGCCTATGGGGGGTGCATTTTACTACAGACTCTGCCTATAGGTGGGGCATTATACTACAGACGCTGCCTATGAGATGGGGGGGGGCATTATACCACAGACTCTGCCTATGAGGAGGGGGGGCACATTACACTACAGACTCTGCCTATGAGATGGGGGGGGGGAATTATACTACAGATTCTCCCTATTAGGAGGGGGGGCATTATACTACAGACTCTGCCTATGAGGAGGGGGGAGCATTATACTACAGACTCTGAATATGGGGGGGGCATTATACTGCAGACTCTGCCTATGGGGGGGCATTATACCACAGACTCTGCCTATGAGGAGGGGGGGAGCATTATACTACAGACTCTGCCTATGGGGGGGAGCTTTATACTACAGACTCTGTCAATGGGGGGAGCATTTTACTACAGACTCTGCCTATAGGGGCGCATTATACTATACGAAGGACTATGGGGAGTGCATTATACTATATTGAGGACTATCTGGTGCATTATACTATATGTAGGCTATTTATACAGTGTGGGAGATAATGTGGGTTCTTTGAACAGCGTGGGGGCCATCATACAGTGTGGGAGATAATGTGGGGTCTTTGTATAGTGTGGAGGCCATCATACAGTGTTGGAGCCATCAGCTTGGGGGCTACTAAGGGGTCAGTATACTTTGTGGGGGTACTATACAGTGAGGGGGAATTATATCGTGAATAGGAGAACATCATACTGGTTAGAGCGGAGCTCTACATGGGGGGAGACTCAGGACATTATTAAATCTTAGGTGGGCACTTATTGTTATAGGGGAACTCAGGTTATCGTGACTGTCGAAGGGGCACTATTACTTTCTAGGGGGCACAATGCGGGCACTGTTTTCTAGGACACTTGCACACGGCATTACTTTATTTTAGAGGTTTGTTTTACCATCTAGAGGGCACACAGTAGGTGCAGTAATAGGGACACATTTTGCAGCAGAGGCTCAGTATTGGGGTATCAGCAGGATGAGAAGTTTGTGCAGGTTGGGGATAGATGTGGTCAGTGCCTGAAATGTAAGGAGTCAAATGTGTCTTTGTTGTGATCTCTGCATACCTGAGACTCTGAGCCCTGGCTGGAGAAGTTGTCGTGTCGGTCTGGGCCAGATGGAAAAGACGGGAAAAGTGAACAATTTAATCAGAAAGAACGTCAGCTGTAAGGTACTATATATAACTGAGCTGTGATCTCTTATATGTTTTGCAGGACTGGCATCTATCAATATATGTCACCATATGGCGGTAATATCAGTGCTGGTCTTTGTATAGAGATTATTTTTAGTAACAGCGCGGTCATCTGCTGAGGTTTTCCTACATCAACTATCTGGGTGCGCCGCTATAGTTGGAATCAGGGTTACCTGGTTAGAGGCCCACTCAGAAGTTTCGGCCCCCTGAACCAAAACCTTAGCTACGCCAAGCTTTTTGGAGATGGAAATTTCATTCTCCAGCAGGACTTGGCCCCTGTCCACACTGACAAAAGTACTAATACCTGGTTTAAACACAACAGTATCACTGTGCTTGATTGGCAGCAAACTGGCCTGACCTTAACCCCATAAAGAATCTATGGGGTATTGTCAAGAGGAAAATGAGAGACACCAGACCCAACAATGCAGACGAGCTGAAGGCTTCTATCAAAGCCACCTGGGCTTCCATAACCCCTCAGCAGTGCCACAGGCTGATCCCTCCATGCCACATTGCCGCATTGATGCAGTAATTGATGTAAAAGGATTCCCGACCAAGTATTGAGGGCATTTATTGAACATACATTTCAGTAGGATAACATTTTGGATTTTGAAATCATTTTTCAAGCTGTTGTTATAAGGTATTCTAATTAATTGAAATAATGACTTTTGAGTTTTCATTGGCTGTAAGCCATAATCATCAATATTAACAGAAATAAACACGTGAAATAGATCACTCTGTGTGTAATGGCTCTATATAATATATGAGTTTCACGTTTTGTATTGAAGAACTGAAATAAATTAACTTTTATGGTGATATTCTAATTTTGTGAGATGCACCTGTAGATGGGCTTGGCTGCACCCTGAATAAAAATAGCATGTAAAAAATATATATGATATATATGAGGTATTGGTCGATATTTTGGCCAAAATATACAAGCTCGCAACCTGCTCAAGGGTCCTCATAGTTGCGAGTCCCTACACTAACATTAAAAGCAAAGTCACAAAAACAAGGAATTAAAGTTCCCACCAAAATTCAAGAATTAACACAGCAAATATAGCAACAATAATTACAAGGATGCAGCAAACCCATATAATGAAGAAGTCAGCAACACAGGTGCAAAATATTGATGAGACAACCACTCACAACCTACCAATTCATGGAGGGGGTGATTGCTTAGTATTAAAACTGCACACAAATAAGCCTTGTATAGGGCACTGGTCACACATAGGTAGTGCACAATGTCTGGCTTACAGCCTATTAGTGAAGCCCAAACTATTAGATTAGGCGGGCTGCCCAGCACTTTTTAAGTACACCCCATGAAGACAGACACCCTAGTTTACAAGGCCAACATTGATGGGTCTGGCTGCACCCTGAATAAAAATAACGTGCAAAAAATATATATGATATATATGAGGTATTAGTAAATATTTTGGCCAAAATACACAAGCTCGCAACCCGCGTCAAGGGTCCTCATACTTGCGAGTCCCTACACTAACATAAAAAGCAAAGACAAATTTAAATTCCCACCAAAATTCAAGAATTAACACAGGAAAAAAGGGCAACAGTGTTTACCTGCCTAGGTCTCAGTACTAATCATACCATATAATAACGATGACAGCAATACAGGTGCAAAATACTGATGCGACAACCACTCACATATTACCAATTAATGGAGGGGGGTGATTACATAGTATTAAAACTGCACACAAAATTATATGGGATTGCTACATCCTAATAGTGCATTAGTTCTGAGATCTGGGCAGGTAAATGCTATATTAATAATTGATTTTTTGAGGAAAGTTAAATTCTCTTTTGTTGGCTTTACTTTTAATCTAACTGAAATACACATAAGCTTTTTTCCTAAACATTAGGATCTGTGTAGAGCCATCAGCTCAAAAAGGCTTCCTTTGACAGACTTGGCATAAGCAGGTCAAAAGGAACCCTGATCTTTACCATTACACCCCTTTACAGGAATGGAGACTTACCACATGCTCAGGGTTGCATCTACAGAGTAGCTGCTGGCCAGAGGAGCGAGCTTGAGGCTATAACTCTAACTAAAGCTTTTTTATTACTAAATGATGGGTTCTGTCTAAGGCCATTGGCTCAAAAAGGCTTCCTCGGACAGACTTGGCGCAAGCTACTCCATTCTGCAGATCCCAAGGGAACCCTGGCCTTTACCATTACACCCCTGTACAGGGATAGATACTTACCATAGGCCCAGGGTTGCATCTACAGAGTAGCTGCTGGCCGGAGGAGCGAGCTTGAGGCTATAGTGGTTGATTCAACTCTAACTAAAGCTTTTTTTTCCTAAATACTGGGATCTGTTTAAGGCTGTTGGCTCAAACAGACTTCCTCGGACAGACTTGGCGCAAGCTACTCCATTCTGCAGATCCCAAGGGAACCCTGGTTTTTACCATTACACCCCTGTACAGGGATAGATACTTACCATAGGCTCAGGGTTGCATCTACAGAGTAGCTGCTGGCCCGAGGAGTGCGCTTGAGGCTTGAGTAGTTGAGTCAATCCTAACTAAAGAAAAACCTATCTAATGACACTTTCTTGTTAGGACCTGTCTGAGGCCTATGGCTCAAAAAAGCTTCTTTGGAAAAACTTGGCAAAAGCCAGACTATCCTACAGGTTCCAAAGGAACTCTGACCTTCACTCTTACAGCCCTGTACAGTGATAAAGACTTATTACAGGGCCTTGATTGC
Organism: Phyllobates terribilis; assembly: GCF_046119375.1. Classification (NCBI taxonomy): domain Eukaryota; kingdom Metazoa; phylum Chordata; class Amphibia; order Anura; family Dendrobatidae; genus Phyllobates; species Phyllobates terribilis. The sequence continues at coordinate 16,188,864 of NW_027362787.1, forward strand.
ATCTACATAGTAGATGCTGACTGGAGGGGCAAACTTAAGGTTAGAATGGTTCAGCCAACCCTAACTATTGCTACTTTCTTAAATGTTAGGATATTTCTGAGGCCGTTGGCTCAAACAGGCTTCCTTGGACAGACTTGGCGCAAAACACACCATTTCTGATGTTTCCAAATGAACCCTGGGCTTCACCCTTGAACCTCTATACAGGGACCGTTTCATAGTTTTAAGGTTGAAAGACACAAGTCCATCAAGTTCAACCTAAAAGCTAATGTGTTGATCCAGAGGAAGGCAAAAACCCCATGAGGCAGATGCTAATTGCCCCATATTAGGGGAAAAATTCCTTCCCGACTCCACATATGGCAATCAGACTAGTTCCCTGGATCAACGTCCCATAACAAAATCTAGTACGGATAACCTGCAATTTTATATTATTCAAGAAAGGCACACACATGCCCTCCTTGAATTTTTTTTAGAAAATTAAGTATTTCAATTTCATGTGGTAGAGAGTTTCATAACCTCATTGCTCACACAATAAAAATTTGCCAACTAACTTCCTTTAGACAAAGTGAATTAGGATCTTTATGCTAGAGTAATTGAATTAACTCTAACTGAAATAGATTAATGCTTTTTTCCTAAATGTTGAAATTTGTTTAAATCCATCAGCTCAAAAAGGCTTTCTCGGACAGACTTGGCGCAAGCTACTCCATTCTGCAGATCCCAAGGGAACCCTGGCCTTTACCATTACACCCCTGTACAGGGATAGATACTTACCATAGGCCCAGGGCTGCACCTACATAGTAGCTGCTGGCCGGAGGAGCGAGCTTGAGGCTATAGTGGTTGATTCAACTCTAACTAAAGCTTTTTTTTCCTAAATACTGGGATCTGTTTAAGGCTGTTGGCTCAAACAGACTTCCTCGGACAGACTTGGCGCAAGCTACTCCATTCTGCAGATCCCAAGGGAACCCTGGTTTTTACCATTACACACCTGTACAGGGATAGATACTTACCATAGGCCCAGGGTTGCATCTACAGAGTAGCTGCTGGCCGGAGGAGTGCGCTTGAGGCTTGAGTAGTTGAATCAATCCTAACTAAAGAAAAACCTATCTAATGCCACTTTCTTGTTAGGACCTGTCTGAGGCCTATGGCTCAAAAAAGCTTTTTTGGAAAGACTTGGCAAAAGCCAGTCTATCCTACAGGTTCCAAAGGAGCTCTGGCCTTCACTCTTACAGCCCTGTACAGCGATAAAGACTTATTACAGGGCCTTGATTGCATCTACATAGTAGATGCTGACTGGAGGGGCAAACTTAAGGCTAGAATGGTTCAGCCAACCCTAACTATTGCTACTTTCTTAAATGTTAAGATATTTCTGAGGCCGTTGGCTCAAACAGGCTTCCTTGGACAGACTGGGCGCAAAACACACCATTTCTGATGTTTCCAAATGAACCCTGGGCTTCACCCTTGAACCTCTATACAGGGACCGTTTCATAGTTTTAAGGTTGAAAGACACAAGTCCATCAAGTTCAACCTAAAAGCTAATGTGTTGATCCAGAGGAAGGCAAAAACCCCATGAGGCAGATGCTAATTGCCCCATATTAGGGGAAAAATTCCTTCCCGACTCCACATATGGCAATCAGACTAGTTCCCTGGATCAACGTCCCATAACAAAATCTAGTACGGATAACCTGCAATTTTATATTATTCAAGAAAGGCACACACATGCCCTCCTTGAATTTTTTTTAGAAAATTAAGTATTTCAATTTCATGTGGTAGAGAGTTTCATAACCTCATTGCTCACACAATAAAAATTTGCCAACTAACTTCCTTTAGACAAAGTGAATTAGGATCTTTATGCTAGAGTTATTGAATTAACTCTAACTGAAATAGATTAATGCTTTTTTCCTAAATGTTGAAATTTGTTTAAATCCATCAGCTCAAAAAGGCTTTCTCGGACAGACTTGGCGCAAGCTACTCCATTCTGCAGATCCCAAGGGAACCCTGGCCTTTACCATTACACCCCTGTACAGTGATAGATACTTACCATAGGCCCAGGGATGCATCTACAGAGTAGCTGCTGGCCGGAGGAGCGAGCTTGAGGCTATAGTGGTTGATTCAACTCTAACTAAAGCTTTTTTTCCTAAATACTGGGATCTGTTTAAGGCTGTTGGCTCAAACAGACTTCCTCGGACAGACTTGGCGCAAGCTACTCCATTCTGCAGATCCCAAGGGAACCCTGGTTTTTACCATTACACCCCTGTACAGGGATAGATACTTACCATAGGCCCAGGGTTGCATCTACAGAGTAGCTGCTGGCCGGAGGAGTGCGCTTGAGGCTTGAGTAGTTGAATCAATCCTAACTAAAGAAAAACCTATCTAATGCCACTTTCTTGTTAGGACCTGTCTGAGGCCTATGGCTCAAAAAAGCTTCTTTGGAAAGACTTGGCAAAAGCCAGTCTATCCTACAGGTTCCAAAGGAACTCTGGCCTTCACTCTTTCAGCTCTGTACAGCGATAAAGACTTATTGCAGGGCCTTGATTGCATCTACATAGTAGATAGTGACTGGAGGGGCAAACTTAAGGCTAGAATGGTTCAGCCAACCCTAACTCTTGCTACTTTCTTAAATGTTAGGATATTTCTGAGGCCGTTGGCTCAAACAGGCTTCCTTGGACAGACTGGGTGCAAAACACACCATTTCTGATGGTTCCAAATGAACCCTGGGCTTCACCCTTGAACCTCAATACATGGACAGTTTCATAGTTTTAAGGTTGAAAGACACAAGTCCATCAAGTTCAACCTAAAAGCTAATGTGTTGATCCAGAGGAAGGCAAAAACCCCATGAGGCAGATGCTAATTGGCCCATATTAGAGGAAAAATTCCTTCCCGACTCCACATATGGCAATCAGACTAGTTCCCTGGATCAACGTCCCATAATAAAATCTATTACCACTAACCTGAAATGTTATATTATTCAAGGAACATTTTTCATCAAGCAGTTTTCACCGGAAATGTGTTGCACAACTGTTTGAATCTCAGTAAATTCCTGCGCAACTTACATTTGAATACTCTGACCTTTTTACACCCACTCTTTTAACTTCTTAAATAGTGAACAGAGCTTATCTGGACCGCTTGTGGCTTAGCTTTACCTGAAAACTTATTACAAATTAGGCTGGAAAAGTGGTGTAAATTAGGACTGAAATTGACTCCATCTTTTGACTGGAGTACATTTCTTGAGGTGTAGTACGTCAGCTTTAAGGGGATATTTCAATAAATGAATGACCCTGGCTGCAGGTATAAAGAATCAAACTGTGCTGTCCTGACCCATTCCTGGGATTGTGTATGGCACTGACATCACCTCAATACTGCCGCAGCCAACAAATGTAATCAGACGGACTGCCCAGCTGAGCGCACTGAGCTGCTGCAGCTCTGAGATGGTGGAACCTCTTTTTTTTAATTAAATGACCTGCAGCTAGGGACATTCATTTATTGAAAGGGAACAACCCCTTTAAGGATGAGTCAAGTTCATTAAGAGGTTTAGTCTTTTTAATGAATTTGGTGCACGTTCCTCCAATAGGCGCTTCATGAATGCTGGTATAGAAATCCACCAGCCTTGATGAATCGGCCACCATAGGTTTACATGGCATGAGCATATACAGAACAGTTGTGTAGTATACGTTACCAGGCCCTCATGATGCTCTTGGTCCTGGATAGCCTTCCACAGTCTGCTTTCTTGCTTCATCATCTTGAAGGGCTCCACTTTCTTTTCTTCTGGCTGGCATGGTGCGGCTCTATCATCCTGCTCCTTTAACACGAAGGGACGACTGTAAAGCTGCCAGGAGCGTTTTTTTTATCCCCTTAGATCATTGTGACACCACAAAGTGATGACATAGACAAGTGGGTGAGGCGCCTTTATTCAGTCATCGGGTGTGGTCAGAAGAAATTAGCTTATTCCGTGATGTTACTACAATGAGAACAGACATGAACATTCTATTCGGAACCCGACCGCCATTATCAGCGGAACCTTCACTGCTGTCAGATTGGCACTAAAAACAAAAAGAGACAGCGGTGAACCTGGACAGTAACAATCTACAGGGACTGTGACTGCTAAGCGGACTTCATGTCAGATGTTATGCAGTTTTGTCAGAAAAAAAAACAATAAAATATATAAAAGACAGGCTCCAATAAACCTTAAACACTGGGCTATAGTCACAGATTCTCCTTCCACCTGCAGCACATTGCTCCCCTGCCTAACCCTCCCCGTCCTGCAGCATGTTTCTCACCGCTTAATTCTCCCACTCCTGCAGCACATCACTCCCCTGTCTAAACCTCCCCCTCTTGCGGCACATTGCTCCCGTCTAATCCTCCCCTCCTTGCAGCACATTGTGCCCTTTCTAAATCTCCCCCTTCCTGCACCACATCACCCACTGCCAAATCCCCTCTTGCACCACATCGCCCACTGCCAAATCCTGCACTTCCTGCAGCATATCGCTCCCTGCCTAATCCTCTCCTATTGCATTACATCACTCCCCTGCATAAGCCACCTCTTCCTGCAGCACATCGCTTCCCTGCCTAAGCCTCCCCCTCCTGCATTACATCACTCCCCTGCCTAATCCTCCTCTTCCTGCAGCACAGCGCTCCCTGCCTAATCCTCCTCTTCCTGCAGCACATCGCTCCCCTGATCCCCTCTTACGTGACATCTTTTCTATCAGTTACATTTGTGAAGTAACTGCTGTCTCCTGTGAGCAGTGGAGAGCGAAGCTGAGAGCCAGGAGGCTCTGCCCCTCTGCCCCTTCTTGCCACATCATCATCCATCTACATCAGGGCTGTCAAACTCAAATATATAGAGGGCCAAAAGGAAGAGTTTAACTCAGAAAAATAAGTCAACACTTTATCAGATGTTTCTGTGAAAACTTGAGTACAACAAATAAGATTTTGTTATTTTCCCTCAGTTATAAAAAAAATAGTTATGAGAAAAGTGTGACAAAAAGGAGTCATAAAATGCACCAAAATGAAATATCACAATTTATGGCTCAAATTGAGGTGAAGCAAGGAAGAGGTTGAGCTTAGCTAATGAGATGCATCAAACATACAGGTGCTTCTCACAAAATTAGAATATCATCAAAAAGTTTATTTATTTCAGTTCTTCAATCCAAAAAGTGAAACTCATATATTATACAGAGTCATTACAGAGTGATCTATTTCAAGTGTTTATTTCTGTTAATGTTGATAATGATGGCTTACAGCCAATGAAAACACAAAGTCATTATCTCAGTAAATTAGAATAATTAACAAAAAACACCTGCAAAGGCTTCTTACACATTTAAAAAGGTCCCTTTGTCTGTTTCAGTAGGCTCCACAATCATGGGGAAGACTGATGACTTGACAGATGTCCAGAAGGCAGTCATTGACACACTCCACAAGGAGTGTAAACCACAAAAGGTCACTGCTAAAGAAGCTGTCTGTTAACAGAGTGCTGTATCCAAGCATATTTATGGAAAGTTGAGTGGAAAGAAAAAGTGTGGTAGGAAGAGGTGCACAAGCAACCGGGATAACCGCAGCCTTGAAACGATTGTAAAGGAAAGGCCATTCAAACATTTGGGGAAGATTCACAAGGAGTGGACTGCTGCTGGAGTCATTGCTTCAAGAGCCACCACACACAGACGTATCCAGGACATGGGCTACAAGTGTCACATTCCTTGTGTCGAGCCACTCATCACCAATAGACAACGCCAGAAGCATCTTACCTGGGCCAAGGAGAAAAACACCTGGACTGTTGCTCAGTGGTCCAAGGTGTTGTTTTCCGATGAAAGTAAATTTTGCATTTAATTTGGAAATCAAGGTCCCAGAGTCTGGAGGAAGAGTGGAGAGGCCACAATCCAAGCTGCTTGAGGTCTCGTGTGAAGTTTCCACAATCGGTGATGGTTTGGGGAGCCATGTCATCTGCTGGTGTAGGTCCACTGTGTTTTATCAAGACCAAAGTCAGCGCACCCGTCTACCAGGACATTGTAGAGCCCTTCATGCTTCCCTCTGCCCACAAGCTTTTTGGAGATGGAAATGTCATTTTCCAGCAGGACTTGGCCCCTGTCCACACTGCCAAAAGTACCAATACCTGGTTTACACAACAGTATCACTGTGCTTGATTGGCAGCAAACTCACCTGACCTTAACCCCTTAGAGAATCTATTATAGAGAATCTATGGGGTATTGTCAAGAGAAAGATGAGAGACACCAGACCCAACAATGCAGACGAGCTGAAGGCTTCTATCAAAGCCACCTGGGCTTCCATAACCCCTCAGCAGTGCCACAGGCTGATCGCCTCCATGCCACATTGCCGCATTGATGCAGTAATTGATGCAAAAGGAGCCTGGCCAAGTATTGAGGGCATTTACTGAACATACATTTCAGTAGGACAACATTTCAGATTTTAAAAACATTTTTCAAGCTGGTGTTATAAAGTATTCTAATTTACTGAGATAATAACAGTAACAGAAATAAACACTTGAAATAGATCACTCTGTCTGTAATGACTCTATATAATATGAGTTTTACTATTTGTATTGAAGAACTGAAATAAATTAACTTTTTGATGATATTCTAATTTTGTGAGAAGCACCTATAGTATGCTATATGCCCAATTTTAACAAATGTACTGCAATTTTTGCTGAATGTGTTCAGAAATGTACTGATGTGTAAGCAGACAAATGCAGAGACTTAGGCTATGTGCCCACGATGCAGAAATGCTCCGGATTTTTCCTGAGCGTTTCTGCATCTCCCTGGCAGAAAAAACGCATGCGGATTGTACATGCGGATTGTACATGCGGATTGTACATGCGGATTGTATATGCGGATTGTGCATGCGGGTTGTGCATGCGGATTGTACATGCGGATTGTACACGCGGATTGTACACGCGGATTGTACACGCGGATTGTACACGCGGATTGTACACGCGGATTGTACACGCGGATTGTACACGCGGATTGTACACGCGGATTGTACACGCGGATTGTACACGCGGATTGTACATGCGGATTGTACATGCGGATTGTATATGCGGATTGTACACGCGGATTGTACATGCGGATTGTATATGCGGATTGTACATGCGTTTTTCCTGCCAGGGACATGCAGAAGTGGAGCGTTCTTCACATGCATTTCCGCATGCGGGTTGACAAGCGCTTTACAAGCGATTTTAGCATCACTTGGAAAGTGCTTGTCAACTTGGTCACACTATAGAAATCCATGAAAACGGCATGGATTTATATAGTGTGACCCCAACGACTGGTTAAAAATAAAAAAATAAATCTATACTTACCTTCCGATGGCCCCCGCAGTCTCGCTTCGCTCCGTCCTGGCTGCCGGCAGATCGCAGTACACTGAAGGACCTGCCGTCACATGACTATGACGTCAGCGCTGGTCCTTCAGTCCATCGCGAGCTGCCGACATGGGAGGACGAGCGCAGCGGGGGCCGTCAGAAGGTAAATATAACATTTATTTTTTATTTTATTCTTTATTTTGACAGGTTCTATGGTACCCGGGTCCGGAGGAGAGTCTCCCATCCTCCTCACCCGTGTACCATCCGCACATTGAACGCATGTATTCCGCATGTGCTTATCTAGTGAAGCGGAATCCATGCGTTCCAATGCAAGTCAATGGCCAGGAAAACGCTGCGCTTCCGCAAAATAATTGGTAGTGCTGCGTTTTTTTCCGCAATGATAATCCGCAGCGGAAATTTCCGCAGCATGTGCACAGCACATGCGGACTATCATTGGGGAACATGGCAGACCTTCTAACATGCGTCTTTAAGCGTTTCTGCAGCGTTTTTGCCATGCGGAAACGCTTAAAATACGCGTCGTGGGCACACAGCCTTAGGCTATGTGCCCACGTAGCGTTTTTGTAGCGTTTTTGCGGCGTTTTTACGGCCGCGAAAACGCTTGTAAAACAGTCTGCCATGCAAAGCCATGTGAATTCGGATGTGCTGTGCACATGATGCGCTAATTTGCGCGCCGAATTCGCATTACTTTGCAAAACGCAGCATGACCATTTCTCCTGCGATTACGCTGAAGCTTATTCGCGATGCGTGTGGTATCTGGGAGGAAGACGAAACTACAACTCCTCTTCATCCCGGCTACCACGCGGTGAAAAAAAGAAATAAAAAAGTTAAAAACAAACAAAACCTGTATATTCACCTCTCCGGCGGCCCCCGGTCTGCTCTCCGGTCTCCTCCGGTCTGCTGTCTGTACTGTCAGGACCTGCGCTGACGTCATTTAGTCAGGTGATGGTCGCATGACCGCTGACGTCGGCATCAGGTGATGGTCGCGTGACCATCAGCTGACTAAATGACGTCACCGCAGGTCCTGACCGTACACTGCGGGACGCTGAAGAGAGAAGACGCGGCCGGGAGCAGACCGGAGGAGACCGGAGAGCAGACCGGGGGCCGCCGGAGAGGTGAATATACAGTTGTTTTTTTTTATTTATTAACGTTTTGATTCTTTTTTTTACTATAGATGCTGCATTTAAAGCATCTAAGTTGTTCACACATTATAGATCCATTTCGGTTGCATGGATTTATATTGTGTGATCAACTTATCAAGCACTTTTCCAAGTGATGCTCAAAATCGCTTGGAAAATTGCTTTAAAAAATGCATGTGAAAACGCTTCTCTCTAGCAGAAAAAACGCATGTAAATCTGCATCAAATCTGCTAGGTGTGCACACAGCCTTATAGCTGGTTTTGCTCTGAGCTGAGATGTCCAGGCTGAATAATGCTCTGGGAGCAGAACCCATCAGCAGAATCTGTCTGTTTCCTGCCTTGTAGCAGTGGATCCCGGCTATTTAGCTCACAGAGCATTGTCTACACAAGATACAATTGTATCCAATTTTCAGCTGGGAACAGGACTATGGACAAGTTTTGCAGCAACTGCATTTGTGATATTAAATGTTGATCAATCTAGATTTTCTTCAGTGTTCTTATTCATTGCAGAAAATCTTAAAAAAGCCGAGGAATGTGGGCAACATGGTGGGTCAATGATTAACGCTGTGGGGCTGGGTTCATATAATAGCAAGGACAACATCTGCAAGGAGTTTGTATGTTCTCCCCGTGTTTGTGTGGGTTTCCTCCGGGTTCTCCGGTTTCCTCCCACACTCCAAAGACATACTGATAGGGAATTCATATTGTGAGCCCCAATGGGGACAGTGATGATAATGTCTGTAAGGGTGCTACAAAATCTAACGGCGCTATATAAGAGAGTAAAATAAATATATAACTAAATAAAATGAATGTATTAAAAGGCTAAGATTGCAAAGAGCTTGTAAAAACAAGAAACTTTGCAATTTCCTTCTTATTCAAAATCTTCTCTGTTCTCAAGAAGGAAAAGATTTTTAATTCTGCAGTGTACAGCTCATTGCTATGGTTACTGACCACCTGAGAAGTGGCTGGTCTCCTTGGCAAGAAGCGCTCACTTGCAGACTGGTGGACTTCAGCGCCCCTGTGCCTGTCCCATTCTGCAGAGGCAAAGCCGCCTCTGCCCGCAGAATGCAAGAGGGCACAATTCAGACAAGCGGCTCAGCCAAGCCACCGGCCAGAACTGTAAATCTTCAGCTTCTGATGAGAGGAACACAAGACCACCCCTTTAATAAAGGAGTAGAGCAGAACTCATACAGTGATTAGTGGGGGTCTGACACCTGAAATCCCCAGACATCAGCTACTTCTGCAAGATGATGTACACAGTGTTAAGAGCTGGAATAGCACAGCTCCGCACACTGTGCAATGGCTGGTTTCGGGTACTACAGCTCAGATCACAATCATTTCAATAGGAGCTGCAGTACCAAGATCGGCCACTACACAGTGTACAGCGCTGTGCTGTTTGGGCTCTCTACGCTGAGTATTTCCAGCTGCTGTCTTATTGGTGAGGGGGCCGTGTGTTGGAACCTCACTGATCTGATATTGATGACCAGGGTCGGACTGCGGTGTCTGGGGCCCACAGGGGAAATTAACTCTAGGGGCCCACCTACAGCAAGATGCAAATATCTGTTATCCGCTCTCGCTGTTATAGTGGAGCATTGACTGGCGGCTCCTGCACATCTACTGGGCGACACTCTAACTGGGATGGACATGTTTGCATTAAAGGGCTTCTTTGGTTAAAACTAGTGTTGAGCGAGTATGTTCTGTTAACCCTTTCGGCGAGTATGCTCGGGCCGAGCTCCGAATATTTATAGCTGCTCGGTGATATGGTTGAATCGCTCCCGTGTGCATGATTTGCGACTGTTTGACGGTTTTAATACATGTGAGCAGGGTCGGTCTGGGCTGGCGGGATACCGGGAAATTTCCCGGTGGGCCCCGCCCCCTGCTGCAGAGTAGAGGGGGGAGAAGAGAACAAAAAAAAATCCTGCGGTTTTAAGGGGCACGGGCCCTTTAAAAGCGCAGGCATAGTGTATGCAGGGACGCGCGCACGCAGCGTTCATTACCTGAACCACCGCGGCGCACGTCCCTGTGAAGCAGCTGAAGCTGCGTGTCTCCCTTCGCCGGCCGGCGTATGACGTCATCGTCATGCGCCTGCTGTGAAGGAGGCGCGCAACTCAGGAGAAGGAGGACACCGCACGGGATCGCAGGAAGGTAAGAGGTGTGTGTGTGTGTGTGTGTGTGTGTGTGTGTGTGTGTGTGTGTGTGTGTGTGTGTGTGTGTGTGTGTGTGTGTGTGTGTGTGTGTGTGTAATGGTCTGGACACACAAGGCGGGGGCCAGCAGGACACACAAGGGGGGTCCAGCTGGACAGACCCACAAGGGGGGGGGGCCCAGCTGGACAGACACACAAGGGGGGGCCCAGCTGGACAGACACACAAGGGGGGACCAAGTTGGACAGACACACAAGGGGGGGCCCAGCTGGACAGACACACAAGGGGGGGGCCAAGTTGGACAGACACACAAGGGGGGGGCCAAGTTGGACAGACACACAAGGGGGGGGCCCAGCTGGACAGACACACAAGGGGGGGGCCCAGCTGGACAGACACACAAGGGGGGGCCAAGTTGGACAGACACACAAGGGGGGGCCCAGCTGGACAGACACACAAGGGGGGGCCCAGCTGGACAGACACACAAGGGGGGGGCCCAGCTGGACAGACACACAAGGGGGGGCCAAGTTGGACAGACACACAAGGGGGGGCCCAGCTGGACAGACACACAAGGGGGGGGCCCAGCTGGACAGACACACAAGGGGGGGCAAACTGGACAGACACACAAGGGGTGGGCCCAGCTGGACAGACACACAAGGGGGGGCCCAGCTGGACAGACACACAAGGGGGGGCCCAGCTGAACAGACACACAAGGGGGGGCCCAGCTGGACAGACACACAAGGGGGGGCCCAGCTGGACAGACACACAAGGGGGGGCCCAGCTGGACAGACACACAAGGGGGGGCCCAGCTGGACAGACACACAAGGGGGGGCCCAGCTGGACAGACACACAAGGGGGGCCCAGCTGGACAGACACACAAGGGGGGCCCAGCTGGACAGACACACAAGGGGGGCCCAGCTGGACAGACACACAAGGGGGGGCCAAGCTGGACAGACACACAAGGGGGGGCCAAGTTGGACAGACACACAAGGGGGGGGCCCAGCTGGACAGACACACAAGTGGGGGCCCAGCTGGACAGACACACGAGGGGGGACCCAGCTGGACAGACACACGAGGGGGGGCCCAGCTGGACAGACACACGAGGGGGGGCCCAGCTGGACAGACACACGAGGGGGGGCCCAGCTGGACGGACACACGAGGGGGGGCCCAGCTGGACGGACACACGAGGGGGGGCCCAGCTGGACGGACACACGAGGGGGGGCCCAGCTGGACGGACACACGAGGGGGGGCCCAGCTGGACACACGAGGGGGGAACCCTGGCTGGACACGCAAGGGGGGGGGCCCTGGCTGGACACGCAAGGGGGGGGAGCCTTGGCTGGACACGCAAGGGGGGGAGCCCTGGCTGGACACGCAAGCGAAGGGAGCCCTGGCTGGACACACAAGGGGGAGCCCTGGCAGGACACACAAGGGGGAACCAAGGTGGACCCAGGCAAAGGGGGGTGGGCAGGATGGGTATATGGGGGTCAGGCTGGACACATGGAGGCCAGGATGGATATATGGGGGCAGGATGGATATATGGGGGGGCAGGATGGATATATGGGGGGGCAGGATGGATATATGGAGGCCAGGATGGATATATGGGGGGGGGGCAAGCTGGACTTATGGAGGCCAGGATGGATATATGGGGGAGGGGGGGCAGGCTGAACACATGGAGGCCAGGATGGATATATGGGGGGGGACAGGCTGGACACATGGGGGGCTAGGATGAATATGTGGGGGGGGCGGGCTCGATACACATGGGCTAGCATAAATATATGGAGGGGCACGCTGGATATATGGGGGGTGTCAGGATGGATATATGCAGGGGGTAAGGGCAGTATGGATATATGAGGGGAGAGGCTGGACACATGGAGGCCAGGATGAATATGTAGAGGGCAGGCTGGACACATGGAGGATATATGGGGGGGACATATGGGGGCGCAGGCTGGAAACATGGAAGCAAGGATGGATATGTGGGGGGGCAGACTGGCACATGGGGGGGCTAGGATGGGTATATGGGAGGGGGCAGGCTCGATACACATGTGCTAGGATAAATATATGGAGGGGTCATACTAGACAAATGGTGGCCAGAAGGGACATATGGGGGTGCCTGGCTAGACAAGGGACTTAATTACTGTTTGGGAGCCAGATTGAGGAACATACTTTATTAGTTTATGGTGACCAGTGGGGAACATTATTACTTTAGATTCCAATTATTATTACATTATTACTTCTGTAATATAATTTACTTTTTAGGAAATTGTTTTCCATGGGATGGGACAAAAGAGGAGTCCTGTTACTGTGCAGGACGGCACTATGTTGCTTTTTTTCTTCAACTGGTGTAGTGTAGAGGTCGGGGGGGGGGGGAGTGGGAATATTCTCTAGAAGAGATCAGTTATTAATAACTGTGTGTTATTTTCTGCAGAGATGATTCCTGGCTGGAAGAAGTGATGGCCGTCTGTGCCAGATGAAGAAGAAAAGCGAAGATGAAGGACTTCACCTAGAGACATCACTGGTGAGTCAGTGTATTACATGTACACTTACACTACACACGTGGTCAAAATTGTTGGTACCCCTCGTTTAATGAAAGAAAAACCCACAATGGTCAGAGAAATAACTTCAATCTGATAAATTACAAATTTTTGAAAATGAAGAGATGAAGGTCAGACATTGATTTTCTGCTTCCACAGAATTAAAAAAAAAATTAACCTCATGAAATCGGCCTGGACAGAAATGATGGTTCTTCTTCTTAACTTAATATTTTGTTGAACCTTTTGAGGCAATCACTGCAATCAAACGATTCCTGTAACTGTCAATGAGACTTCTGCGCCTCTCGACAGGTATTTTGGCCGACTCCTCATGAGCAAACTGCTCCAGTTGTCTCGTGTTTGAAGGTTGCCTTTTCCAGAATGTTTCAGCTCTTTCCAAAGATGCTCAATAGGATTTAGGTCAGGGCTCATAGAAGCCACTTCAGAATAGTCCAATGTTTTCCTCTTAGCCATTCTTGGGTGTTTTTAGCTGTGTGTGTTTTGGGTCATTATCCTGTTGCTAGACCTGCGACTGAGACCAAGCTTTCTGACACTGGGCAGCACATTTCTCTCTAGAATCCCTTGATAGTCTTGAGATTTCATTGTACCCTGCACAGATTCAAGACACCCTGTGCCAGGTGCAGCAAAGCAGCCCCAGAACATAACAGAGCCTCCACCATGTTTCACAGTAGGGACAGTGTTCTTTTCTTGATATTTTTCCATCTGTGAACATAGAGCTGATGTGCCTTGCCAAAAACTTCAATTTTTGTCTCATCTGTCCATAGTACATTCTCCCAGAAGCTTTGTGGCTTGTCAACATGTAGTTTGGCAAATTCCAGTCTGGCTTTTTTACTATTTTTTTTTTCAACAATGGTGTTCTCCTTGGTCGTCTTACATGAAGTTCACTTTGGATCAAACAACGGTGGATAGTACGATCTGACACTGATGTTCCTTGAGCTTGAAGTTCACCTTTAATCTCTTTAGAAGTTATTCTGGGCTCTTTTGTTACCATTCATATTATCCGTCTCTTTGATTTGTCATCAATTTTCCTCCTGCAGCCACGTCCAGGGAGGTTGGCTACAGTCCCATGGATCTTAAATTTCTGAATAATATGTGCACCTGTAGTCACAGAAACATCAAGCTGCTTGGAGATGGTCTTATAACCTTTACCTTTTAACATGCTTTTCTATAATTTTCTTTCTAATCTCCTGAGACAGCTCTTTCCTTTGCTTCTTCTGGTCCATGTTGAGTGTGGTACACACCATGTCACCAAACAACACAGTGAGTATCTGTAGCCCTATATACAAGCACAGTGAGTATCTGTAGCCCTATATACAAGCACAGTGAGTATCTGTAACCCTATATACAGGCACAGTGAATATCTGTAACCCTATATACAGGCACAGTGAGTATCTGTAACCCTATATACAAGCACAGTGAGTATCTGTAACCCTATATACAGGCACAGTGAATATCTGTAACCCTTTATACAGGCACAGTGAGTATCTGTAACCCTATATACAGGCACAGTGAGTATCTGTAACCCTATATACAGGCACAGTGAGTATCTGTAGCCCTATATACAGGCACAGTGAGTATCTGCAGCCCTATATATAGCACAGTGAGTATCTGTAGCCCTATATACAGGCCCACTGACTGATTACAAGATTGTAGACACCTGTGATGCTAATTAGTGGACACAACTTTATTTAACATGTCCCTTTTGTCACATTATTTTCAGGGGTACCATCATTTCTGTCCAGGCCGATTTCATGAGTTTAATTTTTTTTTTTAATTCAGTGGAAGCAGAAAAGCAATGTCTGACTTTCATTTGTTCATTTTCATAGATTTTTAATTTATTATTACTTTTGTCACATTCAAGTTATTTCTGTGACCATTGTGGGTTTTTCTTTCATTAAACGAGGGGTACCAACAATTCTGACCACGTGTGTGTATATAGTATATACAGAACTCCTGTGTATGTCACTGGTGATCACTATATTATGTATACACTATATACAGAGCTTCTGTGTATAATGTCACTTGTGACCACTGTATTACCTGTGCAATATATACAGAGCTCCTGTGTATAATGTCACTGGTGACCACTGTATTACCTGTACACTATATACAGAGCTCCTGTGTATAATGTCACTGGTGACCACTGTAATACCTGTACACTAAATACAGAGCTCCAGTGTATAATGTCACTGGTGATCACTGTATTACCTGTACACTGACACTCTATACAGAGCTCCTGTGTATAATGTCACTGGTGAACCCTGTATTACCTGTACACTGACACTATATACTGAGCTCCAGTGTATAATGTCACTGGTGGTCACTGTATTGCCTGTACACTGTACACTATATACAGAGCTCCTGTGTATAATGTCACTGGTGATCCCTGTATTACCTGTACACTGACACTATATACAGAGCTCCTGTGTATAATGTCACTGGTGATCCCTGTATTACCTGTACACTGACACTATATACAGATCTCCTGTGTATAATGTCACTGGTGGTAATAACAGTGTTGTTAGTATTGTGGTTTGTATTCATGATCAGTATTGTAGTATTTGGTCACTTTGGGGTGGTAATATGTGGTCTGGTCATGGTGTGGCCGTATTTGTTCCTTGTATGTAGTATTATTCAGTCACTATGTGGTGGTAATATGTGATCTAGTCATGGTGTGGCGATATTTGTCTCTTTTGTATGTGGTATTATTGGTGTTGATATAGTGGACTGTGTTGTGTATGGCAGTCATTTTGTTCTTGCTGATATTAACTAGGAAAAGATTTTTTTCCATTAGGCCACAGCCCCACCATCAGTATTCGGTCAGTATTTTTTCTCAGGAGTAGCTGCCAAAACCAGGAGTGGGTGATAAATACAGAATTGGTGACTTGTTTCTATTATACCTTTTCTCTGATTGTTCCTCACCTGGTTTTGGCTCCCACTCCTGAGAAAAAATACTGACTGAATACTGACCAAATACTGATAGTAGGGCCGCAGCCTTAGAGATTAAATACTTGGACCAGAGCGGCAGAGATGCACTTACAGGGGTTCTCTGGTGAAAACAAGTAATCACCTCTCCACAGGATCAGTGATGATATTGATTGGTGGGGGTCTGACTGCTGGGACACAATCGGCAGAATGTGGAGCTTTTCTCCCCATTAGACTGGAGCGGCATGTGAGATGCGACCACTCATCCAGTCATTCCCTCAGTGACTGTGAGCGCTGCTCTTTTTTGGAAGCTGCATTTTAAAATGGGGATAAGTGTCCTGTCAGGGATGAAACTTCCCCATTCTTCTGATAGGCACCTTTTCCAATGTTCGGACCCAAACGATCAATAAGTGATCACCGATCCTGTGGATCCCATGGATCGGTGATAACTTGTTTTAACCAAAGAAGCCCTTTAATGCAAACTACCGTAATTGCACATCCCAGTTATAGTGGTGCACAGTAGATGTGCAGGAGCCGCCAGTCAATGCTCCACTATAACAGGGATAGCGGAAAACAGATATTTGCATATGGCTGTAGGTGGGCCCCTAGAGTCAGTTCTCCCTGTGGGCCCCAGACACCCCAGTCCGACCCTGCATGTGAGGAATGTGTAAGAAATAGACATTCCTCACATGTATTAACCCCTTAAGCCGCGGAGCATTTTCCGTTTTTGCATTTTCGCTTTTTGCTCCACTTGTTCCCAGAGCCATAGCGTTTTTATTTTTTAGTCAATATGGCCATGTTAGGGCTTATTTTTTGCGGGACGAGTTGTACTTTTTAACGCCATTACTAGTTTTACCATGCCGTGTACGGGAAAACGGGAAAAAAATTCCAAGCGCCGTGAAATTGCAAAAAAAGTGCAATACCACTGAGGTTTTTTTTTATTTTTTTTACCACGTTCACTGAATGCTAAAACTGACCTGCCATTATTATTCTCCAGGTCATTACGAGTTCGTAGACACCAAACATGTATAGGTTCTTTTTTATTTAAGTGATGAAAAAAAATTCTAAAGTTTGGTAAAAAAAAAAAAAATGGTGCCATTTTCCGAGACCCGTAGCGTCTCCATTTTTCAGGATCTGGGGCAGGGTGAGGGCTTATTTTTTGTGAACCGAGCTGAAGTTTTTATAGATGCTATTTTGGGGTAGATCCGATGTTTTGATCGCCCGTTATTGCATTTTATTGCAATTTTACGGTGACCAAAAAACGTAATTCTGGCGTTTAGAATTTTTTTCTCATTACGCCATTTACCGATCGCATTAATTCTATTTTTATATTGATAGATCAGGCGATTCTGAACGCGGCAATGCCAAATATGTGTATGTGGGGTTTATTTTATGATTTTAGGGGGTGATTTAAACTTTTACATTTTTTTATTTTTTTTCATATTTTTTAAAACTTTTTTTTTTCACTTTTTGCTTGCTTCTGTAGTCTCCATAGGAGACTTGAAGCAGCAACTGTCCGATCGCCTCTGCTACATACAGGGGACCAGCAGTTCCCCTGTATGCAGCAGAAATGGTCCTGTCCTATGAGCGCCGACCACTAGATGGCGCTCATAGCGACAGGATCATTACAACCACTGGTGTCTGCTGCAGACCCAGGGTTGTCATGACCACACATCGCCGACCCGCGATCATGTGACGGGGTCGCCGATGGGCGGGGTAAGTGACGCGCTTCCAGGAAGCGCGCATTAAATGCCGCTGTCGGAGATTGACAGCGGCATTTAATATGTTAACAGCCGCTGGTGGATCGCGATTCCACCCGCGCCTGTTGCGGGCACATGTCAGCTGTAATAATCAGCTGACATGTGCTTGGTTCAGTGCGGGCTCAGCGCCGGAGCCCTCACTGAACCGGAGGATAACGACATGCGCGTACTAATACGTGACATGTCGTTAAGGGGTTAAAGCTGTCAAACAGTTGCAAATCATGCACACGGGAGCGATTCAACCATATCACCGAGCAGCTGTAAATACTCGGCGCTCGGCCCGAGCATACTCGGACAGAACATACTCGCTCAACACTAGTTAAAACAAGTTATCAACGATCCATGGGCTCTACAGGATAGGTGATCACTTATTGAGCATTTGTGTCCGAACATTGGAAAACGCACCTATCGGAAGAATGGGGAAGTTTTATCCCTGACAGAACACTTATCCCTATTTTAAAATGCTGCGGCAGGTGGGACGTCTGACCGCAGCTCTATTCATTCTCTTAGAGACTTGCAAAAAAGAGCAGCGCTCACAGCCACTGAGAGAATGAATGGATCAGTGGTCGCATCTCACATGCCGCTCCAGTCTAATGGGGAGAAAAGCTCCACATTCTGCCGGTGTGTGCAAGCAGTCAGACCCCCACCAATCAATATTATCAATGATCCTGTGGAGAGGTGATTACTTGTTTTCACCGGAGAACCCCTGTAAGTGCATCTCTGCCGCTCTGGTCCAAGTATTTAATCGCTAAGGCCACGGCCCTACTATCAGTATTCGGTCAGTGTCCAGTCAGTATTTTTTCTCAGGAGTGGGAGCCAAAACAGGTGATGAACAATCAGAGAAAAGGTATAATAGAAACAAGTCACCAATTCTGCATTAATCAACCATTCCTGGTTTCGGCAGCCACTCCTGAGAAAAATACTGACCAAATACTGATGGTGGGGCTGTGGTCTAATGGAAAAAAATCTTTTCCTAGTTAAGATCAGCGAGAATAAAATGACCGCCATACACAACACAGTCCACTATATCAACACCAATAATACCACATACAAAAGGGACAAATATCGCCACACCTTGACTAGATCACATATTACCACTACATAGTGACCGAATAATACCACATACAAGGAACAAATATGGCCAAACTATGACCAGACCATATATTACCACCCCAAGGTGACCAAATACTACAATACTGATCATGAATACAAAACCACAATACTAACAACACTGTTATTACCACCAGGAACATTATACACAGGAGCTCTGTATATAGTGTCAGTGTACAGGTAACACAGTGATCACCAGTGACATTATAGACAGGAGCTCTGTATATAGTGTATAGGTAATACAGTGATCACCAGTGACATACACAGGAGCTCTGTATGCACTATATTGTCACACTGTCACAGAATACTGGAGGTAGGGGGCCTAAGCTGACCCTAAGCTGGGGCCCTGACTAATCCCTCATCCTGGAGGTACTGTTAAAGGTACAGAGGTCCAGGCCGCCAGCGTAACCCCTACCTTCTGAGGATCCCTGCACCTAAGTAATCTAGTCCTGAGAAGGACCCCGATCACAACAATAGGGAACCAGAAATAATATGCCCACACACAGTATTTAGACGAATGAGACAGTACAAGGGAAAAACCAAAACCACCTTGCATACAACTTCTAAACAACTACAACAGAGGGAACACCAACGGGAAAGGAGATAAATGATAAAGTGAGGAAAGGGAAAACACACTTCCAAATACACTTATCTCAGCAACTCCAAACACCACGATCCGCTCTGTAAGTCTGAATGAAAAGCTTTCACCGACACCTCCCAAACAGACCTGCAGGAATATAAAGGAGTCTCACTAAAGAAGCATTGATTGCAGCTGGGCGAGGCTGGACCTCAGCTAGCCCAGAGAGAGAGAGAATTAACTCCTACACTGCCGAGAAAACACAAAGCACCAACAAGTCAGCTGCGAGAAGTCAGGCTGTGTACTCGTGACGATCTTCGTGGCAACACACCCGTGACAGTACCCCCCCTTCTACGAGGGGCCTCTGGACCCTCAGGGCCAGGTTTATCCGGGTGAGTCGTGTGGAAGGCCCGAACTAATCGGTCTGCGTTAATATCCGACGCAGGAACCCACATCCTCTCCTCAGGACCATACCCCTTCCAATGAACCAAGTACTGAAGGGACCGGCGATTAAAGCGTGAATCAATGACCCTCGATACCTGGAACTCCAAGTTACCATTGACAACCACAGGAGGGGGAGGTAAAGGTGACGGTACCACCGGCGCCACATACCTCTTAAGCAATGATCTGTGAAACACGTTGTGAATTTTAAACGTAGGGGGGAGGTCAAGACGGAATGCCACCGGATTAATAACAGAACTGATTCTGTACGGCCCGATGAACCTGGGACCCAGTTTCCAGGAGGGAACCTTAAGTTTAATATTCCTGGTAGACAACCATACCTGATCGTTCACACTTAGGTCCGGACCAGACACTCTCCTCCTATCAGCCATACGTTTGTATCGGTTCCCCATAGTATTCAAATTCTTCAGCACCCCTCTCCATACTGAAGCGAGAGATGAGGAAAATCGTTCCTCCTCCGGAACCCCCGAAGAGCCCCCCCTACTGAAAGTACAAAACTGGGGGTGAAAACCATATGCCCCAAAAAACGGGGACTTACCAGTGGACTCGCTCCGCCTATTATTGAGAGCAAACTCTGCCAGAGGTAGGAAAGAAGCCCAGTCCTCCTGGTTCTCTGACACAAAACACCGAAGATTTGTCTCCAAGCTCTGGTTCATACGTTCCGTCTGACCATTGGTCTGAGGATGAAAAGCCGACGAGAATGACAAATGCATCCCCCGCCGTGCACAAAACGCCTTCCAGAACTTGGACACAAACTGAGACCCCCGATCAGACACCACCTCGGAGGGTACCCCGTGAAGCCTCACAATCTCCCCAATGAACACCTGCGCAAGAGTTTTAGCATTAGGGAGAGCCGGAAGAGCGATAAAATGTGCCATCTTGCTGAACCTGTCCACTACAACGAGTATGACCGTTTTACCCGAAGACGGAGGGAGGTCAGTAATAAAGTCCATAGACAGATGAGTCCAAGGACGCTCCGGGATCTTCAAAGGTAAGAGGGCCCCAGACGGACGGGTATGTGAGGTCTTAGAGCGCGCACAAACCCCACAGGACGCGACAAAAGTTACCACCTCTTTATGTAAGTTAGGCCACCAAAACCGACGCGAGAGGAGATCCACAGTTGCTTTACTCCCCGGGTGTCCTGCAAAAACTGAGTTATGGTGTGCCTCGATCACCTTTTGTCGCAACTGATCTGGAACGAACAGTCTCCCCGGAGGTCCAACAGGGGCGTCTCCCTGAGCCTCCAATATCTCCTCCTCCAGCTCAGAGCATACTGCCGAAACCACCACCCCCTCCTGAAGAATAGGAATCGGGTCGTCCGTATTCCCGGCCCCAGGGAAACTACGAGATAAGGCATCCGCCTTTACATTTTTAGACCCAGGACGATATGTAACGACGAAATTAAACCTGGTAAAAAACAATGACCACCTAGCTTGTCTGGGATTCAGACGTTTAGCGGACTCCAGATATAGCAGGTTCTTGTGATCGGTGATGACGGTGACCGGATGAACTGCCCCCTCCAAAAAATGGCGCCACTCCTCAAAAGCTAACTTAATGGCCAAGAGTTCCCTATTGCCAACATCGTAATTCCTCTCAGCGGACGACAATTTTTTAGAGAAAAAGGCGCACGGATGCCACTTACCAGGGGACGAACCCTGTGACAATACTGCTCCCACCCCTACCTCGGAAGCGTCTACCTCTACAAAGAATGGCTGAGATGCATCAGGTTGAATGAGTATGGGTGCCGAGGCAAAACATTTTTTCAAGGAGGAGAATGCTTGACAAGCCTTGTCAGACCACCTAGAAAAATCCGTCCCCTTTTTAGTCATGTCTGTGAGAGGCTTAACCATGGACGAGAAATTACGAATGAACTTCCGGTAATAGTTAGCAAACCCCAGGAAACGTTGTAGTGCCTTAAGATTCTCCGGCCGATCCCACTCAAGAACTGCCCGCACTTTCCCAGGGTCCATACGAAAACCGGACGCTGAAACCAGGAAGCCTAAAAACTGGAGTTCCTGTACGGCGAACACACACTTTTCCCACTTGGCATACAGTTTATTATCCCGCAAGATCTGTAACACCTGTCTAACGTGCTCCTGATGAGACACCAGATCCGGCGAGTAAATTAAGATATCATCCAGATATATGACAACAAACTGTCCCACCAGGTGGCGAAAAATATCATTAACAAAGTGTTGAAACACCGCCGGGGCATTAGTCAGACCGAATGGCATGACAAGGTTCTCATAATGCCCCTCCGGAGTGTTAAAAGCCGTCTTCCACTCATCCCCCTCCTTCATCCTAATCAGATTGTACGCCCCCCTGAGATCCAACTTAGAGAACCATTTGGCGCCCACGATCTGATTAAAGAGATCGGGAATAAGTGGGAGCGGATACGGATCTCGGACCGTAATCCGATTAAGTTCACGGAAATCCAGGCAAGGGCGTAGGCCTCCATCTTTCTTCTTAACAAAGAAGAACCCCGCGGCCACCGGAGAAGATGAAGGTCTAATATGCCCCTTAGCCAGACTTTCAGAAATATAATCCTTCATGGCCTGCCTCTCAGGACCAGAAAGGTTATACAACCTAGCTTTAGGTAACTTGGCCTCAGGGAGCAGTTTTACAGAACAGTCATACACGCGATGAGGAGGTAGTTCCTGACACCCATTCTCCGAGAATACATCCTCAAAGTCCGCCAGAAATGGAGGTAAGACCCAAGGAGTAACCGCACCGATGACCGTGTTCATGCAGTTTTTATTACAGAATTTACTCCATTGGCTTATCTCTCTGGTTTGCCAATTAATAACCGGGTTATGCTTAGCTAACCAAGGAAGGCCCAACACTATAGGAGTGGGAAGACCCTCCAACACGTAGCAAGACAACAGTTCTTTATGTATTGCCCCCACTTGAAGTTTTACGCCATGCACAGCTTGCAAAAAACTTCCCTGACCGAGAGGTCTGGCATCGATCGAGAATATGGGGATGGGTTTAGCCAACTCACTCAATCGCATACCTTGAACCCGGGCAAACCGAGCATCAACCAGATTAGCCCCGGCCCCACTATCCAGAAGAACAGATATCCTCTCAGTTCTCGTACCCACCACCACCTCCGCCGGTACGAGAAACTGAGACGAACCTAGGGACGAAATACCTACTCCCAGATTGCCGTCCACCACACAACCTGGGATCAACAGTTTTTTCGACGACTCTTTACTCTGCAAGGGACGGGATGGACACCCCCCAATAAAATGTCCCTTTTTCCCGCAGAGAAAACACCTTCCTGTCTTATGGCGCACCACCGGTCCCCTTCCCCGAAATGATGTCCCTCCTAATTGCATAGGCTCCTCCGGACTGACCAGGGGAACCACCATATGAGGGGACCTTGTAGGAGGTGGAGACATTACAGGGGGTAGAGTTATCCCGCACCTCTCCCGAAGCCGTCTGTCAACGCGAATAGCAAGGGCCATAGCGGCTTCCAGTGACGCGGGAGAGTCATACTGTGCCAACACATCCTGTAATTTGTCGGATAAACCATGACAAAACTGGCTCCTAAGAGCCGGGTCATTCCACTGGGTGTCCGTGGCCCACCTACGGAACTCCGAACAGAATTCCTCCGCCGGACGATCTCCCTGCTGAATCCTACGTAACTTAGACTCAGCAAGGGAGATCCGATCTGGGTCATCATATACGAGTCCCAGAGCAGCGAAAAACCTATCCACTGACTGGAGAACCGGGGAGCTTGGGGGAAGAGAGAACGCCCAAGATTGTGGGTCCCCTTGTAGGAGCGAGATGACAATTCCCACCCTTTGTTCTTCACTGCCCGATGACCGAGGCCGCAGCCGAAAGTACAATTTGCATGCCTCCCGGAAAACAAAAAACTTGTCCCGCCCCCCAGTGAACCTGTCAGGGAGAGCTACTTTAGGTTCTGGTCCGGCTTGCTCCAGAGGATGCAAAACCTTGGACCTAACGTCCGCCAGCCCCATGGACAAACTCTGCAACTGTCGAGCTAGACCGGCTACTGGATCCATGGTAGCTGGAGAAAAACTAAGATGGTCGGTGAAAATGTCACACTGTCACAGAATACTGGAGGTAGGGGGCCTAAGCTGACCCTAAGCTGGGGCCCTGACTAATCCCTCATCCTGGAGGTACTGTTAAAGGTACAGAGGTCCAGGCCGCCAGCGTAACCCCTACCTTCTGAGGATCCCTGCACCTAAGTAATCTAGTCCTGAGAAGGACCCCGATCACAACAATAGGGAACCAGAAATAATATGCCCACACACAGTATTTAGACGAACGAGACAGTACAAGGGAAAAACCAAAACCACCTTGCATACAACTTCTAAACAACTACAACAGAGGGAACACCAATGGGAAAGGAGATAAATGATAAAGCGAGGAAAGGGAAAACACACTTCCAAATACACTTATCTCAGCAACTCCAAACACCACGATCCGCTCTGTAAGTCTGAATGAAAAGCTTTCACCGACACCTCCCAAACAGACCTGCAGGAATATAAAGGAGTCTCACTAAAGAAGCATTGATTGCAGCTGGGCGAGGCTGGACCTCAGCTAGCCCAGAGAGAGAGAGAATTAACTCCTACACTGCCGAGAAAACACAAAGCACCAACAAGTCAGCTGCGAGAAGTCAGGCTGTGTACTCGTGACGATCTTCGTGGCAACACACCCGTGACATATATACACACGTGGTCAAAATTGTTGGTACCCCTCGTTTAATGAAAGAAAAACCCACAATGGTCACAGAAAAAACTTGAATCTGACAAAAGTAATAATAAATTAAAAATCGATGAAAATGAACAAATGAAAGACAGACATTGCTTTTCAACCCTGCTTCCACAGAATTTAAAAAAAAATTAAACTCTTGAAATAGGCGTGGACAGAAATGATGGTACCCCTGAAAATAATGTGACAAAAGGGACATGTTACATCAAGTTGTGTCCACTAATTAGCATCACAGGTGTCGACAATCTTGTAATCAGTCAGTGGGCCTGTATATAGGGCTACAGATACTCACTGTGCTGTTTGGTGACATGGTGTGTACCACACTCAACATGGACCAAAGGAAGCAAAGGAAAGAGTTGTCTCAGGAGATTAGAAAGAAAATTATAGACAAGCATGTTAAAGGTAAAGGTTATAAGACCATCTCCAAGCAGCTTGATGTTCCTGTAACTACAGTTGCACATATTATTCAGAAATTTAAGATCCATGGGACTGTAGCCAACCTCCCTGGACGTGGCCGCAGGAGGAAAATTGATAACAAATCAAAGAGACGAATAATATGAATGGTAACAAAAGAGCCCAGGAAAACTTCTAAAGAGATTAAAGGTGAACTTCAAGCTCAAGGAACATCAGTGTCAGATCGCACCATCCGTCGTTGTTTGATCTAAAGTGGACTTCATGGGAGACGACCAAGGAGTACACCATTGTTGAAAAAAAATCATAAAAAAGCCAGACTGGAATTTGCCAAACTACATGTTCACAAGTCACAAAGCTTTTAGGAGAATGCCCTATGGACAGATGAGACAAAATGGAAGTTTTTGGCAAGGCACATCAGATCTATGTTCACAGATGGAAAAATGAAGCATATCAAGATAAGAACACTGTCCCTACTGTGAAACATGGAGGAGTCTCTTTTATGTTTTGGGGCTGGTCTGCCGCATCTGGCACAGGGTGTCTTGAATCTGTGCAGGGTACAATGAAATCTCAAGACTATCAAGGGATTCTAGAGAGAAATGTGCTGCCCAGTGTCAGAAAGCGTGGTCTCAGTCGCAGGTCATGGGTCTTGCAACAGTATTATGACCCAAAACACACAGCTAAAAACACCCAACAATGGCTAAGAGGAAAACATTGGACTATTCTGAAGTGGCTTCTATGAGCCCTGACCTAAATCCTATTGAGCATCTTTGGAAAGAGCTGAAACATGCCGTCTGGAAAAGGCAACCTTCAACCATGAGACAACTGGAGCAGTTTGCTCATGAGGAGTGGCCAAAATACCTGTGGAGAGGTGCAGAAGTCTCATTGACAGTTACAGGAGTCGTTTGATTGCAGTGATTGCCTCAAAAGGTTGTTCAGCAAAATATAAAGTTAAGAAGAACCATCATTTCTGTCCAGGCCTGTTTCATCAGTTTATTTATTTTTTTTTATTCTGTGGAAGCAGAAAAGCAATGTCTGACTTTCATTTGTTCATTTTCATAGATTTTTAATTTATTATTACTTTTGTCAGATTCAAGTTATTTCTGTGACCATTGTGGGTTTTTCTTTCATTAAACGAGGGGTACCAACAGTTTTGACCACGTGTGTAGTGTAAGTGTACATGTGTGTCACCCTGGCCTGGATGCCACAAGTGTAATTAAAGTTGTGTCTGAGAGCAGGGGGGAGGTTCTCTAGTCAGGGGAACATTAGCATGCAATGCTTCCTGTCTCAGGCCAGTAGGGGGAGCAGGCTGCCCCTATAAAAGCTGGTGCTGAGGTCAGGGTTAGAGAGAACCCAGATGACCTGTCTCAGGACTGAGACGTGTCTCAGCAGAGCAGGGACAGACAGTTGCACTGCACCTAAGAGGAAGTGTGGCAGGAGGAGAGCCACAAGCCAGAGACAAGAGGCGAAGAGAGCCTGTCTTGGCAGATAACAGACTTAATCTACCAGAGTTTGGTGTCTGAGGCTGGAAGGATTCCACATCCCCCAGCAGAGAACCAGTCCGCAAGGGACTGTATATTCCTTGGCCTAAGAAGCCTGGAGGCCCTGCCACAACAGAAGGGACCAGTAAAGCCATACAAGGCTGGGAGCAGAAAGGAACCCATGTCGCAGGCCATACAGGCGAGAAAACATGGAAAGCTCGGAAACGTGGGCTGTTACCCTATCAGGAGGAGATAGCCAGAAGGAGCGCAGAAAGCACGGTAGGCCTACACCCTCACCCTGACCAGGGCCAATTTCCCCGTTGCTCTCAGACATCCAGGTCCCCTCCTAGCCGGGACTGTTTGTGGGTCAGTTTACCTGTTTAGTAAAGACCCTAGACTGCAACCTGTTGTCTGTGTGCTCCTTGCTCCTCCAGCACTATCAGCACTGGGACTCCCACTACCATCACTCCCAACATCCATTATACTGCCCTGGGGCCGCACTCTTCCCGTGGAGAGTCACACTACCCTAGCTGCACACCTCATCAGCCCCAGCAGTCTGCATGCAGCGGCGGTTCCTAATAACCGCAATCCATGGGTGGCGTAGTCGGACATTATCAGCAGAACATAGCAGACTACCATTGGCCTGACCACCCTGAGCCACGGAACCGGGTCGCCACTACTACCCCCATCGTCTCCCTATTGCCCGGATCCGAGTGCCGCACGGCCCAGGGGGCGAGTCAACTTTGGCGTAGTCGGCAGGATTTCGTGCCCGCAACCACCGGGTACTGCGTGCCTGAAAAAGACTTTTGTAACTTACCTGTGGCAAAGTTTCCCGCCGTCCGGAGTCTTTTCCCGCCATCCGGAGCCGATTCCCGCCATCAGACGCCATCTTGGACCGTTTCCCGCCATCTTCTGCCGCCTTCCCGCCATCCGCAGCTGCTTCCCGCCATCGGACGCCATCTTCAGGACGCCGCGCGGGAAGAAGAGGGGCGTGAACGTCAAAACCGCGCGAGATCCGAAGCTCCGCCCCACGCACCGACGCTGCGCAAGGTCCTGGAAGGGAGAGAGAGCGACGCTGACGTCATCAGGACGCGACGCCAGGTCCTCGTCCATAGCAGCAGCAGCGGAGCCGCGGCCTACAGAAGAGGATCGTCGGAAGGTAGGCCACGCGTAACTAGGGGAGGAGGAAGATGACGGACACAGAGGCGCCCACTACCACCAACGCAACTGCAGCAGCGGTGATGCCCTTTTCCTTGCCCTACATCCCTGGAGCGGCCTGGCTGCCCAAATACTCAGGGGAGCCCCATGCCCTAACTGACTTCAAGGAAAGGCTATACAGTTTGTTCCACGTTTACCCCCTGACAGAGGAACAGAAGGTCAGCATATTAACAGGGCAGTTAACTGGCGCAGCCCAGCGGGAGGTAAAATCATGGCCCACTGAGGAGAAAAGGACTGTGAAGGGTATTCTGGCCCGGCTGCGGGGTACCTTTGACACACGTACCTCCGCTGAGATTAAAATGAGGTTATATGGATGTAAGCAGCGGGCACAGGACAGCATCAGAGACTATGCCCTAAATCTGCAGGAAGCCTTGAGGGCTATTCAACAAACTGACCCTGGCAGTGTGCAGGAAACGGATAAGCTGCTAACAGAACAATTCATAGAAGGTCTGCTGTCTAGCGCCCACAGGGCCCAACTGCGCCTCATGTTCTTTCAGAACCTCGACCTGACCTTTGCCCAATTTAAGGACAGGGCCTTAAGGGTGCTCCGTGAATCTGCAACCAGTGGCGCTATAAACCCCCGGCGCCCTGCTATCACTTACCACCAGGAGGCGGCGCCCTCCTCTATGGACTCTGTGGAGGCTGATGCACAGGCCCTGAACCAAGCCCCGTCGAAAGATCTGCACCAACAAGTCCAGGAGCTGACCAGGAGCGTCGCGGCGTTGACCAGGACCGTCCAGGCGTTGCAAGTGGACCCGTCAAGACCCATCGAGCTGGCTTCAAGTCCGGAGGATGTCCCATGGCGTCGACAGAGGAGGATCCCGTCGTTCCGAGGGAGGCCCACAGACCGCTACGCAGAGGATGGACAGCCCATTTGCCGTCGATGCAACCAGCCCGGACACATTTCCAGGTACTGTAATTTAAACGGGTCCAACCTGGGGCAGAGGGCCAACCCCCAGGCATAAGATCACCAGGCCCTTACAATTGGCGTAATAAGTACGTTGGGGGGCGCCCGGTTTTACCCGTGGTGCTGGACGGTATCCCCATGAACGCCTTGCTGGATACTGGGTCACAAGTAACCACTATCCCTTATGTACTTTTTAAGCAGTATTGGACTGATGCTGATATCACACGGTATCCAGATGGTAACTTGAGCATCATCGCCAGTAATGGCTTACCCGTGCCGCAGATGGGGTTCAAGGAGATGACCATTAAGATTGGTAAAGTTGAACTACCGGCACAGGGAGTGATTATTGTGGACATTGACCGTCGTGAAAGTCACCCTAAAATAATTGTGGGTACTAATGTAATTGAAAATTGTCTTTCAGAGGTAATTGTAATCTTACAACAGGTGGCGGTGAATGCTAGTTCCAGCCAACAGAGAGTTCTCAACAAGGAGATAAAAGCCCTGATGAGACGGCAGCAGGTAGAACTGTCTGGTGGTGAGATCGGTAGCGTAAGACTGAGTGACCCATTCCCCATTTCCATGCCTCCCAAAAGTGAAATGATGATCTGGTGTCGGACTGCAATCGGGTTGAGAGGTAGAGACTACCAAGCCATGGTAGAACCCGTGTACTCAGACAGCAGGCCCACCATTTTGACAGCCCGGGGGGTGGTTGATGTCCGTCATGGGAGGGTGCCCGTCCGCATCCTCAACATTGGGGAGAGGGAGGTACACTTACCCAGGTACGCTACACTCGCCAAGCTGTTTGTGGTCGAACACAAAGCTATCAGGGCCGTGGAACCCTTGCCTCCATCTCCTCAGGCGGAGGGTAATGGCTCCCAGAAACAAAAGGAGGACTGGTGCCAGAAACTCCACGTGGGTGCTGACTCCACTCCCCTGCACCAAAAACAAGGAGTCTACCGGGTGGTACAGGAGTACGAGAGAGTCTTTAGTAAGCACCCGCTAGACTTCGGCAGAGTAAAGGGGATAGAACACCACATCCCCACAGGGAGCCACCCACCGATAAAAGAGAGGCACAGACCTGTACCCCCTGCACATTATCAGAACGCAAGGGGCATGCTAAGAGAGATGAAAGAAGCTGGGGTTATTAGAGACAGCTGTAGCCCCTGGGCAGCCCCCTTGGTTCTGGTCAAAAAGAAAGACGGCACCATGAGAATGTGCGTCGACTATAGACAAATCAACCGTATCACTCACAAAGACGCATATCCGCTGCCTAGAAGAGAGGAGTCTTTAGCCGCACTAAAATCAGCTAACTTCTTTTCTACTTTGGACCTTACTAGCGGGTACTGGCAGGTTCCTGTGGCAGAGGCTGACAAAGAGAAGACCGCCTTCACCACCCCGATGGGACTGAGCGAATTCAACTGCATGCCTTTCGGGCTCTGCAACGCACCAGGGACCTTCCAGCGGCTGATGGAATGCTGTCTAGGGCACCGAAACTTCGAGACGGTCCTCCTTTACCTGGACGACGTGATCGTCTATTCGAAGACCTACGAGGACCATCTGAAGCACCTGGCCGAGGTGTTCGAAGCCCTGGCAGGCTATGGCCTGAAGGTGAAACCATCGAAGTGTCACCTGCTGAAACCAAAGGTCCAGTACCTAGGGCACGTGGTAAGCGCGGAAGGAGTGGCCCCCGACCCTGACAAGGTCACGGCAATCAAGAGCTGGCCAAGCCCCTCGAACATCAAAGAGGTGAGACAGTTTCTCGGGTTGGTAGGCTACTACCGAAGATTCATCCCCGGGTTCACCAAGATGGCAGCTCCTATGCAGGACCTCCTGATCGGACAGTCTAAGTCCAGGAGGCAAAAGCCGCCCTTCAAGTGGGATAAACCGGAAGAGGAGTCCTTCCGCCAGCTAAAGATGGCCCTCACAGGGGATGAGATCCTGGCCTACCCTGATTATGGCCAGCCTTTCATTCTCCACACAGATGCCAGTAATGTGGGACTGGGAGCCGTATTGTCCCAAAACCAACAGGGCAGAGAACGGGTGATCGCATACGCCAGCCGGAAGCTGAGGCCCACCGAGAGGAACCCGGAGAATTACAGCTCCTTCAAGCTAGAATTCTTGGCGGTGGTGTGGGCCGTGACGGAACGCTTCAAGCATTACCTGGCCTCCGCAAAGTTCACCGTGTACACGGACAACAACCCGTTGACACACCTGGACAATGCAAGACTGGGTGCCCTGGAACAGCGGTGGATGGCCCGTCTCTCCAACTATGACTTCGTGATCAAGTACCGGGCAGGCAAAACCAACTCCAACGCGGACGCCCTATCAAGGATGCCTCACTTACCTGAAGGTGACGAAGACCCAGAAGAGCTGGAGGAGGTAGAACTCCCCGCGTTTCACCGGTATGGAGCCGCTCAACACTCTCACCGCATGAAGGAGGAGGATCTAACAACTGTGATGATGAATCCCCTACCTCACCACAGCTGGGCCGAGACCCAAGATAGTGACCCTGCAGTCCGCCTGGTGAAAGATCTGCTGACCCGGGAAGACGCCCGCTTAGATCCAGATGCCCCAGAGGAAGCCAAGCAGCTATGGAAGGAGAAGAGCAAGCTGTTCCTCTACGAAGGCAAGTTGTGCAGAAGGATTGTCAACCACCGGACGCACGAGCTGACCTGGCAAGTCGTGGTCCCAAGGAGGGATGCAGCTATGGTCCTGGGGGCTTACCATGACAGAGCGGGACACTTCGGTTGGAAGAAACTGGAGTTCCTACTAAGAGGAAGATTCTTTTGGGTCGGCATGAGAGGAGCTGTAGAAAAATGGTGCAGAGACTGTGGCCCTTGTCACCTAAGGAGGAAGGACCGTGCCAGGCAGAAGACATCCTTGAGGCCCATCATCACCACGCAGCCTCTTGAGCTGGTAGCTCTGGACCATGTCAAATTGGCTCCCAGCCGGTCAGGATACATCTATGCCCTGACAATCGTGGACCACTATTCCCGTTTTCTAGTGGTGGTCCCGGTAAAGGACTTGACAGCCCAAACAGCGGCCAGAGCCTTCCAGCAATATTTCTGCCGTCCACACGGGTATCCGGAACAGGTCCTGACAGACCAGGGTCCAGCGTTCGAGGCTGAAATCTTCCAGGAGTTCTGCAACCTCTATGGCTGTAAGAAGATTCGTACAATGCCTTACCACCCCCAAACCAACGGGATGTGTGAGAAGATGAACAATATAGTCATTGATCTCCTGAAGACGTTGCCCCTGGAGGAACGCAGCCTGTGGCCAGAAAAACTGCCGGACCTGATAGACCTATACAACAATATCCCGGTGAATGCTACAAACTGCATCCCGGCTTACCTGATGCAAGCTAGACCAGGAAAGCTGCCCGTAGACCTGGAGATGGGAGTCCTAATACCTGAGGACACCTCCCCGGATGCGGACTGGGATACGGAAAGGCAACTGCAGTACAAGAAGGTACAGGAGAGTGTGGAGAAGAGCCTGGCCCAGGTGAGAGAGAAACAAAAAAGACTCTTCAATCAACACGCCCCTGCTAGTCCCCTAGAACCTGGTGAGCAAGTCCTAAAGCGAAAAAGAAGGCTACATAAGGTGGACGACCAGTGGGAAAGGGAACCCTACACTGTACTGCAGTCTGACCACGACAACCCAAAGGTGTGCGTAATCACCAAGGACGGAGGAGAAACCACTAGTGTCGTCTCCAGAGACCATCTCAAAAGGTGCCCCGAGCAACTCCGTAGTGCAGAAGAGGATCAGAGTGACCTTGAACCCGCAGAGGACAAAGAAGAAATGATCAGCACCGTTCTCGGAGAGTTTCCTCAGTCCTGGACTCGCATAAATGATGCCATAGTGGTACCTGTCCTGCATTTCCTGCAACCGGCACAGCAACAACCAACACCAGAGCCGGAAGGTGAAGAGGAGCAAGCAGTTCCAGAGGCAGAAGAGCCTGTACCAGCAGCCCAGGAGAGTCAACCCTCTGCTGACAGTGAGCCTGCCATGCCTGCGGTAAGCCAAAGGACCCGCAGACAGCTGCCTGCCCTACCTGTACACCCAGCTGGTAGCTGCACCCCTAACGCTAGTGGGGAAAGCCAAGTCAGTCCACCACCAGACAGTGGGCTACGTAGGTCAACCAGGAGCACAAAGGGACAGATACCCGCTCGCTGGAGAATATAGAGTGTACTAAAATTGTAAATAACCCTGTTGCCAAATGTTGAATTGTTTGCAAAGTTACATGCATGTTTGGTAATACTCTGTTTCAGTTTCTTGCAGCTACCGTAAGGACTCACAGGTTATGGACTTTTTATAACCGGGACCTTGTATGGACTGCGTTCAGAGCCTAACCCAGGAATGAACTAAGACTGTGAAGGACTTGGGGTAGGACAGACCCCCACCTGGTTAAGGCTCCCCGTTGTGCTGGTGATATGGACACCCGGTCACAGGCCACACTGTGACCTTAAGAACTCAATTTGTGCGTCGTCTGTCTATTAATGTTTTATTGTTATGCATATTGTCTTTGTTTACTGTTTAGTCCCGGAGTACTAAATTTCATTAGGGGGGAATGTGTCACCCTGGCCTGGATGCCACAAGTGTAATTAAAGCTGTGTCTGAGAGCAGGGGGGAGGTTCTCTAGTCAGGGGAACATTAGCATGCAATGCCTCCTGTCTCAGGCCAGTAGGGGGAGCAGGCTGCCCCTATAAAAGCTGGTGCTGGGGGCAGGGTTAGAGAGAACCCAGATGACCTGTCTCAGGACTGAGACGTGTCTCAGCAGAGCAGGGACAGACAGTTGCACTGCACCTAAGAGGAAGTGTGGCAGGAGGAGAGCCACAAGCCAGAGACAAGAGGTGAAGCAAGCCTGTCTTGGCAGATAACAGACTTAATCTACCAGACTTTGGTGTCTGAGGCTGGAAGGATTCCACATCCCCCAGCAGAGAACCAGTCCGCAAGGGACTGTATATTCCTTGGCCTAAGAAGCCTGGAGGCCCTGCCACAACAGAAGGGACCAGTAAAGCCATACAAGGCTGGGAGCAGAAAGGAACCCACGTCGCAGGCCATACAGGCGAGAAAACACGGAAAGCTCGGAAACGTGGGCTGTTACCCTATCAGGAGGAGATAGCCAGAAGGAGCGCAGAAAGCACGGTAGGCCTACACCCTCACCCTGACCAGGGCCAATTTCCCCGTTGCTCTCAGACATCCAGGTCCCCTCCTAGCCGGGACTGTTTGTGGGTCAGTTTACCTGTTTAGTAAAGACCCTGGACTGCAACCTGTTGTCTGTGTGCTCCTTGCTCCTCCAGCACTATCAGCACTGGGACTCCCACTACCATCACTCCCAACATCCATTATACTGCCCTGGGGCCGCACTCTTCCCGTGGAGAGTCACACTACCCTAGCTGCACACCTCATCAGCCCCAGCGGTCTGCATGCAGCGGCGGTTCCTAATAACCGCAATCCACGGGTGGCGTAGTCGGACATTATCAGCAGAACATAGCAGACTACCATTGGCCTGACCACCCTGAGCCACGGAACCGGGTCGCCACTACTACCCCCATCGTCTCCCTATTGCCCGGATCCGAGTGCCCCACGGCCTAGGGGGCGAGTCACATGTAATACACTGACTCACCAGTGACGTCTCTAGGTGAAGTCCTTCATCTTCGCTTTTCTTCTTCATCTGGCACAGACGGCCATCACTTCTTCCAGCCAGGAATCATCTCTGCAGAAAATAACACACAGTTATCAATAACTGATCTCTTCTAGGGAATATTCCCACTCCACCCCCCGACTTCTACACTACACCAGTTGAAGAAAAAAAGCGATATAGTGCCGCCCTGCACAGTAACAGGAGCCCGCTTTTGTCCTATCCCATGGAAAACAATTTCCTAAAAAGTAAATTATATTACAGAAGTAATAATGTCTCTAATTGGACTCTAAAATAATAATGTTCCTCACTGGCCACCATAAACTAATAAAGTATGTTCCTCAATCTGGCCCCAAACAGTAATTAAGTCCCTTGTTCAGCCTGGCACCCCCATATATCCATCCTGGCCCCCCCTTCCCTGCATATATCCATCCTGACACCCCCCATATATCCCTTCTGGCCCCCATATGTCCAGTGTGACCCCTCCATATATTTATCCTAGCCCACGTGTATCGAGCCTGCCCCCTCCCATATACCCATCCTAGTCCCCCATGTGGCCCTCCTGTTCCCCCCATATATCCATCCTGGCCTCCATGTGTCCAGCCTGCCCCCCCACATATCCATCCTGGCCTCCATGTTTCCAGCCTGCCCCCCCATATATCTGTCCTGGCCTCCATGTGTCCAGCTTGCCCCCTCCCATATATCTGTCCTAAAGCCCCATGTGTCAAGCCTGCCCCCCATATATCCATCCTGGCCTCCATGTGTCCAGCATGCCCCCCCTACATATCCTTCCTGGCCTCCATGTGTCCAGCCTGCCCCCCACAATATATCCATCCTGGCCTCCATGTTTCCAGCCTGCCCCCCATATATCCATCCTGACCTCCATGTGTCCAGCCTGCCCCCTCATATATCCATCCTGCCCTTCCCCCCTGCATATATCCATCCTGACACCCCCCCATATATCCATACTGGCCCCCATATGTCCAGCGTGGCCCCTCCATATATTTATCCTAGCCCACGTGTATCGAGCCTGCCCCTCCACATATCTATCCTAGCCCCCCATGTGTCCAGCCTGCCCCCCACATATCCATCCTGGCCATCATGTGTCCAGCCTGCCCCGCCCCCCATATATCCGGCCCCCCCATATATCCATCCCCCTCACATATCCATCCTGGCCTCCATGTGTCCAGCCTGCCCCACCATATAGCCATCCTGCCCACCCTTTCAAATGTGTCCAGCCAGGCTCCCCCTTATGTGTCCAGCCAGGCTCCCCCCCTTGTGTGTCCAGCCAGGGTTCCCCTTTGTGTGTCCAGCCAGGCTCTCACCCTTGTGTGTCCAGCCAGTGTTCCCCCTTGTGTGTCCAGCCAGGGTTCCCCCTTGTGTGTCCAGCCAGGGTTCCCTCTTGTGTGTCCAGTCAGGGCTTCCCTTTGTGTGTCCAGCCAGGGCTCCCCCTTGTGGGTTCAGCCAGGGTTCCCCCTTGTGTGTCCATCCAGCTCCCCCCTTGTGTGTCCAGCCAGGGCTCCCCCTTGTGTGTCCAGTCAGGGCTCCCCCTTGTGTGTCCAGCCAGGGCTCCCCCTTGTGTGTCCAGCCAGGGCTCCCCCTTGTGTGTCCAGCCAGGGTTCCCTCTTGTGTGTCCAGTCAGGGCTCCCCCTTGTGTGTCCAGTCAGGGCTCCCCCTTGTGTGTCCAGCCAGGGCTTCCCCTTGTGTGTCCAGCCAGGGCTCCCCCTTGTGTGTCCATCCAGGGCTCCCCCTTGTGTGTCCAGCAAGGCCCCCCTTGTGTGTCCATCCGGGCCCCCCCTTGTGTGTCCAGCCAGGGTCCCCCCTTGTGTGTCTAGACGGGCCCCCCCTTGTGTGTCCAGCCAGGGGCCCATCCCATTCTGCATCCACTCATATACACACAGACACACACACAGACACCTCTTACCTTCCTGCTCTCCCGTGCGGTGTCCTCCTTCTCCGGTGACGTCATACGCCGGCCGGGGAAGGGAGACGCGCAGCTTCAGCTGCTTCACTGGGACGTGTGTCGCGGCGGTTCAGTTAATGAACGCCGCGTGCGCGCGTCCCTGCATATGTGGCACCCCAGGGGTCTGGTTTCCACAGTAATGTAATGTTATGTCTGAGAGCAGGTGGGAGGTCCTTTGGTCAGGGATCCTGTGCATGCCACACCTCCTGCCCAGTCTTGGGAGGGGAAGGACTTCCCCTATATAAACCCGGGGCTGAGGCAGGGTTAGGCAGTCAAGGAGAGTAGAGACGAGAAACAGTCATAGGAAGAGACAGCAGAAGCAATACTACTACGAGTCAGGGGCTGGCAGCTGCAGAGCTCGCCCTGACTGAGAAGATTTCTTACCGGACCCAGAGTCCGAGGCTGTGGGGACTAACTCCTACCCAGCAGCAGAAACCGACCGGCAGGGGATTGCAGGTCCTCTGGCCCAGAAACCCGAAGGCACGGTCACACGCGTGGGACCAGCACCGCCATCGTGGAGCGGAAGCCATTAGAAGGCCCCGAGTCACCGGCCATACGGGTGAGCACCACACGGTACACTCAGGGACGTGGGCTACTTTTACCCGCCTCTAGCAAGGTAGCCAGAAGAGTACAGTTAGTTGGGAAGGCCTACAACTCCGCCTGGCCAGGGGAGATCCCATCTGCTCAAGGACTGACCAGGCCCCGATTGCTAGCAAGTACTCCGGGAGGGTCTATCTTTGTCACCAGTAAAGACCCTGAACTACACCGCATCGTCTCTGAGTGGTTCCTGCTACCCCCATCATCCACGTCGGCTGCCCTGAGGCCATACCCCTCCCGTTGGGGGTTATACCATCCACGCTGCACCATCCTTCCACCGGCCTCAGCGGTCTGCCCTGCAGCGGCAGCTCCATAGCTGCATTCAACGGGTGGCGTAGTCATCCAACATCCACTGCTAATTTACCGCCACTTAGTCTGACTCCCTGGGCACGGACCGGGTCACCGCCACAAGACTACTACCCTCATCTGATCCGGCTCCGGGTAAGCTCCCGCGTGCGCAACGCAGCGCGACACAGGCCCAGGGGCGCGTCAACTTTTGGCGTAGTCGGCAGGATTTCGTGCCCGCAACCACCGGGTACTGCGTGCCTGAAAAAGAGACTTTTCAAACTTACCTGTGGTGAAGATTCCCGCCATCCGGCGCCATCTTCAGCCTTCTTCCCGCCATCGGTGAAGTTTCCCGCCATCCGGCGCCATCTTCAGCCTTCTTCCCGCCATCGGTGAAGATTCCCGCCATCCGGCGCCATCTTCAGCCTTCTTCCCGCCATCCGTGGAGTTTTCCCGCCATTGGACGCCATCTTGAGGACGCCGCGCGGGAAGAAGAGGGGCGTGGACTCCGAAAGCGCGCGAGAACTGAAGCCCCGCCTCACGTCCGGACGTTGCGTAAGGTCCTGGAAGGAGCCCAGCAGACGCCGACGTCACAGGAGCGCGACGGAAGGTCCTCAACCCTGACGATCCACTGCGGAGCCGCGGCCTACGGAAGAGGATCATCGCAAGGTAGGCCACGGTCCACTAGGGGGGAGGAAGATGTCGGATACGGAGGAGAGCTTCACTGCCTCAACCCCCGCCAGCGCTACCGCTGCTGCAGTTATGCCCTTCACCATGCCCTATATCCCGGGAGCAGCTTGGCTACCCCAGTACTCAGGGGAGTCGCATACCCTGCATGACTTTAGAGAGAAGCTGGATAGCCTCTTCCAGGTGTACCCCCTCACAGAAGAGCAAAAAGTGAGCATCCTGGTGGCCCAACTAACCGGGGCAGCCAAAAGGGAAGTAAAATCCTGGCCACCTGGGAGGAAGACTGTCGCAGGGATACTAACCCGGCTGAAGGACACCTTTGATACCCGCACCTCAGCCGAGATTAAGCTTAGATTCTACGGGTGCAAGCAGCGAGCGCATGAGAGTATAAGGGACTATGCACTAAACCTACAAGAGGCCCTGAGGGCCATTAAGCAGACCGACCCTGATGGAGTGGGAGATGAGGACAGGCTGTTGACCGAACAGTTTATAGAGGGACTATATTGTAATACCCACCGAACCCAGTTGCGGGCAATGGCTTTACAGGATCCCCATCTGGGCTTTGCACAGTTCAAGGACAGAGCCATCCGGGTGCTCCGAGAACCAGCACCGGGTGGCGTTGTGACCCACAGGCGCCCTGCTATCACTTACCACCAGGAGGCGGCGCCCTTGTCGGCAGGGCCTGTGGGAGCTGATGCACAGGCTTTGGACAATGACCCGGCTCCAGACCTACACCATCAGGTCCAAGAGCTAGCTAAGAGCGTTGCTGCGCTAACCCGAACTGTGCAGTCTTTACAGGCTTCCACTCCAGGGAAGATCCAGCTGGCATCCGGACCGGAGGACATCCCGTGGCGTCGACCAAGGAGGACCCCACCGGCCAGAGGAAGACCCAGTGACCGATACAGCGAGGACGGACGACCCATCTGCCGCCACTGCAATCAACCCGGACATATGGCAAGGTACTGTTCTTTAAACGGGCACAACCTGGGGTAGAGGGCCAACCCCCAGGAAAAAGATCACCAGGCCCATCGAACTGGCACGACAGATATGTGGGAGGACGTCCAGTCTTGCCTGTGGTACTGGATGGCATTCCCATGAGTGCCCTACTGGACACCGGGTCACAGGTCACCACCATCCCGTACGTGCTCTTTAAGCAGTACTGGAATGACTCGGATATTACCCGCTACCCTGACGACGACTTGAGTATCATCGCCAGCAATGGCCAGCCCGTGCCACAGATCGGATTTAAAGAGGTGACCATCAAAATCGGTAGAGTCGAACTGGCAGCACAGGGACTGATCATTGTAGACATTGACAAACATGAGAGCCACCCAAAAATAACTCTAGGAACTAATGTAATTGAAAATTGTCTTGCAGAGGTGATTTTCCTTCTACAGCAGGTTGCCAAGAACGCCAGCTCCGGCGAGCAGCGAGTGCTCCAGAAAGAGATCCGGGCACTGATGCGACGGCAACAGGTGGAACTCTCCGGCGGTGAGATTGGTAGCGTAAGAATGTGTGACCCTTTCCCTATTGCCATGCCCCCAAAAAGTGAAATGATGATTTGGTGCCGGGCAGCTATTGGTCTGAGAGGTAGAGATTACCAGGCAATGGTAGAACCAGTTTACTCAGACAGTAGGCCCACCATTTTGACAGCACGGGGGGTGGTCAATGTACGCCATGGGAGGGTGCCCGTTCGCATAATCAATATCGGGGAGAGGGAAGTGTACCTGCCCCGGTATGCCACGCTAGCCAAATTATATACCATCAACCAAAACTCTATACAGTCTGTGGAACCCTTGCCTCCATCTCACCCGGAAGAAGGTAACGGCTCTAAGAAAGTAATGGAGGATTGGTGTCAGCAACTACACTTGGGAACTGACGCCACTCCCTCCCACCAGAAACAGGGAGTCTACCGGGTGGTTCAAGAGTATGAGAGAGTGTTTAGTAAACACCCGTTAGACTTCGGGCGAGTCAAGGGGGTAGAACACCGCATCCCCACGGGAGATCATCCTCCCATAAAAGAGAGGTATCGACCCGTACCCCCTGCACATTACCAACACGCCAAGGGGATGCTTAGAGACATGAAGGAGGCTGGGGTAATCCGGGATAGCTGTAGCCCCTGGGCAGCCCCACTAGTTTTAGTCAAAAAGAAAGACAACACCATGAGGATGTGTGTAGATTACCGGAAAATCAACCGTATCACACACAAGGATGCGTACCCCTTACCAAGGATAGAGGAGTCATTGGCTGCTTTAAGATCTGCTAACTTCTTCTCTACCTTGGATCTCACTAGCGGGTACTGGCAGGTTCCTGTAGCAGAGGCGGACCGGGAGAAGACCGCATTCACCACCCCGATGGGACTTAGCGAGTTCACCTGCATGCCGTTCGGACTCTGCAACGCCCCAGGAACCTTCCAACGATTAATGGAGTGCTGTCTGGGCCACAGAAACTTCGAGACGGTCCTGTTGTACCTGGACGATGTCATCGTATACTCCAAGACTTATGAGGACCACCTGAAACACCTGGCGGAGGTGTTCGAAGCTCTGGCGAGTTACGGCCTAAAGGTGAAACCCTCCAAGTGTCACCTCCTGAAACCAAAGGTGCAGTACCTGGGACACGTGGTGAGCGCTGACGGAGTGGCTCCCGACCCTGATAAGATCACCGCAATTAAGGGATGGCCAAGCCCCTCCAGCGTAAAAGAAGTGCGGCAGTTCCTCGGGTTGGTAGGCTACTACCGAAGGTTTATTCCCGGTTTCACCAAAAAGGCAGCGCCTATGCAGGACCTCCTGATAGGCCAGTCCCGGAAGGCCAAGAACCAGAAGCCGCCCTTCAAATGGGAGGAGCTAGAAGAAGAGTCCTTCCGCCAGCTGAAGATGGCCCTCACGGGGGATGAAATCTTGGCGTACCCGGATTATAGCCAGCCCTTCATCCTCTACACCGACGCCAGTAACATCGGGCTAGGAGCCGTACTGTCCCAGATCCAGCAGGGGAAAGAACGAGTAATCGCCTACGCCAGCCGAAAACTGCGACCCACCGAAAGGAACCCCGAGAATTATAGCTCATTTAAGCTAGAGTTCCTGGCCGTGGTATGGGCAGTCACTGAGTGCTTTAAGCATTACCTTGCTTCTTCCCGGTTCACCGTGTACACGGATAACAACCCGTTGACACACCTGGACACGGCAAGACTCGGTGCCCTGGAGCAGAGGTGGATGGCCCGTCTGTCCAACTACGAGTTCACAATCAAATACCGGGCAGGGCGCTCCAATACTAACGCGGACGCCCTGTCCAGGATGCCCAACCTGCCGGACGAAGGAGAAGATCCGGAGGGACTGGAAGAAATTGAACTCCCTGCGTTCCACCGTCATGGGACTATCCAGTATTCCCACCGGGTAAGGAGTAAGCAGGCTGCTACGTTGAACCCCTTACCTCACCACAACTGGGCGGAAACGCAAGACAGCGACCCTGCCGTCCGACTGGTGAAGGAGATGCTGACTCGGCCGGAGGCTCGCCTTGAACCAGACGCTCCGGAGGAAGCCAAACAACTATGGGCGGAGAAGAGTCGACTGTTCCTTTACAAGGGGAAGTTGTGCCGCAGAATGGTCAACTCCCGGACGCATGAACTACTCTGGCAAGTAGTGGTGCCACGAAGAGACGCAGCCATGGTGATGGAGGCATACCACGACGGAGCTGGACACTTCGGGTGGAAGAAGCTGGAGTTCCTGCTGCGCGAGCGGTTCCACTGGGTAGGCATGAGGGGCACCATCGAGAAGTGGTGCAGGGACTGTGGCCCGTGCAATCTGAGAAGGAAGGACCGGGCCAGCCAGAAGACTCCCCTGCAATCTATCGTCACCCGGCAACCATGGGAACTGGTAGCCTTGGATCATGTAAAACTGACCCCAAGCAGAAGTGGCTACGTCTACGCGTTAACCATCGTGGATCATTACTCCCGGTTCTTGGTTGTCGTCCCCGTCAAGGACTTAACGGCTCAAACAGCAGCTAGAGCCTTCCAGCAGCACTTCTGCCGTCCACACGGGTACCCGGACCAAGTGCTGACGGACCAGGGACCTGCCTTTGAAGCGGAGGTCTTCCAGGAATTCTGCAATCTGTATGGCTGCCGGAAGATAAGGACGACACCCTACCATCCGCAAACTAATGGACTTTGTGAAAAAATGAACCAGGTGGTAATGGATCTTCTAAAAACGTTGCCCCTGGAAGAACGCAGTCTGTGGCCTGAGAAGTTGCCCGATCTGGTGGACCTATACAACCACATCCCGGTAGGTTCCACCAACTGTACCCCGGCTTACCTAATGAGGGCGAGACCTGGTAAGTTACCTGTTGACCTGGAAATGGGAGTCCTGACACCTGAGGACACTTCACCAGAAGCAGACTGGGACACAGAGAGGCAACAGCAGTACCGGAAAGTACAGGAGAGCGTGGAGCGAAGTCTCTGTCAGGCTAGGGAAAGGCAAGAGAAAACTTACAACCAGTATGCTCCCGCTGTTCCCCTGGTACCCGGAGAGCAGGTCTTGAAGAGGAAAAGACGGCTCCACAAGTTGGACGACCAGTGGGAGAAGGACCCGTACACCGTACTGCCCTCAAGCCACGAGAACCCGAAGGTCTGTACCATCAGTAAAGACGGAGGGGAGACCACAGCCATTGTATCCCGGGACCACCTGAAGAAGTGTCCCGAACAACTGAGGAACCCTGAAGAGGAACAAGAAGACCATCGACCCGTAGAGGAAAGGGAAGATATGGTTAGTACCGTGCTCGGAGACTTCCCTCGGTCTTGGACTCAAGTCAATGGTGCAGTTGTGGTACCCGTACTCACCTTCCTCCAACCATCATCCCAAGTACCTACGGAGCAACCGGTAGAGCTGGAAGAACAGCCGGTCCAGGAGGCAGAAGACTCTACACAAGCAGACCCGGAAAATCAACCCTCTGCTTATAGTGAGCCTGCCATACCCCTAGTGAGCCAGAGGGCCCATAGACAGCGGCCCAGTTTACCCTTGACAGCTCCTACACCCTGTAGTTCAGGGCCAGACAGTCAGCTCCGTAGGTCCACTAGGGCCACTAGAGGCCAGTTACCCGCACGTTGGAGGATCTAAATGTTTAAGCTATCTTATAATGTTTACCTGTTTATAGTTGCTTGTGTATAATTTTGTGTTTCTAGTTATTTTTAGGAGTCCTTGGTGGATTTACCGGGAATCCTTGTACAATTAGTTGGAGCGTAACCCAGGATGGACTAAAGACTGTTAAGGACTCGGGGCAGGACAGGCCCCTACCTGGTTACGTCTCCCTGTTTTGGTGAAATGGACACCTTGCTTTCCCTCAAAGACTGCACCCGGTTGCGGACACGCCGTGACCATCGTTATGTGTCTCTTTATTATAATGTTTTGGTTGTACTCTGTTATGTTTTTCCAAAAATATGTTTAGTCCCGGAGTACTAAATTTCACTAGGGGGGAATGTGGCACCCCAGGGGTCTGGTTTCCACAGTAATGTAATGTTATGTCTGAGAGCAGGTGGGAGGTCCTTTGGTCAGGGATCCTGTGCATGCCACACCTCCTGCCCAGTCTTGGGAGGGGAAGGACTTCCCCTATATAAACCCGGGGCTGAGGCAGGGTTAGGCAGTCAAGG
Organism: Phyllobates terribilis; assembly: GCF_046119375.1. Lineage (NCBI taxonomy): Eukaryota > Metazoa > Chordata > Amphibia > Anura > Dendrobatidae > Phyllobates > Phyllobates terribilis. Next base: position 16,232,407 of record NW_027362787.1, read on the forward strand.
AGAGTAGAGACGAGAAACAGTCATAGGAAGAGACAGCAGAAGCAGTACTACTACGAGTCAGGGGCTGGCAGCTGCAGAGCTCGCCCTGACTGAGAAGATTTCTTACCGGACCCGGAGTCCGAGGCTGTGGGGACTAACTCCTACCCAGCAGCAGAAACCGACCGGCAGGGGATTGCAGGTCCTCTGGCCCAGAAACCCGAAGGCACGGTCACACGCGTGGGACCAGCACCGCCATCGTGGAGCGGAAGCCATTAGAAGGCCCCGAGTCACCGGCCATACGGGTGAGCACCACACGGTACACTCAGGGACGTGGGCTACTTTTACCCGCCTCTAGCAAGGTAGCCAGAAGAGTACAGTTAGTTGGGAAGGCCTACAACTCCGCCTGGCCAGGGGAGATCCCATCTGCTCAAGGACTGACCAGGCCCCGATTGCTAGCAAGTACTCCGGGAGGGTCTATCTTTGTCACCAGTAAAGACCCTGAACTACACCGCATCGTCTCTGAGTGGTTCCTGCTACCCCCATCATCCACGTCGGCTGCCCTGAGGCCATACCCCTCCCGTTGGGGGTTATACCATCCACGCTGCACCATCCTTCCACTGGCCTCAGCGGTCTGCCCTGCAGTGGCAGCTCCATAGCTGCATTCAACGGGTGGCGTAGTCATCCAACATCCACTGCTAATTTACCGCCACTTAGTCTGACTCCCTGGGCACGGACCGGGTCACCGCCACAAGACTACTACCCTCATCTGATCCGGCTCCGGGTAAGCTCCCGCGTGCGCAACGCAGCGCGACACAGGCCCAGGGGCGCGTCACATACACTGTGCCTGCGCTTTTAAAGGGCCCGTGCCCCTTAAAACCGCAGGTTTTTTTATTTTTTCATTCTCTTCTCCCCCTCTCCTCTGCAGAAGGGTACCCCGCCAGCCCAGTCCCACCCTGTTGATGACTTATCCTAAAATCGGTCATTAATATATAAGTCCTGGACAGTCCCGTTAAGCTTGTTTTACCTAGTTATAAAAGCCCTTTAAGTCCTCATTATAAGGTAAGGTATGAATGGATCTAATTAAATTCTCCAAAGAGAACTATTTATACATTTTAGTCACTGTGAGCTTTCTACAAGATATTGCGGGCAGTATATAGCGAATATACGGACACAGAGCCATTCACCGGCTCAGATTGCCAATAAGCACCTTGTAAATATGAGACCTTGACATCATAGGTTACTTGGCTTAATATGAAATTGTCCCTCATGTGTACCGCATTGTGGGCAGGGACTATATGTACATCACTGCAGAATATGTTGGCAATAAAAAGTCAACAGAAATGAATATCATGCAGATCCTCACCAGGACTCCAGCAGTGTCACCATCCTGCCACCATACAGCTATAGAAGGACAATAAACCTGCAGGGTTCTCCCCTCAGTTATTTTTCCTTTAATTTTATTATCTGTTTCTTACTCACAGTGAAAGAACAGTCATCAGATATTTTATTCTTCACTTTTTATTTTACAGTCTCAGCTCTGAAGAATAGAACGTCTTATGAATAAATGACAGCTCACTTATTACAGTGGTGGCCAAAAGTATTGGCACCCCTGCAATTCTATCAGATAATACTCAGTTTCTTCCTGAAAATGATTGCAATCACAAATTCTTTGGTATTATTATCTTCATTTAATTTGCTTGCAAGGAAAAAACACAAAAGAGAATGAAGCAAAAATCAAATCATTGATCATTTCACACAAAACTCCAAAAATGGGCCAGACAAAAGTATTGGCACCCTCAGCCTAATACTTGGTTGCACAACCTTTAGCCAAAATAACTGCGAACAGCCACTTCCGGTAACCATCAATGAGTTTCTTACAATGCTCTGCTGGAATTGTAGACCATTCTTCTTTGGCAAACTGCTCCAGGTCCCTGATATTTGAAGGGTGCCTTCTCCAAACTGCCATTTTGTGATCTCTCCACAGGTGTTCTATGGGATTCAGGTCTGGACTCATTGCTGGCCACCTTAGAAGTCTCCAGTGCTTTCTCTAAAACCATTTTATAGTGCTTTTGGAAGTGTGTTTTGGGTCATTGTCCTGCTGGAAGACCCATGACCTCTAAGGGCGACCCAGCTTTCTCACACTGGGCCCTACATTATGCTGCAAAATTTGTTGGTAGTCTTCAGACTTCATAATGCCATGCACACTGTCAAGCAGTCCAGTGCCAGAGGCAGCAAAGCAACCCCAAAACATCAGGGAACCTCCGCCATGTTTGACTGTAGGGACCATGTTCTTTTCTTTGAATGCCTCTTTTTTTTTCCTGTACACTCTATGTTGATGGTTTTTCCCAAAAAGCTCGACTTTTGTCTCATCTGACCAGAGAACATTCTTCCAAAACATAGTAACATAGTTTGTAAACATAGTTAGTAAAGCCGAATAAAGACTTGCGTCCATCAAGTTCGACCTGTTAGTTCTGTAATTGGTAAAGTTGATCCAGAGGAGGGCAAAAACCCCAAATGATTTGGCCAATCTTCACCTGAGGAAAAATTCCCTCCTGACTCTGAAACCAGCAGTCAGAATAAATCCCTGTATCAACTTACTATTTTATTTTATTTTTAAGTATATGCTGAAATCTGCCTGGTATCTAGAAATGCATCCAGTCCCCGCTTGAACTGGTGTAGTGAATCTGACATCACCGTCTCCTCACTCTGTGAATTCCATATTCTCACTGCTCTTACCGTAAAGAACCCCTCTAGTGACGCTTACCCAATCTGAGTATATTCCATTTATAACCACCCTCTGCCTTCTATCCCTTAGCCAGTTAGCTACCCACTTGCAGACATTTTCCCCCAGCCCCATCATTCTCATTTTGTATACCAACCTATTATGTGGCACGCTATCGAAAGCTTTTGAGAAGTCGAGATACACGACATCCACTGGTTCCCCCTGATCTACTCGAGAGCTAATCTCCTCGTAGAAGTCAATCAGGTTTGTTTGGCAGGAGCGATTCCTCATGAATCCATGTTGGTTCGGGATTAAAAGATTATTAGCATCAAGATGCTCCGTAATTGCCTCTTTAATGAAGCTTTCAAAAATTTTGCCCACAACGGACGTCAGACTCACCGGCCGATAGTTTCCGGCGTCACTTTTCGCTCCCTTTTTGAATATTGGCACTACATTCGCCTGTCGCCAATCAAGTGGCACAGACCCAGTCTCAACAGAGTCCTTAAATATAAGATATAACGGTCTGTCTATCACATTACTTAGTTCCCTTAGTACCCGTGGGTGTATGCCATCAGGTTCTGGTGATTTGTTTATTTTAATGTTACTGAGGCGTTTCTGTACCCCAGCTTGGGTTAGATTTGTCATACTTAGTGGAGGATTAAGCTTGTCACTTCTCATTTCTCCTGTTAGTTTGATTTCCTTTGTGAAAGTTGTCGAAAAAAAATTATTTAATAGATTAGCTTTATCCTCATCTTTCTCTATGATTTTGCCTTCCTCACTTTTTATTGGTCCAATATTATCCGATTTAATCCTTTTACTATTTATATACGTAAAGAACAGTTTGGGATTTGATCTACTTTCCCTAGCAATACGTCTCTCTGTTTCCTCCTTCGCTATTTTTATTTGTTTTTTACAGGTTCTCGTTTTTTCCTTGTAACACATTAGTGCCTCCTTACTGTTTTCCTGTTATAATCTCTTGAATGCCTCTTTTTTGCTATTTAACGCCCCTTTTACGTTCTTGTTCAACCATATTGGTTTCCTCTTATTTCTGGCCCTTTTATTCCCATACGGTATATACCTCTCGCACTGAGTATTCAGAATTCTTTTGAAGGTTTCCCATTTACTATTCGTATTCCTTTGATTAAGAACTTTGTCCCAGTCAATAAGTTGAAGGCTTTCTTTCAGCTGATCAAACTTCGCCCTCCTAAAGTTTAATGTTTTTGTTGTTCCCTTATTGATAACCCTACTGAAGGGCATTTTGAAGTCGATAATATTATGGTCGCTATTACCTAGGTGCCCCCCTATCTGTACCTCAGTTATTCTATCAGGCCTATTAGTCAATATTAAGTCCAACACGGCCTTCCCTCTCGTTGGTTCCTGCACTAGTTGGGAGAGATAATTATCCTTAATATTTGTCAAGAACCTTTTTCCTTTCTGAGATCTACAGGTTTCTGTTTCCCAGTCAATATCCGGGTAGTTGAAATCCCCCATTACAATCACTTCATTATGTTTTGCTACTTTGTCTATTTGTCCTAATAGCAGATTCTCATTCTCCTCTGTTATATTGGGTGGCTTATAGCAGACCCCCAGTAATATTTTATTATTATTTTTAGTTCCCTCTATCTCTACCCACATGGACTCGACCCCCTCTTCTCCCTCTCCTATATCTTCCCTTAGTCTGGGTTTTAGACATGACTTTACATATAAGCAGACTCCTCCGCCTTTCCCCTGTTTCCGGTCCCTTCTAAATAAACTATAATCTAATAAATTTACCGCCCAGTCGTAGCTATCGTCTAGCCAAGTCTCTGTTATACCTACGATGTCATACCTCTCCTCCCATATAAGCGCCCGCAGCTCATCCGCCTTATTGGTCAGGCTTCTTGCGTTGGTCAGCATGCAAGATAAAACTTTGGGTTTATTTAGCATCCTATTCTTCTCTAACGATCTAACTGTACTATCCCCACCCCCCTCTCCACCCTCATTATATTCACTTCTCCCCTTCCCCCTTGCTTGCCTCACATCCCACCTATTTCCTTGGTTTCCCCCCCCCCCGTCTCTAGTTTAAAAACTCCTCCAACCTATTAGCTATCTTCTTCCCCAGCACCGCTGCACCCTCCCCATTGAGGTGCAGCCCGTCCCTACGGTAGAGCCTGTATCCGACCGCGAAGTCGGCCCAGTTCTCCATGAACCCAAACCCTTCTGCCTTGCACCAACTCTTTAGCCACTTATTCACCTCCCTAACTTCCTGTTGGCGCTCCTGTGTGGCTCGCGGGATTGGTAGTATTTCTGAGAAAACTACCTTGGAGGTCCTTGCCCTAAGCTTCCTACCTAGGTCCCTGAAATCATTTTTAAGGACCCTCCATCTACCACTCACTTTGTTATTGGTGCCGATGTGGACCATGACCGCTGGGTCTTCGCCAGCCCCACCCAGTAACCTGTCAACCCGATCCGCGATGTGCCGGACTCGAGCGCCAGGGAGGCAGCACACCGTTCGGCGATCCCGGTCTTTGTGACAGATTGCCCTGTCTGTCCCCCTAATAATAGAGTCACCCACTACCAGAACCTGTCTTGCCTGCCCTACACTTCCCCCCTCCCCCTCATTACTGGAGGATACACTCCCCCGGCGGTCAGAGGATCTGTCATGCTCCAATAATGCCGGTTCTGAACCAGCCTTCCTATACTTCTTCCCTCTATCCCTCCTTACTGTTATCCAGCTCCCTGCCTGTTCAGCCTGCACTTCCCCTCTATGCTCCACCCCCAGTATTGACCCATTGAGTGTCTGCTCGGTGAGCAGCAAACTCCGTTCTATGTTGTCGATGCTCCTCAGTACCGCTATCTGAGCACTTAGATCCAGAATTTGGGCTTCCAAGTGCACGATATGCTCACATCTCTCGCAGCAGTATGGATCCTCGAGTGGGTGCTCACGGAATGCATACATTGCGCAAGATGTACACTGCACGGCTCCGTCCAACATGGACGTCATTCTAAATATGGGGATACAGTCAGTATATATATACAAGTACAAAACACAATTATTTATATATAGGTGTATGGACGGGGATCAATTAGGGATGTGCAAGTGTATCAATTAGATATTGGCAGGGGATCAGTTAAGTATGGACGGGGGATCAATTAAGTATCAAGTATGGACGGGGGAATCAGCTAAGTAGGTCAGGTGGATTAATTAAGTAAAAAGTAAAGTAAAGAAAGAATGAAATACAGTCAGCAATTCAGTCCTAAGTCCTCCCTTCCAAACTCCCTGAATCCAAAGTCACTGAAAAACAAGTCACACACTTACTTTCGTTCGCACTTACGCTCCGGACACACGCAGCTCGTTCACACTCGCAAACTAAGAGATTTAAAGTGTTTTTTTTTTTTTTTTTTTTTCCTTTTCCAGCAATGTACCCTTCACCTCAATGCACTTCCAAAGGACTTTATGCCCAACCAGCTGCCCCTTATAAACCCTTAATTATGACCCCTTCCCCTTAATTAACCCCTTGTGAGTAAATCTACACCTCAGGATTTTAGTGCAATGTAGTTAACCTTTAAATACACAGGTAGTAAACTAAGAAACTAAAACTGTAGTGAGAAAATAGATTTTAAAAAGCCCAATAAATCTAAACAGGTAGAAAAGCACTCAGCAGATCACAATGCAGCACTCACCGCAATTCACACAGGTATTTTCTGCAGGATTCCCAATACCTCTTCACGCAATTCACACAGGTATTTTCTGCAGGATTCCCAATACCTCTTCACGCAATTCACACAGGTATTTTTTGCAGGATTCCCAATACCTCTTCACGCAATTCACACAGGTATTTTCTGCAGGATTCCCAATACCTCTTCACCTTCACCTCAATGCACTTCCAGTTCTAGGCTTTATCAGGTAAGTTTTGGCAAACTCCAGCCTGGCTTTTTTATGTCTCGGGGTAAGAAGTGGGGTCTTCCTGGGTATCCTACCATACAGTCCCTTTTCATTCAGACGCCGACGGATAGTACGGGTTGACACTGTTGTAGCCTCGGACTGCAGGGCAGCTTGAACTTGTTTGGATGTTAGTCGAGGTTCTTTATCCACCATCCGCACAATCTTGCGTTGAAATCTCTCGTCAATTTTTCTTTTCCGTCCACATGTAGGGAGGTTAGCCACAGTGCCATGGGCTTTAAATTTCTTGATGACACTGCGCACGGAAGACACAGGAACATTCAGGTCTTTGGAGACGGACTTGTAGCCTTCAGATTGCTCATGCTTCCTCACAATTTGGTTTCACAAGTCCTCAGACAATTCTTTGGTCTTCTTTCTTTTCTCCATGCTCAATGTGGTATACACAAGGACACAGGACAGAGGTTGAGTCAACTTTAATCCATGTTAACTGGCTGCAAGTGTGATTTAGTTATTGCCAACACCTGTTAGGTGCCACAGGTAAGTTACAGGTGCTGTTAATTACACGAATTAGAGAAGCATCACATGATTTTTCAAACAGTGCCAATACTTTTGTCCATCCCCTTTTTTAGGTTTGATGTGGAATTATATCCAATTTGGCTTTAGGACAATTCTATTTGTGTTTTTTCATTGAAGACAAATTAAATGAAGATAATAATACCAAAGAATTTGTGATTGCAATCATTTTCAGGAAGAAACTGAGTATTATCTGACAGAATTGCCGGGGTGCCAATACTTTTGGCCACCACTGTATTTCATGCGGCAGAAGTTAGCCTCCAGCAATGGAAGAAGGAACCGAGAAAGTGTAGAAAATGCTCTATCATGGCAGCAGTGGTAAGAGACATTGGAAATGCACGATCAAACCTATCATATCATAGGATTATCTATCATCTATCTATCCTTATATTCTCTATTTCATATCTATCTATCCATCTATCTATCCATATATGTATCTATCTATCTTTCTATCTATCCATGTATGATAGATGGATAGATAGATGGATAGATGAATAAATAGATGGATAGATAGATGGATAGATAGATAAATAGATAGATAGATAGTGTAGGGATTTGGAGGTAGGCACAGGTTCACACAGTGATGCAGTCCACGGGTTCAAACAAACTGGTGGCTTATTTTAGTGTCCATACACCAGTTAAGAAACAAAAGTTACAGCCTTTTCCTGGCACAAAAAGGAATAACAGAACAAAGCTCAAAATAACAAGTCCATGCAGCACGGCTTCAGCCGTTTAAACAAGGTGCTTTTCTCTGCCTCCTGCAGAGTCTAAGAAGCACCTGCAAGGTCTGCTCACCTTGCCCAGCAAACACAGACAGACAGAGACAGGCGCAGCTGTCTTAAATTAGCCTTCCAAGACCTGGACTGGAGGTAAGTGAGCAGCTGTTCCCCCCAGCTCTTTCAGCTGCTCATAAAACCCGGCCCTGTAATCCGGACCCATTAAATTCCTCTCAGCACTATGTGTGCTGGAGCCTGCTTCTCCGGATCCTACATCACCGAAGCATGGCACTTCGAGGACACATACCTCCCGTCCACGATCTGTCCGGCAGCAACCTTACATACACCCCCCCTCTGTCCAAAGCCGTAGGGCTTGGCACCTTCTGTCACCATACAATAAATCCTTGACAAGGCAGCGGCATTCCCATGTTGTTTCCCAGGCCTATGCTCTACCCGGAAACTAAAATCTTGTAGAGCCAGGAACCACCTAGTCACTCTGGCATTGTTTCCCTTCTTTTCTCGCATCCACCTCAATGGGGCATGGTCTGACACTACCCTGAACCTTCTACCTAATAGGTAATACCTCAGAGTGTCTAACGCCCACTTAATGGCCAAACATTCTTTTTCTACAATGGAGTAGTCCTTCTCACAAGCGGAGAGCTTCAGACTGAGGTATTTTACAGGGTGTTCTTCTCCGTTAATCTCCTGGGACAAGACTGCTCCCAGCCCGACATCCGATGCATCCATCTGGACCACAAACTCCTTGGAGAAGCTGGGTGCCACCAAGACTGGTTGTTTACAGAGGACCAGTTTCAATTCCTGGCAGGTCGCTTCTGCTTCCGGGGACCACTTGGCCATAGCTGACTTCATCCCTTTCAGAAGATCCATCAGTGGGGCTGCTATCAGGGCAAAGTTAGGGACAAATCTTCGATAGTAGCCCACAATGCCTAGAAACGCCCTGACCTGCTTCTTCGAGAGGGGCTGTGGCCAGTTCAAGATCGCCTCGACCTTATTTATTTGTGGTTTTATTTCCCCTCTACCAACCACGTACCCTAGGTACTTGGCTTCCTCCATCCCCATGGCACATTTCTTCGGGTTGATAGTAAAGCCCGCCTTCCTTAGGGCATCAAGTATGGCTTGAACTTTGTCCAGATGACTTTCCCAGTCCTGGCTAAATATGACGATAGCATCTAGGTAGGCCGCTGCATACTGTTTGTGGGGTGCTAAGATCCGGTCCATGGCTCTCTGGAAGGTGGCCGGAGCTCCCTTCAACCCAAACGGCATCCTGACGTATTGGCGTCGAGAAGGCTGTCTTCTCCTTAGCCTCTTTGGACAGGGGAATTTGCCAATATCCTTTGGTGAAGTCCAGAGTGGTGATGTACCGAGCGGGTCCTAGCCTTTCGATAAGCTCATCTACCCTAGGCATTGGGTAGGCGTCGAACTTTGAGACCTCCTTCAGCTTCCTATAGTCGTTGCAAAACCGCCATTCCCCATCTGGTTTCGGCACTAAGACTATAGGACTGGACCATCGACTTTTGGACTCTTCAATGACTCCCAGGTTTAGCATCCGCCTTACTTCTTTAGAGATCACCTCTCTGCGGGCTTCGGGGATCCGGTATGGTTTTAGATTGACGCGAACATGAGGCTCTGTGAGAACCTCATGCTCTATGACCTGAGTGAGTCCTGGCAACTCCGAAAACATGTCTTTATTTCGCTGTAACAACTCTTTGCACTGTTGCTTTTGGGCATGTGACAGTGACTCTGCCACCTTGACCTCTTTCACATCGGCCTCAGCCTCAGCCACTAAACAGGGAGCTTCCGCAGGCTCTCTATCTTGCCATGGCTTAATCAAGTTAACATGGTAAATTTGGTAGGGCTTCCTCTTCCCTGGTTGGTGGATCTTAAAGTTGACTTCCCCCACTTTCTCTACCACCTCATAGGGGCCCTGCCACTTGGCCATGAACTTGCTCTCCACTGTGGGACTAGCACAAGCACTCGATCTCCTGGGTTGAACGATCTCACCATGGCCGACCTATTATACACCCTGGACTGTGCCTCTTGTGCCTTGAGGAGGTGCTCCCTCACAATGGGCATCACATGGGCAATCCTCTCTTGCATCTGGGCAACGTGCTCCACCACTCTCCTATAGGGAGTGGTCTCAGCTTCCCAGGACTCTTTCTCCACCTCCAGGAGTCCTGAGGGTGTCGTCCATAGAGTGGTTCAAACGGGTAGAAACCTGTGGAAGCTTTGGGAACTTCCCTCATGGCGAACAACATATAGTCCCAGTCTCGGCCATCCTTTTCCACTGCTTTCCTCAACATTGCTTTCAAGGTTTTGTTAAACCTCTCTACCAGTCCGTCCGTCTGGGGAGAGTACACGGAGGTTCTCAGTTGTGCAATCTGCAGTGTCTTGCACAATTCCCTCATGACCTTCGACATAAATGGAGTTCCTTGGTCTGTTAGGATCTCGTTAGGCAACCCGGTTCTTAAAAACATGTGGACTAACTCCCGGGCTATACACCTGGTGGAGGAGTTTCGTAGTGGTACGGCCTCCAGATACCATGTAGCATAATCTAATACCACCAGGATATACTGATGCCCTTGGGCGGACTTGACCAGAGGCCCCACTAGATCCATTGCTATGCGTTCGAATGGAACCTCGATGACTGGTAGTGGCACTAGGGGACTGCGGAAGTGGGCCACTGGGGAGGTTATCTGGCATGTGGGGCAGGAACGACAATAACTCTATATTTCTCTATAGCAACCTGGCCAGTAGAATCTTTGGAGGATCCGTTCTTGAATCTTGTCTGCACCCAGGTGACCACCCAACACATGAGAATGAGCCATGTCTAACACCCTGCGTCTATAGGGCCCTGGCACCAGCAACTGTTCTATTACCTCACCCCTTGGCTTGGTTATTCTGTACAGCAAATCCCCATTCACAGCAAAATGAGGGAACCGAGTGTCAGCCCCCGGTTCCTGAGGCACCCCATTTAACACAGTAACATTTTCAAAGGCCCCTTTCAGAGTTAAATCCCTGAGTTGGGCAGTTCCAAAGTTTCCCTCGGACACCTCCAGCTCAGGGATATTGGACTCAGGGGATGCTACTTCATCCTCATTGCCCACCAGCACACACATGGGAAACTCATCTACTATGTTCTGCGGGTAAGTTTCCTTAGGGGCGATCTGGCTGTCGTCCAAGCAACCAGGTGTCCCCGCTTTCCCCCACATTTCCCAGAATAATGCAAAGTAACGTCCAATTATTATGGGATGCAATAGGTCCTTAACGACCGCCACTTCATGAGATGTGGTGCCACAGTCTGTGTTTACATCCACCTGGGCCACAGGATAGTTCTTAGCGTCCCCATGGATACACCGGACATCCACCACCTTCCCAGAAACCAGCCGATGAGGGAGTGTGGCCCTTATCAGGGTCACCAAACTTCCTGAGACCAATAGTCCAGAGACTTGTGCCCCGTTAACTGACACTGAGCATGCCTGAGGGCCCTCGCCATGTTGACGAACCGCGCTGCAGGCGGGGTAGGCAAAATAAGAGCAACGCCGGCACATGTTACAGTCCATTGGTTCAGAGGTTATGGGACACCGGGAGGCAATATGGCCAGGGGTATGACATCTCCAACACACTATATTATGGGGTGGGACCTTGGGCAGCAACTCAGACCCCTCCTGAACTCTAGGATGCCCCCCAGGTGTGGCGCTAGCTCGCTTCTTTTGGGTTTCCGCCACCTTTTGGGAACCCCAGTATTGAGAGGCTACGACCCCTTGTTTTCCCAACGGACTCTCAACCGCCTGGTATCTTTCCACCAACCCCACCAAGTCATCAGCATTATAGGGATCTCCCTGGGCAACCCAGGATTTTACCGACTTCGGGAGAGAGTGTATAAACCTGTCTATAACGACCTCTATCTCATATCATAGGACAATCTATCATCTATCTATTATCTATATGACGCGCCCCCTGGGCCATGGGGCACCCGGGACCGGACTTCAGGGCAATGCTGAGAGTAGTAGTGGCGACCCGGTCCCGTGGCTCAGGGTGGCCAGACCAATATTGTGGCAGTCTCTGTATCAGTATAATGCAATGTCCGACTACGCCACCCGTGGATTGCGGTCAATAAGAACCGCCGCTGCTGAGCAGACCTGAGCAGACCTCTGAGGCTGATGTTGTGAGGGCAGCAGAGTGTAGTATAACTCCCCACGGGAGGAGTATAGCCTCAGGCTAGTGAGTGTGGATGATAGGAGTGATGGTGCACGAGCGCAGCAGGAATGACTCAGAGGCTTTGCAGTGCAGTTCAGGGTCTTTACTGATGGTGATAAGGCAGACCCTCCCGGGAGTACTGGCTAGCATAAGAGGCCTGGTCAGTCTGTGAGCAAACTGGAGTTCCCCTGGCCAGGTGGAGTTGTAGGCCTCCCTGACTATCTGCACTCTTCCTGGCTACCTTGCTGTAAGCGAGTGGAAGTAGCCCACGTCCCTGAGTGTTCCGTGTGGTGCTCACCTGTATGGCTGGTGACTTGGGGCCTTCTGATAGCCCCCGCTCCTCGATTGCAGTGCTGGTCCCTTGCTCGTGACTGAGCCTCCGGGCTTCTATGGCCAGAGGACTTGAAATCCCCTGCCGGCGGGTTTCTGCTGCTGGGTATATATAAGTCCCCGCAACCTCGGACTCCTGTGTCCGGTTCTCAGAGTCTTCTGCCAGGACGAACTCCGCTTAGCTCAAGTCCCTGGTCTTCAGCTCCTGCTCCTACAGAGCTCCTCGCTGTTACTTTCCCTGTGTCTGGAACTAACTCCAGGCTCTGACTTCACTAACCCCGCCCCAGATCCAGTTTATATAGGGCAGGTTCCTCCCCTATCTGGTCTGGGACAGGAGGTGTTGCATGTTTAAGGGCTCCGAACCAGGAAACCTCCCACTTGCTCTCAGACATAATATTTCTATTACAGTGGTAACCAGACCCTGGGGTGCCACATATCCATCTATCTATCTCATATCTATCTATCTATCAATCTCATATCTATCTATCTTCTCCACTTTTTATCTGGTCTCAGGTATGACTTTCATATTACCCACGACTGTTACTTGCCACAGGTGAGTTTTAACGAGCATCACATGCTTGAAGCAAAGTTGTTTTTCCACAATTTTGGAAAAGTGCCAACAATTTTGTCCGGCCCATTTTTGGAGTTTTGTGTGAAATTATGTCCAATTTGCCATTTTTTCCCATTTTTTTGTGCTGTTTCAATACACACAAAGGAAATAAATATTATAACAAATGTATAACAAAACATGTGTAATTGTAATAATTTTCTGGGAGAAATACTTCACTTTCTGGAACAATCTCAAGGTTGCTAAACACTTCCGGCCATGACTGTGTGTATATATGGGCCCTCAATAAACCATCCCTCTCAACGAAAAGGCCACAGCAAGGGTCAGGAATCGGTGGCCTTCCCTCTCCGAATCTTAGGGAGAGACGGTTGTGCTTCCAGCATCCACCTAGGCTGCCACCCCAGTGGAACTAATAGCAGGGTAGCCAACTGTCCAGAAATTCTTGGACAGTCCATAAAAATAGGGCACTTTTTTCCCTGTCCGTAAAAAAAAATGTGATGCGTCCATAATCTTTCTGAAGCTGGAGAGACTTGTTCAGATGGAGGGAGATGTAGGGGCATCATATTGTGTATAGGGAGATGTAGGGGCATCATATTGTGTATAGGGAGATGTAGGGGCATCATATTGTGTATAGGTATCATATTGTGTATCTGCATGTGTGGGGACATCATACGGTGTATATGGAGCTGTGAGCACATCATACTGTATTTAGGGAACAATGAGGGAATCATACTGTATACAAGGAGCTGTGGAAACATAATGCTGTGTAAAGGGTCTGTGGGGTCATCATCTAATATACAGTACAGACCAAAAGTTTGGACACACCTTCTCATTTAAAGATTTTTCTGTATTTTCATGACTATGAAAATTGTACATTCACACTGAAGGCATCAAAACTATGAATTAACACATGTGGAATTATATACTTAACAAAAAAAGTGTGAAACAACTGAAAATATGTCTTATATTCTAGGTTCTTCAAAGTAGCCACCTTTTGCTTTGATGACTGCTTTGCACACTCTTGGCATTCTCTTGATGAGCTTCAAGAGGTAGTCACCGGAAATGGTTTTCACTTCACAGGTGTGCCCTGTCAGGTTTAATAAGTGGGAGTTCTTGCCTTATAAATGGGGTTCGGATCATCAGCTGTGTTGTGCAGAAGTCTGGTGGATACACAGCTGATAGTCCTACTAAATAGACTGTTAGAATTTGTATTATGGCAAGAAAAAAGCAGCTAAGTAAAGAAAAATGAGTGGCCATCATTACTTTAAGAAATGAAGGTCAGTCAATGCAAAAAATTGGTAAAACTTTGAAAGTGTCCCCAAGTGCAGATGCAAAAACCATCAAGCGCTGCAAGAAACTGGCTCACATGAGGACTGCCCCAGGAAAGGAAGACCAAGAGTCACCTCTGCTTCTGAGGATAAGTTTATCCGAGTCACCAGCCTCAGAAATCGCAGGTTAACAGCAGCTCAGATTAGAGACCAGGTCAATGCCACACAGAGTTCTAGCAGCAGACACATCTCTTCAACAACTGTTAAGAGGAGACTTTGTGCAGCAGGCCTTCATGGTAAAATAGCTGCTAGGAAACCACTGCTAAGGACAGGCAACAAGCAGAAGAGACTTATTTGGGCTAAAGAACACAAGGAATGGACATTAGACCAGTGGAAATATGTGCTTTGGTCTGATGAGTCTAAATTTGAGATCTTTGGTTCCAACCACCGTGTCTTTGTGCGATGCAGAAAAGGTGAACGGATGGACTCTACATGTCTGGTTCCCACCGAGAAGCATGGAGGAGGAGGTGTGATGGTGTGGGGGTGCTTTGCTGGTGACACTGTTGGGGATTTATTCAAAATTGAAGGCATACTGAACCAGCATGGCTACAACAGCATCTTGCAGCGGCATGCTATTCCATCCGGTTTGCGTTTAGTTGGACCATCATTTATTTTTCAATAGGACAATGACCCCAAACACACCTCCAGGCTGTGTAAGGGCTATTTGACCAAGAAGGAGAATGATGGGGTGCTACGCCAGATGACCTGGCCTCCACAGTCACCAGACCTGAACCCAATCGAGATGATTTGGGGTGAGCTGGACCGCAGAGTGAAGGCAAAAGGGCCAACAAGTGCTAAGCATCTCTGGGAACTCCTTCAAGATTGTTGGAAGACCATTTCCATTGACTACCTCTTGAAGCTCATCAAGAGAATGCCAAGAGTGTGCAAAGCAGTCATCAAAGCAAAAGGTGGCTACTTTGAAGAACCTAGAATATAAGACATATTTTCAGTTGTTTCACACTTTTTTGTTAAGTATATAATTCCACATGTGTTAATTCATAGTTTTGATGCCTTCAGTGTGAATGTACAATTTTCATAGTCATGAAAATACAGAAAAATCTTGAAATGAGAAGGTGTGTCCAAACTTTTGGTCTGTACTGTATATAATCGTCTTATCCCGTCTGTCTGTCTGTCCTTCTGTCCAGGAAATCCTGCATCGCTGATTGGTCCAGCCGCGGCCAATCAGCGACGCGGGATTTCAGAAAAAGATGGCGGCCGTTAGCAGCTCATCTGCCGCATGGAGGTCAGCGGCGATGCAGCCGGGAGATGACCGGCGCTAGCCGCTCATCTCCCGGCTGCTCGCAGCAGAAGTACCGCGACCGGCGGCGCCGCTGACCTCCATGCGGCTACCGTCGGGAGATCAATGGCTAGGGCCGCTGATCTCCCGACGGCAAGTGTGAAGCGAGGAACGGGGAGCGGCGCCGCCAGTCGGGATACTTTGGCTGTGAGCAGCCGGCCATCTCCCGGTTCCTTGCAGCGGAAGTACCCGCACAGGTAGCGTCGCTGCCCGGTCCTCAGTAATACGATTCGCTGATTGGTCGGAATCAGCGATATTGGCGCCGCGACCAATCAGCGATACTGGCGCCAAATTTAAACACCGCTCTGCTGATTGGTCGTGGCCGGCGGCCGTGACCAATCAGCGATTTTGGCGCCACATTTAAACACCACTCTGTTGATTGCGCCTGGTCGGCCGCATACAGATTCTAGAATACCCGATGCGTTAGAATCGGGCCACCATCTAGTACTGTATATAAAGAGCTGTGGGAGCCATCACACTATATATAGAGACCTGTGAAAAGCTTATGTGTTGATCCAGAGGAAGTCAAAAAACCCCATGAGGCAGATGCTGCTTGCCCAAAATTAGGGGAAAAATTCCTTCCCGACTCCACATATGGCAATCAGACTAGTTGCTTGGATCAACGTCCCATAACAAAATCTAGTATGAATAACCTGTAATGTTATTCAAGAAAGTCACACAGGACCTCCTTGAACTTTTTTTTAGAGAATTAAGTATTACAAGGTCATGTGGTAGAGAGTTCCATACCTCACACAATAAAACATTGCCATCTAACTTCCTTTAGACAAAGCGAATTAGGAGCTTGATGCTAGAGTAGTTGAATTAAAACTGAAAAAAATTATTAACACAGCAAAAAAGAGGAACAGTATTTATTCACCTGCCCAGGTCTCAAAACGAATGCACTAATCAGGATGAAGCAAACCATATAATAAAGGCAGGGGCAGCACAGGTGCAAAATACTGATGAGACAACCAACTCATAACCTACCAATTCTTGGAGGGAGTCATTGCTTAGTATTAAAACTGCACACAAAAAATGGCTTGTATAGGTCACTGGTCACACACAGATTGTTAGGGGAATGGTTGCAAACAACTTTATTAAATAATGGAAAGCAAACGAACCCGGGGTCCGTGATGCAGCCTGGAGGACTGCGGACGAACACCTTCCGGGTAAGAAGGTAAAACAACCAACTGAAATAACAATCCCCCCCGTGTTACTGCACACCGGAACGGGAATAGGGATTCGCTCCGTTAACTGCACGAGAGATGTGCGACAAATAATGGAGCCGTAGCCCTGTTAACTGCACAGAGGCTACGCAGCAGGCGCTCGGATGCGTGTGTGATTCACGCCGGCTTATACGTGCTCCCAGCCGGCTTGCTACCGGACTGAGGAGTATCTCTCCACGTGGCTAACAGGCGGTGCCGGGAATACGGAGTCCGCAGTCTGCTCGGGGTGTATAGCGACCCCCTTGTTGGAGCCAGAGTGTCAGACGAAGCTACCTGCCTCCCTCCATCTAAGGCTGTCTATCCCCTGCTAAACCTGCCTGTCAGAAGCTATAACAGCAAAAGCACACGTGGAGCCGAAACGACCAAGCGTCCACACAATAACACCAACTCAGCTCAATGATCAGAGTGCGCCGCCATGTTTGTGGGCGTGCTATTTAAATATTAAATATTAAGCCCTGCCCATCGTCACATTATTGGTGACGTCACCCGCGACCAATCAGGCAGTGCCAGGTCACCGGATCAGTTGACTCCCAAACCACTAATCACGGTCCGCCATGTCACGGGCATGCTCAGTGCAGTGTATCCTGGACTTAGGCTGTAACAGCCCTGTTTCCCTCCGCAACCTATCCTTCATGTTGCTAGGAACAAAGACCCAAGAGACAGCTTGTACATCTCGTGCACCAGCTAGGCGTTGGGACTGATGATGATGCTGAGCAGCATCTGGACCGGAATGGGAGACCACAGAATCCACTGA